>NC_072798.1:22267500-22892500 GCF_028583425.1 Eublepharis macularius
CTGGGGAGATCCAGGTTCAAACCCCAACTCTGCAATGAAGTTCACTGGGCCTGTCAGACTCATTCAGCCTAACCTATCTCACAGGGTTGTTGTTGTAAAGATAAAAGGGAGGATGTATGTAATGTATGTATATTGCTCTAAGCTTCTTAGAAGGAGAGCAGTAGAAAAATTTGATAGATATTGACAGAGAGGGTCAGTTGCAAAAATAAGTACACATCTGGCCTCCTAATCCCAACCTGCAGAACACTGCAGTCTCTAAAAACAGAGGTGCTTGCCATATCTGCTATCCTAAATACCTTCCTTGTTCCCTTTGATGTAAGAATTCGCTACTTCAGTAGTCTCCATAATACTAAGCAAAGGCCTTCATTCCCTTTGTTCATTTGTTGCAGCAACCTGCAAACGTCAACAGCCTGGTGCTTTGGTAACATTGACCACAGCCCAGAGAAAAACCCTTTTTTACGACTCCTCACCGTCAGGCCACTGTGGGGACGCACCACACTGCAGCCTCATCACCATGGGTGCAAAGGCCATTTTCCCCTCCACACAGTGTTTCCGAACGGAGTCGATGATCCCTACCGGGAAATGGATGTGGAGATCACAAAGGAATACGATGCTATGTGGATCCTGGAAGGAGAGACACCTTTCTGTCAGACTCTTATATCTACAGAGTTTCATATTAAAGGGATTCCTGCATGCATGCATAAGAGGACTTAACAGTAATACCCGGTCATTGTGGACTTTGCCTTTTAGCCTAAAAGAGGGAGTTGGACATAGAATAATAAAATTCAGAGACATGATGCGTTGCTAGCACAACACTCCCACTGCTTTGACTGGATTATTCATTTTTTAAGATATCCCTGGTAAATAGTGGCCCTGTTTTTCTTGGGACACTTGCAAGAAAAGATATTATTTTATCTCTGCAAGCAACTCTTTCCATTAGTGAGCCACTTGTGTGAATTAGGACATTAAACCCAAATGTTTTATCTAAATATACCTTGTTTGTAGTCTAAACCCATTTACCTTTTGGCTACTTGGAACTATTTTGCTACTTCCTGCCCCTGCCCCAACGTTCTTCTAAAAATCTGAGAAGAGCTGGCATATTCCTCTCTCCTTCCACTTTTTCCTCAAGTAAAATAAATCACAAGTGAAAAGAGCTACATAAATAATTATATATTTTACTCAGCATGAGAAAAACCAATTTAGAGAGGACTTTTGGCACAGTATAAAAAGAACCCCACCTCCCTGAACTACACTTAACATACAGTTCTCTCCTGAGATTTCACAGCTGATCTTTTCTCTCACCTTCACCAGGTCTACTCCGGCTTGCAAACCTGCAGAACGCTCAAAATTCCCTGTCAGTCGCAAGTACTGGTACCTGAGGAGAAACACGAGATAACAACTTTGTTATTTTTTTACTCATAAAGCAAACCTCCTTTTGCTCAGAGCTTCTCAGTCTGGAAGCTGAGTAAATGAAACCAAAACAAGCATGAATCGCAACCAAAGCAGCTGAAACCTAGTGAAATCCAGTACCCTGAGGGCTGCAGTCTTTAGAAGCGCTGCTGGTAACTTTCTGATTGTAGGTAACTCACTATCAATCCGGTCCTAGACAAAATCACACCCTCCTAAGCCCACTGACTTCAATGTAACATCCTTTAGGATGATACTGCAAATCTTAAGACTTCCATTTGTATGCTGGGAAATAACAGTGCCAATCTTCACTTTGTAATATTTTGTAAAGCAAGTTGTAAATTTAAGGTACTCTATAAAGATGCAAAACTGAATTATTCAAAAAAGCTTTTTATTCAGATAGGAGGGCTGTATTGTAGCGAGGGGGTCTCAGGTACTCTGCTAGAGTTGGAACCATAGACTTCACCACTATAGACTTCACCACTATGTTGTATTGGATTCTTGCTAATGTTATGTCTTTGTGAACTTGTATCGATTTACCCTATGGCATTGTTTATGGAAATATTCTTGATATTGACTGTACTAATCTCACATTGTGTAATCCACCTTGCATCTCAGTGAGAAAGGCAGACTATAAATGACAAAAATAGTAATATATAGCTGGATGACACAGCTGTGTGTGAATCTTGCATGCACAAGGATGTTATGATGGCATGCAGAGAATAGAGAAGCATCTATATATTGTCGAAGGCTTTCACGGCCGGAGAAGCATCTCCAGCCGTGAGAGAAGCATCTGTCTCCCATACCAGAGAAGCACCAGAGAAACATCTGTCTCCCATACCAGAGAAGCATCTGTCTCCCATACAGAAGATTGTCATAAACCTGTATGCCTGTACTCTTTCAGACATGGCTGCATCAGGCATTCCCTTTTCCCACCATTTCCCTTCTGAGTACAAATTCCCTCCTACTTGGGCTAAGTTATATCTATGGCAACATTAATGTTAACTATGGTTCCTGTTTACAAGGACATGGAACCAAGCTTGAAAAAAATCTATATAGAGTAGAAACCCTAGGAAGGTCTAACGGCTGTTAATGCCCCTGCAGATAAAACAGCGAACAGTTAACGTGCTCCAGAAGTGAGAAGAGGAGGGAAAAGTAACAGGGGGTCCTGAAGCTCACTCTGGATTTCTTAACCAATAGGGACTGTTATATCTGCTTCAGTCCTTCATATGCTCTGTACCAATCAGACCATATATATTGCAGGGAACATATTCTCACCTGCGCAAGGTGGACTTTTTCAGGGCCTTTTCTACATCCATGTCGTCACTATCATAGTCTGTGATGATGATGTTGAAGTGAGGGTCCTTGGTGACCCTGAACAGCTCTTCCATGTCTGAAATGAACTGCAGTACCCAGCGTGCCTGATTTTTCACTGAAAGCAGGAGTGAAGGGAAGAACAGAATCAGAGCAAAGCTGTTTTTGAAGTGGTCCTTTGTACTGAATGGACAAGATGTGTGCTACTTCTGCTTCCTGCACAAGTTTTAGGGACAGCCAGGGCTTTTTTTCAGGGGGAACGTGGGGGAACAGAGTTCCGGAACCTCTTGAAAATGGTCACATGGCTGGTGGCCCCACCCCCTGATCTCCAGACAGAGGGGAGTTGAGATTGCCCTCCACACCGCTGAGCGGCGCGGAGGGCAATCTAAACTCCCCTCTGTCTGGAGATCAGGGGGCGGGGCCACCAGCCATGTGACCATTTTCTCCGAGGGCAACTCACTGAGTTCCACCACCTCTTTTCCCAGAAAAAAGCCCTGGGGACAGCTATAGTTTTGTGGCAGAGGATGTATAAGGTCTTGGGTTCGATCCTAGCTTTCTTCAGTTCTGGGCTAGATGGACAGTGGTGAGGGAGCTCAATTATTCTCATATTTTGGATCATAATACAACCCAAATGCTACAAGATGTTTGTTGCAAACCCATCTATGCAATATCACAGTTGCAGAGGTACAGAAGCTAATAGGCGAATGAAATACTTTTCTCAGAGGAAAGTCGAAGCATTCTGTAAGACTCTGGTCTAGCTTTTCACTGGCCAATGTGCCATACACAAGTCAGTCCAAAATCTTTACTGGGCCACATGGATTATTTCAGGAAAAAAACATTGCTAGCATTTGGTTCATCAGCTAATTCAGCCCACACTTCAGTTATAGATACAAAAGTGTATGTGTCATGAAAAATATACAAATATTTTACATCAGTCCAAATTTGGCACAGGAAAGCTATATTCTTCTGTATAAATCAAGCACATTGCAGTGATTTTTTTTTTTAGTCTGCACAATTTATTTGGCTTTTTTCATTTTTTTTTGTTTGTGGTAGTTATGCGGGGCAATGGTTTTTAAAAGGGTACTGAAGTACCACCCTCTGACCACTGGACATGTTTTTTCAGTCATACCTCTATCATCTGAGATGTTGCTAAGCATTTCCTACCTATTTTCAAGCCTATCTTGGCAACCATAAATTACTTTTTAAAATGACTACAATTCTTAGGATGCTGAATCCTAAAACTAAGACGATCATTATACAGTTTTCTTTGTGCTTCTGTTGAATACACACAGGTATCATGAGGGTGCTGGTTTTTGGAGTGAAGCCATAAATCATAACATAATAACATTAATAATAATAACATTTGATTTATATACTGCCCTTCAGGATGACTTAACACCCACTCAGAGCGGTTTACAAAGTATGTCATTATTATCCCCACAACAATCACCCTGTGAGGTGAGTGGGGCTGAAAGAGCTCCAAGGGAGCTGTGACTAGCCCAAGATCACCCAGCTGGCTTCAAGTGGAGGAGTGGGGAATCAAACCCGGTTCTCCAGATTAGAGTCCTGCGATCTTAACCACTACACCAAACTGGCTCTCACAATGGCTCAGTTCTAGGGCAAACAGAGAAGAAGAGCATCACAAAACCAAACCTCAAACTGATACTCCATGACAGAACTCACGACATACTGCCAAGCACATTTTAAAAATGATCTTGGCAAGGGCAAAAGGATCTACCTGAAGTACTGCCTTCTCCTCTATGAACATGCCCTGGTCATCTTTGCAGGCCCTGCTTTGGGTGTCTTACCGTGAGGTAACTTGAGAAAGGGCCTTCTTGATCATGGCAGCAAAACTGTGGGACTCCCTTCTCAGCGAGAGTCATTTGTCTCCCTCATCTGCCAGTGGGATGAAGACTTTTGTTCTCTTTGGTATATTCCCCAAAACAGTGATTGGCCCTCATCCCCAGTTTTTGGTGTTCTGTGTTATATATGTTTTATTGAACTATTGTTTATTAATTATTATATTGTTTTAAATTGTATTACTGTTGAAATGTTTTAATGTATGCCATCGTAGGAACCCTATTTGGGTGGAAAGGTAGCACAGAAATGTTTTAAATAAAATAAATATATCTCATTCAAATAGCAACAAATAAAACTCTTTTTAACTCTTGAAGAAGACAGTTTCAAAAAGCATTGTGAATACCACAGGTTCAATACATTTCCATTTCTATGTACAAGTTTGAGGTTTTGCCTCTTCTCTTCTTTCAGTTTGTTATCTGAGTGTCAAAAATTGAATATTTTGTCCTAGTAACATTTGGGAGATGTGACAGAGAATCTGAAGCATCCTGTTTCTGAGGTTTGGAAGGATGAGAAAGAGGATGAAGGTCTTAAACAGACTTTGAGGGCTAATCCATATGAGTGTGTCTATGACTGCCAGATGTAAAAAAGAAGAGTTCCATAAAAGAAAGTGAATCACCTAAACTCACCTAAGCCGCAGTAATGACCCTTTAAACTCCAAAGAATCCCTTTAGAACAAACCTAGCGTACCTTGACATGACAAAAGACCAAACACCATTATTCTCCTGCTGTTATTTTCACATGATCAGAAACACTCAGTCTACCACAGAACTATCATTTTCTCCCTTACCTGGCACTATGAAGTGGACCATGGCACGGTGATTCCAGGAAAAGCCCAAAGGCCAGCAAAGGACTGGTTCGCCTGGGTTGGCCATCAGATGCCTCCGACGTCCCCACGCCAAGTCCTTCATAATCTTCTCCTCCTCAGCACTGCTGATCCCTTGCCATTCTCGTGCAAAGACATATTCTGAGAAACGGACGAGGCGCCCTCCCCGCTCCAGCAGCTCCAGCTCAAGAAGGTAGCGGCTGCCCCGCAGGTGGTCTTGACGCTTCTCCACATTCACGATGCGCCGCAGTTGGAATCGCCTGCAATGGACGACAACATGTTTGCTCATTGGCTTGCATCTTACCTAGTGCAATGTCCACAAGTCTGAAGTGTATTAACCTTGCAAGATTTCTGATCTGCCCTACTCCTTTCTGTTGCAACTGCAAATGTGGTACAGTGAGAACAAGGGAGCGTGCAGGAAAAGCACCAGCTTGATAAGCCTAATTCTTGCATAAACAGGAACATTATGTCATGCCACTGATCCTTCTACAATGGCCTAGACAAAGCAGACAAGACTTTTGGATATGTCCTTATGAGGATCTTTGAACCAAATCTCCTGATTTTTTTTGTTTGTTTGTTCACTGGAAGCCTGAAGGATCAATCAGATGCTTCTAACACCTGCACAAAAACAATATCCTACCAAATAGGCCTCCTCCATTCAAAAGGCAAATTCTGTAGCAAACCTTCCCTCATTGGAATTGTTGGTCTAGTATATTCCTGATGTGGTGAAGGAGGAGGAAGAAACCACAGTTATTCATGAAATTCCTGAGGAGGGACAGACAAATAGGAGGGGAGCACTGGGCGCAGGAAGTGACATTGGCTGATTGTCTGTGGTTGGGAATTTTGTCCATGACAACGCACTTACCTCTCAGAAGGGCAGTCAAGTCACAGAAAGAATGCACTGGGCTATGCTCATTATAAACTGACTTCATTAGGAAGGAGCAGAAACTCTATCAGGGTTCTGTAATCTCCCTCCATAACTACAATTCCTAAAATGCTCTTGTGTAAGAGAAGGACTTTTAATCTAAGTTTATAATTTGTCGTGTAGAACTCTCCTCACTGTGCCATGCCTGAAACAGCTCTTTGCAGCACCCTCATTCTACGGCCCACCTTGACCCACCAAGTATTCTTAAGGTCGCTCCCTAAGCAGCTGGAAAGTGTGTAAATCATAACAACATCCTGGTTTAAGATGTCTGTTGTTCCTTTCTCATCTAGTTGTGAAGGCAGGGGCGTGGAATAAGGAATCACTGTCTGGCCCACAAGTCTCCACAGGTTCTAGCCCTGTAGCACCCAGTAGGGCTGAGCAGTGGACAAGCCAGAAGTGCAAGATCAGGGGATGAGTTGGTACGGGCTCCTATACCATGCTCCCCATTCACCAGAGCCACAAAAAATATCCCTAACTCTTCCTCATCAGGATAAAGTTGCTTTGGTGTAGTGATTAAGAGCTTCAGAATTCTAATCTGGAGAACCGGGTTTGATTCCCCACTCCTCCACTTGAAGCCAGCTGGGTGACCTTGGGTCAGTCACAGCTCTCCGGAGCTCTCTCAGCCCCACCCACCTCACAGGGTGATTGTTGTGAGGATAATAATAACACACTTTGTAAACCTCTCTGAATGGCTGTTAAGTTGTCCCAAAGGGTGGAATATAAACCAAATATTATCAATGTTATTTTAAAGGACGATCTAATTCACAGTGAAGTCTGATAACCTTTATCTCGGCCTAGAGGATCCCAAGTACAATCCCATCAAGTATTTGTACTATAGTTCATGTTATGAATAAAGATCAGAGAGTCCAGTTCAAATGATAAATAATGACCAGACAGTTCAGTTTATATTATGAGTAAAAATCGGAGAGTCCACAAGATACCTTTTGCCTTACCCTTTGTGCCTCTGGTTGAGTTTCTTCAGGAATACACGAGTGATCTCTAAGGCTTCCTTCTCCTTCAGTAGCAGGTTCCCTGAAGTGTTGCACTTAAGATCAATCCAGTCTGTCCTCAGCACTTGGAAGTCCAAGTTATTTGCCCTGAAAGTCTGCTCCCAGTTCACTGGTTGGTCGAATACAGGTATGTAGTCAAACCCTTCTTCCTCTGCATCAACTTCTCCTTCCCTGTCCTCTACCACCAGCTCCTCTTCCTCCTCCTCTTGTGTTGCTGGTGGAGCAGAATCAACACCAATAGGCTGCTGGGAATCCAAACCTATCCTTCCTAAGATGACATTGGCAGCATCTGCTGCCTTATGCTGGGCTATATATGAATCTACTTGGTTAAGCCACTGGTCCTCATGAAATGGCTGTTTTTGAAGAGTTGACTCTACAGCACCTTTGATGGACCCCCGGGATTGTTGCCTCATCTCTGTGGTATCCAAGGATAGGCCCTTGTTATAGTTTTCATTAAGACCTAATTGGGCAGGACTGGCTTCTCTTGGCATCTTTCTGGTCGAATCCTTGGGCCTGTTGGGATTTTTCTCTCCAGCCATTTTGGGCTTTTTCTTAAGCGGCAGCTCCTCCTCTTCCACATTCCTCTTGTTCACTGGTAACTCCTGGACACTCTTGTCATGAGGAGAGTTTTTGGAACTTCCCATGATGCTACCTTTCAAACGTGGCTTCCTCCTTGGTGAATTTCTTTCTGGATTGTTTTTACTGCTACTCTGACCGACTGAAGTCGTTCTCTGGCTTTTAACATCTTTGCTGCCTGTATTCTTGCCAACGTTGACACCCGTAATTGACAAGAGATTCCGATGCTTTTGCGGGGAATAATCATAAGGATTGGCATACTCTGCTGCCAGAGTGGGATCTCTGTCAACCTTGAGCCTTGTCGAATTCAGCAGGGGAACTGTGTCTTCTTCTGGCTCCACATACTGGACGTCAACAGGATTTCCCCCCTCAAAGCCTGAAAAAAGGGCAGACCAAAAACATCTCTAGGATTTTGTTACTTTTTCACTAAGTTCTGAGGGGAGGAAGGGATAAGCCCAACCATCTCTTGTCCTTCCTCAAAGACCTACTTCTTCCTAAGGCTGAAGACAGATAAACACAGACTATGGCAGGACCATTGCTGCCCACTGCATGAACACTCCTTTCTTTTGGAAAAGCCACAAAACTTGTTCGTCCAGAGACAACAGGGAGAGAGGAAAACAATCTCAATGTGGCCAACAATACCCCCAAAAAACTTGGCCAGCAATATCACCTTCAGTTATTCGACGGAATTATTATTTAGCTTATTATCTCTTCCCACCTACTTGTTAGAGGGCCAAATTACAAGAATCACGGTTGGGTCTTCCAACATTTTAAAACAATGAAATGCAGACATGGTAGACTGCCAATTTGCCCCCTTCCATCAGTCACAGAAGGTGCTTTGTCCACTCCCCCATGCCATTTCCTCCCTCAAGTTTCTGTTTCCTCTTCGGAAGAAAAAATAAGGTACTCTGAGTATTTCTTTCTTCCAATGTGAAACCACTTTCTTTAACTTTACCTATCTGGGCCTATACATCTTTGTCAATCGTAAAGCATAAGGATGATTCCGCACACGTTGGATAATGCACTTCCAATCCTCTTTAGAGATCATTTGTAACTGAATTTTTCGTGTGTGAAACAAAAAATCCACTTCCAAACGATTGCTAAAGTGCATTGAAAGTGCATTATTTCCAACGTGAGGAAACTTTTCTATGGGTATCAGGAAGTTACATACCTGCTTGTTCTGTCATTTCCTCGGACTCAAGATTTATCCCCTCTGGTTGGTCAATTTTCATATATTTAGAGAATCCGTATCTGCAAGGGTTAAAAAGAAATACAGGTATTGTGTCATTGCTATGTTATCTGAAACCCCTCCTTTGTTCTGCTGGATATTTATTTTATCTACACCTTCCGAGGGCTGCTTTATACAATCAACCCAATCCAGCAACAAAGGTTTTCCCAGAAGGTATCAATTTTAGGTTGCTGGTGATAGGTCACAACCTTGAATCCTCCTCCTTGGCTAAAGCTCACTGGATAGAAAAAAGAATATATCTAAGAAGGTTAGGTGGAACCCTTCTCCCTGTCAAACCAGTTTTTCTGTGTGTACAGAGATTTTTACATGGTGGACCACTCAAACATGTAGCTCTTCGCCTTCATTCTGTGAGCCAAATGCAGCTGTAATGTAGAGAGACACCATGTATAAAGCTCTGAAGCCATTTTTCTTTTTAAACAGCAGGTTTGTGGGGCTTGGCTTTGAATAAGGACCATGGTGCAGGCAGTGCCATTGTCTCGACCAGAACTGGCTGTTATAGAACTGCTATTTGCCTTGTTGGGGCAAACATGCAGGTTTGTATACAATGCTTCCATACCTGCTCCAATGGGATAAAGAGTAGCTTGGCATGGCTGTTTCATTTAAGATTATGGCATGGGTGGAAAGGCTTAATCACCCACACCATTGGCCTGATTCGTATTGGGGTCCTAGACGACTGCTGTTTAAAAAGAAAAAAAAAGTGCTCGGAGGTTCTCATAAACTTGTCTCCTAGCATTACATCTGTTTTAGTCCTGAAAGTGATACAGTGCAACAAAAGAAAGAAAGAAAGAAAGAAAGAAAGAAAGAAAGAAAGAAAGAAAGAAAGAAAGAAAGAAAGAAAGAAAGAAAGAAAGGAAGGAAGGAAGGAAGGAAGGAAGGAAGGAAGGAAGGAAGGAAGGAAGGAAGGAGTGGAATGGAGTGGAATCCTTTACTATTTAATTCTGTTCATTATATAAACTAGCTGAAAGCCCAGCTGTACAGTATGCTGCTCCCATTGCTTATACATCTCCACTACTTCTTTATAATACAAACTATTTAATGAAATACCTTACCACTAATGCCATTATATCTGTTGCCTCATGAGAAACATCTAATACACTTGGATAGTAAACTATTCATATAAATGGCAGTGGGATTTCTATGTATACTGGCATGAGCTGTACAATAGGATACAGGCCTCTGGGAACTTCATATATATGTGATTCACTTTGCAGAGCCTTTGCTGTAACAAATATCAATAGTAGTTGTAGATTTTGCATGCAGAAGAACATAGTCACAGACAGCCATTACATATGTGTAATAAAACTACATGGGCCCTGCAACAGTAATAAGTACACATGCTCGTTTTGCCATGGATACAGATTGTAGGAACCTGCTTAGCAAAATAGATATACATATATTTTTACAGTGTACATGAGGTTTACAGCTGGTTTCTCACATGTAAGTTATTTCCACATATTAAGGACCCTTGTATGAAGCATCTCTTACGACTTCTCAACAGCAACAGAATTACATACTCATTAATATACACATCTTTTACCCAGCAATCCCCCTCTCTTAAAATTCAGTTCTAGCTTTCCAGTCACAAAACTATGCAACTTCTCCAAAAGGAAAGGGTTTTACCTGTCCAAGTAATAGGCATTTTCCTGGTAAAAGCACTTGTTATCTGTCTCCATGTGGCTCAGGCGACTGTAGTCATTGGGATATACAAAGGACAAATGAACCTTGAAAGAGCAGAAGATGATGCATCAACAGAACTGAATTTCAAAGTTACTCTGCATGATCAGAAACATCCAGAGTTTTTCACTCATTTCAGATTTATTCACAAATTGCATGGATCATTGTGTAGAATTCTGAGATCTGCCTTGCTTTATACCAGGGATAACAAGCCTGCTATTTAATTGTGTTGTCATTTCCTTCAGAGGTAGGTGTGCCACTTGTCCTTAATTTTAAGCTGTGGATATAATGCGTCACTCAAATTTTAAAAATGACAAAACAAAGCATGTTAAGGGACCGTAATTTCAGGACAAATGAGAGGCTGCTTCCACACACGTTGGATAATCCACTTTCAATACTCTTTAGTGAACATTTGGAACTGCTTTTCCATGTGTGGAACAAAAAATCCACTTCCAAAGGATTGCTAAAGTGCATTGAAAGTGCATTATTCAATGTGTGTGGAAATGGCCAACATCTATGTTACTCAGATGCCCCAAGTATCTCTCTAGAACATCAATTATATTTCTGACAGGTCATTGATATGACATGTCATCTAGTTCTCCACTGAAACTCATGCTTTTATTTTGTGGAAATGTTATTCTTTGAACTCAATCTACTCAAAAGCTCTCAATCTGCTGGTTCACACAGCAGTTTACA
The DNA here is from genome assembly GCF_028583425.1 of Eublepharis macularius. Taxonomy (NCBI): domain Eukaryota; kingdom Metazoa; phylum Chordata; class Lepidosauria; order Squamata; family Eublepharidae; genus Eublepharis; species Eublepharis macularius. Next base: position 22,279,035 of record NC_072798.1, read on the forward strand.
ACTAATAAAAAGTACCCAGTAATACATAATCTGGAATGCTGGTACAAAATGGACAGGTGTGCAAAAAAGACTCTTTCAAATGGAAGATGATCATCAGCCGATGGGAATGAATGATAACTGACCCAGTGAGAGAGTCAGTGTAGAAGCTGGTACAGTCAATCAGCTCCTTGCAGCAGAAATTGAGTGTCTGCCTGGTAAGGTCCTGAAACAAGAGGGATAGACCTGAACCCCTATTTTGTTTATTTACAAAATGTGTATGCCTCCTTTTTGCCCAATCAAGGCCACTAAGGCAACTAATAGTTAAAAAAAACATTATAAAATGTATCATAAAAACAATTAAAACCACAGCGAAAATACATAGTAAAAGTACATAAAACAATCAATAAAACATATGGCAGGAAAGAGGGATCACTGAAGGAACAAAAAAAGTCTACACCCGCTGGTGGAAGATAGCGACAGAAAGGGACAGACAACTATCTCTGAGGAGAGAGTTCCATAGTTTGGTGCCGCTGCAGAGAAGGCCCTCTCCCAGGTTGCCACCTGCCTCATGTCACAAACAGGACCTCAGAAGATGATCTTAGAGGCTGGGCAGGTTCAGAAACAGACTGGTAGTGTTTTGGCAGGAAACAGAATGAGAAAAATGTACATGCACACATATACATTATACCAACAGGGTTAAGCCATCCTTCCAAATATGCATCCATTCACAGCAGGTGTGTAAGTTGGCTGTTTCCAGCTGAACAATGAGACTTACAAATTGTAGCCCCTGATAGCGCTGCAGTGGGAGCCCACTGACTAGGTAGCTTGGCTTGTAAGGGCAATCTGGAAGGACCTTGCGCATCTGTGACTTGCTTAGCAGAGGCACTGAGAAACAAAGGCAAAAAAGAAGCATTCACACCAGTGGAACAGCTCCACGCTAAACAATCCTCAACAGGAGCAAAAGCCACTTCCAGCTAACCTGAACCCCACTTTTGTCCAGTCTAGTTTTGATTATTATAACTTCTTCCCAAAGGAATTTGTCCTGTATCCATAGGAGTCCCTTCTAGATCCACTTGTATTGCCTGCAACAAGTCAACCTTCCCTTTGACCTGGTGGAGAGCTTTCAGAAATCCTTTCTACGAGAATGGCTAACTACATCCAGCTACATCCAGCCCTTATCTGTTCCTGTGGCCCTACCAACGTTGATCATATACGATACAAAAGCTTGCCCACAATTCCATTTGTAGGGGAAAGAAGAAAAAATCAAGTTCTGTGCGGGAGAGAGTTCAATGAGTATTATATCTCTTTGGATTTTCTATGTAATATCCCAGCATCATGCCTAGTTAATGTGATAAAACACATGTTATTATAACCCCTTGGGTAACTGTCCACCGAACAGTGTCTCCCCAGAGATATAGGCATTGAATATGCCTGCCGTACCCCACTGAGTTCTTGTCGCATGATAACTTCGAGAGAGGATTAATGCTGCATTCAGATATTGTTTTTTACTGTTTACCTTTATAAATGGTGTCTCGAGGGTCAGGCTTCAGCATATCAGCTGGGTGTCCCGCTGCATTCCGACTGTGCGTGATCTGGCTTCCATGAGTAGCCAGAGACTGAGGGATGTGATCAATCTCATTCATTTTCAAAAGAGTTTCATCTTTTAGGATCCCGGAAAAAAAAGAGGGTAAGAACGGAAGAAAACCAGAATCATCAGCACAGGTAAAGGCATAGTTCTGTGTATGTGTCCTTAATCCTGGCATGTATGCCAAAGAAATAGTAACAGATTTACTACAGTGCAATCCTATGGTGAGTTACTCCACAAAAACAACAACATTCGATTTATATACCGCCTTTCAGGGCAACTTAACACCCACTCTGAGTGGTTTACAAAGTATGTTATTATTATTCCCTGTGAGGTGGGTGGGGCTGAGAGAGCTCCTAGAAGCTGTGACTGACCCAAGGTCACCCAGCTGGCTTCAAGTGGAAGAGTGGGGAATCAAACCCAGTTCTCCAGATTAGAGTCCCATTGCTTTTAACCACTACACCAAACTGGCTCTTGTATTCAAACCTTGTTGACACGAGGCACTGACAACTCTTACTCCATCACAGTCCCAGATCATGCATACACTACAAACTTAATCCTGCCGTGGCTTTCTCACAAGTAACTCCAGGAACTACAGTTCTGTGGGGGTCTACAGATTTTTACACCACACCATAGGAGCTCCACCCTGGCCTGTTGGGTCCAAGCCTCAAGGCTCATCTATGAAGCCCTCCCGTCTCCCTTGGAAAACCAGGGAAATGAGGCAACTCTTGTTGGGGGTATTTATAAGCCCACATTTCTTCCAAGCAACAGGGTCCCAAGAAGGGTAACAGATTAAAAACCATATAAATCACAGAAGGTCTGTGTCTGCTGTGTAGACCCTTCCACCCAGAATTTAGTAGATGTCTCTTGCATCAATATATCAGAGAACAATCCAACATTAGAGACTCCAAATCCAGTCATATTTATGGATCTGGCAACATAAACTGAATTCCAAATTTTATCAAACAACAAAAGGCCACTTATGGAGCCTCCTAGTTTCCCTCTTTCTCCCAATCTCAGCTCCTCCCAATACCCCAGGAAACAAAGGAGATATTATATGAAAAATGTACAAGTGCAACATTCCTGACTGGGCTTGGGATGTGCGGCATTCAGAGGGAAATGATATGAATGACAAAGATTAGCTCATGTGGCAGTATTAACTCTGTTGGGGAGGCACTTACTGGCATAAAGGGAGAGAGACTGAGAGTCAATGATTGCAAACGTGGCTTCTGGATCATTCAGCTTCCACTGAAAGAGGAAGACAGAGGCAAACAAGGTCCATTACTTATATTTATCAACTGGAAAAGAAAATGGAGAGCCTTACCCTTATAACCCAAGATAAATGTAGCCACGGCGCATGCATTGTAGCCTATCAGGTGCTTGACACCTACCCAGCCCTTTGGAATTGCAGTCCCTAACAGCCAGCAAAATAAGAGATAATCGTGCGGTCCTAAGCAGCGTTATACCCTTCTATGCCCATTGAAGTCAATGGCCTTAGAACAATGTACCTGTGCTTAAGCTGACACTGCAACAGAGCCATACTAAGCAGGTTTACTTACTTAGTTCATTTATGGCCCACGTTTCTCATTGAAACAGAGAAGGATTAGAAGAGGATGTAACTCTTCTTAGGATGGCACTGTTATGGTACCATCCTGTGCAGAGTTACTCAAGTCTATGCCCATTGAAATCATTTATTTACTTCAATTATACCCCAACTTTCTCCCCATTGGAAACCCAAAGCAGCTTACAGGGCTCTCTTCTCTTCCTTTTATCCTCAAAACAGCTTACAGGGCTCTCTTCTCCTCCATTTTATCCTCACAACAACCCTGTGAGGTAGGTTTGGTTGAGAGGGACTGGCCCAAGTTCATGTCATGAACTTCCATAGCAGAGTGGGGATTCAAGCTTAGATCTCCAAGACCCTAGTCTGACACTCTATAACCATTACACCACATTCACTCTCAATCTGACTGGAGTATATCTGCACGGAATTGCACTGTTAAGCTACAATCTCAACACAAACACATTAGTGAATGTCCCATTAAGCTCAATTATTTCTGAGTATGCGAGCTCAGGACTGTGCCGATAACGAGACTCTGGTTAGACTGATATACGTGACTGACATTCTGCTCACCGGGCTTCAATAAGGAATCCCTTCCTAACTTTATTATTATTATTCATTTGATTTATAGCCTGCCCTCCCTACAAGCAGGCTCAGGGCACGTTACAACAATATAATAATACAAAAATAGACATTTAAATACGTTAAAATCAGGTATCATCCAAATATATACAATCAGAATCCAAGATGGCAGCCGCTTCCACTCTTTCCCAACCAAAATATAAACAAGGGGGGAGAGGGAGCACAAACTAATATTGCACTGTGACTTCACATAATGAGGGGGCAGATGATCATGTAGCTCCCCCTTGAGTTCTTTTTCATGTATTATGAAAAAGATGACAGACCCCTTCATACAGTAGGAAGGCCTCACAAATATTAAGCAGCTGAGAAGGGCATCCAATAGTAAACAAATGTAACTCTTAGAATTAGATCACATATTTTCTTTAAGGAGATTAGTTTTTGTGTAGGAAAAGGCGCCAGCATTACAATTTGTGGTGCAAGCTTTCATCCCCCTCTCCCAACTTATTCTTAAGTAAATGGATCGACTGGTTGGTACATGCTCCATCCATGAACTCCCAGTGGTGAAAACATACTAGCATGCCTACAAGGGAGCTTTCCACATTGCTAAACATGCCATGTAAATTAGTTATGCTTTGGTTGTTGTGGATTTTCCAGGCTGTATTGCCGTGGTCCTGGCATTGTAGTTCCTGACGTTTCGCCAGCAGCTGTGACTGGCATCTTCAGAGGTGTAGCACCGAAAGACAGGGATCTCTGAGAGAGATCCCTCTGAAGATGCCAGTCACAGCTGCTGGCGAAACGTCAGGAACTACAATGCCAGGACCACGGCAATACAGCCCGGAAAATCCACAACAACCATCGTTCTCCGGCCGTGAGAGCCTTTGACAATAGTTATGCTTTGTTGCAGAAAGATTTCGTCTCTGTGCTTGGCTTTATGCTTGTTTTTCAAATTTTCTGCTACCAGACCAAATGGTATCTCTTTCACTGAATGTCCTTACTATTGTTCATTAGTACATTGCTGTTGATTAAACTGTAGTTTTACTTGCACTGTGTAATCCGCCTTGGATCTCAGTGAGAAAGGCGGACTATAAATGAATAACAACAGCAGCAGCAACAATAATAACAATACTTCAAGCATTACAGTGAACATGCTTTTTTCTCCTCTCTGTAGGAAAGTCAGCATGGGCAATGCTCTTCAGGCCAAGCCCCTGCAAAATTAGCCAAACAAACACAGCTAGACACAAACACTTACTGCCACTTCCACATGGTCTGTGCCTTTGTCATCTTGCTTGTGCAGCACCTCAAAATAGTACTTGTTTGAAGCTGATAATCTATGAGAAGGATGAGAGAGAGAGATGAACCCACTACACTACATCGCTCTAGCTTACAACCCATAATTCAGTCAAATAAGGGGTCACATCCTATTTCTCTAGTCAGTGATGATTTTTCCCCCCAAGAAGAGGCCAAAAATGTGCAGGAATTCTTTGTGTCTCTTTGTGTCTCCTGTTAATATACCTCCCCTCTAGCCATGGGATCTGGCCATTGAATTCAAGCGTCTCAATCTCTGGGAAACCTGAGATAGATTCAACTAAGTCAACCCATTTATTTGTATAGAGATAAGGCCATCAGCTGCTCCATCTTGCATAACAAAAAGACTATCATGGGAACAGCCCCAGACATGGGGGAAGACAAAATCTTTAATTGAGCAAATTACTATCAAGTAACAACTGCAATATTCACATGAATAATGCTGGATGCCTGCATTAATCTTTGTGCTTATTGTGAAATTCAAGATAAATTTGTTTCATCAGAGGAGAGAATTCAGTGATCTCTAAGAAATATCAGCCACCACCACCAGGGGGCACTCTGAAATTGTTTTAAACAGAACCGTTAAAATACAAGCAGGAGCCACTGATAACGATGAAAGAAGCCTTATAGGTCATCATCTCATTTCCAAAACGTTTTGAAGTCACTGTCTTCTAAAAATGACATTTCCAAAGACCTTCAAAGGTGAAAACGTTCCTGTCATCAAAGGGCTCAAGCAGGAGGAGGATTAATAAGAGACACGCAAAAGCATACAGGCTTTTGTTAAAAATAGGGCAAACGACGTGATTGGCTGACACCTAAAGAGTGAATCACGGGAATCTGATGAGTAGATTTGCAGGCGGCTGAACAATACAAAAGTCACTCACTTCACTGGCCTTGACTTTTGGCTCCTAAACTTCCCGAACTCCCCAGGCGCTGTCCACTCCTTCCCAGTCTGCAACAAAAAAGCAGAAAATATCCCTTCCGCATTATACTTCACCCATATGGAGCTGCAGCACAGTTCTTGATTGCTTGTGGAGTGGCGGTGAACCCAGCCCGAGGTTCAATATTCAAATGACTGTGAAAGAAGCAAAGCCTGTTGTTTGCTATTTTCATAATTCCTGAATCTCATGACATGATAATTTCCAATGAGTACAGCCCAAAGATGCAGACACTGGGCCGAGGAACAGGCGCCTTCCTAATCAAGATCCTTCCCTGCGTTGTCGCCATTGCCGTTCCAGGCTTGCAGCACTGATTCTTGGCTCCACGCTTGCCCCCAACAAGGCTCAGAGAAATGAGAAAGGAAGATACATGGCAGGAAGTGCCTTGGCTGCAGCTTCAGTGAGGGCAGAAGTAACTCTTCTTCGTCTTCGCCTGGGTCTTATGAGCAATGGGGAGGGGGGAGACACATCTTTACCTTTGCAGAAGATGACTGAAAGCCTAGGCCAAGGCACTTCTGCCCTCACAAAGGCGCCCTGCCCCAGACTCCAAGCTTGGCACAGCAGCCAAGAAGCATTATGGTAAAGGTTTAAAGGGGCCCAAACAAAAGCAGGTTTCCCATGAGGTGGCCATCCCTGCTGTAAAGAATTAGCAGGTTGCTTAAATATTGTTCCATTTTGGTAATTCTAATTCACAGCATTCTCAAACTGTAATTTTCAGGACCCATTTGCAAAGTAAACTCTTCACCACTTGTCTCCTCTCAGTATAAAGCTCAGCAATCTCACATCAGTTATCAGCCAACAAGCTTCTATTTGGAGTTGCCAAGGTTCGTATTCCTAGTCTCACTGATGCCGAGTTCTGCAGCTTTCCCACTTCATAAACACATCTCTCATCTCCAGCCCCCTAAATGGTCACAGGGAGTCATGACAGAATTCTGCAAATATTTTAATGACCAGGTAACTCCTGGTGCATTCTGGGATGCCATTCAACCGTTGCACAAGTAGGTGAGTATGGAAAGCCATTACAAGAATATATAAACAGCCACCAAATAAAAATGGCAGTGAGAGACTCAGTCCTGCCAGACTGCCCCAGCCTAACCTGGATCTTTTTACCTGGGCCTCAGGGGGCATTACCAATGAGTTGCCTGAAGCCAGACCAGCAGGGAGTATCCTGGTGACTGGTGGGATCGCCAGCTGGACACATAGTAGGTGCCATGGCGGCCACAGCAGCCAACCAAGGCACAGAGGCTGGAATCAGGCCAACTGTCCTGGCACTGCTTTTGACTATCAGCTGGCCAGGGGGTGTGGGGGTGTGTATGCTGGTACCGAACATTCCAGCTGAGCAGCAGCACCTGCTTGGCACCTGGAGGCAGGGAAGCAGCCAGCGAAAGGCTGAGACTGGCAGGTGGTGGCCCCCATGTCCGTGGGAAAAGGCCTTCTGGGAGGAGTTTTGGGGCAGGGCTGAGGCAAGTCCAGGCTTGAGATCAGGGAGAAACAGAGAGAGAAGCCCCAGCAGAGAAGCCAGGCTCAGGAGCGCAGGCATAAGAAGTAACTTAGCTTTCCCGGGGTGAGAGATGCCAAAAGAGCAGCAGAATTTTGTATGGGAGGAGGTGGAACTGAGGGGAAGGCTCTGGAGCCAGGGGAGGTCCAAGCAGAAAAAGGCAGTCCTGGGTGATATAAACCACAAGAACCAATGCCTGTGTGCCTACCCAAATAAAGCAAACAGTAACTGTGATGAGAGTTACTCATCACAGTAGGTTGATGGGAGACCCTAGAGGTAGCAGGTTTGAGAGCTCTGTAAGACTTGAAAAATGGACCCCTCTGTTTGTCTCCAAGAGCAGATGACGACATTACATTTTTAAAAAGAAAGAAAGAAAGTGGATACTGTACCTTGCCTACACTGGCCAGGAGCTGGATGCCTGGGACGTTCTCATCGGCACTCAGCCAGAACTCTGCATTGTTATCGGCAGCAATAGCAAACTGAAACTCGCCTGCAGAAAGAATCCCGGGGTTAACTGGGACATTAGCCAGACCTGTTAAAGAGAAGACGCCCTTCGACTTGTACAGAAAGTGAGATGGAGCCCTTTGTTGGGAGAATTCTAGACAGCAGATTTCTAACCCCCTAATTCTGTACTGTAGTAAACCTCTAGAAGGAAAAAGAGAATATTCTGTAAAAAGCCAAGCACCTTTCCCCTAATCACACCTCAGTACAGGAAGACATTTCCCATATGCACTGCAAGGAAATATAATGCACCACGGCTCGCTCGATTGTCTATCTTTGTTTAGTCTAAATCATCGGACCAAGTGGACTCTGGCTCATGAAAGCTTATGCCATAATAAATCCATTAGTCTCTAAAGGGCCACAAGACTCTGTTATTTTGGCTGCAGTAGTTGTTTAGTCTGATGCTACATCTGCACAGGTTTAATTGTCATAGTTCTCCATATAGAACCCTGAACACTAATTCTGTGAAGGTGTTAAGAAGCCTGTTAAAAATCAGTGTTACAATTCACAGGTTTCTCTGATCAAAAGTAACGGCAGACAAACTGACATAATGATATAGTCAGACCTATAGTTAGACCTGCCCTTATATTAGATACAATAGGGAAATCTCAAATAATCGTTTTCTTGATATAGAAAGGCTCACACTGGTTTAATTACACAATTTCCACCCTTGTTATTCTGCCTATCTGCAAAACATTCTAGGGATACATACGGTAAAAACAGAAAGCAAACTAAAACCAAACACCAGTAAGACCAATTAATAAAACTCCGTCCCAGTACAGCAATATTGTTGAATAAAGTAATAGAGATGTCAAAAATGTTAGGTGCAACCCAGCCAAAGCTAAGAACAATGACATCCTGTTGGTGTCCAGGAGGAGATATTTAACTGCGTCTGTCACTGAAATCAGTGAGACTTAACAGAGCTTAAGTGTGGCTGAATCCTGGACCTGCTCATTAAAAACTTGGCTAAATTAGAGTTTAGTATCTTATCTCACATCTGTATGAGCAACATAGAATTGAGAGAAAGGGGGTGATGTTATTACCTAAAATTCCACACACCCTTCCGATATCACTTCCTTTTATTTCCAGTTTTCAGCTGAAGCTGAGTGTAAAAAGCTCTCTTCTAGCCATGCTTCATTGTAAATGTGGAGCTGTGGCTCAGTGGTAGAACATCTGCTTGGCATGCAGAAGTTCCCAAGTTCAATCCCCGGCACCTCCAGTTAAAAGGATCAGGTAGTAGGTGATGTGAACAACCTCCATCTGAGACCCCGGGGAAGCACTGCTAGTCAGAGTACAGAGAGTAAGCCTTGACAGACCGAAGGCCTAAGTCAGTGTAAGGATGTTCCACATAAAGCAGTACCATCTCCTAAAAATGGCAGCAATTTTAAGAGGCATTTTAGCTTTTTCTTTATCAATTTAGGAAACAAGTAATTATAAAGATTATTATGATATTAAAGAATGCTTTGGTTTTTTGGAGGAGGAGAAAAAGCAATAGGGGAAAAGATGCCACACTTGCTTTGTATGTGAGAAGCCTGATTTGTTTATATGAAAAAAAAGACTGAATAAAGATGAACCTGCTTCAAAAATATGAAGATGAACATTTTTAAAAATGGACTATTCTGAGAATGAGGTTAAATCTCATCAGCTGAACTTCTCACCATCATGGAATGGATGCAGGTAGCCAAATATGCGCAACCCATAGTTGGTCCATTTTGGAGAGGCTGCCAGTTTCTTCAAAGTGGTCCGTGTCTGCAATCACAAACAAAAGCAAAAATAAACATAATAATAAACATAATAATAAACATAACAATAACAATAATAAGGGAGTGGAATAGCTAGGGAGAAGGACAGGGAAAAGTATGAAATGTAACACAGCCAGAATAAAGAATAGAAGAAGTCAAGTACTCCGGAAAAGGGACAGCTGCATTACAGCACGATTCTACTAAGAGTTACTCCAGTCCAAACCCAACGAAATCAGTGTTCTTGGACTGGAATAATTCTGCACAGGATGCACTGTTCATCTGATAAAGTGGGCTCGAGCCTGCAAAAGCTTTTTCTTTTACATCTGTTAGTGTTTAAGATGCCTAAATTCCCGGTTTTGTTTTTGGAATAAGTACAGCGGGTTTGAGGGGACCATACAGTGCCAGAGCAAGATTTGAGTTCAGTAACACCTTAAAGACCAACAAGATTTCCAGGGTGTAAGCTTTTGAGAGACTCTCGAATGCTTATACCCTGGAAATCTTGTTGATTCTTAAGGTGCTGTTGGACTCACATCTTGTTCTTCTAATGCAGACCCACACAGCTATCCGCCTGAAATTATCCACATACTTTCCCTATTTCTCTATGTTGTAGGAAGTTCTAGAGGCTGCCTCTTATATGGGATTGGGATCCCCAGGGCTTTTTTTCTGGGAAAAGAGGTGGTGGAACTCAGTGGGTTGCCCTCGGAGAAAATGGTCACATGGCTGGTGGCCCCGCCCCCTGATCTCCAGACAGAGGGGAGTTTAGATTGCCCTCTGTACTGCGGCGCAGAGGGCAATCTAAGCTCCCCTCTGTCTGGAGATCAGGGGGCGGGGCCACCAGCCATGTGACCATTTTCAAGAGGTTCCCGAACTCCGTCCACCACGTTCCTGCTGAAAAAAAGCCCTGGGGATCCCTATAAGAAAGTACTACGGATATATGACTCTTTTAATATTAAGTTGTTTATTTACAAATAACAAAGAGAGAAGCAAACAGACAGATAGAAGGGCAGTGGAAGTCTTAAAGCAGCTTTAGCTCCAAGCGTAACAACAGAATGTTTTAGTCCCACAAAATGTCTTCTTGCCAGCCACAAATGTTTAGTGATCCAGACAGATTTAAACTGAAATGATATGTATGTGTGACCACATTCTGGAGATGAATTCCAGTGGCTTCAGGCACCTTCCACAATGTTTTTTTTTAATGGTTAATTAGAGGACAATAAAGAAACGCTACTTGGTCTCATCTAGGAGGATATAGAAGCCTAAGGAGAAAATACAGCTCCTTCTTTACTTGGCACAAGAAAACCTGTTCCACCATGGCATACTCACATGAGGATACAATGGGAAGTGGAGGTTCTTCCTCAGCTGCTCAATGGAGCCACCACACCAGTCTTCGAAGACATGGAGATTGACTTGGCCCCTGAACTGCAAGTCAACGGAAGAACAAGGAGACCCCCATTACAACTCAGCCCAATGCCCACAAAGCCTACTACCGTTTTACGTCTAAATGGCCAGAGCACAGCATGGCAGGATTGGGAGAGTGGGAGCTGAAAGGCGCCCCAAAAGATAAAGTGCATGAAAACCTTTAATTTGGCTTGATTACGGATTGGTGTTCTCCATATAGGATACAGACATTTTCTGCACGGGTGAGTTTTGCCAGTTCTGGCCCCGCACCACTTCAGATTTTCTTCTGAATTCCACATGCTTAAGTCCCCCTTCAGATTTCAATGCAGCATTTTCAAGAATTCTCTTTCAATCTTCTCCCCCATGTTTTTCTTGATGCATTTTGATTTGGCTTTTTCAATCATGAAGTATGTTCATTTCAGTTTTTTCCTTGCAGCCCTCTGTTCCGCCCTCCTCACCCGCTCCGCAGGCCCCTTCTTGCTTGGCTGGTGTCTCCAGCCTCCTCTCAGGTCCTTTCTCCTCCTTTCCCCATGTCCCCTTCCTTTCTCAAGACACACCTTTATTTTGGAAGAAAACTTGACGTTATAAGGTCATAATGTCATTACATTGTGTCACTTGGTCCCACCAGTGCCGGACTCTGCCTCCCAGTTCTGGGTCAGCCCAGGCAAGGCACTCCAGCTTGAACCATGGAGGGGGGTCATAAATCAGAAACAAAAATGTCTACTTGGAGCATGGCTGTCATGTACAGATGAAATTTATTTTAAACTAAATATAATGACATTATGACGTCATAAAAATATAATGGCAAGGTTACTTTGTGTTGTGGTTACATGAATCTCCAGTGAGTTTTCAAAGATTAGCTATCTATACTTTTTGGATAAAAAGTTATGTGGTTGGGGTTACTCTGAGCCAACACTGCACGCATGCCCTGATGGATTTTCTTTCACTTTCACTCTCGTTTCCCCCCCCATTTTTTCCACTGTTAACACCTTAGTGCTGGGCACCTCTGGTCATCACAACATTATAAAGTAATAATGTAATTGAGCATACACAAGGATTTTTTAAAACGGGGTGGTGGTGACGTGACAGCACCGGAGAAGCTAACAGTGACACCAACGATGATGTCCATGCCTCATCACATAGTCCTCTTTATTTCACGGCGGTGTGGACAAAAAAAGAAGGCACTCATAGCCGGATTAAAAGCGGCATGCATGGCACTTAACTCCTTTAAGGTTAGCAAAGATGTACAAGACCAATGCAAACACATGCTCGTTCTGTAACAAAGATACAGCTAACTTCTTTCATATGTGGTGGATGTGTATACGAGCCTCTGGTTTTTGGCAGCAAATAGCGGAAATTCTACCAATTGGATTGGAAATACATATCCCTCAGAAACCAGAGATACTACTGCTGAACTATCTACCTAATTTACCTAGAGATCAGCAAATAATTGCCCTACATATGATTACAGCTGCCAGATTGGTTTTTGCCAGACAATGGAAACAAAAGAATACCTCTAAATTGCATGATTGGTTATTGAAAATAAAGATTTATACCTTAGTGAAATTAACTGCATATCAGAAAAATAGAGATATTTGCCGTATAGATCTTTTATGGTCAGAAGCAATACAAAGAATGGGACTAGCAATTTTGTAACTGGAAGAGGTATTGATAGTATGAGCTGGTGATGTGTGATTTTGCATATTGGTGGAGATGGGACAGGAGGTTTTAGATGAGTGATAGGATTGGTAGATATCAGTGTTTTCCCCTGTATCCTGTATTCCCTTTTGAGTATGTATGTTGGTCCTTCGTGTATGTTTATAGTTTGTTAATAAAAGTAATTTTTTAAAAAAAGCTACATGCAGAAAGGAAGGTGGCCAAAATGAATACAATCCTTAAGGAGTGAACACTCAAAAAGAGTGGAGTAAATCACCAGTGTGGAAAACGCCATAGTGAAAAACCCTGACTGGGCAGTGGGAGATGACGCCGCCTGTGCCTCCGTTAAAGTAGAAGTTCAAGGTCCTTGACTTTGGAATACGCAAATGAAACAGAAAGCAAGAGGTAATGTAGGAGTCAAAGTCCGTAACCAAGTGTAATATTTTCCACTCTGATAATCAAGATATCTGACACTACAGATGCTGCTGCCTGGTATGGTCAACATCCATCTGTTCATCTCTTAAATCGATTAGTTAATCTGATGCAAAACCTGAGCCAAGTGAAGCTCAGTAAGAACGGAGTCATTTGTTTTCACAGTGCCATGCATAGGTCACAAGTAATGGAAGCACTTCCACAGACAATCACGTCCATGCAAAACTAAAGCTACAAATAGAATTTGGGATATGGTACCAAGATGCATCTGGAGTGCTTTCCCAATTATAGATGTCATAACCGTCCAAGCGATCTATGTTGGAGCCTGAGGCCAATGCAATGGTAGAAGCAATCACCCATACATGAATCGCCCATGTGCATGGTCTGGCTGTGGTCAGTAATGCTAACCCAGGTCTGGAGCAAAATGGTGCAGATCCTCTTCCCCATCAGTCCAGGAGCAGTACTGCTGCCTTGTATGAATGGAGCAGAACAGGGACAAGGAATGGTATATGAAGTGCACCATGACTATTCAGGTCTCAGTTTCTGTTGCAGGTCAAGTTGACCACAGTGGATCTGAAGCACCTATAAATGGATACTGCTCAAGTGACAGAATGGCAGATTCAATGCAGTTATATCTGCCAGTGTCTTATTTTGCTAGAGGGCAATAGGAAACCCTTTCCTTTGCTGAGCCCAGACTAGCACAGGCTAGCAGGAGGAATGGAGCCAGAGGAAAGCCATTTTTACTCTTGGAAAGCAACAGGAGAGTTCTGAGCATGTCCATCCTGTAGAACTTGAGAAATGTTAACAGATCAGTATTTCCACTTGACAGCACTTCTGTCTGAGCATAAGCAGAGTGGAGTGCTGACTTTATGTAGCCAAGAGACACCGGCAAAACAGTTATTTGGATCATGGACTTCTACACCCTTGTTTCCTGCTCTCCATAGAAAGCTGAACCTTTAAATATTTTCAGCTCATTATTAATTCCTCTGATAAGATACGGAAAGATTCTGGGTCTCACGTGAGATGCTTTCCCTACCTTATTCTGTGGCTGGAAGCATTCAACACTTTTCTAAATGTGGCGCATATGCAATTCCAGTGGACCACCAACTATCAGAGTTAGCCTGAATTGCATCTGCTTAGACAATTGATTCTAAGGACTCTTTTCACACATTACAGTTGTTCGCACATATATCTTCTATGTTTTATTATAGATAATATGAATTTCATACAGATATACGCAGAGGACCAGGATTTGGCTGCAGCACCCTGTTGAGTACATACCCAGCTGCAAACCCAAGTTTGATGATGAGACATGTGCGTGGCTACAATCAACTTGCTAAAAGTCAGAGTACGAGTTAGAGCAAAAGTAAGCTGCAAACTCCAAGTATCCAGAATTGTGCCAAATTCAATTTGGTCTTTCACTGGAGAACTCCGGATACTTCTCTGCCATCCTAGATTTCTCCCTGGGTCTGGGATCTAATACGGTAGATAAAAGCGCTAAAGTTGCTCTAATTTTAAACCTTACTCAGAAGCACAAAGACTATCTCAGGCTGCCCACAAATTAGTTGGCACTTGCTGCATAACAAATATTTCCTTCTGCTGCAAGGGTTTCTCAGGAGAAAAAGTCTAAGGACATGGAAAACATAAGGGATCAAAATAATGCTCTGCTGAAGCAGAAAGTCATTGGACTCTAGAAAAGCCGGCAGAAAATGGTCTCCAACCCTGTGTTTCCCTACTTCACATTCTGAAAATGACTCCAAGGAAGTGAACAGAAAATCGCAGGCAGATGATAGATCTCTGCAACATGGAAATCATCTGGCATGAGTTTGAGAGGCATGTTTGGAAAACCTCCAGGGACTGCTGTCTCCCATTTGTACACTTGACACGCATGCAATCATTCACACATTACGTAATTTATTTTTGTCCTCCAGGGAGCTTGAGGCAGTGTATAGAGTCAAAGGGACTCCCACCTGGGCCCCTTGACCAGCTTAGCTTCAGCAAGGTTGCAGGATAATTTTACTGTGCCCTGAGCCCAAGTTACAAGCCAGCAGCCCTTTTCTGGCTAGATTTCTACAAAATGTAGACAACTAGCTTCTGAAGAAGACTTCACAATTTCTTGTGTGTGCGCGTGTGTGCAAAGGGGGTACTTTCAAATTTGTAATCACTAGGAAAACTTTGCTCAATTTTTTTTATCGCTTGGCAGTTCATTATCTCTAGGGAAAATCAGCTGCATAAAATCTGAAGAATGTACAAATGCTATTGAAGATAAAACAGACAAAAAGGGGGTTTGAGCCGGAGAAGAAAGGAGAGATTGTGCTGCTGCTGCTTAGACATTTTTAAAGTTACATTTGTAAGACTCTTCTGTCTCTCTGCTCCACAGGTCCAGGCCCCTCCTCTCTGGAGAACTTCTGAAGCTGGGTGATATTCAGTAGCTAGTGGCTCGAAGCTGTAACCATACATCTAGTGTACAACTATACGCTTGCTAAATTTTCTTAACAGGCATTCCCCCTGCCCCTGCAATAAAAGATGTGTTTTGTTCTCACGTGCATCGACTCAACTCAACACTTCAAGGCAAAGAGGGGGCAGATTTGTCTGCCGTCCTTGTAGGGGCTGGCTGCATATTCCAGCACACACAAGATGCACCTTTCAGCACAGTCAAGGGGCATGCAGGGGAAGCAGGCAGCAAGAAGCATGCACAGTTCAAATCTCAGTGCAGGGAAGCACTTTAAAATAACATGTTCCAGGAGTTGTAATTTAACTACGTGCATTTGTCGCTTCCTGAATATCCAGGCTTTCTTGAATGGAACCTTGAGTAAATATGAATAAACTCAATTCCCCTTGCCCCTTAGGAGATGAAGGGTCCCTTTCAGAACCCTTCGTGGCGGTGCCGCTTCTGGAGAAGATGCTCAGGATTTATAACTTCAGTGCCCATTACAGACATTTTGGATGACAAATGCAACTGAGTGCAGATAATGGTGCTGTTCCGTATAGTTCGGGCTGTGTATGCATGGTATTAAATTTTTAGCCAACCCAAATTCCACACCAAGGGGGAAAAAAACCCTAAACTCTGCAACTTGCATTAATTGGGCAAATTAAACAACCTCACATATTTTTGCACAATCTATTCTGCTCCTGCTAGTCGGGGGTGGGGGGAGGGGGGAGAACTATGCTAAAGCCTCACTGTCCTCCCACTGGAAATCCACCCCAGTCCAGCTACCCCTCTAGCTTGTGAGATTTCAGAGGATTCTGCCTTCAGGGCTAGAAACATGCAGTTACATTGGTAGGACAGGATGACATGTTTAGCACGCTAAATTCTAATGCCAAAGAACATGTTTGTTTCATGTAATGTACAGAACATACATACCATTCTTTCCTTATGTTAGCCCTCAACTGCTACAGTATTAAGATCAGTTTCTGTTTCAGCAGGGTATTAAACTGGATCTTATACTGGATCTTACTGTCCGTTCCATTGCTCCTTTTATGAAAAGAGGTGCCCTAAAGGGGAAAGACCTGTAGCTGGTACTTGATTTTTTGCTGCTGAGCCACGGAATCACTGGTTTTCTCTACATGTATCTTTCCAAGAGCGGTAGTTTCTGCCTCAATGGTTGTTACCATCTTGGCCAAGCACACACAAAGACTTTCTATCGTGCGTTTCAGCATCCTGGCCTGTTTGCATGCCATATAAGCAATGGACCTCCCTAAAGGTTGCCATTACTTGGTGGGTTTTAAAAATACACGAGGAAGCTTAACCACTCCAGTGGAAGTCTTTATAGGTACCGGGACTGGAGAGAAAACAACCATGGAGGCAGCACTGCCTACAGCAGGAAATTATGTACATGTAAAGGGAGTTACAAAATATGAAGAGATCCAGCAGACCATCCAAGGGCCCTAGAAGAGGATAAATTCTTGGGAAAATAAACGAGAAGAATTAATGTTTAATTTCCTTCTTCCGATCAACCCAGAAACTAAAAATATACTGTATAGAAGAGTCTGAAGTTCTTTAGTGCACACTCTGTCTTACCTCTGTCTGTCTTATCTCTTCATTCCACAAAGATATTTTCACTTTATGCAATATATGTCAAGGTCAATTTCCCTTTCTTAAAAACTGCTTGGTGTGAAATGCCAAACCTCTCTGGCTGTCAGAAGGCATTTTATTGTCACAAATGACTCTGAAATCTCTTTTTACTGCTCTGGTTTGCCAGGAGCACACATCTCCTGTTCAAACAAATCCAAGCTTCATTGCCAGTGGGAATAAAGCCATGCTCTGTTCCCTTCCTTGCCCTGATCCCAGCAGCCACAGGAATCACAATTCAATAAAATGCTTAGAAAGATGCCAAAAGTACAATAAAGGGTATCCTATCCCCATCTATAATTAATTTGTGCAAGAATATGGATTTCTCATCCTTAATTTAATCTACAAACCACTAGAAATTTCAAAAGGAAATTAGCCTGAAGAAATCAAAAGGCAAAATGGGGACATAACAGAGATCATTGTCATTTTATCTGCTTCAACAAATGAACATGACATTAAGCTCCGGTGGCAAAATTGGGCTCACTGGCTACTAGTATTACTGGGGAGAAAAAAACAGTTGGTTACAAAGGACTGTTGTAGATGCAACATGAGACAAGACCATGGCAGGAGAAACAAAATAACAAAAAAATCCCTTTTTAATATCTTAAGCTCCCCAAATCAATAAACCAAGCACTAAATCCTTTGGCATCTTCTTTCAAGCTTAACAAAACAAAGTCAATTTGGCTGCCAGAACTCAGTTCTAATCCATATTAATCAAAGAACAAAGTACTACCCATGCCACTCCCCCAAAACGGGTAGCTATTGCCCTGGCCACCAGGACCTTCAACCCACAGCTTCATTTTCATTATCCTGAAGAGGTCAGTTTCAGATTTTTAGTAGCAAGGTATTTAATAGGACATTAACCTCAGGCCTCCAAGGGGCAGAGCTGTCCAACGTTGCAGAATCATTCCTACTCTTCCCACCTCCTCGGTGTTCTGAGTTCTAAATCCATGCAGAGAAAAAAAGCAAGAAGATGATGTTATTCTGTGCACAGGTTTTTGGAAGGGCATAAAAACACACCATCACAAAGCCTATCAAAGTCACCGGCTCTGCAATTCTAAGCAGAGTTACTCCAGTCTAAAGCTATTGATTTCAATGGGCCTAGACCAGAGTAAGCTCTGTTTAGGATTGCACTGCAGGGCATAAAAGTTATACCACTGGAAGGGTTGTCATCTAGCCAACTTTAAAACCAATACAAATCCTTACTTTGGGTACAATTTATTTTAAAAATCCTAGCCAGAATGCTACTGAATATTCTTGTAAATAACTACTTGCCTGGTCTCCTGTGAATTACCTCCAGATAATTTGGTTATGTAATCAAGTAGATCTTTTTTTTTTACCTTTAAGTGCAAAAACTATAAAATAGGTATGAATGGGTTTGATTTTTTAACACAATTTAAGCCTGGAAAGTGTTGTTTTAAGCTGTCTGTGTCATGTTTTTATCCTGGGCTGGGACATTTTTAATGCTGCATTTTAATTAATATCTTTTAATTTTTTGGGGTTTTTAAATTATTTTTATTTTGTATGCTGCCTTGGACAGGTTCCTGGAGAGGCAGCATTAAATTGTTCTAAATAAATAAACTGTGCCTACTGGGGAAAACAGTGAGAGTAAATCAGGTTGCTTAATCCTGTTCACTCTCTTCTGATGCATACTCTATTAGAGAATACAGAATCTTGGCTCATTGGCTCTACAAATTGCAACCCTTGAGGGTAGCTACATGATCTGCTAGCTGCTAACTGGAGTAGCTTAGGTTTTGGAAAGTTTACAATGGTGGGGAGTTGACTATGTAATCCTTTCCTGGCTTTTAAAACCAGGAAGAAAGTGCAGTAATGTTACAATGTTGCAATGCTACAATGTTACAACATTGCTACACTTTGCCTTTGGGAAAAAAGAGTGTGTGTGCATACCCCAAAGGAGGAAGGGAAAACCAGCCATTTAGCCCTTTCCTGGCTTTTAAAGCCAGCAGAGAATAAGCAAACTTCTGCAAACACGGGAAGCAGAACAGCCAGCAGCTTTTTTCAGCTGATGGGGACTCCCTCCCATCAGCTGAAAAGCTACTGGCGTTTAAAAGGGGGAAACCTTAGCTCACACCTCTATTCTGCAGACCTTCTGTTGCCCCGGAAGTGATGTTTTTACAAACCACACAAACTGGTTCGAGAACTGGGGCAAGTTTGTGAAAGTTCGTGGTTCGTGAAACTGTACGAACCTCGAACCTCCCGGTTCGTTTTTTTCAGTTCCTGCTCATGTCTAGTCCAGATCATACTGAGAGGATACTATCTGTAAGCTGTGATAGGCATATGCTGTTCAGTATAGAAACGATCCATTATTTACTTGTTTATTTATAAGATTTATACCCTGTCCTTCTTTCCTCATCAGGGCCACCAAGGTGACTAAAAGATTAAAAACATACACCATAAAATCACATCTTAAAAATAATTAAAAACAACATCCCTACACATCATTAAAACAATTATAACCAAAGCTAAAATACACATACAAAACATAAAGACAACAATTAAAATATAAGGTAAGAAGGAGGGGACATTGAGGGAGCAATAAACAAAACAACAGTATTCACCCCCTGATAGAAGATGGCAAGAGAGGGGAACAGACAAGTCTCCCTAGGGAGAGAGTTCCAGAGTTTTGGTGCCGTGACTGAGAAGGCCCTACCTTGGGTTGCAGCGTGCCTAATCTGAAAAGGCCAGGGCACCCAAAACAGATTCTTGGAAGACAGGTTCATAAGAGATCAGGCAGTCCTTCAGGTATGCTGGCCTCAAACCATACAGTGCTTTAAAGGCACCTTGAATTGTGCCTAGAAATACATTGGGAGCCAGTGTAGATGACCCACTCCGGTCAACATCCTGGCTGCAGAATTCTGGACCAATGAAGTTTCTGAACACTCTTCAAGGGCAGCCCCGTATACAGCACACTGCAGTAATCTAATCTAGATGTAACCAGGGATGTACCACAATGGCGAGATTTTTTCTGCCAAGGAAAGGCCACAGCTGACTAATCAGTCAAAGCTGGTAAAAGGTGCTTCTGGCCACAGCTGCTTCCTGCTTATCCAGCAGCAAGCCTGGGTCCAAGAGTACCCCCAAACTATGGACCTATTCCTTCAAAGGGAGTGTGACCACATCCAGAATGGATGGCACCTTAAATCCCCGGTCAGATCTTATGCTTACCAGTAACACTTTAATCTTGTCAGGATTAAGCTTCAGTTTATTAGCCTGCATCCATTCCAGAACTGCCTCCAGGTAATGCTTAAGGGTTTCTATAGCCTCCCTGGGATCGGCTGGAAGTGCAAGATAGACCTCAGTGTCATCCGCATAGTGGTGACCACCCAGTCCCAGTCTCTGGATCCCCTCACCCAGTGATTTCATGTAGAGACTGAAGAGCACGGGAGACAAGAGACAATGCTGGAGGATGCCAAGGGACTGAGCAGCAGCCCCAGCATCACCTTCTGAAACCTACCCTCCTGGTAGAAAAAAAAACCACTGCCAAATGGTGCTTCCAGGGTGCAGCCTGGAAAGGCAGTCCAGAAGTATATCATGATCAATGGTATTGAAAATCACTGAGAGGTCCAGGAGAATCAACAGAGTTGCGCTCTGTCCATCTCCCAGCACAGGTCATCCACCAGGGCAACCAAGATTCAGTCCTATAACCAGGCCTGAAACCAGATTGGAATGGATCCAAACAATCCATAACAATTTGGGATCTGATTCTTGTATTTAATTTAGGATCTGATAAGGGCATGAATAGCTCTGGTGAGTCTGATCTCATCAGATCTCAGAAGCTAAGCAAGGTTGGCCTTGGTTAGTAATTAGATGGAAGACCTCAATTGAAGACCAGGGTTGTAGAGGCAAGCAAAGGCAAACCACCCTCTGTTAGTCTTTTGCCATGAAAACTCCACCAGGGGTCACCATAAATCAGCTGTGACTTGAGGGCACTCTTCACCACTCAAGGACTTACATATGGTATACTGTTGCCAACCCTGCTGGAAATACAAAAACCTCGATTACTACTTGATGCCTGAATGTCTTTGATGTTTCGCTGCCCATGAAGGATGTTTTTATCCAGAGTGTTTAACAAAGCTCTTGAGTTCTGCTTACCTGAGATTCTGGTTTCTGCGGCAGATAAAACTGAAGGCTTGGGTCCACTATAAGTGTATCCTGGTTCCCTAGAGCTTTAGCCAGTTCACTCCAGCTTCCATATCCTGTAGAGAGATATTGTGGTTAAAAGTTGACTCAACTGCTGTGGACTCACTAAGAATTAACTTCGATAGCCCTTTACGAAACGTTTTGGAAATATTGTCTCTACTATGTGGATAGAAAAATAACAGCATAAAGCAATCAAGTGACTTGCAACTTAATCCTAACATCGCACGAAGATGGCTGGCCTCTGGATATATGATGAAAGAAGCAACGCCAGGCTACCCATTGAGGAGACAGAGATCTTTGCACACTTGGGAAACTTCCCAAGTATGAAGAAAAAATCAGCTTGAAGAGGACAAAACATGCTCCAGAAGGGGCAGCTGAAAAATGGGAAGGGGAAATGAAGAAATCAATTTGCTCAGTCCCAAGAGATTACAGAAACCTGGAGGGGGAGATCCTGGTGGTGGTATTTCCATGTTCCCCCAGCCATGCAATTCCTCATGGGTCCCCCAGATTGTGCACATTTACTCAGAGTATCAGTCCCATGGTAGACGATGGACTTACTCCCTGATACAGCATAAAACAACTGGAATTATAAGCATCCTCTGGCAGGTGAAATCCTGTGCAGGTTTATTCATCTAAGCCCATTGCTTTCTGAGAGCTTAGACTGGAATAACTCTGCATAGGAAAGTTTCTAGAATCTTTCCAAGGAAAGCCTCCAGCTGCCAATGTGTGAAAAAAATTGTAATGGGGGTTGGCTGCAGCAATACATGAGCAGAAATTAAAATGTACTTAGTGCAGTTACACAGCACAAAAGCTGCAACGCATTAATACAATTTTTAATAAAATAACAATGTGCGTATAGAGCAAAGGAACATACAACAGATGTTTCATACAATTTATTTTCATTTAGTTTTGAAATTGTATCAGAATACATACTTCGTGCCAAGCCCTGTGCATGCAGGGCATGCATAATATGCGCATGCATAATATGACAGTAGGGAAGGATACAATAACTTTCACTTAGAGCAAGTGGGCAGCAAGGAGTCATTTTACCACTTCCACTTGCACAGGAACTGTTGGGAATGTGGAAACCTTCCATGAGATACAACCCAGGGTTGTTCCGTCTCACAACACATCATTCTAAGGATTAGCCCCAGAAAATACTTTTATAGCAGAGTCGCTCCAGTCTCAGCCCACTGATTTCAGTAGGCTTAGACTGGAATAACATTGCATAGGATTACACTGTTAAAACAGCACTTAAATTTTTATATATAGCAAGCAACTATAGCAAGCTCAAGTATATATGAAGTATACAATTTTCAAACTAAAAAAAACCCTTGAGCTTATGAATTTGTCATTTCCTGGACGGTATCCAATTGCCATGTTAGCCTTAACTTCTAAAACTCTTCGATTCTCTTTGAACATGGAGGGGCATAATATGACAAACAGACAGCTGGGTCATTTTTGTGCAGCCCATGTACTCTTTAAAAAATTCCTGAAATTCCTCTTGGTATTTCAGAGCAGAGTGCTTTGCCTATGGTGCTGCACATACATATTTGAAGGGGGAAAGGGAGGGGCCATGACTCAGAGGTAGAGCATCTGCGTGGCGTGCAGAAGGTCTCAGCTCCAATCCCTGCCATCTCCAGCTAAAAGTATCAGCCAGCAGGTGATGTGGAAGACCTCTGCCGGAGACCCTGGAGAGCTGTTGCCAGTCAGAGTAGACAATACTGACTTTGATGGACCAGAGGTCTGATTTCAGTACAAGGCAGATTCATGTATATGTTCATATATATGAGGGTCAAAACAGGAAACAAGTTTAGAAAGGCTCTCCCATTTATTATTGTAATTTGTATGATTTCAAAGACAATTTTATTGTTATGAGGCTGCTGGATTTCTTTTCATAAGTGCAAGTTTATGGGCAGAAATAAGAACGAAAGTTATCTCAGCCGTAAACCACGGTTGACTACACTCAGATGCCACAATAAACTGTACATATCCTAGTCTACCAGGTATACACAGAACACAGTTTTCTTGTACACTCCACTTAGTCTGCTGCTTCTTCCATTTCTAGCTAACATTTATCCCACTTTTCCCAAGATGCCTTTGATTCTGTCTTACTTACATCTGGCTCTGAACTATATTCATATAGAGAGGAAGGGAAGGCATGCCCACTATCGGCCAAGTGTTATGATATTCTCCCAAAACATTTCATTCATATCACTACCACAGGAATGCTGTCAGAGTTCTAGAAAATACGTAACCCGCTTTTATCACTGTAATTATGTTTAGTGCTTCAGAAATCAGAGAACATTTTGTGCTCCCATAATCTTTATTTCTTCAATTATCTTTTGTTAATATGATTTATCCCCCAGAGTACTTCAGCCAATGCACACTATTATTGTCAGCACACTTGAAACATCGACAGTCCAATTTTAAACAGAGTTACTCCCTTTTAAATCCATTGAAGTCAACGGACTGAGAAAAGTGTAACCGCTTAGGATTGTATTACTAATAAAGGGAGTTGTTTTTGCCAGTGAAAACTCAACCAGGTTAAGTCTGAACTAGGTAAGAAGGCTAGTTCTTCACCCTTAGCACCATGTGTGTACCAGCTGACTCAAAAGCAATATAGAATGAATGGGTTGCATAGAAGGAATGGGTTCATACAGCTGAGATGGAAAGGTTAGCCTATTTACTATATACCAGTAATGGCATACTTTGTAAACTGCTCTGAGTGGGCATTAAGTTGTCTTGAAGGGCGGTATATAAATTGAATGTTGTTGTTGTTGTTGTTGTTGTTGTTGTTGTTGTTATTAACCAGCAACCTCTTCCTTTCTTTCTCTAATATATGTATGTGCATGCAAGCACATGCGCTCTCTCACATACACGTGCATACAGGGACAGAGAAAGTGTCCACTTGAGCAGGATATGATGCATTCTTTAAAAAAAAAATCTTCTGAAAATCACTGGGCGCTTCCTCTACCATCATCACTACCAACTAACAGTCCCAATTCCTCAGTGTTCTGAAGGGGCCCAGCTGGAAGGCTTCAGTCCATACCACCAAGGCAAGGGTATAGATCAGTTTGATTTGAGCTAATAGCACATAAACCTCAGCAGGGCTAAATAAACAGATAGGGCTAGACAGATGAAAGATGGGACTATTTCCCACAAATAGCTGATTAGTTCACATATGATGAGCTTCCTCAGATCAAAAATAAAATGCCAACAAAAATATCATGAACCAGCATGCTGTAGTGGTGAGAGTGGGAGACGTCAACTCCCAATCTAACATGGAAGCTTGCTGGGTGACATGGGGTCAGCCACACACACACTCACTCACCTGCCTCACAGGGCTGTGAGGATAAAATAGAGGAGAGAATGGTGTAAGCCACTTTGAGTCCCATTGGAGAGAAAAATGGGTTCTAAATGAAGTAAAATTTCAAAAGAAAAAAAAGGGTATTCTAAAACATGCATGATCTATATTTCTATGGGAAAACGCAAAGCTCTTATCACCAAGAATTGACTGAGAATAAATGTGGAACCATAATCACAGGGACGACATCGATTGGCCTTTCAAGTTGCAACTGTCTTACCTGATGCTGTGAAGGGCTGAGAAACCAGAGCTGCTTTCCTTTTCACTTTGGGAAAAGCTGAGCTTGTTGAATTTCTCATCACCCTACAGCTGCCAAAAACACATGACCTTTGTGAGGAAAGAAAGAAGCAACTCTGCTGTCCATCAGGGAAGGCTCCAAGTTGTTTCATGGACTTGCCAGTTTCTCACTGGTAACGCTTCAGTAAAGGAACTTATGCTCCCCAGATTTTGAGGGTGGCTCCCCAGACCACTGGAGCCACCCTCAGAGGCACTTCTTTGGGTGCCTCTACATCTAAAGCCAGATGGGAGGTAATCCAAGAACAGGCAATCTCTCTCAATCACAGCACAGTTTCCCTGGGGAAACTCAGTTGCCCACTCTATCACTGTCTTCTGCCAGGAAGTGAAGACTTTCCCCGTTTTGTTTGGTATTCTCTTCTTGACCCTCCTTCCTATTTATGCGTATGGGTTTTGTTGAATAATTATTATTATATCCACCCACCCACCTACATTTTAATATTAGTTTTAATATTTTGGCTGTTTTCCACCTTGGGAACCTTAATTGAATGGGAAGGTGCATTAAAATGTTGTAAATGAATAAATGATATTTTGGCTCAAAGCTGCAACACAGGTCTCATAATCAAGATGGTTGTGCAATGATACACACAGCATAATATATTTATGCATATACATCGATGGAATCATTCCACCATCTCTAATTTGGATGCAAAATATTATCACAGCTGGCCCAGAGAGCCTATATTGAGGACCAACATGGTGAATCTCACCAGAAAAGCTTCAAGTACTTCTCAACTTTATAAAAGAGAAAAGGGCCCCAACACTTCACACTGTAATTGTTTGGTAGGCCATTCAATTTACCAAGCAAATCTTCAAATTGTGATTTAGAATTTAGTACATAGTTATTTATGAGTAACAGGCAAACAGGTGCATAGATGTGTTGCTTTTATACAGATGCACATCAAAGATCAATGGCCAGTTTATATATGGTAAATACAGTGCACAGAAAGTATGGTAGAGAATATAACAAGGTCAAGCTTGAAGATGAAACTGTTAAGCAATCAATATGTTCTACTCAACACCTGGTACTGCGATTGTCTAAACATTTACTTTATCATTGGATTCGTAATTAGTGTTGGCTCTCTTCCTAGTGAGTCCTCGAAGTCAACAATATGATACATTCAGGTAGGATAGATAAATCAGATTTCGTGGCCCAACAGAATTTATACCATATTGTATCATGCACAAGATTATGTTACAAGATGCCGTCTTTAGGTTTTTGTTCAATTTGTAGCAGGAAAAAAACGACTGAGGTCTCATTTAGTCTTAAACTCTTACAAAAAAAAAAAAGAATAGAAAAGAAAAGCTATCACCCCAACCACTCAATAACATTTTCAATCAGAAGAGTAGAGAGTGGAGCCGTTTTTTGTTGCTCCAGAGGGTTGGATCAGAACAGGTTAAAATTAAAGCAAAAGAGTTTTCAGGTAAACATTAGGAAGAACTTCCTGACAGTTAGAGCATTTCCTCATTGGAATAGGCCTTCTCAGGAAGGGCTCTCCTTCCTTGGAGGTAAGAAGAGGCTAGATGGCCAACTGCTAGCTATGATAATTCTATGACTCACTAGGCATTTAGGCAGATTGTGAGAGGGAAGGCAGAGCCAGTATTAGGCTGTCGTGGCCCTTTCTTATATGCCCAGGGTAATGCTGATTGCCACTTTGAGGTCAAGAAGGGTTTTTCCTCCAGGCCAGATGAGCCAGGGTTCTGACAGTTTTTTGCCTTCCTTTGGACATACTGCAGGAATCACTGGGGAGGTGACGGGGAGAGATAGCTATGAATTTCCTGCATTGTGCATGGGGTTGGACTAGATGACTTGTGGGATCCCTTCCAGCTCTATGTTTCTATGAAGTTACGTCTATGCAGTGTGGGGTTCTGATGGCAGGGTTTGGTAAAGTGGTTGATAAATGTGGGCACTCAGTCAACACGCTTGCACAATACACATGTCCTTGCACAATACACACATTGCAGAGACGCTCTATCCAGCAAAGACCTAAGAGTATGGATTTCAATGATTCTCAGCCAGGCTGGACAACTTCCTGACTGTGGTTCTTGACAAAAAATTCTACTGAACAGGAATTCCGTGTCTCTAAGGGCCAGTTGGACTGCCATCCTGGCTGCTTGATGTGCCAGAACACTGCTTTTAATCCCAGGAAACCACAAAAAATAATGACAGAGAATTAAAGGTTTTCATTTAGTAAAAGATGACAAATCACTGGGTGCAAGCAACGCTGAACAAATTAAAAGCTAGAAATGAAATGATGACGTCAGTATTTTTTTCAGACCCAGGTTTTGAATGTAATGAGAATGCATCCACCAACTGAGGTTTGTTTCGTCCCAGGAACATGGATTCTTAACCATGGTTTAATCTTGGTTGAGGAACCCCGTTATCAAAAAGAAACAAACCTTGATTTGTGAAGGCATTCAGGCATCATAATGTGAGACTGATGACTCTCTTCAGTCTTGGTGCAATGTATGAAAGGAGGAAGGAGAATAGTGTACGTCTGGAGATTAATCAGGATACTTTATAACAACAACAGCATTCGATTTATATACCACCCTTCAAGACAACTTAATGCCCACTCAGAGCGGTTTACAAAGTATGTCATTATTATCCCCACAACAAACACCCTGTGAGCTGGGTGGGGCTGAGAGAGCTCCAGAGAGCTGTGACTAGCCCAAGATCACCCAGTTGGCTTCAAGTGGAGGAGTGGGGAATCAAACCTGGCTCTCTCGATTAGAGTCCTGCACTCTTAACCACTACACCAAACTGGCTCTCTTTCTATCATTAACAAGCTGAGATTTGTTTCCCATGGGCCCACATTTGGCAAAGGGATATCCCTCCCATTCTTAGCATGGAAATTATTAGGTTACATCTTCAAAATCCACATCTGTTAGACATGTTAAGGCCATCAGACAGAGCAGGCTGTGCAAAGACATGAGAAACTTAAGAAGAATGTCATGAAAGTGCTTCTCTTAAATGAACTGAACCAATGCATATCAAGCTCTTTGGGAAGCCTGTCCAACATCTACTGGTAATGATTTGAACAAGCTATCAGGCTTCAGTTTAGCTTCATAAAAGAAGCAATCGTGTCTGTATGAAGCATAGGTTCATCTAGCAAAGCCACTATTCTGCCAATTTTAGAAACCTGTCCAGGCAGAGAAAATATCAGATTCTGGATTCCTAGGGATGGTTCTTTCACCCCAAAGGATGCAATTTGATTCTTCAGAATCACAGGTAACAGTGTCAACCTTCCAACAAAGTCCATAAGAGTTAAACCCTCCCCCAATCAAATATTTTCTGTTTTTACATTTATTTATTAAGAATATTTTTATGCTGCCTTTCCAGGCCTGACGCAGTTTACAAAATAAAAATAATAAAAACTAAACATTAAAACATATGAATTAAAATCCAGCATTTAAAAAAAAACAGCCCAGCATAAAAATGGATGATAAAAGCAAACCACAGACAGCTTAAAACAAGTATCCAGGCTAAAATAGTTTTTAAAAAATCAACATCATACATACTTATTTTGTAATTTTGGCCTTGTGGGGGGGGGGGGGCGGGAGTGAAGATCGATTTGGTTCCTTAACCAAATTACTTGGAGGCAATTTACAGATCAGGTAAATAGTTATTTACAAGAATGTCATAATTTACCTAGTGCTTCTAGTAATCTGTGAACTGTTTCTTAATGGTCTCTTTGCTCATAATTTTCATGCATGGAGTCAGCAATGTTTCCTGCACCCAACAGCATGACCTGACTACCCACCATAAATGGGAGGGGGCACAACTAAACAACTGGAAATAAAATGCCAGATGTAAAAATCACACTCCAGACATTTAACACAACCCCTAGTAAGGTGGCAATTTTTTTTCTTTCCAGGTTGTAGCTAGAATTATATGAAGATTCTAGAATAGTACTGTGCACAAAATCCTAGGTCAGAAATTGGCAAGCGTATTCCCTAATGGGCCTGTTTTCAGTAGATCCAAAATAACACCTCAAACAGAAGGTAAAAATATTGTGTCCGCTCCAGCATAAAACAGAAAAATCTGGCAACTTTGCCAATGGAAGGGAGGACTTCCTGAAAGTCTACAAACTGGCAGTCTTGAGATAAGGCTAGCACTGGTGCATGTTTCCTCTGACATGACGTGTGTATTTGCAAGGATAGAGTTCTGAAAAGGAAAACACTTGTCATGGTAAATCTATGGTCTCATTCACTTATTTTTCCACAGCACAGAAAGGGCTATCCTACACTGCAGCCTGGGGAGTGATTGCAGCAGAAGTTATGTGGGAACTTACATGTGGGAAAGGGTGGTGGTGGACAACAGCTGGGATCTTAGGCCAGGCGATCTCCAGGGAGTCTTCCCCAGGCGGCTCGGTGAGCTATCCATTACGAAGTTAAAAATGGGAGTTCAAAACATAGCAGCCTATAATTATTTCATGGTTGATATATTTTTGTACAGATCTTCAGACCGAGCCCTATAAAATGATGAGATGCAGTTCTCTTGGTAAC
Source organism: Eublepharis macularius (assembly GCF_028583425.1). Lineage (NCBI taxonomy): Eukaryota > Metazoa > Chordata > Lepidosauria > Squamata > Eublepharidae > Eublepharis > Eublepharis macularius. The sequence goes on from NC_072798.1 coordinate 22,308,609, forward strand.
ACACGTTCCTACCTCCTACTTAACAGTCACTGAGAAGTAATTTTGCACATTTCAAAAATCTTTACTAGGTACCTGACAGAAACAGGTCTGACCAGCTTGGTCCATCCTATGAAGAAGGTAAGAATATTGCTTTACAGAGTTCATGTCATTGTGCATGGAAAGACTAGTCTGCTAGCACAATTTGGAGAAAAAATACAACTCTTGCTGTTCAAAGTGCTCTCTTTTTATTGCACCAAAAGGACGCAATTCTAAACACAGTTCCGAACAGTTCAATGGAGCTAAAAGCGCAATCCTAGACAGAGTTACAGCCTTCTAAGAGCCAAAACACACGAGAAGAAATACCTAGGTTCAGCACGTGTTCTCTTACCTCAAGGTTTGCCGGGATCTGTAGGCGTCCTGGAAGCTTAAAGTTTAGCATTTACAGAGCAGCAGGAAGGGAAATACAGGCGCCTGTATTTCCCTTCCCCTTCCTGCTGCTCTGTAAATGTTAAACTTGTTCTCTTACCTCAAGGTTTGTTGGGAAGTGTAGGTGTCTTGGCAGCTTAAAGTTTAGCATTTACAGAGCAGCAGGAAGGGGAAGGGAAATACAGGCGCCTGTATTTCCCTTCCTGCTGCTCTGTAAATGCTAAACTTTAAGCTTCCAGGACGCCTACAGATCCCGGCAAACCTTGAGGTAAGAGAACACGTGCTGAACCTAGGTATTTCTTCTCGTGTGTTTTGGCTCTAAGTCCATTGAAGTCAATACTCTTAGCAGGGGTCATTTCGCAGAAAAAGAGCTGGAGGAACTCCTTAGCATAACTCATTAGCATGACTTATTAGCATATGCCACACCCCTTGACATCAATGGAAGCGTGCCATTAGTATAACTGATTTGCATATGCCACATCCCCTGACATCACCTATTGTGGCTGTTTTGGACCCAATCCTGGCCATTCAGGGCCGAAATTGGGCCCAAATGGCAAAAAGGGGCCGAAAGTGGCCGAAAAGGGGCCCAAAATGGTCAGGATCAGGTCGCTGCTGAGTGGGAGAGTGATCCACCACCTGTCAGAGGCCCAATCCGGGCCATTTCGGCCCCAATCCAGGCTGAAACAGACCCAAAATGACCAAGAGTCAGGGGGGCGGGGCCACCTGACATGTGACCTCTTTGGGGAACTGCCGGAACTGCGTTCCTGAGCGTTCCCCCTCAAAATGAGCCCTGACTCTTAGAAAGGTGAAACTCTGCATAGGACAGCCCAGTAAATAAGGGCTTTTCCAACAGATCAATTTAAGCAAAAAAAATGCATAGTGGCTTATTATTTGGTGCTGGTAATAGAGACGTAGTTCTCCCAGGAAGCATTTTCACTATGGGGAACTTGTAGTTTTTCAGCATACAAAGTGTAATGGGAGGAGGTGTAAAAATGTGACCCCCCCCCCCCAAGCAAGCTAACATATCAATTTTGGTAGTGCATTCTGGGATGTGGTTAAGTGTGTGACAGAGTTCCTGCCTCCTGTTTCCACACTATAGTTTAAACTTACTTACTTACTTCATGTATACTCCATCTTTCTCCTCAACGGGGACCCAAAACAGCTTATATCACTTTCTACTCCATTTTATCCCCACAACATTACTGTGAGGTAGGTCAGACTACAAGTGTACAACTGGCCACAGTTACCTAGCAAACTTCCATGGCAGAGTAAGGATTTGAACCAATTCTCTAATCACTACAACTTTTTGAATTTGAAATTTCATTAAAAGGCTCTCCCGCTGTACCACTCTAAGGTAGGATTGTTCAGACAGCCTTTTTTTTATATATAAAGTAAACAGGAGTAAGGGAAATTTCTTCACTTGCATTAATGGCCAACCATTTCAGGAACCTTATTTTTTCCTCCCTTCTTTTTCTTGTCTGAAAGATGTGGTTTTCCCTAGAGATGGGCACAAACTGAAATATGGAAAGTTTGCCACAAACAGCACAGCAATGTCACTTCCAGCAGAGACATCATCACGATAGCTCGTGCCCCGGCATGCCCCCAAGTGACATCATCACGCTGGCTTCAGGGTGCGCGCACACGCGCAGCGCTTCCTACAGACCTGCTGCCCCGTAAGTGATGAATCACAAACCAAACAAATTGGTTCGCAAACCGGGCAATTTCATGCTGGTTTGTGGTTTGTGAAACGCGATGAACCATGAACCGCAACGAACCGCCATTTCCCCGGTTTGTGCTCACCTCTAGTTTTTCCCTCTCTAACAATGAAGGGTGCTTCTCCCCAATTAAGGAATAAAATTAATAGACACACCCATGACTATCTCCACAGCAAGTAATCTACAACTGGTTTAGTCTAGGGTAACCAACCTCAATTCTACCCCAGAATTACAACTATTCTCCAAACAACAGAGATCTGTTCCCTAGGAGGAAATGGCAACTCTGGGGGTGGACTCTACAGCACCACATCCCTGCTGAGCTTCCTCTCTTCCCCAAATTTTGTCCTTCTCAGACACTGCCCCAAATCTCCAAGGAGTTTCTCAAGCCAGAGCTGACACCGTTAGGTAAGTCAAACATTCTTTGCACGGGAATAGGATTTCACATAATGTGAATGAACCAAAGCGAGTGTTCATCAGATCTTTTTTTTTATTACTGTCCAGGGATGAACACCCAGCCCCCCCAGACTCACCTTTGAAGCCCATAACAGCCCCTATAGCCAGAGAGGCCCACAGCAGCCCCAGGAGCAGCGGGAGCGATGGCAGAGCTTTGGGGAGCCACCAGCATGGCGAGGCTCACAGCAGCCCCAAGAGTGGCAGCCAAGAGCCCTTGGAGGCTGCTGGCACAGCGGCATGGCCCGCAGCAGCCCAGGGAGAAGCCACAGGGCCCACGGAGGCTGCAGGTCTGTTGCCTGAGCCTGCAGCAGCCGAATCAGGAGCATCAAGGCCCGTGGCACCCCCCCCCCAGACCAGCGGCAAAGTCCACAGAGGGTACCCAGGCAGCACCACAATCCCCAAGGGAGCCAGTCAGCAGCAGATGGGGCCTAGACCCCACAGCCCAGCGAAGCCCAGCCATCCCCACCCTACGAGAGGGAGGAAAACCCAGGGGGCGGGGACAAAGCCCAGGAAGGGCCATAGGAGTCCACCTGGTAGGCTAACTCAGCTGCCAATGTCCCATGAAGGGGGTGGGGTCACTCAGGACTTGGCGAAGCTTGGACAGGGTGGAGGCAACACACAGGGATGTCCCCATAAAAGTGGCCAAGAAGGGGAAGCCGAGGAGCAGTGTTGAGAGACAGAGCGGATACGAGAAACGAGACAAGCCAGAGAAAGAGAGTGGAGAGTGTGCTGTCTATCTGATGGCGGGGGAGAGGGACAAGGGATGTTTAAACCTCTTCCCCCCAGTTCTGAAGTGCACCCCGAGCCCAGCCAGAGGTGAGGCCAACCTGAAAGGTCCCTCCCCGCCCCCCTGGCTCCGACATCCTGGACCAGAGTTTGACCATTACCTTTTTGAAAAGGCTTCAAAAAAGCAGCTGACCTATGGTGACCAAAATTGCAGTCTTAAACAGAGTTAAACCCTTTCAAGCCCATTGATACCCATGAAATTAGAAGGGTGTGACTCTGTTTAGGACTGCATGGCAAATTCTACAAGAAGCCAGCGATTCATGCACTGAAGCACCTGAAAATGTCTTAACCTTAACAAAAAACAAAAAAACCAGCGGCATAGGCATTAGTTAAAATGCACCGAGGCCTCACTGGAATAGCTACATACCTCAAGTGGGAAAGGAATGTGACAAAACTGTTTTGTCTGAAATGATCAGACACAGAAAAAGCTGTTCGTAAAATATGCTAACATTAGTCCCTCTTTTAAAATCTTACCAGTGATGCAAGCAATATACGGCTACTGTATTTCTACCTATGTGGGTTAAATTTATTTTTGCTTAAATGGGTTCATAATGCCATATATAGCCCCAATATGGGCATATCTATCTATATCAATATTTATCTATATCTTGTCTTCTATAATCTATCCCCTATTAACACTCAGATTTGATACATTTATTTAGATATTATACCCTGCTTTTCTACCCAATGGGTATCCAGAGAAGCTTACGACATCATTCTCCCTCCTCCTCCTCCTCCTCCTTTCTGTGTTGTTTCAAATTTTTGTAATCCTAGTCCTATCGCATTGCTTATTAAAAGGCTCATCCTACTGGTTGCATTGATTTACACTGTGTAATCCACCTCGAGTCTCCGTGAGACAGGTGGACTATAAAGAAAATAATTAAATAAATTAAAATTTCACACCAACCCTGTGAGGTAGGTTAAGCTGAGAAACTCACCTGATGTTACCCAGCCAGTGAGCTTCAGTGGAAGAGTGAGGATCTTAACTGGATGTTCCAGATCCTAGTCTAACCCTCTAACCACTAGGAAGGTTCAAATGTGCTTTTTAGTATTACGTGTAATCCTAACATGAAAATGTGATAAACTAGTTTTCCCAAGTCAATGAAAGAAGATAATTCCACTGCTATTCTTAGTTATTCTTGGGTTCCTTTATGAGGAATGAAATCAAAACGGAGAATAGAGGGAATCCCACACAAGAGAGGCAAAAGGTGCTAACAGATGGATGGAAGAGAGGGTGATGACCATCAATGCTCTTTCATGACTGTGTACATAACAGGCTTCAGGGATCAGATTGTCAGTATTAAACTGAGATACCTGTCAAGATGTTAGTGTCAAGTGAAATAACCGGTATGCATCAATAGCAGAATTTGAGCAACTGCAATGATGGCAAAAGAATTAAAAACGACTACCCCATCTCTCTGTTTATACTATACACACACAAGAGCATTCTGCATTAAACAATGTGGATTAACCAATGCTTCTACACTCACCACCATGAGTCCAAAATTGGTAGATGCAGTACCCACCTCCAATTATGTGAGAGCTGCTGTAGCATAGTGGTTAAGTGGTTGGATTGCAAACCAGCAGTCTGTTCGAATCCCACTATTGCCAGGACCTCAGCAGGTGGCCTTGAGTAAGCCTCCTCTCAGCCCCAGTTCCCCACTGTAATGTGGGGATACTGATAACACTCACTTTGTTCACCACTCTGGGTGAAGCACTAATCCGTCGAGTGATATATAAGTGTGGTTATTATTATGTGCAGTAGTGTTGTTGCAAGGTACTGGAGGGCAGACAAACAGCACAACCCAAAGGCAAACTGCCCCAAGCTCAAGCCCTGTGGTGTTTTGTTAAGCAGCTAGAAGTGGGGTGGGGTGGGGGGAATACCTTTTTATTACAGCGGAAGATAACAGACTATGGTGGGCAGCCTACCATTTCTAGATAACTGAGAAGCAACTCTGATTCAGAGGAAGGAATAAAACAAGCTGAGAACTCCAGTGTGAATGATATTTATTGTAATATTTTTGAGGAGATCAAATGTAAATCAACAGAAATACCAAGAAGGAAATGCATTATTGAGTAGTAACTAATTCAAACACTGGTTTGGAACTCTGGTTTGTGTGTGGGGGAGGGGGGACCAGTTTGTCCAGGTGTCTGCTTTCAAACATTAGTGTAGTGTTGTGAAAGAACTGGAGTAGGTTTTGGGAGTCCTAGGTTCAAATCCTCACTCTGCCACGGAAGCTTTTTGGATGATTTTGGACAAGTCATGGACTGTTAGCCTAACTACTGCATGGGGTTGTTGCGAGGACAAAATGGAGAGAGAATATTGCAAGCCACTTAGAGTCTCTACTGGGGACAGATGGAGTATATGTGAAGCAAATAAATAAAAACCAGAATTTGTTTTTGCTTTATACAGGAGTAGGAGAAGGAGGAGGACACAATGAACAAGTTGCTCCCTTGCCATTACAGCAAACTGGAGCTTAGAAGCGGCTTTATGTGACATGTGAATGCAGCCTGTGATGTAACAATCTTGAAACTACATGCAAACATGTACATCCTTTGTCAGGCACAATACACAAACAAAAGCCAGGCCTGTTTGTGCTACCAATACAGGAAAGGAGTGGCGCTCACTAAGCTATACTAGGTAATTAAAAGGAGAACAGAGTAACATCTACAAAGCACTGCACTACAATAAAAGTTATTAGCCAGCTGAAAGTAGTTCAGATAGAGCAACATTTTCCTCCAGGCCTCAGCATAGAAAACTGCCCGGTCATCCTCCGCCACTCATCTCCAGCAGCCTCTGGCTTGCTTTGACTTCTCTATCCAGTTCTTTCTCAGGTGCTTCAGCACCAGCCTTTCCTGATGTGTAATAATGTTTTAGTTGTTTTGGTGTAAGCCACTTTTAGAGGGCAAACAGACGGTGAATAAAAACAAATAATAATAAATTTCCTTTCCGTGGCTTCCAATGCCTCCACAGCAATAAATGATGTCGTCTCCTTCCCAATCTTTCATGGAACCTTCTTTCTTCCTTCACAGAATCATCCTGCTCAATTTTCTCCGTAAACTTCATCCCCTTAAAAAAAGAAGTCATCACCACTTCTCTCTCTTTCTCTGTAGTCTATAGAATCTTAAAGAGTCAGAAGGAAATGCAACACGGGGGCATTAATAAATGATAGCCAGCCCCCTTGTTGCCCCGTCATCTCCTCTTCTCAAGCGAGTAAGCGATCTGCTTTTGTAAAGGCACTGACAATGAACTGAGCGCAGCCGTGACATTTTCAAGCCACACAGGGACCTGCTTGATACAGAAGGCTGCAAAACAATCGTCTGCCCATGTTACCACCTGCAAAGTAATAGGTGGGTGTGCAAGCCAAGACTTGTCTTTCATCAGCAGCTAATGGCTCAGGAAGCAGACCACAGAGGGTTCCTTTTGGGGCTCAGATTATGCAGAAGCCATATATAGTACCGCCTCTTGTCTGCAGCTAGCGAGGAAAGCACAGCAACGTCAATTCCCAATTGTTCCTTATGAAACCTGTTTCATTTAAGAGATCTGTTCGAAATGAGTGGTCCAGTGGACATGACTCTCACATATGGATACCAACCTCCAGGAGGGCTCTGGAGTTCTCCTGGAATGACCACTGATCTCCAGATTACAGAGATCAGTTCCCATGGAGAAAACAGCAGCTTCGGAGTACGGGTTCTGCAGCATTGTGTCTCTGGTAAATTTCTTCCTTTCCTCAAATGCTGCACTTCCCAGCCACTGCCCTTCAAATCTCCACAAATATTCCCAAGTCCAAGTTGGTAAATTTACACACGCCAAAGATTTAAGAGGGGTTCTGGGCAAATCACTATTGCTCATGCTCAGTCTCAGTCAGTAAACAAGGACGATTTACCTCAACAGACACTTGTGTGATTGCGTTAACTCACCTGCACATAGACTCACAGATTAAAAAGCACCACATAAAGCCCAAGTTCCAAAATCTAAATCCTGGCTCCATCTCAAGATATGCTTCACAGTTCATTCAGAAGCAAAACTACAACACCAGAAAACAGAAGATGTTATCTTTGGGCTCCCTCATGGAAATTATTACTAATTAACCAAAAGCAGAACATTGCAGGTCTAGTATAAGTTTTTTAGAAGAGAGGTGATTTGTCAAGGCCTTGTGTCGTTCATGGCCAAACAGAAGCAGCCTTCTTACCATATCAAAGCAAGATAAAGACCCTTACTCAAGGGGCTAGCTAGTTAGGTACCTTTGTCCAACAAGCCTTGTCCACTTCCTTCTAATGTCAGTAGATGCCAAATTACCCATAAGAGTTTCCATGGAAATAACTATACAAGTTTCTCTTCAAATGGCTCCTCAGAGGCTTTACAGGCTATTCCCTTGTTCCCTCACTATTTGGCCTACTGAGGTCCTTTGCTTATTATGCCAATTAAATTCAATGATATACATGTCAAATCGAGCTAATGAACTACATTATTACACTCTTGCCACAAAGACAGAAATCTACAGATACCACTAAAGCTGACCAAGCCGAAGTCTTTAGTAGGTGTATGCTCATATTTATATAAGTAATTTTGACTTAAACACAGCGCACTTTATAAAATAAATGATTTCCAATCAAGATAAAATAGCTTTGCTTCAGCCATAATAATGCAGCCTTTGTACAAATCCTTGAGGAAAGCAAATTAAAACCAAATGGAGAACTATACCAAGAAAACAATTCGTCATATGCCTCCTCTAGCCATTCAACCAACTACCTTGAAGATAACATCAGCTTTAATTCACAGTTCTATGAAGATGTTAAAAAGTAGGCAGTGTGAAAGAGTAATTCATTTCAAAGTCATTTCAAAACTGTGATGGGTGTAAGAGCGTAATCTTGAAAAAGAAAAATGAACAATGTTACAAATTATCCATTCAGGCCCATTATCAGTGTTTAATAGTTGCCCCCTACAGCTTTAGGTCACACAGAATAATATAAACACGTTGAGAAATAGTGTGGTGGTTGGTCACTCAGGTAGTACAGAACTACGCAACTAAACAGGATTCCATTCGAGTTTAATAATGGCATGTTACAAAGTGTATGACTTGAAGTTACGGTCTCTCACACATGTGAAGCTGCTTTATACTGAATCAGACCAGGGCTTTTTTCCAGCTGGAATGCGGTGGAATGGAATTCTGGAACCTCTGGAAAATGGTCACATGGCTGGCGGCCCCGCCCCGTGATCTCCAGACAGAGGGGAGTTTAGATTGCCCTCTGAGCCGCAGTGCAGAGGGCAATCTAAACTCCCCTCTGTCTGGAGATCAGGGGGCGGGGCCACCAGCCATGTGACCATTTTCTCCAAGGGCAACCCACTGAGTTCCACCACCTCTTTTCCCAGAAAAAAAGCCCTGGGGGATCCAACTCAAATGTTTCTCATATTAGATTTGAAATATCAGTGCATTAAACAACCCCAGCTCTACTGGCTGCCAGAAGAGAGATGTCTCGTGAAGACAACCTCAAATGCAGGGTTTTTTTTCAGCTGGAACGCGGTGGAACGGAATTCCGGAACCTCTGGAAAATGGTCACATGGCTGGCGGCCCCACCCCCTGATCTCCAGACAGAGGGGAGTTTAGATTGCCCTCCAATCTAAACTCCCCTCTGTCTGGAGATCAGGGGGCAGAGCCTCCAGCCATGTGACCATTTTCGCCAAGGGCAATTTAAACTTTTAAAAACTCCCCCCTTGTTCCAGCTGACCCAAAGTGACATCATTGGTCCTGGGAGCATGCACGCATTTTGCATGCGTGCATGTGGTACCAGGGCCACCACTTCCCACTAAGAGTTGCCCCCTGTGCTGGAAACCCACTGAGTTCCACCACCTCTTTTCCCAGAAAAAAAGCCCTGAATCAGACCATTAGTATTTCAAACTGAGTATTGTCTACTCTGGCTGGCAGAAGCTGTTCACATCACCTGCTTCCAGATGCTTTGAACCGGAGATGCTGGGGATTGAATTTGGGAGCCTCAAAAGTAAAATATCTCGGCAAGTAGACCACATGCTATCCATTATACATGGTTACGGAGAAAAATTCCTTTTCCTTTCTTGACCACTAGAAGCAATATCAAATCAAGCCTAAATTCTCCCTAGAAGCGAAAATGACAAAACTGAGACTATCATACTTTGGTCAAATCATGAGAAGACAAGACTTTCTAGAAAAATCAATAGTGCTAGGAAAAGTGGAAGGCAGTAGCAAAAGAGGAAGACTCAAAATGAGATGGTTTAACTCAATAAAATAAGCCAGGTCCTACAGTTTGCAGGATCTGAGCAAGTCTGTTAATTATAGGATGGTTTGGAGGACATTCATTTATAGGGTCACCACTCACCATGGGTTGGAGAAGATTTGACAGCACATAACACACATACAAGCAATAACAATTAGACAGTCCAGAACTGTCCAGGAACTAACACTAAGAACAAACATCTGCTGTCCTGCTGCAGATAAGCATGAAGATAATTTTTTTAAATGTTGTTGCAACTCTTCTGATCTCCAGTTTTAAAATCTTTTCTGCTATTTAATTGGTTTGTGGATTAATTTGTTTTAATGGTTTTACAATGCAATCCTAACCAGAGTTACATCCTTCTCAGCCAGTTGGTTTCAATGGATTTAGAAAGGTGCAACTCTGTTTGGGATTGCACAGCTAATGTTGGAGTCTTGTTTTCATGTAAGCCTCCTTCAGAGCCATATGCAGGTAAGAGCCCAGAGCGCCAATATTTAAAATAAACACATCTATAGGAGTTGCTCAGGGGCTCACTATAGCAGGCCAGAAAGGACAAAGGCAGAAGGGCAGGAGAGTTTGAAACTTTTATAGAACTGAATTTCGCAATCTTGTACACTATGGAAATTTAACAGAATGCTGAGAGTGAATGTTCTGTGTATCTCTGGGGCAATCATTAGAGGCATACATATCTTTAGGAGGAGGTTGGCCTGGCAACCAGTGATTGAGAAGGCAGGATGGGAGCAGACCTATACCATTTCTGATCTAGCAAGCTGAACACAGCCCAATGGCCATGGGTGATGGCCCAACAAGCTTGACAGGTCTGTTTTTAATGCCTGTCTGGAATTACAAAGTGGGGGAGGGATGTTTAATATACGGATGGTGGATTGCAAGTTATGCAGGCTTGGCCTAGTTGGATGTGAAGGCAGTCTCAGAAGGGTGAAGGCCTAGAGGGCAGAACACAGAGTTATTATTGAAAACAGCTACAAGCTATTCTGTTCTGCAATACGTTTGTTTCTATGAATGGGATTAACAGATGAAGGGGATGTGGCACAGTGCTTTGCACGAAGAAGATCCCAAATTCAATCTCTGACATCTCCAGTTAAAAGGAGCAGATAGCAGGTGACGTGAAAGACTTGAGCCCCTGGAGAGTTGCTGTCACTCAAAGTAGCGAATATGGAGCTGGATAGACCAATGGTCTAAGGAAGTTTCGTGCATTCATGTGCTCCAGAGGCTGGGGCAATGGACACACTATTCCAGCTGTCCTTATTTCCAGATTATTTAGGCGACATCTCCCATAATGTTTTCTGCTGGCATAAAGCATTTGCTTTTCATACTCCATTGGGATATCTTAACAGACCCCTGGTGTAGTGGATACAGTGTCAGCATAGAACTGGAGAGACAAGCATTTAAATCACCACTTGCCATGAAACTTCTTAGGTGACCCTGGGACAGTCAATCTCTCTCAACCTAGTAACCTCCCTCACAGTGTTGTTGTAAAAATAAAACAGAGGAAGGAGGACCCAAGCACATCACCCTGAACTTGCGGAAGGAAGGGCAGCACAGCTAGGTAAACGCTAGATAATAATGCAGCAGAATAGGGGAGACGGTGTTCCATAAAACTTTCACTGGGGCTGAAAGAGAACAAAGGGAACCACATTTGACTCTTTATGTTTGGATCTATGAGGGGAAGAACATGATGGAACAGGAGATCAGTTCAGAGATTAGCAGTGCAATTCTAAACAGAGTTACACCATTCTATATCCATGGACTTCAATGGACAATGAAAGCATTTCTGAGAGGAAGTATTTTATTCACAGAATCATAGAATCACAGAGTTGGAAGGGGCCATACAGACCTTCTAGTCCAACCCCCTGCCCAGTGCAGGATCAGCCTAAAGCATCTCTGACAAATATTCATCCAGACTCTTCTTGAAAACTGCCAGTGAAGGGGAGCTCACCACCTCCCTAGGCAGCTGATTCCACTTTTGAACTACTCTGACCGTGAAAAAGTTTTCCTAATATCCAGCCGGTACCTTTCTGCTTGTAATTTAAGCCCATTGCTTCGGGTCCTACCCTCTGCTGCCAACTGGAACAGCTCCTTGCCCTCCTCCAAATGACAGCCTTTCAAATATTTAAAGATATTTAAAGAGAGCAACCATGTCCCCCCTCATTCTCCTCTTCTCCAAACTAAACATTCCCAAGGCCCTCAGCCTTTCCTTGTAGGGCTCAGTCTCCAGACCCCTGATCACCCTTGTCGCTATCCTCTGCACCCTCTCGATTTTGTCCACATCCTTTTTGAAGTGAGGCCTCCAGAACTGCACACAATACTCCAGGTGCGGCCTGACCAAGGCAGTATAGAGAGGGGCTATGACCTCCTGCAATTTTGATGCTATGGCCCCTTTGATACAACCCAAGATTGTATCAAGATTGTATTCAAACAGGTCTACCTTTTTAAATGATTTGAACTAACTTTCAGAATTGTACTTTTTTATACTGGGAATTTTTGATGTTTTTATATTTTAATTTTAAATGCTAAATTAATCAGTGCGAGTAAATTTAAGTCAATGGAGGCAAGTTTGAATGGGTAGAAATGAGACTGAAAAGACACACTTGTCTGCTCAATAAAGTTATTTTGTTTTGATGGAATGCAAATTTTAAAAATTTCACTGGTGTACTAAAAGGGGAACCTTTTGTTTGTTGAATTCTCTCACAGGTTTTTTAATATATTACAATAATCAGCAAATTGATTTAAATATAAATGATAACTCAGCTACAAAGTAGATGATTCATCAGCTCTCTCTTTTGCTGGCAGATTTAGCTTTATATTTTGGAGGCTTGCTGTTTCCTGTAAGCCACCTCTTTTAGTTCTCTGACTTTGTTAAATAAAATAAATCAGAAGTGTGGGAAGGAGGAAAAAGAACGTTCCCAGAAAATTCCAAGCACCATTCCTCACAGGCTGGAAGCACAATGATCCGCCTGTTCTTGTCCCAGAGTTACCCTAATTTGTGGAGCAGACAGGAGGATGACTGGAAAACACGATGGTTGCAAACTTTGGACAGGTACACCTGAATCCTTTTAAAATCCATGTGCAGATAATGAGAGCTAATCAAAATACAACCCTATATAAACTTAATTGGAAGTGTGGTCCCATAGCATTTATTGAAGCGTCAAGAGACATAGGATTAGGCTGCATTTGTTTCAAGAAATAACAAGGAAAAGAAATAAAGATATGCAACCAAACCACTTATCCTCTTAGTGCAATGAATATTGTGAAATTATGGAATACATCATTTCAAAATATACTCTAATCACTACATCACACTTGGAGGTGGAAGGATATTAGTGGGGATTATGGAGGTAAATATAGAGAATGATTAATACTGACTGAGCTAGGAGAGCCTGACGGTGCAGGACCTGGAACCAAGGCAGTCTTACTATTTTTCCTTTTAAAAAAACTTTAGGAGAATCCAGATCAGTTCTAGGGTCCTGGAGAGGAGGCTTTAACCATTTTCAGTTTCACTGCAATTCGGGTTGCCAACAATCTGGAGAAATTGTCCTGTCCCTTTAACAAAGACTTAAATGTGTAGAGATGGGCAGCTGAAGCTTTTCATAACATGGAGGTAAGTAACATCTGGTAAATAATAGAGCCCATTAAGCCTCTATTGGCCATAACCTAGATTGCAGAGGCAAGCCCGATCTCTTGGAAGCTAAGCAGGGTCGGCCTTGGTTAGTAATTGGATGGGAGATCTCCAGCGAAGACCAGGATTGCAGAAGCAGACAATGGCAAACCATCACTGGTAGTTTCTTGCTATGAAAAACCCACCAGGGGTCACCATAAGTCTGCTATGTCTTGATGGAACTCTACACTACCAAGCCTCCAATAAAAGGGACAGGACATGTCTTCTCAGGCTGTTGGTAACCCTTGTTGCACTTTCCCCAGTAATCTCCACTCCCTCATCAGCCACTACTGACTAGACATGGGCATGAACCAGAAAAAAACTGAACCATGGGGTTCGTGGGGTTTCCACGAACAACAAACTGGCACGGAACTGGCCCAGTTATGAACCAGTTCTTGGTTCATAGGATTTAAATGCCCCTTGCCAGCAGGGAAAGGGGCATTTAATCGTTTAAACGGCCCTTTCCTGCTGCTTGCAAGGGGCAGGACCCTTTAAACTATCAGCTGGCAGGCGGGGGAATCCCCCCCCTGCTGCCTGCCAGCTGATAGTTTAAAGGGACCTGCCACTTGCGAGGCAGGGCCCTTTAAATGGCCCAAACCTGAGCCCCCAGCCCCAGCTCCCACCTCTTCACCCCCAAGCCCCAGCCCCCCACTTACCTTCCCTCTGATACTGGGGTGGCTGTCATTTGAGGTGTGGAAAGGCCGTTTTCGGCGCCGGCACACAGGGCTGCGAAGGAGGCCAAAAAGGGCCCTCCTGCCCCTCAAATGGCAGCCATGGCTGCCCTGTGGATCCGCTGCCCTGCGGATACCCCCTGCCGCCTGCCAGCTGATAGTTTAAAGAGACCTGCTGCTTGCAAGTGGCAAGAAAAGTTTAAATGGCCATTTCCCCTGGGGAAATAGCCATTTAAACTGGCCCTTTAATACGAACCAAACGAATCAGTAGTCTAGTTTGTGGAAGTTCGTGGAAACGAGCTTCCATGAATCCTGGTTCACAAACCTCGCACCGGGCTAGTTCATGGGGTTTTTTGGTATTTCGGTTCGTGCCCATCTCTACTACTGACCATAGTTAGACAGCTTCAGGTGGGTAGTCATGCTGGTTTGCAGTCAAAGAGCAAGATCTGGGCCCAGTAGCATCTTAAGGCCAACTGGATTTCCAAAGTATGAGCTTTCCATAGTCAAAACTCCCTCCATCAGGTAACCATATTTTACTTAAATCTTTTCCTCACTGTAGTTAACAGTAGTTTGGGGTGTGAGTCTGTATGTCTTTGGGACTTCTACTGGGAAAACAGTGTGGAAAAAGTAATTAAATACTCCTTCCCCCACCAGACTCCCACAACAGTGCACACATATACCCTCCCTCACCTGCTTTTAAGGGATTAAAAAGAGAAAAAAAACTTCAGAAGATCCAATCTTGATTCTCTCGTGTAAGGTATAGCTTGGCCCTCAGGAAAAAGAACTGATTTCCCCTATTTAGTTATGCATCACTGCAGTTGTTAGTGCTAGCTATAAAAAATTATCCAGTCCTATATAAATAAAGAAAAATTCAGCCAGAACATTCCCCCCAGCGTGGCATGGAACCAATTACTGTGAGGAAACGAAGACCATAGCAGCCTGTTTTCATTTTGCATTTACTGCTCTTTAATTTGTGTGACGCCTTGTTCCTAATAATAGGACATGATATAAAACAAAAGAGACCTAACCTATTTTTGGTATTCCCTGTGCACTTAAAGTTTTCCATCAACTCATCCTTTTATATTTGGTTCCTCTTCACAGATACTTTCTCATATATATATGTACAAACATTTTTTGGTTCTTAATCATCTTTATTCACTGGTGTTCTGGGAATGCTTTCAACGCTCTGTGTCGAACTCTTTATCAGCATACTGTGTTCTGTATTTTCATGCTCTTTAAAAATAATAACAAAGCTTACTGACGAAGCCATTGAGCCCTCTTCAACTTGGCCTAAGGCCTTATATTTCCTCTTCTCCCGCTTCAGCAAAATAAGAAGTGAACTTACTGCATAGTCAACTTTAACGCATAGCATTTTCTAGCTTCAGAGTTACTTTTGTTATCACGTTTAGAAAATCATTTTGACTGACTGAGGCTATGAAGAAGGTCTTGTCAGTGGAGAAATTTGAGGGAAATGGCAATTGGAACTTAAGAGAATGAAAAACATTTGGGAATTAAGGATAACATCTCTTTCCAAAGGTGTATGTAACAGAGTTCTAATTTAGTCCTATTGAGAAAATTAATTTAAATAATGTGTAAATTATACTCCACAGAATTACCACACTCAGCTTCTGAGGCAAGCCCCCCAAGGGATGCAGAGACTTGCTGGCAGACATGCACAATTTCCTTGTATGCTGCAACAGAACTCACACGGTTCATTTGGATTGCCAGAATGAAGCCTCCAAGACAGATGCTCCATCTTTGAAAGCCGCCACTGAACCCAAAACCTCAGCAACTTGTTTTCTTCCCACAGAGTCTTGTCATGCACCACCCCCTTCTACTTGCTGTAGAAAGCAGGACTTCAGCTGAGCTGCAAAGCAAAGCAAGCAGGAGAGAGGATCAGATAACGTGAAGAGGAGGGTGGAGGACATGGGCAGGAAAAGCCACTTGGAATCTCCTGATTTCAGCTGCTGATTTAGCTACAGGGTACGGTATTAATTCTGGGCTGCAGCCTAACAATCTTAAATCCATTAGGCGGCTGCTGTGTCTTTTGCGTATATACGTGTGTGCCTTCATGTCTCAACAAACGTATGGAGATCCCAACAAAGGGCTTTCAAAGTGAGAAGCGGAGGAGATTTTCATTGCTTTCTCTGCAGAGTCTTCTTTGGTGGTCTCTCATCTAAGTACCTGCCATGCATAGCTTCCAAGATCTGATGAGATCAGGCTATACCATCCCACCTTCCACTGTCTCACTTAACCAGTAATATGGATTCCTCCCCCCCGCCTGCTGTTAGTCATAATCAAGCTCTGACATGTTGGCACCTATGCCAGGCTGAACCTCCATCCTTGGAAAATAACTAATGTAGACAGGAGAAGGAGTGTTTCACAGACAGTTCACGGCTCCATTTCCTCTCTTTCATGTAAGCATGTTTTTAAAGAAGACCGGTGTGCTTTT
This sequence comes from Eublepharis macularius, assembly GCF_028583425.1. Classification (NCBI taxonomy): domain Eukaryota; kingdom Metazoa; phylum Chordata; class Lepidosauria; order Squamata; family Eublepharidae; genus Eublepharis; species Eublepharis macularius. The sequence continues at coordinate 22,325,016 of NC_072798.1, forward strand.
CAAATGTTACTGGAAACACTGCAGGACAGGTGCATTGCACACAGTGATATCCAGAATTCAATATAGTGTGTGAAATGAATCTCAGAAGATCAATAATTAAAGTTCATGGTTTTCTTTTGTTTTAAAAGAATGAGTGGATCTCTGCTGCTTAATGTTTACATCTTAGGGGGTGGTGTTTTTTAAGTTCATGCTGGAAAGAAAATGCAGGTTGGGCCTAGATTGTTTGATATCAAGTATAAAGAAATGTAGTTTATCATTCTGGTTTTTTTAAATGTGCTAAATAAAATCTTTCTTGAACCAGATGTCTTATCTTTATCTTTTTAATATAACAATAGTACAACAGAAGCTGAAGACTCTACACCCCCCAAAAAACCCTAGAGAAATAACATTATTTTCCAAGGATGGGGGTTCAGCCTGACCTAGGTGCCAACATGTCAGAGCTTGATTATGACTGTAACAGCTGGCGGGGGGGGGGGGGAATCCATATTACTGGTTAAGTGAGACAGTGGAAGGTGGGATGGTATAGCCTGATCTCATCAGATCTTGGAAGCTATGCATGGCTGGTACTTAGATGAAAATACCACCAAGAAAGACTGCAGAAAAAGCAATGAAAATCTCCTCTGCTTCTCACTTTGAAAGCCAGTTGTTGGGGTCTCCATAAGTCGGTTGAAACATGAAGGCACACATGTATATACGCAAAAGACACAGCTGCTGCCTAATGGATTTAAGATTGTTCCCAGTAACATCTGAAAAACACACCGGGGGTTTTTTTAAAAGCATGCTTACATGAAAGAGAGGAAATGGAGCGGTGAACTGTCTGTGAAACACCCCTTCTCCTGTTTTTTGCACACTCCAAGAGTCCTCTTTGTAGCCCTTCTTTCCTATCTCACCTGCTGTTTTAGGTTGTTTCCACATGGAGGCCATTCCCTGTTTCCCCCTCACGGCTGCTGTAAATACAAAGGCATTTATTTGGATCAGCAGCAGAGCTTCGTCTTGGAGATTGTCTCTGTGCTTTCCTCTTCTGCCCAACATTCCCCTCTTCACGCCACTTGTGGCCTTTTTGCCATGTTTTACATTATAGGTAGTAGGCATATCACCACAGTGTTGCCTCCAAATGGCTGACAGCTCAGGCAGAGAAGAGCAACAATATGCCACATAAGAAGACATCTGGAATTGAGTACCTTTCCTAAAGTGAATTAATTAATGCGTGGCATTTTCCAGTGACTTAGATCATGATTTACACATGATTGCAACATGTGTCTACCAAAATAAATGGGCAAATAAAAAAGGATGTTTCTTGTGGCTTCCAAACAGCCAGTAACTCCCATCTCAAAAAGCATTTTTGCTATTTCTGGAGAAGGAGTCCCAGCACTTGCAATAAATATTACACGAAACCTTTGAAAGCTCTGTGGTTCAAATGTTTTAGTCAAACTGGCAAAGCTTACACTGCTGATGACTTAATTCAGGAAGTCTTATTGTAGGTTACAAAAAGTTCTGGTCTTGGGCAAATTTGAGATTTCAATAAATTTAATTTGTCTAAAAATAATGAGGTTAACCATAGCTAGCCTACCATGCAATCATAGATAGTTTCAACCTTCTAATTCTATTGAAGTTAGAAAGGTATAATTCTGCTTAGGATGGCACTGTTAAAATCCTGATTTTCTAATTTAGAATAATATATTTAGTAGTAAGATGTCTAAATATCTGTTATTGATTTTATGTAATTAACCAGGGGGCAGGGAAGGCAGCATGGTACAACCTGATCTTATCAGATGTCAGAAGCTACTTGGATGGGCAACCACCAAGGAAGAGTCTGCAGAGGAAGGCAACAGCAAACCACCTCTTCTTCTCACTTGCCTTGAAAGCCCCTTGTTGAGGTTGCCATAAATCAATTGTGATTTAAAGGCACTTTACACACATTATTAACTAGGACCAAACCAATATATAGATTTGCCCTATTAAATACAGAAGGGCACATTTCTGAGACCATAGATGAGACTGTATTTACCCAAAAGGAAGACGATCCTGAATGTAAGATGACCTCCCTAGAAGTTAAAGACAAAAGGGTTTTTTTATTGCTCTACATAACTGTAATTTGCAGGCAAATATAAGACACCCTCTTTTTCTTGACAGTACATGTCAAAAAAACCCCATGTTGTCCTACTTTTATACTAAAGATAACAAAAAGGAGTAATAAGTAAATCAAATTAAATTCCATTTCTCAATAAGGGGTCTTTAGTCTATATGGCAGGAGGCATAAAACAATGAAATATTACACAGGTAATGATGATGATATGTATTTCATTCAACTGTTGAACCAGTCAACAATCTGAACCTCAATCGAGGAGTGCTATAGGTGAGGATTAAGTTGTACTGCAGAAGTTGTGTGGAAACTCAGAAATGAAGTAAACTGGAGATGCTAGAGACATAGGATTGAGGGTGAAAATATCATGTATTGTTAGGGATGCCAGACCCCCGCCCCTGCCCCTCACACCCCGCCCCCGCTTACCTGGCCAGTGGGGGGGGGGAAATACACATTCTGTGAGTGCTCCCGTGCGGCGCTGTGCGCTCCCGTGCGCTAGAGCCGCCTGGATTGGGCTTGTTTTGGACAGAATCAGGCCCAGATTGAGGCCGCTATGGAGCACAGGAATGCTCCTGCCCTCCATAGCGGCCCAAAACACACCCATTTCGGCCCAGATCGGGCTCGTTTCGGGCCCATTTGGGTGCGAATCAGGCCTGTTTTGAGCCGCTGTGGAGCACAGGAGTGCTCCTGTACTCTGCAGCGGCCCAAAACGGGCCCGTTTTTGCCAATCTGGGCACCTGCAGAACGTGGGCATGCTCCTAGGGGCCACGTGATGATGTCACTTCTCGGAACAGTCACACATTCTCGTGTGCACCTCCCCCCTGCAGGTAAGTTCCAGGCCCCAATCCCCCGCTGGGAGGTTGAGGGGGCCTGGCAACTCTATGTATTGTCCATCCCAGAACAGCTGAAAGGCTTCAGGTGAGGAAAGAGTTGACATATAGTTTTGTATAGCTGCTCAGGAACTTATTGGTGAGGGACAGAGTAAAAATATTTATAATAAAATAAAATTGTATCAACTGTAGGAAAAAACTGTAAGAAAGGAATATAGGACAGACATTACAAGGGAATTAACAGAATGTCTGCAGAGGGCTGCACAGAATTCCAAGGAATCTGAGAAGAGATATTTTACATTGGTTAATTTCATATTATGACACTAGTTAGGAGAAGAGGAACTTCAAAATGAAGACGGAGCAAACTATCTGTTCTTGTGCGTGGAAAATGCCATTTAATGGTTAAGAGCATGTCACTTAGACAGCTGAGTTACAAGAATAGAAATGTCAAAGAAAGAACTGTCTGGTAGCGAGTCTGTAAGGAAATGAACCTTCTTCAGCAGCTCTTTAACAGAAAATCAAGTAACTGTGTATGTCTATTTTGTGGTTTCTGGCTATAAAGGCACGGATGGTGTCTGGTGTCATCAAGATAAACTATTATTCTCAGCACTTGCTGTATGTAATCAGTTTCTGCCTGTGCTTTCATCAATAAACGTTCTACAGGATTACAAAGTTTGCTGTTCATTTCCAGGCTTCCGCACTTGTTAAGCTTATCTGGCGTGCCAGATTCTCCTTACCTATCCTACTAGCAGAAACAAGACTAATAGGGAAATTCTAAGAATACTTTTCCAGGTTGAGGTTGTAAACCCCACTGAATAGACCAGAGTAGAATTCTGAGTAGACCTGTTGAGGATTGCTCCCTAAAAAACAAGCACTCATTCAGGCAGATGATTAGGCAGTTGTCTTCTTCTTCTCCCTTCCCACCACCATTCCTTCCTATAAGAACATTTCATAATGACCAGCATCCAACCATGCAGATAGGAAAACTTAAGCGATCTTAAGTTTTCTTAAGCGATCATGACAGTTTCCATGGATTCACCACCCAATAAGATGCCTTGAAAATCTTAGAAACAGCATATGGAGAGTCTGCAGTGGGAGGGAGTAAATTGGTGGAACTCACTGCTCCCTCTTGGAATGTTATAGGATACAGGCTAATGTATCTAAATATGCAATCAAGAATTCACCCACTCTGATTTCTAATTACAACAACTCAACTGAAATTTTGCATGGCGTAGTTTGTAGCTACCCTTGATAAATCAATCATCGCCAGAGTGTTCGCTAAGGACCGACAAACAACTGTTTTGTGTGAATATATGATGATGTATGTAGAAATGCTGACGATGTATGTAGACGCTTTTAAAAAAACTTATTAAAACACCACATTGATTCTGGAAAATAAAGTAATGCCACTCTCTTTTCCTAATTTGCGTCTGTCACTGCAGTTTCATCACTGTTAAATTCCACTCTGAAAATTCTGGTGTCCATGCCAAAATCCACCATGATTTGAACAAGTCTCCTATAAATTCATGGGGACCAGAAAGGATTTTATTTTACCATAGCACTCATAAGAATGCTACATAAATTGCATTTTTAGGTGTACACCGACATTTTTAAAAATTGTGTCAATAACACAAAAATGCATGTTCTGAAAGATGGGTTTCATACAAATACACTCATTAAAGAAGCAGGATGCTGCTCTGTTTTGCTTGATGGTAAGCCCAGATTTTCTACTATGTAACATGTTAAACACTCCTCCCTACAAAACCCATAGTGCAGTGTATAGAAAAATGCATTTGCAAAAAAAAAACATTCAGGATTTTAAAACAAATAACTGATAATAGTGAACAAACTGAAGTGTGGTCAGAAGCAGCTGAAACCTTACTTTGCAGAAGGATTCCTAAAAATTTGTTGCTTAGGACTAGAAAATAATGACTACTGAGGAATTACACAGTTTTAAAGTTGACAATAAGGAAATTGAAATTGTTCGAGATTTTGTTCCTTGGCTCAATTATCAACCAAAAAGGAGACTGCAAGATTGAAACCTGGAAGAGCAGCTGTGAGGGATCTAAAAAAGATCCTTAAAAATAAAGATGTCTCTCTGGGGACCAAGATCAATATAATCCAAACTATAGTATTCCCTGTTGCTATGTATGGATGTGAAAGTTAAACAATGAAGAAAGCTGACGGGAAGAAAATTGATTCATTTGAAATATGGTGCTGGAGGAGAGTTTTGTGGAAACCACGGACGGCCAAAAAGACAAATAAGTGGGTTCTAGATCGAATCAAGCCTGAATTCTTCCTAGAGGCCAAAATGACAAAACCGAGGCTATCATACTTTGGTCACATCATGAGAAGACAAGATTCTCTGGAAAAGCCAATAATGCTAGGAAAGGTGGAGGGCAGTAAGAAAAGAGGAAGATCCAACATGAGAAAGATTATTCAATAAAGGAAGCCATGGCCTTCAGTTTGGAAGACCAAGGCAAGGCTGTCAATGATAGGATATTTTGGAGGTCTTTCATTCAAAGGGTCGCCATAGGTTGGAGGCAACTTGACAGCACATAACACACACAGGACTAGAAAGACTGAACTAAAAACAGAATTTATTAGGAATGGTTGAATACTGGCAACGTTATCAAAAAAGAAAAAGTAAAATTTCTCCACCATTATCTCCATCAATGACAGTGACAGCTTTTCAATGTTTTACTAACTTTATATGCCCTGGGGGATGAAGATGAGGGGACAGAATAATTCATCTTGGTGCATGCCTCTCCCCTCCCCCCCCACTCTCTCTGGTTGAGGAAATATCAGTAAAGAAAGGGGAGGAAAAAGGTCAGTCAAAAGGTAGCTGTTAAGAAAAGATGCTTTTCAGAAACAAAAAGGCCTGGGCTGAAAATAAAAGTTAAAAATGGCTGCAAGACTCATGCAGCAAAATGCAGGAACATAAATTCCATTGCCTTAAAAGGCACTAAACTGATCTCTCTCCTATTCCCTCCATATAAACTCATTTCACAATTGCTCCAAACAGGGGAAAACAGTGGAAAACTGGCCAACTGGCAACCTTGTGTTGGCCCCTACCAGCCATTGGATCTCTCCAAGGAAGGTTATCTGTATTGTCTGGTTTGCTTGCTGTTGCAGCATCATTCCAGAAGGGACACCTTTATGGCCAGACAGGAATACTATAGAGCCCAGTTGATAGCAGTCAGCCACTGAAACGTTGGGGGGAGTGAGGTTTGAACATCTTGTTTTGGCGTTTTTTCTGGGAATGCACTTTCCGCAGTCCCAGAAAAGGTGCCGAAAAAACAGAAGCCAAACAGCCTGCAACTGTTTTGAAAACAGACATGTCTGGATTCCTGGGGAAATGCTGCCAGCATTCTGTGAGTGGTCCGTCCCTACAAGGCCGTGTGGAAACAGCTATTGTGAGGATAAATAGGGGAAGATGGGAATGATGTAAGTTGCTTGGGATCATCATCAGGGAGAAAGGTGGGCTATAAATGAAGTAAATAAATAAAATAAAAATAAATAATTAAATCTGGTGCAATCTCAGCTCTTGGGCAGCAGGGTACTCTAATAGTCCCATCACGTGGAATTTTATCCCCCCACTCCCCAATCACAATGTTAACATCTACTGAGAGAGACTTGTTGTAGTCCAATTTGTGATTTTAGAATTGAATCTCTGCGGCTGAAACTACTAAAATTATTTCCCCCTGTATTTTCATGTTATAAATATCCTAACGGTTCCTCCCTTGGTCTCTGGCAAAGAAAATGAAAGGATTTTCCTCTGTTAATTATAATGAAAATTACACAGCACTGCAGCTGAGAAAGAGATGCCATTATCTGGCCAGACAGATGTATGTCTAGAATAGTAACAAGAAAGAAATCTGTAAATGCTTTTCTTAGGATCAGTTACATTTGCCTCAGCAGCAATGATTTCATTGCAAGGTCCACACAAAAAATGAAATGATCTTTTCAGTGTTTTTTTTCACATCTCCTAAACAGGACACCTGTTTCTATATATTGCTACCTATCTACTGGCATCTTTATATGAAGGTTGTATGCATCTTTCATTAAATCTTATTTCTGATCCTTCCACAGCAGTCATTTCTAAATGTTCCAAAACCATGTGCCAAAGAACTACAGTATGAAAAACAGGATTACAGTAATATAAAACAGGATTATTTAAACACAAAAATCTTTCAAGACTTCTTTAATGTATGACAATTAGCAGTTAATTTTCAAAGCTGTCCATAGCAACAATGAGGAGCAGAAATGTACTTTAAAAAAATGAAAACAGATCCTTATTATTATTATTTCATTGTAAGTTACACGACTGGAAATTTCGAAAAAGCTGTACACTGGCAACTTCTGCAACAAACTGAACTTTAAAAAAATGGTGTGTATTTGAACAACTTTTCAGTCTCCAGAGTTTAAGGACCACAGACAAGCAACAGCGATGGGTTCATAGAAAGTCTGTCTTCGCGGTCTCATGTTGAATTTCTTCCAGGCATCTGCATCTTCTACCTTCTCTTGTTTAGGCAGCTCTCATAGGTTTAAGCATTAATTAAAACACAGCATCCTTCTTAAAGGATGAATGCACACACACATTTTCTTTCTTTTTTTACAAGTTTAACAAGAACTCGCTGAGCCAGAGTGAGGTAAATGGGCCTCTTTTAAAATCCCACAGTATATCAATGGCCAAAGCAAACAGAACATGAGGGCTTCTGGCTTCCCTCCCTCTGCTCTGACTAGTGTGCCGCACCCTCGCACCAGTGGCCAGCAGCAAGTATGGGTCTGGCATAAAGGGCTGCTAGCAGGCTTTCTAACACAAAGAAAGGGATTATTACTGAGGACAGTAAAATATCAGGGGCAGTAAAAAAAACCTGCAGCCATCTTTTATTGCAGGGCAGGAATGAGTGTTTGCATTTACACCCAAGGCTGCACCATTAACGGCCTTTGTTTTAAATATGTACAGAAGGCCTGTTCCACTTGTGACTCACAAAGTGAACTGCAGCCATGAGCTATATATGGTGCTCCACCCGGGGTCTGTTTTTGCTGTTTGCCTGGGATTGTCACGCACCTGGCAGCCTACAACACACAGCTATGTTTGGCATGGTAGGTTTAAAAATTGGGCAGGCCCAGTATATGGCATGGAAAGACACGCTAACATACACATGAGATGGAGGAGGACCAGGGCAGGGGAGGATGCAAGTAGGAAACCAAAAATGAGTATCTCCTACGCGGCTATACCTGAAAATTCCTTTAATAATAAGATGCATGCTAAGACAAGAGGTTGCTCAAAGTGACCAGTATTCTTTGCATTTCATTCACAAATGATGAGAAGTTCTGGATAGCCATTACAGGCCTTTACTCCTGTGTCAGGTTTCTTTCAGGAAAGCCCTGTAGCATTCCATGCATAAATGCACCAGCTGCTTTCCTGCATAGTTGAGCACTCAATAGAGGAGGCATTTACTCCATGTCATACTAGAAGAATACCACTTGACTATTTCACTATAAACAATAGATAGTAACAATATTACTCCATTGCCAGGGCTTTCCTATGGGACTCTTCGTGTCCTTGAGAAAGGCATTCTTTTTTTTCCGCTATAAATTTTTGGAATACAGAGGGCTTGCGGAACTCTGAGCTCTCAGAGAGGAGATTGGATGTCATTCTCCTCTCCTGTCTTGCCAGGCCCGCCTGGGTCAGCTACACAACTTTTGGCAAGAAATTTCCCGTCTAAATTTATCACCCAGCTCTCCACCCAGGCTTAAATGCTCTGGGAAGCTGGGCAACGTGAGGTAATGATCAGGAGAGAGATTCTTTTTCTTTCTCTAAGCTGCCCACATGGCCACACTCTGCCAGCTAAATATAAACCCGCTGCCACGACCACAAAAAGGGAAACAAACTTGCATCCTCTTGGGCTGAAGCAGCTCCTGGTGCTGTGTCTCAGAGCACAAAGCAACAAATCTGGGTTTGCACGCTAACAGGGAATTGAAGGTAACTCAGATCCTTGATACATGCATCTATGCATCACATATTTCGAAATGTGAATGCCTAAAAGATAAGGAGCAGAGGCCCTTCACTTTTTTTTTATTTGAAAAGAAAAAAAATTAGAGTAAGCCTTATACACAATAGAAATAAAAATATGACAATAGTAAGAAATCTACACATAAGTATCCATAAAAAGCTTGCAAATGTCTAAAAATAAGTCTACCCTCCGTCGCTGTCTATTTGCCCTATGTTCAAATATAAAGTTATAAGGTCCTCCATCCATTGAATTAGTCTCTCCAGTGTTGTAACATAACTTTTTAGTTACAGTAAGGGCATGGAGGGTCCATTTCCGTTGACTACTGGTTAGGTTCCAGGTAGGTAGTTTAAAAGTACAGAAACATCCTCAAAAATCAATAGAAATTCTAATACAAAATGAATATGGGTGATAACGTCCTCCCCAAAAGATAAAATAACTGGACATGTCCAAAGCATATTGTCATGCCTCAGGTGGGGTGAGCCACCTTACGCTGCCACCACTCTGGGATTTAGGGTCCCTTGGGAAGGCCCAGAGTACCCTCCCAACCCTTCTGATCTCCGTAGCTTGGCCAATAAACAGGCGTGAGGACCCAGCAGAGTAACAACAAACGAAATAGTTTATTTACAAGGTCAGTTAATATCAAACAAACAAGCAAACAAGGTGCCTTAGCAACAAAAGATGGGTGAAAGCAAAATAAACAAAAGGCCCTAGCGCGACTGAACTCACTGTCCCTCTGTCTGCCAGGCCTGTCTTCTCACCCTACCTGGATGAGGGCCTCTCTCCCTAGCAGAAACCTCCCCTGGCCTGCTCCCTGGGAGAAAGAACTCGGGCTTTCCCCCTCCCAGACTTACATAGCACTAGCCTCTGTGTTCTGATTGGCCAAAAGGAGCGCCAAAACGGCCCAGGGGCTCCTGGAATTGTAGGCCGGCCTACTCCGACAGCTAACAGGCTTCTGAGGCCTTGCTAGGCCTTCCTGGCACAGCCAGATCATGACACACATGCTTCAGAAACACGTCCTGTAAGCTATAGTGTCAGCAATTAGACACGAGATGGTTGAGTCTAGAATTTCTGGTGGCAGTAGCAACTTCAGCAGCTCCTTCTGCTCCTGCTAGCTGCCTGTCAGCTTCAGTCTCGGTTCTCTTCGGGCTCTCCTTGCTGACTCTTTCCCTCCTGTCCGTCTGGCCCTGCTGCTGCTGCTCTGACATGCCCTCCCCACCCCCTGGGCTCCCGGAGGAAAACCCAAGCTGAGCGGATTTTGGCAAGAGACACTCCGCTCAGGTTTTCCTCAGAGAGCTGGGGGCAACTACACTTCCCAGGTAAACTTGTGGGAACCCGACACGTGTGGGCATCTCATACAGTTTAGTTGAGAAAATGATAAAACTTCATTTACACTGCGGTTTCCATTTTTCTCCTGGTCTCCGTACAAGACAAAATGCAAAATATAAACTGGTAGGTGGTGTGAGCACACTCCAAATAGAGCTGGTACTATCGAGCATTTTGTGGTGGCATTATATATATTTGAAACTATTTATTTAGAAAAAATGTATGCCACTTATCCAGGAAGCACCTCGAGGCAGCTTACGATTAAGGCAACAAAACAAAGCCATTAAAAACAAAACCATTAAAAACAAAGCCATTACAAATAAGCCAACATCATCAAAACCTACAACTGAGCTTCTCTGCAGGTCTCTTGGCTGCACTGAATTCATTCAGGAGTCATGCACACGCCTGTCCGTAGGCTGTATATCGTCAACTCCTCCCTAAACACACAAGTTTAACACATTGTAACATTTCCCAATCTTCTTTCTATCCATGGTTAATGCACCTGGAGCACCCTGTGGACTCATATGCTCCCTCCCTCTTGTGCAAATACTTCTCTCCTTTGCTTTTCAGGATTAAACATAGTGTAGTGTTACATCTGCTTCAATGTGAGCTATGGTAAGCTGTTAACAAGAGTTTTGAAACTAGGCAGTCCATAGTCTTGACTCGAGGAAACTATATGTGACACTAATCATATGCATCTTCCTTCCTTCAACGCAATTTTTAAAATTCAAAGCAACCATGGATGCTGCAGACTGCCATGGGCAGGGACTGTTTAACTGTATCCTTTCTGGGTGCTTTTCCAATCAAAATCCTCCTCCCCTTCTGACACAGGGGTGGAAACAGTATGCTGCCTTTCAGGGGTAGTTTTGAGCAGAAAAAGAGCAGGACATTAAAAATGATTGGCCTCTTCTTCTCTCTGTCACCCATTCATAACTCCAGCCTCCCAAGGCTGTTTTTGTTTTTTAAAAAGTGGTAAAATTTATGGAGTTCATTAAGTTGTGTGTGTGGGGGGGGAGGACAGGTTTCACTTCCCTTGCCTGCATGCTCCATTCTTGTTAACAAGATAGTCGTCCCCCTTGTTTATATGGAACCATCAGGACTTTTTTTCAGATGGAACACGGTGGAACAGAGTTCCGGAACCTCTTGAAAATGATCACATGGCTGGTGGCCCCACCCCCTGATCTCCAGACAGAGGGGAGTTTAGATTGCCCTCCACGCTGCAGTGCAAAGGGCAATCTAAACTCCCCTCTGTCTGGAGATCAGGGGGCGGGGCCACCAGCCATGTGACCGTTTTCTTTGAGGGCAACCCACTGAGTTCCACCAACTCTTTTCCCAGAAAAAGAGCCCTGGGAACCATGGATCCCTTGTCACATCCAGTGCTGGTCTATGGAAGACCTGTTTTCCTTTCCAAAACCTTCCATCAAAATAATGGCCCATTTCTTTCAGTTAGGGAAAAATCTCTGTCTGATCTTTCATTGTAGGATCTTTCATTGTACATCACAAAAAAAAGGCTTAGGTCTGCAGCGCCTCAGCTGTTTACTCAAAGGGGTGGTGGAAAAGACAGGTGTGATAAAGATCCAGAAAGTAAAGGGAAAGGAGATTAAACACCTATTAAAAATATCCCCACCTGTGAACGTGCCCAGACAATCCTTGGCAGAAGAAATCCAGTGAAAGAAATAACATAAGCTAAAACCAATCTTCCAAGCCCTGTTCCTGCCTAAACTTGTACATACGTACACAAAGAAGAACGACTTGGACAAAACAATCACTTTCACAAGGTCTTCCTACTCATCTGAGCAGCACGCAAGCAACAGCAGTAAGCACAAAATTTACTAAGTCTGTGTCATAGGATTCCCCGTCTTGCTAATTAAAAGATCATAATAAGTCAAAGGAGTGCCCTGGGAAAATAGCCCAAGCAGGAAGGTCTCTCTGCGTGAACTCGTGTCTATCAAAGGTTGTGTGAATACAGCCGTATACGTTTTTAGTTGAACATGGAATTCTATGACATTCACACATGCTAAAGGTAGTTGGGTGTAATCTAGTGCACATACGCACAGTGACAACCCCCTGATGTCAGTAGTCAAAAGATTTCTTTAACATGTGCTGGATTGACTTAAAATTTGATCCTGATTGTGTCTGATCCTGGAATCCTGATTTGTGGGAGAACTCTTCCAGAACATGTATATTTTTGATACCAATTAAGAGACTAAATAGTTTGAGAAAAGACAACAGTGCTAGTACGTTTGCAAATGTTGTATTGGATAGGCAATATTCCCAGATATTTCTTCCCCCAAGCCCATGCCTCCTCATTTTTAGAAATCAATGTAAAACCTCTCTTTCAAAAAGTTCTTTGAAGGATGATGATAAGATCAAATTTTAAACTTGGCTTGTTCTATGAAACTTTATTTGAAATTTTTCTATATTAGTTATTTTAAAGGGGTTTCTATTGTGATTTTTACATTTCAAAAGTATAAATTTAAAACTCTTGAAGCAGAAAATATGAGGGATATAAGAACAGAATAAACAATATCAACTGAAGCGCCTGAAAAGGTGTTTCTTCTTTGTTCTGTCCCCAAAGGTTTTTTGGAACACCCTGAAACTGATAATTAGACACGTTAATTTGGGGAACTAGAACTGATTGATACTTTACCACTAAAATCAACTGTGTATGTGCCTTTGGCACAACATGAAAAGGAAATCTTTTATTTTCAAGGCAAACAACTAGCAGTGTGCATGGGTGAATTCTCTGCCCTCTGCTTCTGCAAGGGACATCTTGCTCCAGGTTATACGTGAAAGCACAAACTGACTAGAAGGGGGTCTTGGAGTAAAGAAATATCCATGAAACTTCTGTGAAACTAGAAAGCTAACTCCAGGTTGTGAGCATCTCTACTTGATAAAAGAATGTTTTCACGGCAGCAGCAATTAAGCTTTGCTTCCCGCATGAGAAAGCCCTGGGGTACTTTAGAATAGGCAGTAGCCCGTTTTCTAACCCTTTTCTTTTCCTCCTGGAATAACAGAGTCCACATAGAGGCTGCATTTGTTTTAAAGGTGAGCTGCTGCTATTGCAACTCAGATTTGGAAACAAGAAAGAAGTTTGTATTGTCACAAACCAGACAAAAATACAGCATGATCCTGCCAGAGAAATGTGGAGAAACAAGATGTGAAGAGCTGAGAGCGTACAGGTTTGGGCAGAGGAAGTTTGTGTCATTCGTCAGACAATGAACATCTACTCCTAGACAGGCCTAACCCTCTTGATTATTTCTCAGGGAGTTAATCAATACTGCAGGGAAGGAATCCGAAGAACAGAGTTCCAAGGCACTTAGTGAAGTCCTTTGAGATGCCTCAGTTGCTGCCACAGCACCTTTTAAGAGCCAGCAAAAGGAACAGTTGAAAGGAAAAACATCCATAAACCTTGAACTTCATGGGCAATAAAGAATGGTCTCTTTCACCTTTGCTTGTTGGCAGGTGGTGAGGGCAATCCTCTGTTCTCCTTACATAACTGGTGGGAATTTACCACCTGGCAAATCTGTCCCATCTCTAATGCACCCAACCCTTTTGTCAAATGTTGTATACACATACATATGCATTAACAAAAAGGAGTCTTGTGAAACTTCAAAGACTGATGGCGTATTGTACAGCAAGCTTTTCATGGACTACAGCCCACTTCATCAGATGCACAATGTGTCTCAGCTAGCAGACAGACTGAATAGGCTAGACAGGTATCCAGGAACCAACTTCTGCAAGGAAAACAACAAGATGCTTGTGTCGCCTGTCACTCATTGTTCAACTCTCTTCAGTGTAGCATCAGGCTTGTGCAACCTTTCCTGAAAGAGGATCCTTTCCTCACACAGAGGAGTGGGGAGTGGAGTGGGGAGGTTGGCCCTTGCTTACAAATAGCCCCACCAACTGAATCAATTATTCACCAGCAACAAAGTCCAACCAATGGAGATCCAAACCCAGGGGACAAGACCCTGCAGCAAACCCTGATGCTGACTCTGTCCCCACATCCTCCCCAGTGACAATATCAGAGGACTTGACAACATTAGCCTTACCATAAACAACTCATTCAGTTGTACATCCTTTTATACACATGCCAGAAATCCCTTTCTGACATTTTCGATGGCTAAACTGGAGAGTCTCTATGCAGGAGGATAAATGAATACAAATCCAACATTTAAAAAAATGAAATTCTGTTTGTCTTTAAGGTACTATGCAAAGATCTGGTTATTTTGGGATATAAAATGAGGGAGTTAAAAAGCAATAAAATGTTAAAGGTACAGACTGCAACACTACTAAGCATACCTAGATATATGGTCATAGATGCAGAGGAGTTAGCCATAACTTCACAACTTTCACCCTACTATCAACCTGAGCCTGGACCACTCAACACAGCAGGTACACTTCCTGGACACCACTGTACAATTACATAATGGACAGATAAATACCACCTTATACCGGAAACCCACAGACCGATACTCATATCTACATGCCTCCAGCTACCACCCTAAACATACCACTCGGTCAATTGTCTACAGCCAAGCCTTACATTACAATCGTATCTGCTCCAATGCTCTTGATCGGGACTCCCACTTAAGAGATTTACAACAAGCATTTTTGGGACTACAGTACCCACCAAATGAAATGAGGAAACAAATCGACAGGGCCAGACTAGTACCCAGAAACAGCCTGCTCCAGGACAAACCTAAAGGAACTAACAACAGAACACCACTGGCTGTCACCTATAGTTCCCAGCTCAAACCCATCCAACGTATCATCAGTGATCTGCAACCCATCCTGAAAAATGATGCCTCTCTCTGAGAAGCCCTGGGTGGAAGACCTCTCCTTGCCTACAGACAGCCCCCCAACTTGAAACGACTTCTCACTTACAATCATGAATCGGCTAGCAGAGTCACCAGCACAGGTACCAGGCCCTGCAACAGACCCAGATGCCAGCTCTGCCCTTATATCTACCCAGGAAATACAATTACAGGACCCAATGGCGTCAACTACACTGTCTCTGGCTCTTACAACTGCTCATCCTCCAATGTGATATATGCCCTCATGTGCCAACAATGTCCACGTGCTCTGTACATTGGACAAACCAGCCAACCTCTGTGCAAAAGAATAAATGGACACAAATCTGACATTAAAAATGGCAACATCCAGAAACCAGTGGGAGAACACTTCAATCTACCAGGACATTCCATCAAGGACTTAAAGGTCACTGTAGTTCAACAGAAACCTTTCAAAAACAAAATCCAACGGGAAGCTGCTGAATTGGAATTCATATGTAAATTTGACTCAGTCAGGCTGGGATTGAATAGAGACTATGAATGGTTATCTCATTATCAGAAGTAAATGACTTCCTTAACAGAAGCAAACTGATCTCCATATCAGAAGCTACTGTTTGCATCTACTCCGCTCTCTCCACCTATATATCTGACCAGTTTCTTCTTGCCCTCCATGCATCTGACGAAGAGAACTGTGATTCTCGAAAGCTTATGCTACAATCAAGTTGGTTAGTCTTAAAGGTGCCACTGGACTCTTTTTGATTTTGCTAGATATATGGATATTTCTCACTACTGTTTGGATTTGTTCTTTTCTGCTCATTTTTCTAGGTCTACAATATCATTTTTGAGATTGGGCTTTTTTAAGCCCAGGGCTTCATACAACATGCAGGTGCATCACAAATATACCCACGGACTTGGATCCTGCCTAGATTTCTGCAAGTATAAGGGTGAGGAGCAATTTTTGCAAATTCCTTGCTTTCATAACACCAAAAACACACCCTGAAATGCTGCTTCTGGGGGACAGGGGACCCTCAGAAATAGCTTAAGGGGAGGGGAAACTGGAGTTCTCCTGCAGGAGGGGGGTTGGGGAAAATCAGCCCCTCCCTTGCAGCTGTGGAATCTAGATGGGATCCAAGCCGAAGGCAATACTGGCCATTTTAATTTCAGATTCTTTCCCAACCATCCCTAGCATGGAACTTGCCTTTTCCACTCACCCTGCAAACCAAACAGACATTTCCACTGGGACACAAGATCTCTCTTCTGGATGATCACTGAAAGCTAGACCCTTTAGCATGTACGTAAAGTTAATAATTTTTGACCCACATTTGCATCACCGACAACAGACCTTAACCGCCATTACATTGCTCATTTCCTCAGTCAAGGACAATCATGCTGGAGTTCTGCGTAATTTGGTACCATCGACACCTTCAGTTAACTCACTTCTTACCCCGGACTCCAGATCATTTAGCACCTGTCTCAGTTTAGACTCTTGGGGAAACCCACTCCACTATTGTGAAAACTAGCTATTTATTCATGCACTTGGTTTCCTGTTTTCAAACCAGCTACCGATCCCAGGAGAGATTCCATCCTCTTATCTCTTAGTGTTAAATACATTATATGTGAAGTATTAGCAGAGGAGCGGGTGCAAAATAATTTAACAGATTAGTTACCTCTTTAGTTCACAAGGTTATGGTAACTAAGGAGCAGTTAAGGCATTATTTTTCCTTTCAACTATGCAACTGAAGCAATGATGTCAATCTTTTGACATTTCTGTGACCAGAAGAAGCAGTGCTGTGGCAGCAGTTAATGCAGACTAATTGGCCTAGGGAATGCCTAGAAATGATTAAGGGGCTAGAACATCTTTCCAACATTGAAAGGCAAAAACATTTCCAACTTTTTTTTCCTTGATAAAAAAAGACATTTAGCATTTTGTTTAGTTTTTACTGTAGAAAAAAAAAGACACTGTAGGGACATGACAGTCCAAGGTCCCCCCACCCCTCCACAAATGTCTTCTGAACACACCATACTGCAGCAGTGTCTTCTAGCCAAAGCTGAGCAGAGAGTGTCCTGTTGCACCCAGAGAAATGGAAATAATGATCTACTTCAGGCTTACTTCCAGCCCTGGAAAAATACTGAAAAATCTACCTTTGGGTTTCAGAACAACATACGCGGAGGGAGGCTGTTGCATCAGCAAAGCCAATGGTATAAACGCTGGCTGACACCCAATTATATGTTGTCACTGAGTTTTCCACCTGGGAGACTGTGAAGAAAGATTCAAAAATATATAAAGGAGGATAATGAATAAAACTCTGCATCTAACTGTCTCTACCTCCTTCCATTGAGGTTCTCTCCTCTTTAGTGCTTGCCTCTATCTGTACAAGGAGGAAATTTTACTGAGCTAGAATAGTGAAATGAAAAACAAAACAATATTTGCTTTTCATTCCTACAACCCCAAATAGATTTTTGTTAGTAATTCACTAATATTGGCAGCCTTCAAAATTATCTACACAAACCATTGAAAAAACAACTCAGCCTTAAACTAAACACAGAAGTAGGCTGTTTTGCACATTTCTTTATATGACAGCATATTGCTATTAAAAGCAAACCACAGTTTTTTGACAATCTGCGTGTGCCCAGAGTCTGGGGTATCCTAATTTTTAATCCAGTTAAAATGGACAGCATCCAATAAATTAAGCACTTTTCAGTCTCTTTGGTGAAGTCTAGTACTTTAACAGTGCAATTGTAAGCAAAATTACAGAAATCTCTGGTTAGGATTGCACTGTAACTCTCACTCATTGCAATAAGTAGGACTTAAAATGGTAGGATTGTGTTCATTGTTTTAAACAAATGTTTGCAGACCCATCCCATTGCTTTAAAAAAAAAACACTCATTTCTGACCCATTTCTAAACTATCATTCATTGCTAAGCTTTGATATGTTAACAACTGTGTTGAATAGGAATATAATAAGTCCAGGTGGGTATTATTATTATCAATAATAATACTAATAATTTATAGTCTGTGTTTCTCACCGAAATCCAAGGTAGATTACACAGTGCAAGTAAAAAAACAATATAATCAAAAGCAAAGTACATTAATGAACAATAATAAGGATATTCAGAGAACGAGATAATACAGTATGGTAGCAGAAAATCTGAAAAACAAGCATAAAGCCAAGCACAGAGATAAAATCTTTCTGAAACAAAGCATAACTAATTTACATGACATGTGCAATGCGGAAAGCTCACTAGTAGGTGTATGTTTATATCAGCAAACAGTGTCCAACAAAGTAACATACAATCGCTATCCCTATCAATGCATCTCTCTGAGCTACTTCTTAAGACAAAGCCCTATATCCTGGGTACAAAGCCCTCCTGAATAATTCAGTTTTGCATAGTCTGCAAAAAGCCAGGAGGGCGGGAGCTTTCCTGACCTCCTCAGGGAGGCCATTCCATAAGGTAGGGGCCACCACAGAGAAGGCACGTGTGTGGGCAGCTGCTGATTTTGCCAAGCTGCAGGGGGTTATCTGAAGAAGGCACTGTCCATCCAGATAAGCGAAGCTGCAATGGCAGAACATAGGCGGAGAAGCGGTCGCACAGATATGAGGGGCCAAAGCCATAAAGGGCTTTGAATGTAAGTCATGACCTTGAATTGAGCCCAGTAACCGATGAGAAGCCAATGGAGTGACTGCAAAATGGTAGCGATATGCATATTAACCCTCCCTGTGAAGGCTGTCCACCATCCTGCTTTAAATGTGTATTAATAGAAATACACAGCTGTTTTAATGAAGGTAAATTTTATTGTATTTTAATATGTTCTTATCCGCCCTGAGCCCGCCCGCGGGGAGGGCGGAATAGAAATTTGAAATAAATAAAAATAAATAAAATAAATATTCCATCTAGCTCCTGAGAGTACAATAGTCTACTACAATTGTCCAGTCTCGATGTTACTGTGTTGGGAACCCAGGAAGCCAGATCAGCCATGTCAAGGTAGGGGGTCATCTTCCAGGCTAGTTTGAGTTGGGAGAAGACTTTTTTTTGCTGCTGCATTTACTTGCTTCTCTAGCAGCGGTGCTCGATCAAGTATAACCCCTAGGCTCTTAACTGAGTCAGCCAGGGTCAACTGAACTCCACCAAAGGTTGGAAGCACAATGTCCTTCATGATCTCCGCTTTTCCAACCAGCATCGCTTCTGTCTTGTCTGGGTTCAATTTCCATTGGTTTGCTGTCAGCCACCTAACAATAGCTGTCAATAGAATACAACTGGACCACAGTGTGAATGTTAAATTAACCAAATAACACCGTGCTGTGAACTGGCGTGGTCTACTGTGCCAAAGGTTGCATATAGACCTAGGAGGAGCAACTATGAAGCGTGGCCTTTGTCTCCATTCAGGTGGAGGTCATCAACTAGAACTACTAGAGTTGCCTCCATCCCATGGTCTGGCCTAAAACCACACTGAAAAGGGTCCAAAGCACCAGAATTGTCCAAGAAGGCCTGGAGTTGGTCAGCTATTGCTCTCTCAATTATTCTGCCCAGGAAGTGTAGATTAGAGACTGAGCGATAATTGGATACATCATTTTAATCTAAAAAATTTTTTTAAGTAGAGGGCAGATGACCGCCTCTTCAAGAGGCTGAGGGTAGGTGCCGTGAGTTAGTGATTGATTTATGATAAACATCAAGGACTCTTTTATATGGTCTTTATAAGATTTTAGTAGCCAGGATGGGAAGGATCCAGAGGACAAGTAGTAGCCTTCACAGATGTTAGAATTTTATCAATATCCATCACTGTAATGGCGTCAAAATGATTTAAGAAATGGACTAGATGGTCTGTAGTAGAAGAGCAAGATGCGGCTGCAGTAGCACCTAAAAGACCAACTACTGTAGATTTCCAGGATATGAGCTTTCAAGAGTCAGAGCTCCCTTTGTCAGATATGACAATTTTAGGTCCAAATATGACAAATTTAATTCCAACACTCACCTTCATATATGTTGCTATAGCAGTATAGTAATTACTACTATGCTTGGCTCCATATTCACCATTGTTCATGTGAATTATAAATACCAAAGGGGGCATTCTAATCTGAATTAGAATTCTGTCTTCACTTATAAGTATGAACTGACGGAGTTCAAAATGTACTATTTTTCCATCCTTTAATCACACTGATTGCAATTACAACAGTATGATTAAACCCAAGTTTAGTCATCTTCATTATGTATTCAGATAACACACTATTGCAGATTCAGATAATGCACTATGTTACATGGAAATACTGGAACTGGGTTACAGAAAGGGGTTCTGCCTATGATGGGACACTGCGTCTACTATTATTTCAGCAAATTCAGCATGCTGGAAAACCAAGTGTGGAATTTTCTCATGGCTCTTGAATTAATAAATGATCCGTCTATTGGGAAAATGGGCCATCAAAATCCACCACTGACACAAAGGCAAAGGGTTCAAACCACCAGCTAGTCTGCTCCAGAAATCTCCTTTGTTGATTTCATCTGGCGACACATGTTAAAGCCTAGGTTACAGGACTGTACATTTACAGTATTTCTAATTCCTACAAACCAGTACCAGAATTTTTGGAACTATCCCAGTATTTTTTCTTTGTTATTTCTGTGCAATGTTGAAGACATACTCCAAATTTCAGCATCAAATAAATAAAATATTTTAGGTGCCTAGCCTTTCCCCCTGCTTGATATTTAATATGCAAAATACTTTGTTACAATTATTTCATTCATCTCTCAACATCCCAGGTCTGAGATTAAATTACTGCTGCCCGTTTAGAGTTTAGGAACTGCAAGAGTTACAGAGCGAGTGCTGAGTGAGTTACAGTGCCATCCAAAGCAGAGCTATACTCTCCTACGTCCATTGAAATTACTGGGTCCAGAGGGTGTAAACTCTGTTTAAGACTGCATGGTTAATTGCTGAAGAATGTCCAGAAATACACAACCTGTGGCACAGTTTAGCCATTGTCCAAGTGCGCAGTTATTAAGGAGCACCTGAACATAGAGCTAATCCACACAATGCCAGGAGTGGAGAGGGCTGGCATGTTCACTGCATTTACAGTCTCATTTTCTGCAGAAGGTGTGTAGAACATTTTACGTGATCTTTGCAGGAAACACAAGCGTCAAAACCGCAAAGATGTCTGCTGCTAAAAAGTACAAACCAGCCCATGAATACAGTGCCCTTCCCTCATACCAGAGTCAATAGTACAAATCCATTTCTGCCCAGTAGACTAACAGTGCAATCCTAAACAGAGTTAAACCCTTCTAATTTAACTGACTTCAATTAACCTAGAAGGTGTAACTCTGTCTGGGAGAGTCCTGTAAAGAGCAATCTATAATAAATCCAGGTAATCATTTGCCAGGTACTAGCAACTCGATGTGTGCAAGTGGATTCAGCTGCCTTATGTTATCTGCTACCTATCAACTGAGACAAATATTAAACAAATACAAGCAGGCGATTCATTAGACTTGTAGGGGCCTTCTCATTCCCCCCCCCCACGCAACTATTTCCTCTTTCCCTTATCCTGGTAACCACCCCCCCCCCATTCTCAATTTTCCCTGCTCCTTTCCTTCCCATCCACCAACCTACCTTTTACCTGCCCCCCATCTTTAGCTATATTTATTGTTTCATTTATACCCCCTCCCATCTTTCTCCACAGGGGGGCCCCCCAAATAACTTATATCATTATCCTCTCCTCCATTTATCCTCACAATAGCCCTATTGCTCAAGGTCACCCAGTGACAGAGCGGGGATTTGAACCCGGGTCTCCCAGATTCTCCTGTGAAACTACAACCACTACACCACTCTGACTTTTGTGCAGTGGCTGCAGCTGAACAGCAGCAGGCAACTGCGCCTGGGTAATTCAAGAAATTCATGTGGTAGCAGGTTGCTGGTGGGCCTGCCCCGAGGCATCCTCTTTTGAAAGCCAAAACTGCCCTGGAAAGGGCCCTAAACCCTGCCTTTTAAGGCTGTGGCAATACTGCTAGCAACGGCCACTGAGGGGCATTCATTTCTTAAAGCTACAGGTGCTGCTTCAATCATTTTGGAGGGTTTGGGGTGTTAGATTTCACATTTTTCTACAAATCTGGGGTTTTTCTCAGGATTGCAGAAAGATCTATCTTGTTTGTCCATGACTCCAGTCTCTGAATTTGAGTACCCATGGATTTATCCATGTCGAGAATTAGATATATTGATTTTAGGCCATTAGAATGTAACTATGCATTTGTGTAAGGATGTGTGCACATACCCAAAGATATAACCAGCCATACACAGGGTACAAAGGACACAATCTTTGTTAAGAAAAGGATAAGAAGGGATGGCTACAAACAAAGTTATGTGAACCGTGTTGGGAAATATTAATTAAATAACAGTAACTAATTGCCATTGCCCATTATATTTTTCAACCTGGCTACGAAGTCACGACTATAGTAGCTCTATCCTCTAAGAATGGTTTTGCAACCATGAGTCTAGAAACCAAGGCTAGAATCAGTCCATTAATTTCCCCCCATTACATGAGGACTTTTTGCAGTCATCAAGCAGTGTAAGGTTAGGCTGAACGAGAAGCTTATTATTCCTTCCATCACTGGAACTAATCAATATATGGTTGAAGCTATTGCATCGACCTACATTCAATCAAGCCACTTTTGAATGTGGGCTGGCCCCAATGATGATTCGCTAGACCAGTTCAACGTAATGCCATTTAAACTGTCAACGTGCATACTTTTTTTTAAAAGTCAGTGCACGCTGGGTGAAAAACAAAAAGAAAACTGTCATATTAGGATCAGCCCAAAGTTCTCTGAAACTGTTCTGGCAGACAGTCTGAAGCTGGCGGCAGAGTCCATCGAATGCTGACTTTCAAAAAGAATCCTGCTTCCTTAAAGCAAAAAAATGATTTTCATGAACCCACCCTTATTCTTTTAAAATTATGTGTCATATAAGGTTAGAGTCTGTATGTATAAGAGAGGTAGAGAACATTTCAACTCAGTTTCATTAAAATCACCATCCTCCCACACATAACAATATTCAAAACGTGAACAAACAATTCATGTCACTTCCAGGCGAACTCTGTGGGCCTCAAAGTTCAATCTGTCCTTGCAAGAAACCAATAACCTGAACCTTCAATTGCCAGATGTTAATACTAGTTTCTTAATCATGCCTTTGGGCAAGCCCTCTGGAACAAGCATCACCCACTTCCCTGTTTATCCCCCTGGGGAAAAAAATCCAGCCCTAGATCAAATGTTAGCCAACATTTCTGGCTACATTCCCCTCTGCCTTTTGCACGAGCATCTTCATTGCATACTCTGTAGGCAACTTCTTTGGCCAGGGTGCACGTAGCCTCAAGGAACCTGCTTAAATTCCAGCAATTCATCTAGGGGACTGAATGAACAAATTGAGAATATCTAATAATAATGTTTACTTCCATGTTTATTATTACTTTTCACAAGTGCTCATAATGTTTCAGTACAATCACCCTGTAAGTGAGGTCAGTTGTATTTAGGTCTATCGCTCCCTTAGATGAGAACAATGTTCTTTCTCCTTGGCAGCTCTTTATTCCTAGAACTGCCTACCCAAACACCTACCAAATGCCAGTGTTAACCTCATACCTCTCTCACATTCTTTGAGAACCTCCCTTAAAAACAACCTTTCCTGTAACCTCTTTGACGCAAACTTCAAGCTCCCTCTTTCCCTGCTGAAAGGAAGCTTAAACTCAGAATTTGTCCGTTTGGATACCGGACAAAACCATGGTTTAACTGTGATTAGCTCATAAAACCAGGATTTGGCTTACAGATGATCACCCACATCCTGGTTTGCCTCAACAAAGGCTGGTTTCCTTGCCTTTGTACTTTCCCTCCATCTTCCAGAGAGAGCTGGCTGGTATCCCAGTCTCTGAACTGTAACAAGGGAAGTGCCAGGAAACAAGTCAGCAATAAACTAGGATGTTCACACGTCTGTATCATACAAAAAATATAATTAAGACTAACAGTGGTTAATAAAGCAAGCTCCAACCATGGTTTCAGATCTTGGTTTGACAAACCCTAACCAATGTTAGTTACTGGAATGATGCACATCCGGGTGATTGTGCTAACCATAGTCAAGTTAAATAAAACCACGTTTTTGCGTGACATCTAAATGCAGTCATATTTCTCCTCTCCCTTCCCTTGTCATCATCTGATTACATTTCAGACTGTAAATTCCCTGAAGCAGGGACGTGTCTTCTTATCCTCTATAAAAGTGCTATGTACATAAATGGTGTTAGATCATAGCATTGGCCTATATCCTGCCACTCTGCTCAGCCAACACTGAAGCCTTCCTCCTGCCTATGGAACCTTCAGTCCTCTGACTTCAGGGGCTTTTCAGAGCTGCTGAAGTTGGAGGAAGTTCTGAACATGGCTAAGCAGAGCGGCAGGATATGGACCAGTTCTTACAGATACACACAGTTGGATCCAATCAGTTTTTTCACTCAACCTTATCCAATTCTCCCCCTGACTAGATCCTCCGTTCTGCATGGATTTTGTACATGCAGGTCCTAAAATTCACAGCATAGTCTTTTCGGTGGTCAAAAGGCTCCTTTTTTCACCAGCAAAAAAGCCAGCTGGATCCAACCCACAGAGGCTTGCCAGATTTTTTTTAGTGCATTCATGACTCAGCTGATGTTTGAACTCACACTTCACAGCTCTTTTAACCATTCAACTTACTAGGTCTTCTATTCACATTTCACACACCCTGAATACATCTGCTTGGAAAAGCGCCAACACACATTCACTTTGCAACTGAAACCAGGGACCACAACTTGGATAAATATGGAGCATGTATCACATGTGCATGCACTGAACATAACATGAGAATTTACCCAATGCATGTATTTAAAAAATCAAGCTGTACATGTATCGCACATGTGTTCACTGTAATTTGTGAACAGGGCTAAAATCTCACCCAGGTGCAGAATGCACCATTCCCCCAACCTTTCCATAGAGCTAAGAGGAACCAGTGTTATGACCCGCATGTCCAGTATGGCTTCCCATCTCTGCTGCGGTGAGAGACGTACACCTGTGGGGAAAGAGCTGTCTTTCCAGAAGTTCCCAGGCCCTACAACACCAACCCAGAGGCATGGGGCACAGCTGTGTGCCTTCCAGTCCAAAAAGATCTCCGAAGAACGGAGCTGTGAGTGACTCTCGAAGGCTTACACCCTGAAAATCTTGTTCGTCTCTAAGGTCTCAAACCCTGCTTCTGAAAATCTAGCTTGCCCCTTCCCTTAACATCTCTCTGCACATGCTCGGGACCCTCGTTCTGAAGACACGGGAGCTCATTTTAAAGTAACCGAGGGAGCCCCGCTCCGGCCGGCCGGGAACGCGCGCGCAAGCCACTCACTGCGGTTCAGCGGGTGCCCGCCCGCCTCGGCCGAGGCCACCAGCTCCAGGTAGGCTGCCCAGAGCCCCACGGCCAGCACGCCCAGGGCCAGCACCAGGCGGAACCGCCTCCTCAGCAGCTTGCCCAGCTGCAGCGGGCGGCTCCTCATCCCGCCTCAGTCGCAGCCGGCGGGCCACAGCATGCCGCTGCCTCGGGCTCCTGCTCGGCGCGCCGCTTCCTCCCCGGCGCCGGCGCTCCTGCCGCTGCTCCGGCCGCCAAAATTCAAGCTCTCCCGCCGCCTCTGGCGCCCAACGGGGGGGGGGGGCTTCGCTGCGCCTTTGAATCCCCCGGCGCCGCCGCCGCCGCCGCCGCCTGGGGTCCCGCCGCCTCTGCTGCCCGGAGCCCCCTTCCGTCGCGGTGCCTCCTGCTTTGCGCGACGGGTTCCTTCGCCTTCTCCAGGTGTCTTCTGCCCGCCCCTCCTGGCTCGCCAGTCCCACCTCGCTTCGCCCTCTGCCCGTCCCTTCCCGCCCTGCAGGCAACCGAGCCCGGCTTCCCTCTCCCTTCCCGTGCGCTCCTCACACGCATAGCCAGGCGCGCACTGCCACAAGCGCCACACACCCCTCGCCGAGGGAGGGCTCTCCGAGGGCAGCCCTCTGGCCTCCTCCTCCGAGCACGGCGGCTCTGCGCTCCCTGCCTGCTCGCCCCGCGCACCTGTTTTTCACCCCGATGGCCGTAGACACTCCTCGGGCTGCCAACCTCCAGGCGAGACCTGGAGATTTGAAATTACCATGATCTCCAAGTGCAGCGATCTGTTTCCCTGGAGAACGTGGCAGCTGCAGAAGGTGGACTCTGTGGCATTACCCCCTGCTAAGGTATCTCCCAAACCCGCTCTCACCAGGCTCCACCACCAGACTCCAGGAATTTTTCAACCCAAAACTGGCAATGCTAAAATCCCCCAGTAGACAGTTTCAGGCGGGTTGCCTTGTTGGGCTATAGTAGAAGAGCAAGATTTGGGAACAGTGGTGCTTCAGAGACGAAGATGCTACTGGACCTGAATCCCCCCAGTAGAAAACCAAGGGCAACCGATTACCCAGACCAATCTTATACAGCCCTAAATTATGCCTTGCTTTGGTTGAAAAATGGATTGCCAAACTACTGTAAGGCAAGCGCGAGAGATTCCTTAGAAAGGAGCCAGGGAAGGGTCCCTCCCTAGCTCACTTGCAAGCTGCACCTCGCCCCTGTTGATCACTGTGATGGCCCCATGTGCAGCCCAGTCTAATTGTTGCTAGCCTAAACAGACACTCAGTGCACCATATAATAATGTGGGGAGACTGTGCACCTTCCAGAGGAGAGCCGCGAAACTGTAATGGAAAGAAGAATCCAGCCAATGCGCAGAGTTTATTCACAGTCCGAATCAGCAACAGTAGTAGCACTAAGACCACATGTGGCTTTTATCTTCCAAATCTACACGGAAGTTCAGGGTGCCTTCAAGACTAAGGAAATTTATCCTAGCATGAGCCTTCATGAGTTACAGCCCACTTCATTAGAAGCACTGTGTGCATACATCCATAGGAGATATATTTCTTCCACTTCTTGTTCAGTGTTACTAATTCAGTGGGAGAAGTGGACCAATCAGGAAACATAAAAAGGTCAATTTACCCTCTAAAAAAAACAGAACGTCTTGTGGCACCTTAAAGATTTAGTGGACCTCACAGATCCTTTTTCAATTTTGCTGCAAGAGACTAACATAAGACTACGGAGTTACTGTTTTTTTTAAATCCACTAGGGGGACACAAGGGCTCACAAAACAACGTTAGCTATGGAAATCAGGTTGATGGACATGCAGCTCTTTGACTCTTATCTTGCTTAAAGCAATAGGTTTGGGAAATCAGAGGTGCCATATAAAGGAGGCAGGGAGTTTGTGACAGAATGAGCAAGCATACCCAGGGTATAGTATAGGTTTCCATCTTCTCCTTAAGCTAACAGGTAGCTCATGAGTCCAGTTCCTGGTGTGTGTGTGTGAGGGGGGGGGCTTGACAAAATACCTTCTCCCCCCACACACACATTGTACCATCCACCTTTTCTCCCTCGCTCCCATCTGTAGAGCAGGCAGCCAGGACTGTCGTCACTTGCCAGTACCTGCCCCCCCCCCCCGGGCCCTACCCCCTTCTGTGACCCTGTGATGCAGGAAGCACAGGGTGACATGCAATCAAAATAAATTCAAATTTAGATTAGATTGACAGAACTGCATTTTACTGTGTGCTACCTCTATTTTGTTTTTCCGCAACCTCACTGTTTGTTTTTTTGCATACTTTACATCTGTATAGTAAAGCTACATCTGAAGAAATGTAAACATGACAAAAACATGAGCTAAAATAAGATTTTGTTAGCCATTTAAGGGGTCATGAGGACTTCTGTTTATTTTTGTTACTACAGGTTCATGCAGTCCCCACCGCAAACATTTTTTTTTTCATTTCCCCCACCTACCAGATTGGAGAAATGACGCCTTACAGAGCAAATATTCATTGGAAAATTGCCCATCAGAGACTGGTTGAGACTCAAGTTCAATGCTGTGTCAATTCAGAGGAACAGAGAAAATGGTACCCACCACAAGGCTTGCCTATAACAAGGAAGAAAGTTTGAGGGGCAAAAGATCAAAATAAAACAGTGATTTAGAAGCAAGCATAATTAACAGTGCGACCTTAACTAGAGTTACTCCAGTCTAAGCCCATTGAAGTCACCGAGTTTAAACTGGATTCATTCTGCTTAGGATCACACTGTAAGCATGAAGAAAAACTCTAATAGCAAGGAGGGGACTGACACCTATAAGCAGAGCAGCTGCGTCCGTCATTGTTTTTGAGAAAACAAGTCCGTTTGGCAAGATTATAAACTCATAGAGCCAAGTAAGATCTCCCCCCCACCCCGCCAAAGTATGCTCTTAGATTAGGGCAGAAATAGGGAATGTCTGTCCGTAAAATGTCCATATCTTTTATTTAAATATGTACAAGCTGGGGATCAGCACGTCCATGCTAGTCCCCACTTTTTCAGGCCTTTCTCACCTTTCTCTCCCCTCCCCTCCCCTATCATGGCTGCTGCTGCTTTGCCCCAAACCTCCAGTCGTACCAGAGTTGCCTAAGGCCAGGTTCCATCACCTTGGTCGCTAGGAAGCCCCCAAATGCCAATTGTGATCTAGCAAGATTTAGTCAGCATTCTCCATTAAAAAACCGGGGTGTGTGTTTTTGTGTATGTTGGGATTTTTCTGCAAGCCTGGGGGGTTCCCTGGTATGTTCTAATCCTCTATATCTGAAGATGGCCCCATCATACAGACTTTTGGATCCATACTCGACAGCTGTTGTTCAGAATTAGATATAATGATTGTGACCAGTCATGAAGTTGGTAAAGTCATTTTAAAAATATACTTTCCAATCTAGTTCTGAGGGTGTATTGTCGAAGGCTTTCACGGCCGGAGAACGATGGTTGTTGTGGGTTTTCCGGGCTGTATTGCCGTGGTCTTGGCATTGTAGTTCCTGACGTTTCGCCAGCAGCTGTGGCTGGCATCTTCAGAGGTGTAGCACCAAAAGACAGAGATCTCTCAGTGTCACAGTGTGGAAAAGATGTAGGTCATTTGTATCTACTCAGGAGGGGTGGGGTTGAGCTGAGTCATCCTGTAAGAGTTTCCCAGGGTGTGGAATGCTAATGGCGGGAGGCTTCACTGTATCCTGAGGAGGTTCTTTTGCATATGGATTGGTACTTGATGTGCTAATCTTCTCTGCAGGGCTATTGTCAAGGATAGAATGTTTTGTTAGCCTGATGTTTTTCAGAACTGGCAACCATGCTCGGTTCATTCTTAAGGTTTCTTCTTTCCTGTTGAAGTTTTGCTTATGCTTGTGAATTTCAATGGCTTCCCTGTGCAGTCTGACAAAGTAGTTGGAAGTGTTGTCCAGTATTTTGGTGTCCTGGAATAAGATACTGTGCCCTGTTTGAGTTAGGCTATGTTCAGCCACTGCTGATTTTTCAGGTTGTCCAAGTCTGCAGTGTCTTTCATGTTCTTTTATTCTTGTCTGGATGCTACGCTTTGTGGTCCCGATGTAAACTTGTCCACAGCTGCAGGGTATACGGTATACTCCTGCAGAGGTTAGGGGGTCTCTACTGTCTTTTGCTGATCGTAGCATCTGTTGTATTTTTCGGGTGGGTCTGAATACTGCTTGAAGGTTATGCTTTTTCATAAGCTTTCCCATCTGATCAGTAATTCCTTTGATATATGGCAAAAACACTTTTCCTGTGGGAGACTGTTTTTCTTTGGTTGTTTGCTTCATCCTGGGTTTGATTGCTCTTCGGATTTCATTTCTGGAGTAGCCATTTGCCTGAAGTGCGTGGTTTAGATGATTAATTTCCTCATTTAGCAAGTGCGGCTCACATATCCGTCTTGCACGATCCACTAATGTTTTCATTATGCCTCTTTTCTGTCGGGGATGGTGATTGGAGTTTTTGTGTAGGTACCGATCAGTGTGAGTGCCATTAGCATTCCACACCCTGGGAAACTCTTACAGGATGACTCAGCTCAACCCCACCCCTCCTGAGTAGATACAAATGACCTACATCTTTTCCACACTGTGACACTGAGAGATCTCTGTCTTTTGGTGCTACACCTCTGAAGATGCCAGCCACAGCTGCTGGCGAAACGTCAGGAACTACAATGCCAAGACCACGGCAATACAGCCCGGAAAACCCACAACAACCATAGTTCTGAGGGTGCTTTATTTTGTGAGCTGTTGCTTATTAACATGCCAATGTGCAAAAACTACGGTTATATAGTCAAAAAGATCACCTCTGTGTTGGAAAGGTTGTGGTGAACCGGGAACTTACATTGCTGGTGGAAATGTTGTTTTATAGAAGAACTCTGAAAAACAGTCCTGAACCACATATTTGACATAACAGGATACAAAATGCCAATGAAACCAGAGCTGATATTTCTAGACCAATGGGATAATATACATATTCCTCAAATTAGACGAGACCTCATAATTAATCTTTTAATGGCAGCTAAAAATGTAATAGCTTCTAGATGGAAAGGCCACGTCATACCTACAACAACAAACTGGTACTCAAAAATCTGGGACCGCGTAATATTTGAAAAGATTAATGATGAAATTTATCAAGCCGAAAACTTCCCTAAAACAACAAACTTTATGGAGAAATGGTTTCCCTTTTTGAATTCATTACTATCAACAATATACAACCATCAAACAAAACCTACCAAGCAATTTTGAATCTCTAAAACTGGAGTAATACCAGCTGAAGCCAACTTGAGATTCTTAATTATACCTATAAAGTGTAACAAACATTATAGTTAATTACAATTGTTTATAATGCCAATTCTATACAGTATTGTACTTAATAAGTAAAATTGTATCTGTAAGACATGTTTTACATAAGTATCTTATTATTTGAAAAAATAAATAATTATTAAAAAAACATTGCCAATGTGCCTGGTGATCCTCTGATAGCGTCATAGCTGAAAAGGAGCATTGCAGTGGGAAAACGGGCAGAACGGCTGTTCCAAATTCTTCTTGTCCCATGTTATCCCTTCTATACAAAGTACAAACTACTTTAGCTGCTTCTCCCATGCCTTCTGGGTCAAGGTATCTGCAGTTAAAGGTTCTGACAAGCCCTTAACTGTAGATGTACACAAATTATTTGTGTTTAGTTGAATTTTTCTGAATTGAAAAAATATATTGTTTCCCCAGTCAGATACTTTGCAAATTAAATTAAATGGAGAACATACTTTTCTAGATCAAATTGTCAAATCAAAAGTAAGACACTGGAACTGTGAGGCTGGGGCATCTGGCATGTTCTCTGGTATTGCAAGAATCTGGAATAAATGCAGTCCAACATACATTTATTGGTTTCTGAATTAGCTATCAGTATTCACATAGAATATATTCTCTCTCTCTCAGTATTCACAAGAAATATACTGAATTATTTTCAATTGATAAGGGAGCATTTAAACTATGCTGAGAAATAAGATTGTTCAGGAAAGAGGCTTAAAACTATCTACAGTCAACACTTATTTTTCTGGGCTTATTAAATTATAACATTTCAGGTGTCAGTTCCTGGGTGCATGAAACAGTTAACAGCCAAGATTTTGTTCTCGAGGTGAATATTGTCCTTCTCTCAGCCTCAGGAATCTCTCACAGTGTAAATGTGAGCTTCTCCCAGAAACTACAAATCTGTAGCCAGTTTCCCTTAGAAACTGGGCCCTGAGACAGCTCAAACTCTTCCTAAAGACATACTTGGAGATCTATATAAGTCTCCTGAGAAGGTATTTTCAGCTCATCCCTCTGAAGGCACAACTCTGTCTCATCAAACCACATGAGACAAAATACACTTGAATTACACTCAAATACACTCGAATTACAAAATACACTCGAATTACCCATGTAATTCGAGTGTATTTTGTCTCGTGTGGTGAGATCCTCATCCAAGCTGACAGTTCTCCCTCCCTTGTGGCTTCTTCAGCCATCCAGGGGCCCTAATTGACTGTTAGCTGCTCTGCATATTCACCAAACAGACATACAAGTGATTGATGACTGACAGAAAGGGGCAAGACTTTCCACATTTGTCATAGTGCCACATAGGGGAACAGTGCTCAGAAGAGCCACAGGTGGCATGTAAAAGAGCCACATCTTGCTCCTGAGCCACTGAGTGAGTATCACTGCAGAATATCAGATTAACTCTCATCTACTACCTGATTCTTTTGAAATGAAAGTGACGGGACTTGGACTTGGCACATGCTGTATGCAAAGGAGATGTTCAGCCACTGAATCATGGCCTCTCTCTGAGGATGAGAACTCCCCAGGTATTTAGAAACATATTCTTTAAATAAATCAAAAAAGGGGGGGAAACCCTCTCTAAACCAGCTTGATGAAGACTAATTATGCTTCAGAAGGGAAGGAATGTTGAAAGCGACTAAGTGTCGTTTAAAAAGGAAGGTGGCGGGGGGGGGAGGTATATCAGCCCAAATGCTTAGAGAATCCAGAAAAGGGAAACTTTTGGGAGGTAAAATAGTAAAGAGCCCAGTAGCACCTTTAAGACTAACCAAGTTTATTGTAGCTAAAACTGGCTAATAAATAGGAAACAGAGAGTGAGCATAAACGGGCACTTCTCACAGTGGAGGGTGGTGAGCAGTGGGGTGCCACAGGGGTCGGTATTGGGTCCAATGCTTTTTAACTTGTTTATTAATGATTTGGAATTGGGATTAAGCAGTGAAGTGGCTAAATTTGCAGATGACACGAAATTGTTCAGGGTGGTGAAAGCCAGAGAGGATTGTGAGGCACTCCAAAGGGATCTGTCGAGGCTAGAAGAGTGGGCATCCATGTGGCAAATGAGGTTCAATGTAGCCAAGTGCAAAGTAATGCACATTGGAACCAAAAATCCAAAATATAAATACAAGTTGATGGGGTCTGAACTGGCGGAGACTGACCAAGAGAGAGATCTTGGAGTCATGATAGATAACTCACTAAAAACGTCAGCACAGTGTGCGACTGCCATAAAAAAAGCTAATGCTATGCTAGGGGTTATTAGGAAAGGGATTGAAAACAAATCAGCCGGTATCATAATGCCTCTGTATAAATCGATGGTGAGGCCTCATTTGGAGTACTGTGTACAGTTCTGGTCGCCACACCTTAAAAAAGATATCATAGCACTGGAAAAAGTACAGAGAAGGGCAACTAAAATGATTAAAGGGTTGGAACACTTTCCCTATGAGGAAAGATTGAGGCGCTTGGGGCTCTTTAGCCTGGAGAAAAGACGACTGAGGGGAGACATGATAGAGGTTTACAAGATAATGCACGGGTTAGAGAAGGTCGAGAAAGATGTGTTTTTCTCCCTTTCTCACAATACAAGAACTCGTGGGCACTCTATGAAATTATTGAGCAGTCGGGTTAGAACAGATAGAAGAAAATACTACTTTACACAAAGGGTGATAAACACATGGAATTCGTTGCCACAGGAGGTGGTGGCAGCTACAAGCATTGCCAGCTTCAAGAGGGGACTGGACAAATATATGGAGCAGAGGTCCATCAGTGGCTATTAGCCACAGGAGATAGATGGTATTCTCTTTGTGGGGAGGTGGTGCTCTGTTGTCTTGGTGCTGGAAGGAAGGCAGTGGGAGGGCTTCTGGTGTCCTGGCCTCACTGACAGTCCTTTAGATGGCACTGGATTTCTAGCCACTGTGTGTGACAGAATGTTGGACTGGATGGGCCACTGGCCTGATCCAACATGGCTTTGCTTATGTTCTTATGCTTAGCTTAAGCTTTTGAGAACCACAGTTGAACTGTATTACTATGGACATTATTCTGAGGCAAGTATGGCTTCGCTGTCTTTGACAAAACCAAACCAAAACCGTTTTTTCTGGATTAGAATAGTCAATGGAATTAAATACATTTTTCAGAAACTTCGGGGTGGAGTGGGAGGGAAACTTAGAAAGGCTTTGCAAGGAACCTAATGAGGCGTGTATATATATATATTTTAAGTTACAGAGAAAATAAAACTGTAAACATACAGGTGCACGCGCACAATTGAAAAAGAATACATGGAGCGGGGAGGGAGAGGTTTCCTTACAAGCAATACAAGGAGTGACTCTGCCCCCTAGTGTTTTTGAATGTTACGACAGAAAAGTATTATAGAGAAAACACCGAAGAAGTTTCGTGGCTGGCTCTGATACTACTTTTCCACATTTGCATTTTCAAAATGTGTTTTGGAAGGTGGAAAGAACATGACTAAGACATGAATCTTTGTAAAATCAGAATGGCCAGATGTGAACTGGAACACATGCAGCTGGTGGTAAAACTCCACAGTCAAACTCATATTCTCCAGGGATGGTCTATATTTTCTAGTCCTTGGCAAATCACTGTTCCGATGCTTTGTCGTTTCATGATGCGTTGTTAAAATTTTGTTAATGCATGTGGCTGCATTTGTCATTTTCCCGCATTAAACCACAGTACAAGGTAACAGACACCAGCATCCTCTCATACCGGGGAGCTCTGTGAGCTTCTCATCTTTGCACTCCCAATCGTATGGGTTCCACTATTTTCTGCTCCCATCCTTCACAGGGAATTAGAATGGGGGACAGAGAAAGGGAGGAGTAGAGCTGCATGGTCTTTGCAACAGTTTTATGTATGCTGTGCTAGGTAACGCCAGCGTACAGAACCTGGGATGCAGAAATCTCTCTAGCAGCCTCTGCCTTTGTTGTGTGTGATCTGCCTTTGGAAAGAGATCAAAAGCACACTCTCCTCATTAGGTGCGGACCTCAGAGTTCCTCCGTATTAGAAACAGCTTGGGAAATACAGAAGAAGCCATGTGGTTGATGTTATCTTTGTATGGACCACAAACAAAGCCAATGCCTATGTCTTTCTCTTAGTAGATTAAGCACATCTGGGTGCACTTGATGTAAGGAGAGTCTAAAATAAAGATCACTCCCAGTTCAGCATGTCTGAGTAATTTACATGCACAGCTCAGAATGCAGAGCAAACCAGATTTATTTTAACCCCTTCCCTTGTAAGTTGCTTCTACATGGAGGCTTTGTTCTGCACTTCTCGTCCAGTCACAAACTATATTTTGGGCATGACACCACTGTACTTCCACCCACCTTCTGGGTTGTCCCTGGCTCTGCTGTGTGTTTTCCCAAACCTGCTTAGGTATAATATATCCTGGAAAATTGTACCCACACCAGGGTTTGGAAAGCATGGAAGGGAACGGATGGATTTCTACACTTCCCTGACCACATCCAGTACCACAACCAGCACCATTTTCCTTTTTGCACAATCCCTCATTCTCTGCCAGTGGGCTTTTTGCTGGCTACTGTTTTAATGATAGTAGATATATTGCTATAGACTTAGTACACTGTGATGGTATAGCTACTACAATTTTTTAACATGTGCAAAAGCCCTCTGGAGGTAAAGGGGGGAATGGCAGGTGGGAGGGGACACAGTGGGGAATCCCCCTCCCCCCATTTTTTTATTTTTTTTTTATATTTCAATTTATATACTGCCCATCCTCAGGGGCTTTGGGCGGTGAAGAGTTTAAAATCAATAAAAACAAGAAAACAATACTAAAATCAATATACAAAACAATAATAAAATAAATTAACCAAGTGCAATGGTGGGGAGAACCCCCACCCCCACCCCAAAGGTGGGAAGCCGACATGGCGCCGCCCCCTTCAACCACCGAACGCCTGGCGGAACAGCTCTGTCTTACAGGCCCGGCGGAAGGTTGGGGGGTTTTTTTGCTTCTATGAACACCTCTGAATTCAGAGCAGCAATGAGGCAGAATGGGGAATATCCCTGTGTGGAAGCTACTTTACTAGAAGTTAAATTTAATAGGATGAAAAGAAAAGTGTATGAATCCTAGTTATTGGAATAATTTATTCTGAGCAGAACATTGAGCGTTTTATTTTTTGGCTGCCATTCTACATCGCTCCTTGGAATACGAGCAACTCTCCTTACCAGATTCATTAAGACTAGAAAAGCCTGTGAGTACTTTCCACCAGCGGTCCTAATAGTGTAAGTGGATATGCTTGGTTTTACTCCAAGGTTGGCTAGGACAAGGGTGAAGCTGTGCCTTCTCCCAATGTTGTTGGCAGGGCTAGAGAATCCTTCCCTGTTTTTCTACATGCGTAGCCTAGAGAAAGAGTTCTACAATTAGCTATTTAGAGTAACAGCAAGTCTGTTAAATAGTGATTTGTTGTGAAAACAGAACACTGAGGTAATGATTTATAACACGGTTGATCATACAAGCAAACCCAAATTCCCTCTCGCCCTTTATGACTCCTAAGCTACAGAACACAAACAAAAAAATTAAGTTTACAAAATAAAGGTTTAAAGTCCAGAGATACTTTAGTGAAACAGTGGTGCTACGTATATGTCATCACTGTGATTCAACTTCCTGGCAACGAAGAAATACATGCTGCAAGTAGCTGGTACATCCCCTAGAAGATCTAGTAAAATATATTGAAATAATCTGCTCTAGGGCTTTTAAGCTTTTATTTCGTAGGATTTTTCACTATGCTGCTTAACAGGCAGAATCATTTCTGGTGCTCTTCTTAGTTCATGTTCAGGTGAAGAGTTCTCTAGGTAGGTTAGTCATCTTTATCCTGACATCTGGCAGGAACTTTGTAACCTATAGCAATTCTGTCTCCCTCAGGACTTGTACACAAAATATACGACTCAGCATTTGCATACAACTTTTTCCTGAGCCTTCAGAAAACTTCATATACATTTTCTGAGAATAACCTTGTAAGACAACAGCATTATCGTCTGTGTAATACGAGGGGAGGCATGGTGGAAAGACAGGGGACATAAGTGACTAAAGTCACTCAGTGAGTTGGATCCCACAGAAAGTGCCTGTTTACAGAAGGGGGAGGCTGTTTTTGCTGGTTCTCCCCTCGTGCTGTTCTGGGAGACAGTCCCCTGTCCCTAAGAGCAGCAATTTGGCAGGCATTTTGAGCTGTGGCGGAAGGAGAGAGATGAGGAAGTCTTGCTCCACCAGAAGAAATCCCTTCTGTCAGCTGAGATTTACTGAGCCAATGAGTTCATAGCCCAAGAGAAATTTGAACCCGGGCTTTGAAGTGGATGCCAAGTATGGCAAAATGTCCCTGCTCACCCTAATTATGGTGCCTCTCGGTCCACTCCTAAAGTGTTCCTGCGTTCAGAATTCAGCAGGTGCTAAGAGGCTACAAGCGCCGAGAGGAAAACCCCGTCCTAGTTGACAGCTGCAATTGAGGTCTAGCTTTCACAAAATGAAGAGGTGCTGAAAACCTGTTTCTCAGGATACCTCTTCAGTCTGGAACTTCAGATGATTGAACGTTCCTCAAAAAATTTCCTGGACATAGGAGACTGGCCTGAATAAAACCCTTCTCTAGGATATTCTAGTTTTCTGAAGAGGCAAAGACTTTCAGAACTGCTAGTCAGCATCTCGAACATTAGCAGGTGAAGATGCCGGAAAGAGCACCTGGTGCCGCAGTCCTACCCACTCAGTAAGATCTGCAGTGGATAATCTGTAAACGGTTCCACACAATAGCAGGCTAGTAGCCCTTTGAGAGTGGGCTTTTTCCATCATGGCTGCTAGATTGCCAGGGATGTTGCCTGCTAAAGTCAGCAAGATTCAAAGTTTTTTTTTTTTAAAAAAAGGCCTTGAAAGTCTTCCTGTTTGCTCAAACCTTTGAAGGATTAAGTCCATATGCACTCTGATTTGGATCTTACTGTCAGATGAGAGTAATGTCATGGCCGGATTGATTTGATGAAGTGGTTTTAAACTGTATTACTGGTAACCAGAGATGGGCACAAATCGCCAAAAAACCAAACTTCGTGATTCGTGGTTTGTCCCGTTTGACGAACCACGAATTTTCATGAACTTCCCATTTTCATGAACCGGTTTGTTCGATTCGTGGTTTGTTAGATCCCGGCCCCTTAGAAATGCCATACTTGCACGGAGTCTTCAGAAGACTCTCCTCCAGCCATCCTCCAAGTTATGTGAAGGTCACAATATACATCTTCAAGTTGTAGACCCCCCAAAGCCAGCACCTCCACCAATGGCTCCTTTGACTGCACTGCAGCACCCAACAGTTACTGGATTGATGGACCTCCAGGTGTAGGTTCTGTTGCCAGCCACCCCCTGTTGGCAGGCTGGGGAGGCAGTCAACAGACAGCACTGCCCCCTCGTTCCCCCAGGTTTCCACGGCCCCGGGGGTGGCCCGCACCCCCCCTTGCGCCCAAGGGGTGGGTACCATGCTGGACGTGTGACTCTCATTGGCAGCAGCCCCGTCCTTGCAGGCCGGGGACGCAGTCTATGGACAGGACTGCCCTCCCTCGTTCCCTGCACCACCACCCTGGCGCCCAAGGGGCACCCACCACTACTGACCTTTGGGTTCTGCTGGTGGTCGCCCCCTTCTTGCGAGCTGGGGAGGCAGTCTATAGACAGGATCACTCCACCTTGTTCCCCAAGGATTCTGCAGCCCCCGGGGTGGCCTGCACCCCCCCTTGCACCCAAGGGGCGCCCACCACGCTGGACATATGAGTTTGGTTGGCAGCCACCCCCTCTTCACAGGCTGGGGAGGCAGTTTATGGACAGGACTGCCTCCTTGTTCCCCCGGGTTCCGTGCCCCTGAGTGTGGCCCGAACAACTCCCCTCGTGCTCAAGGGGCACCCATCATGCTGGACGTGTGTGTTTGGTTGGCGTCCGTTCCCTCCTCATGGGCCGGGGAAGCGGTCTACGTACAGGACTGCCTCCCCTCATTCTCTGCACCACCCCCATGCGCCCAAGATGCACCCACCATGCCTGACCTGTGGGTTCTGTCAGTGGCTGTCCCCTGCTCGTGGGCCAGGGAGGCGGTCTATGGACAGGACCACCCCCTCATTCCCCCAGGGGTTCTGCGGCCCTGGGGGGTGGCCTGCACCACCCCCATTGTGCCCAAGGGGTGCCCACCATGCCAGACGTGTGTGTTTGGTTGGCAGCCATCACCTCCTCGCAGGCTAGGGAGGCGGTCTATGGACAGGACCTCACCTCATTCTGCCAGGGTTCTGCAGCCCCTGGGGTGGCCTGCACCTCCCCTTCCACCCAAGGGGCACCCACCACACCAGATGGGTGTGTTTGGTTGGCAGCCACCCCCTCCTTGCGAGTGGGGGAGGTGGTCTATGGCCAGGACTGCCCCCCGTTCTCTGCACCACCCCCTTGTTCCCAAGGAGCACCCACCATGTCAGACGTGTGTGTTTGGTTGGTGGCTGCCCCCTCCTTGTGGGCCGGGGAGACAGTCTATGGACAGGACTGCCCTCCCTAGTTCCCCCAGGGTTCTGTGGCCCCGGGGGTGGCCCACAATCCCCCTTGGGCCCTATAACCTGCCACAGCACACAATTGAGACCTACCGATGAACCTTCACCAAGGAGCGGAGGCCGCCGACAAAACATTCCCGTTGGCCGTGGTATTCACATTATTCGGTATGTACACTGGTGTAACAATAAATATATACTTATTGATCAGCATGGTATCGGTTACTATGCAAAGGTTTAGGCACATGGTACAATCTTCATCACTATATCGGTAAGGGGAGAGGTGTTGTTATAAGCATAGAAATCACTCTTCATGTTTGTTTTGCTAAGGGGTGAAAAGTGGTTATAGGGACATGGCATAATCTTCATCAGTATATCGGTATGGGGTTACACATAGGTTAAGGCACGGAGGTTACTCTTCATCAGTATATCGGTAAGGGGTAATGCATGAGTATAGGCACAGGGTTCACTCTTCAGCGATATACCGTTAAGGGATAATACATGGTTATAAGAACATGGCACAGTCTTCATCGGTACATTGGTACGGGGTAATACATAGGTTAAGGCACAAAGGTCACACTTCACTGGTATATTGGTATGGGGTAACATAGGTTAAGGCTCAGAGGTAACTTTTCAACATTGTATCAGTGAGGGGTGATGTGTGAGTATAGGGACAGAGTTCACTCTTCAGCGGTAAGGGGTAATACGTGGTTATAGGAACATGGCACAATCTTCACCGGTACATCGGTACGGGGTAATACATAGGTCAAGGCACAGAGGTAACTCTTCATCAGTATATTGGTATGGGGTAATAAATAGTTACAGGCACAAAGTTCACACTTCAGCGGTATATTGGTACTGTGTAAAATGTAGTTTTTGATATAGACAGAGATAGGGTCAGATAGGTTTAGGGATGACATATTACATATTATATATAACCTGTTACATACTATGTAGTACAAAGTAAATGTTAAACAGTGATATTGCCCACCAGCCAGTCGTGGTTGTGGCTGAGGATACCCTCCCCCAGCTGGGGAGGGGGAGACCAGGTCCCCCGGATGGGGACAGCACAGTAACACAGATATTGGGGACCGCTCCTCGCGTCAAGGAGTGGAGGCCCCCGGGAAAGGCCCTCCAGCTGGACAGTGAGGCACCAGTGGGGTCCCTGCACACCCTCTCACAAGGGACAGCTTGCTCAAAGCAATTCCTCCGGATGGGGACAGCTGGGCAGCCCACCATTCTCATGCGACCACTT
The DNA here is from genome assembly GCF_028583425.1 of Eublepharis macularius. Taxonomy (NCBI): domain Eukaryota; kingdom Metazoa; phylum Chordata; class Lepidosauria; order Squamata; family Eublepharidae; genus Eublepharis; species Eublepharis macularius. The sequence continues at coordinate 22,365,497 of NC_072798.1, forward strand.
GCGTTGAGGTGCGGGAGTACCTTGCAGAACCCACCGGCCGGATGTGGTTTTCAAAATGATATCAAAATGGAATCCGATATGGGTGTGGTTTTGAATGGACACAGATGTCATAATTTTGGCAAGCAGCGGGAATAGATGGCGATGCCTGCCCGTCATGCTGAGGAGCAGGGCATGGGCTGCCAGCGCGCAACAGAACACACCGTCCGGACATGGCAGTGCTGGTGAGTGCCGCACACACCCTTGCCGGAGGGACATGTTGCAGAAAATAAGACCCCTGGGCGCTGAACATCTGCAAAACCCACCAGCCAGACATGGTGGCAAGGATGGGGACTCTCCCAAGGGCCAGGGATGGAGACACACACACACACCCAAACAGAGAACACAGGGCAGTACAGCTGGATCATTGCCTGCCATTCCTGCTGAGGATTGGAGGCGACTAGCAACAAAACCCACCAGCCGGACATGGCAGCAGTGGAGGATGCACCCCCCCCCATCTTGGGGAGAAACAAAAGCCCCCCAAAGGAGACAGTAGGGCATCGTATTGCATTGAAGACATTACAGTTTATGCAGCACCCGCCACACCAAACAATCAATTATGCCGTCACCTTCTCCGATCCATGACACCAGATGTAGGCACAAAGGTGCCCGTGCAATAGAGACACCGTGGCCATCTTTGGACCCCACCTCTTCCAACACATTTGGCAAGACGGGGTGGGAGGGCCCCCCCAGCAAAAATACCACGATCAACAGCAGAGCCCACCATACGGACATGGGGTCTGTGAGGGAAGCCCGCCACTCGTGAGGCAATGGGAAAAAGGTAGAAAATCCCCCCCACTCTTTCACTCACCTGTAGCTCTTCTGTACTGCTTCAGACAGACTAACATGTCCTTCCACCACGAGGACATGTGGGTGGCCCAGACCCTGATGGTGGATGTACTTACTTCTGGTGCAGCAGGACCCGAACCCACACACCCATTCCCATTCTGGACAGGCGCTTTAAGCAAGAATATTTTCCTGCAAGCAGAGAAACCCAGCCAGAGCCTGGCAGTGGATAGTCTCCTTCCCATTCAAGAAAGGTGCTCAAAATTAGACTCGAAGGAGACAGAAACTCAAAATGTGCTCAAAAGTGAAGGGGAAGGAAAAGCATCATGTGCTGAACAGCAAAGGAGACAAAACATTAAAACGTGCTCCTGTGAGCCTGCATCACAGGTGTCCAGCAAGCTTGGACCTTGATCTCAGATGTTGTGGCCGGGCCACAGCCTGATGGTAGGCATGCGGAAAAGCAGAGACAAGGGTGGGTCAGAGGTCAGAAAACTCCAGTTCCAGGGGTAGCCGAGTGGGGGAGGTTGACTTTCAGGAAAGACAGCATGTCCACCAGGTCCGGGTCCAGATGCGAGCGGCAGGGACAGAGGAGGTCTCCCAGGTGTGAGAAGACCCGCTCACTCTGGACACTGGTGGGAGGGCAGGAGAGGATGTTGGTGACCACATTCAAGAGGTCCTGCCAGATGGCAAATTTTCTTGCCTAATACACCAGGAGGTTGGCGTTGGGGGGTTCGGTGAGGTACTCTGACCATCGTCTCTGACGAGTCCTCCGCCATGATGGACGTACCAGCCCTGCTGCTGCCAACTGCCCAGCCCACCACCGAGCACCAGAAGGGTGGTAGGTCATCGTGGGGAGGGCTCTCCAGCCTGGGGACGCCCGGCGCATCTTCCGCCTCCTCCTCCTCCATCCCTGCGGCCACACTCTTCCCTCCATCCCACTCGTTGGAACTGGAACTTGTGCACCGCTCTGCTCAGGTCCTTCGTCCACTGATGGAGCTTTCTGTTCCTCATGGCTATGCCGCCTTTTATGTGTGGGTCACATATGCAGGCCAGTCTGTATGGCAGCTCCTTGCAGAGAGGATGCAAGCGGGTGGCCATGCCTGCCTGCAACCTCCTGACCAAGTCACCGACCCTGGGGATAAGCTGGTCTTGTTGCTCCATCTCTCTGGCCAGCACCTGATCCAGGCCATGGATCAAGGGGATGACCTGGCCCAAACTGGACTCGTAGGAGCATAGGAGCTCGGTGGTCTCCTTAAATGGCCTCAGGACACAGACCATCTGAGAGAGGGCTAGCCAATCTGTAGAGCTGAGACTGAGCTCCTCTCTCCCCTGCAAAATTGGCACCGAGGACCTGATGTCCTGCACAGGGTTCTTTTGCTCCACCAGATGACTCACCATGTCTTAGGTGGAGTTCCACTGGGTAGCCATGTCCCGGTAGAGGTGGTGCTCAGGTTTCCCCCTTCTCCTGCCTCTGAAGCTCACGCGAAGACTTCACGCTGTGAGAAAAATGGGACGCAAAACGCCGGCAGCTGTCCGCCAAGCTGGCCTTGATGTTGCTACCTAGCCTGAGTGCTCTTCCCTGTGTGATCCTTATCCATCCCCCATGCCTGCAGCAGAAGCACTCTGTAACCTGGTGCCAATGGCAACACCTCCTCCCAGGGACCTGATTTTTTCCCTCGAGCAGCAGAAATCCTCTGGCTGCCACCACTGGGTTGTGATGGCGAGGTAGCTGTGATGACGGCCGCTCCACAGGTCTGTCGTGGACGGTCTGTCCCTTTGCACTTGACAGTTCCTTCATGACCCTCACGCGAACACCCTGGTACAGGGCGGGCAAGACTCGCTGGCCAATGGTCCACTGCGACAGCATTGAGAACCAGGGTGCAAAGTAATGCAGAAGCCTCTGGAAGCGCACACTCTCCACGATGGACAACGGGAGTCTATCCAGAGCAATCACCTCTGCCACCACTCTAGTGCCTGCCGCCTGAGCCCTCCCCCTCCCCGACTTGTATGTTGGACACTGTCACAGATCCAAAGGGGACCACCTCCTTCAGGGTCCCACCCGCAGCACCCACACAGCAAGTCTTCTTACTGGCCATGGACATCCGTTCCCCTCCCCTCTCTCTCTGATCTTTAGCCATCCTCACCCGGCTGCTAGGTGATTCGCGTGGCAGAGGAAGCAACATGTTCAGGTGGTGCCTCTCCAGATGCTTGCGTAGGATGGTGGACCCAGTGACGACACTGTGCTGAGCAGGGATCATTGGGAAGAGCTTGAAAGTGCTGCCAGAGTGATTGAATGAAATGGGGACCAGGACTTGGTGAGTCAGGAGAACGAAGGACTAACTTCCGCGGCATGGAGCTGGACTGGGAAGAGGGAGTGAGGGGTGGACTGCGGGCAGGGACAATCCATCGAGTTTGGATTGTAGAGGGACTGGCTGATTCTACAAACCCCTGCCATTCCTCCTCAGACCCCTCCGCGTCCTCCGCAAAACGTTTAACAAAGTCTACTCCCGGCAGTGGAGGAGAGACATCTTCTGCCTCCTCCACAGCTCCCCTGGGCGGATCAGCAGTTGGAGTCTCTGGTGCCCGCAAGACCTCTCCCCCAGTAGGGGTGGCAATCACCAATGGGCGATGTGGACAAACATTGCCCTTCCCCCCAACCACCCTCACCCAACAATACACGCTTCATAGAAGTGCACTGAAGTGAAGAACAAAAACAAACCCGTAGTGCTCACAAGTAGAAGAGAGCCAACAGAAAACAGGGTTAACATACCTGTAACTTATGTTCATCGAGTTCTTCTGTGCTGACACACATGGGGACTGTGCAGGCGCAGGCCAGCCGCCGGAGAATTTTCTAGAGCTTCCATGGCTCCGAAGGGGCCGTTTGTCGCGCGCCTCAGCGACCGTCTTCCCGCCCAAACGGTCACGTGATCCTCCAGCGACCAACGGCCCCTTCCCTCAGTTCTCCCTTGCCGCCGCTTGACCAACACACCTCAGCCATAACACCTTAAAAACACCAATTTCCGTTACAGCCATCACATTATCGTGCATTGGAGTTCACAGCGGGGTAGGAGGGAGGGTTGTGTGTCAGCACAGAAGAACTCGATGAACATAAGTTACAGGTATGTTAACCCTGTTTTCATCTTCGTTCTTCTGTGCCTCCACACATGGGAGTGTACCAAGCTTCACACAATAAGGAAGGCGGGGGTGAAGTCCAACACAATTTTATTGAACAACAAGAACAACAACAATAGATATGCATATATACATCTATGTAAAAAACTGTGTAAGGACACATAAATACTCAAAATTTACATATATACACACCCCCAGGTACATATATACACACTTTCACTCAAGGGTACCCAGCAGGTACGCCAAGAAAGTCATTCCAAAACTCCCTCAGGAAAAAAGGGAGTGTAAGACAGCCTTGGCCACAGATACATCCTGCTCCGCATTGACATCAACGGCGTAATGCCTGACAAAGGTGTCTGCAGAGGACCATGTGGCTGCTTTACAAATGTTAACCAGGGGCACCCCCCTGAGGAGCGCCGAAGAGGATGCTTAGGACCGCGTGGAGTGGGCTCTGACATGGAGCGGGCAAGCCACCCCTGCCAGGGAATAGGCCTTGCTAATGGCCGCCACAATCCACCTAGACAGGGTCTGTGAGGAAGCCCTGCTACCTTTGTCCTTGGCCCCAAAACATACAAACAGGTGAGGACAGGAGCGGAATCCCTTCGTCCTATCCAGGTAATAGGCTAGGGCCCTCTTCAAGTCTAGGGAATGGAGGGCCTTTTCCCCCTTAGAGGAAGGTTGAGGAAAGAATGCAGGCAGTGAGATATCCTGCGAGAGGTGGAAGGCGGACACCACCTTGGGCAGGAACCCGAGGCAGGGACGCAGGACCACCTTGTTGGGATGAAACACAAGAAAGGGAGGGTCAGACCGCAGTGCAGACAGCTCACTGACCCTTCTGGCCGATGTGACGGCCACCAAGAATGCTACCTTGTAGGATAGCATATCCAAGGGGCATGTAGCCATAGGTTCAAATGGAGGCAACATGAGGCGTGAGAGCACCAAGGACAGCGACCACTGAGGCACTGGCGCCGACACAGGTGGGTAAAGATTGTACATGCCCTTAAGGAACTGGCGGGATTGTGGGTGAGAAAACACCGTAGCACCCTCTACTCGGGCGTGAGCAGCTGATATCGCTGCCAAGTGTACCTTGAGGGAGGACACCTTCAAGCCCAGGCCACGCAAGTGGCACAAATACTCGAACACAACCCCCAAGGGACTGCTTTCGGGCACCACTCCTCTGGCCAGTGCCCAGAGCTCAAACCTGCGCCACTTGGCCGCATAAGCGCGCCTAGTGGATGGCCGACGAGCATTCAGGAGGACCCTCCGTACCTCGTCAGTAAAGCCTACAGGGGAGGAACGATCCGCCAAGCCGTTAGGTGCAGCTTCCTGGGATCGTGGTGGACTAGGCTCCCGTTTAGGAGAAGGTCTTGCCGAGGGGGCAGACTCACATATGTCCGTTGGGACATCCGCAGGAGCTTCGGGAACCAAACCTGCCGTGGCCAGAAGGGGGCCACCAGGATGCAGTCCGTCCCGTCCTCCTCTATCTTGCACAGGACCCTGGGAATCAAGGGGAACGGAGGAAACATGTAGTGCAAGCCCTGCGTCCACGTAAACTGGAAGGCATCCCCAATAGAGAGGGGGTCGCTCCCTGCCCTGGAACAGAACGTGTGGGCCTTGGTGGTCGCCACAGTGGCGAACACGTCTATCACTGGATGACCCCACATCTGGAAGATCGGCCCAACGCACTCTACGTTCAGTTCCCACTCGTGGTCCAGCAAAGGGACCCTGCTGAGGGCATCTGCTCGGGCATTGTCTGACCCAGCCACGTGTATAGCACGGAGCGACACGCCGTTCCTGATAGCCCACTGCCAAGTGAGCGTGGCTTCCCGGCACAGGGCCATGGACACTGTGCCCCCCTGCTGATTCACGTAGTACATGGCAGTCGTGTTGTCCGTCTGCACCAAGACCTGACGATTTCTCAGCAGTGCTGTAAGAGACACAAGTGCGAAACGAATGGCCCTTAGTTCAAGCACATTGATATGGAGGGTCTTTTCCCTGTCAGACCAGACATCTTGCACAGACACATCACCACAGTAAGCCCCCCATCCCAACAGAGAGGCATCAGTGGTAACCGTGATGTCATGGTGTTGATACCCAAAAGGGGTCCCTCTAAACAAGTTGTCATCAGACAGCCACCAGTCCAAGGAGGAGAGGATGACCCTCGGGACAGAGAATTTGAGGGACGGAGGGTGCAGCAGAGCATCGTACCTCCGCACAAACCAGTTCTGGAGAGGGCGCATACGCAGCCTAGCGAAAGGCACCACAGAGGTGGCCGCTGCCATATGCCCTAGTAAGCACTGGATAGTGCGCACAGACTGGAATCGGTTCCTTTTAAACATGGACACTAGACCCCTTAGGGACCGAGCCCTCTCCAAGGGGAGCAGGGCCTTACCCTCCACAGAGTCTAACAGTGCACCAATGTAGGACACCTTGCAGTTGGGCACCAGCTTGGATTTCTCCAAGTTCACCAGGAGCCCCAGGCGTTGGCAAGTGCTAAGTACCAAGGCAATGTCCTGCACCAGCCTAGACTCCGATTCAGCCACGATGAGCCAGTCATCGAGGTACGGAAAGATGGTACAGCCTTCTTCCCGTAGGAAGGAAACCACAGGGGCCACACATTTAGTGAACACTCGTGGGGCAGTGGACAGGCCAAAGGGGAGCACCTTATACCGGAAAACCCTTTGCCGGTAAACAAAGCTCAGGTATTTCCTGTGCTCCTTCCGTATGCCCACGTGAAAGTATGCGTCTTTTAAGTCAAGAACCGCAAACCAATCTCCCTGTTTCAGCAAGGCGATCACAGCCGCCAACGTAACCATTTTGAATTTGGTCACCTTGAGGAAGGCATTAAGGCCCCTCAGATCTAAAATGGGACGTAAGCCCCCATCCTTCTTAGGGACCAGGAAGAACCTAGAGAAGAAACCCTTTACAGAGTCCTCATAGGGCAATTCTTCCACAGCACCCTTGGCCAAGAGCGACACGATCTCCGCATCCAGCTCGGCCATAGTGTTATTAACAGCTGTCAGGGGTGAACTGCATCTAGGCAGCTCAACGAATTCCAGCCCGTATCCCAGTTCAACAATAGTTAAGACCCATGAGTCAGATGTTATTGACTCCCACTCAGAGAGGAGTGGACTCAGTCTGTCCGAAAAGTCCGGGGATACGGCTGGCGTGACCCGTCAGTACTGCCTCCCGGCGCCCTGCTGATCTTTCTGCTGGGCCGGTAGCTGCGCCGGACGAGGCTTGAAGGGCCGACGCCTCCTCTGCTGTTGTGCGGGAGGGTAAGGCCGCTGCTGGTAGGCAGGATACTGTTGGTAGCCCGGCCGCTGATGTTGGTATCTGCCCTGGTAGTGGTAAGGGCCGGACCGGGGAGCGTACCGTGGCCTGGAGGAGGGCTTGTCCGCTGGAGCCAGACCCAAGGACCGCGCCGTCTGCCTGTCCTCTTTTTTCTTTTTCAGGGTCTCGTCGGTCGATTTGGAGAACAGCGAGTCCCCTTCAAAGGGCATGCTCTCCACCCTGGAACGCACCTCCTGGGACAGGGCCGTAGACCGCAACCAGGAGTGGCGCCTGAGGACCACCGCCGAAGCCATTCCCCGAGCAGCAGTGTCGGCAGCGTGGCTCCCGGCATTCATTTGCTGTTTAGACAGCCGGACAGCCTCTGTCTGCAACAGGGAGACGACAGCCTTCTGCTCAGGTGGAAGGTCTCGAGTGTAGGATGCCAACTTCTCCCAGAGGTACAATTGGTACCCTGCCATGATGGTCTGGTAGTTGGCGATCCTCAGACCCAGCGAAGCGACGATGTACTGGCGCCTGCCCATGGCATCCAGCTTCTTGCCCTCTTTATCGGCAGGCACCGAGGAGTGACCCGACCGTCGGGGGTTGAATTCCTCCGTGACCAAGGAGGAAGGTGGAGGGTGTTTCACCAGTGCCGGCCAGGTACCCTGCTTGATCTTGTAGAGCTGCTCAATCCTCTTGGATGTTGGAGGCTGATCACAGGGCACCTGCCATACCTTCTCCACGATTTCCTCAATACCCTCGAGCATTGGAAACCCAACGTACGCCGGATTATCCCCGTAAATACGTTTGAGGAGCTTGTCCTTGGTCTTCGGGGCTGCTGAAGAGATGTCCATCTCGAGAGCCTTGGCCATCCTTGCCATCTGGTCGGCGTAGATGCGGAGGTCCTCGAATGGGGAGTCCGCAGATGGCACTAGCTCCTCAGCTGGCGATGGTTCGGACCAGGACTCCGACTGGTAGCCGCCAAAGCTCTCCACATCCTCCTCATCGGAACCGAGCTGGGATTCCGGAACCTGGAGCGGAGGGGGAGCCCACGCCGACCTCGATGTCGAAGGCCTCGGTTCCGACACGGAGAAGCCCGCAGGTGCCCCCTCCCATTGGCAACGGTATGGCGAGGGGAGGTAGGAAGCCTGTCGATGCCGGGACGCAGTGGACCGGACTGATCGGACACTGTCCCCGGAACCATGCCGCTCACGACCGACCGGAGGTGGAGACGGACGGACAGGCGACGGACGGCTCCGACGAGGAGACGGGCTCGGTTCCAGCCTCGGCGACCGAAGGGGAAGCGATGGTCGGCTCCGACGGCGCGGGCTCGGCTCCGGCCCCGACGAGAATTCCGCGGGCACCGTCTCGAAGGCCATCGGATCCGGCACTGGCACGGAGATGTCTTCTGGCTCCGGGGAGCCCAGATGAGGGGAAGGCGTGTGAGGAAGCACGATGACCTCCTCCTGAGGAGCGGGACGCGGCGACCGGTGATGCTTGGTCTTCTTCTTCTTCTTCCCTGGTTCCGAAGAAGACCTCGGAACCGACGCGCTCCTCGCCTTCGAAGGGGACCTCGGCTTCGACCTCTTCGCCTTGATCGGGATCGAACCGGTCGTCGGTTCCGACCGGGGACTCGGTACCAGGACCCTCGGTTCCGAAGCTGGTCTCGGATCCGACCTGGTAGAAGACGCGCTACGGGGCGGCCGCACCGGTCCCTGCGCTGGAGAGGCCGCTCTCGACGCCGAGGTACTCGGGGGACGCGGTTTCGACCCCGACCTCGCGGAGGCCACTGAGCCAGCTCTGGAATGCCGTTCGGCAGAGGGGCTAGGGCCGGCCTTGGACGGACGTAACGGGGTTCCCTCCGACATGACCTTCTGCCACAGCGAGGAATTAAGCCGGGCCTTGCGATCCTGCCGGGCCTTGCTGGTGAAACCCTGGCAGATCCTACAGGCCGAGACATTGTGGGTCTCCCCCAAGCAAAAAAGGCACAAATCATGGCCATCGGATTTGGCCATTTTAGTGTGGCATTTTAGGCAATGCTTGAAGAGAGCCGTAGAGGCCATCTTCAGGGGCACGCGAAAGAAGGGTCAAAAACAGTCCGAGTCAAATTACCGAGTCCACGTCAAAGTCCAAAGCGAGATCCAAAGAATAGTCGAGGTCACGAAGTCCGAAGTCAAAAGCCAAGCAATCAGTTAGAGTAAAGTACAAAGCACAAAAGCACAGAGCAACGAAGCTCACGTTCTCTCCAAGCGGCGGCAAGAAGAGAACTGAGGGAAGGGGCCGTTGGTCGCTGGAGGATCACGTGACCGTTTGGGCGGGAAGACGGTCGCTGAGGCGCGCGACAAACGGCCCCTTCGGAGCCATGGAAGCTCTAGAAAATTCTCCGGCGGCTGGCCTGCGCCTGCGCAGTCCCCATGTGTGGAGGCACAGAAGAACGAAGATGAAGAGTGGGTTTGGTAGAAAGCAAATTCAAGAGTGAAGGCGTGAGGCAGCAGGCAGCAGCCCTGAGACTGGGTTTTGGTGTTGAGCCCCAAAACTACCAGAGACAACAGGCAGGACAGGTGCACAAAAGCTAAATGCACCAGTAGAGGGCACAAAAATAAAGCAAGCTGCACCAAAGAGGTGCACTGGAGGAGAGAGAACAGAGCAAAATTCATCAAGCGGTGGCCCTGAGACTGGGGTGGGTGTTAAGCCCCAAAAGCACCACACACACAATGGCTCAGGCAGGACAGATGTACAAAATAAAATTGGAATGCGCCAAAGGAGTGCACTTAAAGAAGGCAAGCAGCACCAGAGAGGTGCACTGGAGGAGAGAGAACAGAGGAAAATGCAGCAAGTGGCTGCCATGAGACTGGGGTGGGTGTTGAGTCCCAGAAGCACCACACAGACAACAGCCCAGGCAGGACAGATATGCAACACTGAATGTGCCAAAGGAGTGCACTAAAAGAAGGTGAGCTGCACCAGAGAAGTGTACTGGAGGAGAGAGAAAAGAGGACAATGCAGCAGGCGGCGGCCCTGAGACTGGGGTGGGTGTTGAGCCCCCAAAGCACCACAGACAACAAGGAATTCAGCTCCAATTTTAATGTAAAACCTGGATTTGAAATTAACAAAAACAAAATAGAAAACACAGATCAAAAAGAAAAACTTCTGTAAAAGGTGCTTTCAAGTCATGTGAAATGTCTTGCACTTATTAAAAGGTGTCTTGGGAAAGAAGATGACAGAGCATCTAATTTTGTTGGGTGTTCACTTAGTAAATATTTTTTATCACTACAAACCAGTTGGAAACATTGAGGAATACAGACTGGATATATATCATGTTGCTTCTACAGGCAACTATTACATCTCATTTATATTTGTAGTGCAAACACATCTTTCAGCGCATTGGTCTTTTTTCACCTAGTCATATTTGTTAAGGTAATAAATAAAATTCAGTTTAGTCACACTGCTTTGCATTCTCAGCTTCTTGTAACCACAGCCTCTTTGTTAGTGACAGAAACAAGGAGGGAAGGTATGCTGTAGGTAATGATTTTAAAAACAACTTCTGCACAAAGGGTGCAAATTAGTATTTTCTCACTAGCATCACTCTAGTTTAAGCTTCTTGGGTTCCCTAATAGATAAATATCACAGGGCAGGAAGTTACCTGTTCTAAAAAGCAGAGCTTCTGGGGGAATTGTTAAAATTTCATACACAGAAAGCTCCCCTTTATAGGAAACTAGTGGTGTATCATCCCATTTGCCGATTGCATATGCTTCTATTCTAGACATGCTCAAGGACTTAATCACTTGCCCATCTATGCTCCTAACATCAGTGAACATATGGTCACATATGATCCGCAATACACTACCTTACATTTCTTACATTATACTTTTTCCCACGGAGAAGTTAACAGACTAGTTGAAAGATCAGTAATTGTCTATAGTGTCGCCTCCATTACTGGTTGCAGAAGTGATCTAGTTATAGAATCAGTGAAAAGTATTAGGGGGCCAATGCGAATACTACATCAGGGGGCAGGTGGTTGCTCTCTCAGCTCCCTACTACACACACCAACAGGAATGCCGTAATAAAAATATTACTCCAGTTAGGACCTGAACAAGAACCGTGGTAAGAAGCAACGTTATGCAATTTAGTCCTTTCGACTTAAGCTGCAGTCCCATGTGTATGTCCTTGGAAGACGGGACCACTTCAACACTGCAGGGCTTGCTCCCCCCTCAAAAGCACACACAGTTCTGTTATGTAGGGCTACAATCCTAAATATACTTAAGTAAAAGCAAAACACTCTTAGATCTATGCAAGTACCATGGTTTGAATTTGGCTAAAGGGAACTCAGATAATTTGAGAGAACTGGAGAGACTAACTTCTAATTACGGAGATACGGTTATAGGATGGCCACTATGGCACAGGATAGGACCTCCTCCCTTTCAGAGAGATTCCTGGGGAAGCTTATGGAAGCTGCTTTCCTCTCTGCAGCTACAAATGGCTCACACTTCATTCAGCTGCTTTTCGGAGATCCCTGGACGGTGTACCATTTTGAGCTGATTTAAAAAATCCTATAAACTATGAATACGATTGGGTTGGAACAACGTAAGTTACCAAGTTACTGTGGCCCACTCTGAGTATGACCTGACATCACAGGAAGGGGACGGCCAAAGATGGATATGTTTTTAAAAATGTAAAAAGAAGACTATTTCCTTTCCAAGTCTCACATAAGCTTGCCTGGACTCCTTCAGTCCTGGAGAATAAAGCTATATATGCACCCATGAGTCACAGTAAGGTACACAGATTGTCAGAGAGCAGATATGAGCTTCCATTCATATCTGGATGCCGAATGTACACCCAGCTCCACTTATGCATCTTCCTCAACAGACTCTTAGCTCGTTTTCCAGGCTGTAGATTTTGGACTTTAAGTTTCTCAGTTCCCCTTGTATTTTCTTAGTTCTTTGGTTCCCTTGGCGAACTTCGTGCAAAATGGCAAGATCTTGGTCTGGCCCAACTGTCATTGCCACCTAGAAAGGGAAAAAAAAGGGATATGTAAGGAAAAAGTTCTGTTTGATGAGTTCTAGAAGAGGCACCTAGAGAACAGATTTGAACAAAGACTGGAGGAAGTGATTTTTTTTTTATGTTGTAAACTGGGTATTGACACTCTTAAGTTCGAGCAGTTCTGTCATCCCACATCTGCACACTCGTTCTTAGTCCAGTGCAGTTGCACCATTGAAGCCAATGGATTAAGAAGGGTGTCAGTCTGCTTGGAATGGCATTGTGGGTCTCTCAATGGAAAGAACAGTTCTCAGAAAGCAACTTCAGCAGCATTCAAAGCACATCTTTTCCTAGGGTTAAATGAAGGAAAGAATACACACGGGCATTGCATTTAATTTCCTAGTGCTTAAATCTTCGGTCTAAAGCACCCAGGTTTCAGGGAGAAGGGCAGCACTGTATAAAACCGAAACATTAAAGCTGTTAACTGGTATTCAATAAACAGCTTCTCTTTTGCACCTGTATTTCAACCACTTAAAAAAACAACAGTTTACTACTTCAGTAGTCAGTGTAAGAGAGATGCATACAAAATCATAAATGGGCAGGACTTTTATTTCAAGGAATCTCGCTTAAGAGCACTGAACATTCCCATTTGTTTCTCACCAACTTCACGGGAAGCAAAATCATTCAGACTATGGCTGCTTCAGATAAAAGCTGAATAGAGTTTAATACCTGAACGCTTCACACAGTGCTGGAAAGTTTTGTGTTTGGAGATAAAGAGAAGGAAAGCCCAGGAGAAGGGATGTACTTAGATGTAGAATTTACATTTACATTACAGTAAAAACCATCTTCCATGAACAGAGGCTCGAATCAATTATGAGCTCCATTTACAGACATTTAGATAAGTTTTCTGGTTGCGCAAATCAACTGGGATTTAAAGGACAAAGCAAAGCTCTGGAGGAATTCTGGCTACGAACAATCAAAATTCAGCCACTCTTTGTAAGTACCATTCCATTCTTTTCCCTAGCCGTAAGCACCATTACCTTGAAAAGCTGCTTCTCCACATCCTTCAGCCTTTGCCGAAGTAGTCTGATGTCATTCCTGAAGCCTTCCACCTCCATGCCACGCCTCTTTTCCAAAGCCTCGTAGCGCTGGGTCATCAGCTGCAGCCGCTTCCCCATCTTTTCGGAGCGCTCCTGCAGAAATGAGAGTGATCAGGGGATTGCAACTGTGGAGCTCCATGGATAGAACCATCCTCCAACAGCTGCTAAGCTAGCGATTAAGGGCAGCCTGAAGGCATTACCTTGAAGAGCTCTCGGCCCACATCTCCTTCCTCCCGAATCTTGGCCAGCTCTTCTTCCAGGGAAACACACTGCTCTCGATACATGTCGGCTAATCGTTGTTCCTGTATCAACTGGCCTTGCAGAGCCTGGGGTGGAGATGAAAAGTCAAAGGTTATCGAAAGCTGTACATGGGCTTTTCATGCACAGCTCTGTTGCCAGAAGGCAATGGGGTCATTTTGAAAATACTCTGGCTGACAGCATGACTAGTACAGGTGCTGTGGGGCACATCCCAGTGTGCATCATGCACTTGTTTAACTGTGGCTGTCTCGAGATGGTGCAATTCTCCAGGATATTGTTCTAGATACAACCAGTTCAGATTCTCCACGGAAGTAAAATGGACTTTGGACAGGCAGTAAGTGATACCAAAATATTGGTATAGGATTACTGAACTGAACAATATTCAGTGTATTCTGTGCTGAACAAGAAACACTGGCCAAGTAGGACAACTGGTTACACCACAGTGAGAGCTGAACGCATCTGGTCCCTAATGTAGTATTTATCTTACTTCATTTGTAAGATAAATACTACTTTTCTCTCCAATGAAGACCCAAAGTGGCTCACATCACTGTCCTTCTCCTCTATTCTATGCTCACGACAACTCTGTGAGGTAGGCTAGACAGCGTGTGTGACTGGCCCCAGGTCACCCAGTGAGCTTCCATGGCAGAGCGGGGATTCAAACCTGGGCCTAGTCTGACACTCTTAACCCCTACACTGGTTCTTATACACAGCAGAGTCCAACACTAAAGTCTTGGCTAGAAAGTCTGCCACTTGCCTACTGCAAGAACACAAGGAGAGAGAATCACCTTCCTAACGGCCTTCTGATCACACCGCAGGAACACCTGTTTGTCTTTCTGCACCTTGCTTGCCTTCCTGTCTACCGCTGCAAATGAAGGCTGGCTGCATGAGGTGACATGAGGCAGGTGGCCAAAGATGGCAGCTTTTGAGGGTGGCGCTGCCAGTCTATCCGTCACCTGTCACCCCTCTCCTGCAAGAGTTGTAGCAAATAATTCTTACCACCTCTCTTCCCCCAGACCTCTTTACAGATGCTGTGGCGAGCCTCCTGGGGAACCAAAATGGCAGGCAAACTCTTGTGAGAGGAAGTGATCTCGTAAGGGGCCAGGAAGCCTGATAGGGCCCTATTTTTAAGGAGAGCAGGGGCAGCAAAAGGGCTAAGGATCTCTTCCGAGGGCAGCAGCAGCCATGAGGAGGAGGGTGGATGGGGGTGGAGGCAATTGCTGCTGCTATTCCGGCAGTGAAAGATTTTGAGCCACCACTGGCTGCTGCCGCTACTGCTTTTTTAAAAATCAGAGCCCAGAGCAGCTACAAATGAACAAACACACATGAACACACACACACATGTGCATGCCTGCATTAACACAGCGCTACCTTGCTCTGGTTAGAAACAGCCGTAGCACATCAGTAATGAGAGGGGTGGGCAATGCTAGCAAAGGAAAACAGAAGCCCTGGAGCTGGAGAGCAGGAGACTGGCAAGTGCTTCTGTGTTCAAGACCAAATTAAACCGGCTTTAACTACTTCTGGGGGTGAGGGGAAAGGATGTTGTGGTCTGTGGTATCAACTCCTGTAGGTCTTAGTAGGCAATAGTAGTTTTTTCTCTGGATTCAAGGCTGCAGCATCTGTCCTCCCCACTCAAAGGTACAAATGATGACATGAGGGTGGCTTCAGACCCTGATGCTAGCGAGGGTGTCATATGCATAAAAGGACCATAGTGTTGGAAGGGACCTCTGCATCGTCAATCTCAGCCCTTGCCAACAGCAGCTATCCCTCTGAAAAGATCACGCACATTCATTTCCACTGAGAAGCACCCTGGGAAATGCGGTCAGGAATGAGCCAAAGTGGCTCCCCAATATACAGCTTGCCTCACTGAACGAACATGCTTAAATAAACCCAACGAAATGGTTCTCTAGCCTGCACTTTCAGGAATCCAGCAATGAGAACTCCAGCATACCCTTGGCCAGCCTGCTCCCACGCTCATCTGCTCTAAGATACCATCCAGGCTACGTTTTTTAAGCTGTGGTTTGAACCCACTGTCTTCTTCATGGCAGACAAACAGCCGACTCCTCTTCCACGGATGGAGAAACAGCTATGCGACTTGTGGCATGTGTTTGAAGGTTGTTAACAAGGCAATCCTCCTTCCCCCTTGACCAAGGAAGGGCAGTCTCCTAGCTGGAATGCCGCCAAGCGCACGGCTTCAGGACGGACGCATGTGCGGCAGTGAGGGAGGAGGGGGACACTCCTCTAGCCAGCTGCATCAGCCAAATCAGCCCTGGTGATCTCTGGGGTGACAGATCTCGCGGTCGGGTCACCCTCATGCCCACATCCTTCCCTCTTCTCAATCGTCTCTCTTCCTCGTTAAACAGACCCAACTCCTCCACAGCTCTTTCTCATAACGCAAAACTCAGCATGATATTACCATAATAAAAAAACCCCTCATGATAAACTACTAACAGAGTAAATGAGAACGGGTTACCTTAAGGAGCTTCTTTCCGCATGTGCCCACCTGACCCCTCAAATTAACATGGAGCCCTGCTGTGTGCCCCTTTGCAACCTGAGCACTGGCACGCTGGGACACAATGATTTATACTTCAAGTTTTGCGATGGGAGAAAAACAAGGCAACATTCACAGGGTTGCCTGGAGGTTCCTCCTCCAGGGGCCAACCAAACTCAGACCTCCTGAGTATCAGCAAGGGTGCTATGCCTCCTGCCCTCCGAAACAGACAGGTGCTATTACCTTAATGTCTGCACTATGTGCTTTACGAAATTCGTGCTCTGCTTGGGAGGCGTGCTTGGCCTCGCCTGTCTTCTCTGCATAACTTCCTAACTTCTGGGTGAAACTGGGCTGCCCGGGGCTGCTCTCCCACTCCTCTTGACTGCTGTCTCGCGGACTTCGAGCACAGTCCCGAGTTCTATTACTGCCCCACCGAACCCTGCTTCGCTTAGGCTCGTTTTTCTTTTTGTCCAGCTTCCTTAACAGAGTGTCCTTCTCTGCCATCCAGGATTTCTCATTTGCCCGTGCATCGAATTTCAGTTGGAGGAAATCTTTGGTGCTCTCATACAGCAAGTTCTGAGCTTTGTTGTATCTGGAGGGAGAGGGAAAACGGTAACTGCTTTGTTCCCCGGTTCTTGCATTCTTTGCACATCCTCTTGCAAGACAATAGCTGCACAGGTGAGAGTCTGAAGGAGGAAAAATTTATCCTGTTCACTATAGTCTTCTTTAAGGGTATGCCTGTACTGACACGGGAACAACATGGGACTGCCCTGGGGGCTCTGAACACAGGAAGCTGCTACCGTGAAGTAGATCAGTATTGCCTAGTCTGACTGGGAATATTCCTCCATGTTTACTAGGCAGAAGTCCTTCGCAGACTCGATACCAAAGATCTTCTGACTGAATGTGTCAGGGATTGAACCTGTGACCGTATGCATGCAAAGTGTGTGCTCTGTCATTGAGAAACAGCTGTCCCCCAAAACAGAGACATCCTAAAGGAACTGCTTGCAAAGCAGGCCTGCCCAAGCAGGAATTTGGATCCTAGACCACTCAGTAACAGCCTACAGACTAAACTATCCTGGCGATTGTCTTAGCATCACATCTCTGAGTCAGTGGACCCAGAATGCAGACTACTACCCATGTCTAGAATGATAGAGGTGAGTCATGCGTCTTCCTTTCCAAGTTGCTCTTGTTTCCAGAGAGGAGATACCCCATGGCTCCTCTCATTTCCCTCCATGCCATTCAACACTAGTGAGAGGCACAGACATCACAGCTGACCAGCTCTCCTTCCCATTACAATATCATTTATTTTTGTATTTTGCCTCTCTGGGACTCTCATCAAAAACAAGACCATTTCTCACACTCACTTTTCAGTAAGGTCTTTGATCTTGTCCTGATCCCTCTGATGTTGAACTTGAGCTTCTTCTATGCGGATACGCCGGTCTTCTAGCAATGCTTCAAGCTGCTCCTTGGACAGCCGAGCCTGCTCTTCCAATTGAGCCTGAAGGGCTTCCACCTGGGTTGGTGCAGAAAACAGGCAGCGAATCGACAGTTGTGTCAGGCTGAACAATACTCACCTTTTCTCTTACAGAACCATTAACTGTTCTACATTTTTGGCAGGATTCCCAATTCTCTAATGATTCGGAGGGTTGACAACATAATATCTGAACTGGCTAGCTGTATTAATTTAACAAAAACGCAGCTGTTGGGATTTCCCCATGCCCTGTTCTCTCAAAAAGAATTTCTGCTTTTTTGCTATATGCACTTCTGGATTTATCTTCAGCCTTCTTATTCAGCATGAAGAATTACTCTGTGAAATGTAAAAGTTTATACCTTTTAACAGGTTGTCCAGTAAAAAGTTGTATACTTTGGGTCATTCATATTCTTCTGGAATCAACACAAAAGCAATTATGAATACTGAGATGGGCTGCTTTAATACACTGTTATCAGGGCAGATCAAATACTGCAGCATGAAGCAGCTTCTCCATTCATGACTGCCTCATTCACTAAGGCCATCTTCAGATAAAATACCCCTATCAAAGAGATCTTTTTTTGATAGGTTCCTAAACTAATGCAACGAGTTTGCTATCTACGACTACTGCGGTGGCCGTATGACATGCTGGCCATGGGCTTATCATCATTTGAATGGGTAGCTATGAACACTCCAGGTACTCAGGTTTTTTGTGGGGGAGGGGGAGGAGTTCTTGGATTTTACCACAATATCTCCTTCTAAGTAAACATCAGGAAATTTTGAAGTCAAAGCAGCAGCAGCAGCAGCAGTAGCAAAATACCATTCTCCCAGTTTGGCGTAGTGGTTAATAGCGGCAAGACTATAATCTGGAGAACCAGATTTGATTCCCCACTCCTCTGCCTGAAGCCAGCTAGGTGACCTTGGGGCAGCCACAGCTCTCTCAGTGCCACCCACCTCACAGAGTGATTGTTGTAGGGATAATAATAACACACTTTGTAAACAGCTCGGAATGGGCGTTAAATTGTCCTAAATGGTGGTATATAAATTGAATGTTGTTGTTGTTATTATTATTATTATTCCAACTTTCTGGTTTCTCCCCCTTTTGCTGCCTGTGAAACAGAGTTCTGAGCAGCAAAAGTACAAATCGCAGCTGAATTCAAGCAAGTGGGATAGCCATTTAATACATTTGCTGGGTAATTTTAAGATACCTGGAGCAAGTACCCTAAAACAAAAGCCTGGCAAACCGCAGAGGTTCCAGAAGGGTCGCTTGCTTTGGTTGCAGCCAAAACAACAAAGAGAGTATTGTTGTGCTTCAAAAGACTAACAAATTTATTGTAACTTAAGCTTTTGAAAGCCAGAGCCCACTTTGTCAGAGGCATGAAGTGTTACATTTGGTTGGCACCGAGCTCAAAAGAGCTTATGCCTCAATACATGTATTAAGAGTCACAGTACTGCCTTGCTCGCTGATAGCACTAGGAAAACACAAAGACGTCATTCAGCATCTTGCAGTTAACTCTCTGATGGGGATGGGTTAATAATATGGTTATTCTTTATGATGTGCCTAGGCTAGACTTTCTGGCATAGCTGAGATGTTCCTAATTGGATGAGGTAGGTTTAAATCAATGCTCACCATTCTGCCCCTCCTGCGTTTATATCTTCCAAAGAGAAGCAAGTGGCAAAGTACGCAGCACTGTCCAAAGCTTTAGCTTTTCTGCATTTAAATTTCACCGATTTCAATGTCCACAAAAGGCTAACTGTATCATCCCCTACCACTGCCAGAGTAGACCATGCACTGAACAGGAACTCCGTTTTGACATCTTGGTTGCTTTCACATACGTTGGATAATGCACTTCTCGTGCACTTTAGCAATGGTTTGCAAGCCACCAGCAAGCCAACACTATAGTGCATGGAAAGTGTTTTATCCAACACGTGTGAAAGCAGCCCATGAAAGCAACAGCAGTATTCCAAGCGGCACAAATCAACCTGAGACTGAACGGCACATGCCTACCTGTAATAGGAGCGTCTGGTTGTCTCTCTGGTGTCTCTCTGCACTTTCTGATTTCCCTCCTTTCGC
Source organism: Eublepharis macularius (assembly GCF_028583425.1). Classification (NCBI taxonomy): domain Eukaryota; kingdom Metazoa; phylum Chordata; class Lepidosauria; order Squamata; family Eublepharidae; genus Eublepharis; species Eublepharis macularius. The sequence continues at coordinate 22,385,086 of NC_072798.1, forward strand.
TGCTGGCTTTGAGGCAGAGCTTTTAATACCTAAAGCAGAAGTTTCCAATTATTAAAAAAAAAAGTCCCAACATTCAGCCTGATCAAATAAAACCAAGACAAAATTCCCATTAGGGAACAGTGACCAACAGAAAGGGAAAGAGCAATTCTGCTCATGGATTTCCCAGCGATAGTCACTGTAGGGCACACCCCAAGCAGTAGGCATGTGAGGGAAACTTGGATCCTTCCCACACATCCCCAGGATATCTTGCTGTTTAGCAGCTCCTATTGCAAGACATGCTTTGTTACCTGTTTTCAGAGCAGTGTGCTCATTTCGACCATATGGATCCCTGCTCTTGATTAGTCTTTGAGGAATTGTGACCTAAAAGAACCCAAAACATCCCAGTTGACTATTGCTCTGCCTTTCGAGATACTGAGAGAACGTCATGAGACAGAAAGGGCACCCTAGCTTACAACAAGGGGGCACGATCGAGTGGCTCAGCTTCTCCAGCTGTTTTGTTATTTTAACAGTGCAGTGAGGCTGTTTTTCTAAAGATCCCATGTAGGTAGACTGGTGGCAAAGGTTTCAACCAGCAGCATCAAACAGTCGTGGGTTCAGCGGGTGGTGTAAGGCTGGGTTTCAGCGAGAGGTGCCAGCAGCTTGCCCCCTTGTACCTGAGCTGTACATCGAACTCTATCTGCTGCTGACCTTGGCGCAACCAGTCATGCGAGTCTGTGCCTGTAATGGTGCATTTGTAACACCGCATTAAGACACATTAAGTGCATGCAACTAGCTTAAAAGCTATTGGGAGTCTTTGCTGACTTCAAAGTCAATGTTGTCAGGCCTTCCTAGATGTCCTTAGGAAGGCCAGGATTCATAGCTTGGAAATGGATCCATAAGCTTCCCACTCTGCACTGTTACGTAAGCAAGCAGTTCTTAGAATTGTTTGGCATATCCAGAAATACCAGGCTCAAGCACTAAAGGACCCTGTAAACAAAACTGTTCAGTGGAGCTACTCCCCATTTTTTGTTCTGCCTCTGTTAAAGGCACAAGGCTTAAGATTGCACCTTCCACTTTTTGCCCATCTATGCTGGATGAGTGCAACCTTAAAATAACTCATGCAGAAGTAGCCAGGTAAATTTGTTCAGGACTGAGAGATTAGGTAGCAAGGCTGCTGGTTACAATATCTTTCAACCCTTCTGAATATTGACTGTACGGGTAGGCTCCAAATAAGATGACCAAAACAGAAATAGCTGAAGTAGCCTGTCAAAATATTTGAGTAGGAAGCCTTAAGAAGTCCTTTTGAAAATGTTACTTGTGGCTAGACAAGCCATTCGTTCCAATAACTCAATCTACCTCGACAAAACATATCCTGTGGCATTTGGTATTGCCTCAGCTATGGAAAAACCTCCTCAAGGAGGCCTAACGGGTTCCAAAACTAAGTGAATACTTTGTTGGTCTTTAACTTTTTGCTGCTTGACTTTTTAAGCTTTCATTTGGAGATTTGGGCACCTAGTTATATCTGTTTTAATCTGTTTTGTGAACCAGAGGTGACGTGTCTTAAAGACAGAAACTTTAGTAACAACTTTTTTTAAAAGTCTGCAGATTAACAGGGTTTTTTTTAACCTTGTGAGGTGGTTCCTTGTGAAAATAGGTAATTTCACCATTATCTGTTCCCACTAAAGCCAAAAGGTGCTGAATCTTCTTCCTATCCTCAAGCTCCCTGGAATAAATTAAAAGAAAGGTTATTAATTTCTAATTCCAAATGTATCAAGTTGGCATAACATGTGTCCAGTCTTTAATCCCCAGCAATTGCTGCCAAGTTAACATATGAGATGACTCAGTCAGATCCCCTGCCTATAGATACTGGTGATTCCCTCCCCCCACCCTGCCCCATCAAGTCTAACTGGCACACAAAGTTTTCGCAAAGATGGTGGTTAATGAAAAGCATGGAATCAAACTCATTTCTAGTATAATCTCCATCTTCTATCTGTCTGTCTCTCTAAAAGCTGCATCTATTCCACAGAGAGCTGATGGGGAATATAGTTTGCTCACACAAAATGCTTCCTCCGAGGAAGCAATATAACAGCGCAATCCTAAACAGAGTTATACCCTTCTGAACCTATTCAATATGCAGATGACACCCAGCTCTATATTTTGCTATCCAAATCCCCACGGGATGCAGTAGAGATCTTAGGTTGCTGTTTGATTGCTGTGGTCAAATGGCTAAAGCAAACAAATTGAAACTGGACCCAAACCAGATGGAAGTGATACTGGTTGGGAAGGCAGAGATCTTGAAGGGCATCATACCTCCCAGTTTAGATGGAGTTGGTCTGACCCTTGCGGACTCAGTCATCCATGCCAAAGGGTGATAAACACATGGAATTCGTTGCCACAGGAGGTGGTGGCAGCTACAAGCATTGCCAACTTCAAGAGGGGACTGGACAAATATATGGAGCAGAGGTCCATCAGTGGCTATTAGCCACAGGAGATAGATGGTATTCTCTTTGTGGGGAGGTGGTGCTCTGTTGTCTTGGTGCTGGAAGGAAGGCAGTGGGAGGGCTTCTGGTGTCCTGGCCTCACTGACAGTCCTTTAGATGGCACTGGATTTCTAGCCACTGTGTGTGACAGAATGTTGGACTGGATGGGCCACTGGCCTGATCCAACATGGCTTTGCTTATGTTCTTCTTATGCCATGGTAACATAGAGACTTGACTACTTCAAAGCAGTGTAAATTGGTCTCTCCTCTAAGTTAACTCAGAGACTCCAGTTGGTGCAGAACGCTGCAGCTCGGCTATTATTGGGAGCTAGGAGAACCATGAATATTACTCCTGTTCTACAGTCACTCCATTGGCTTCCTACCAGTTACTGAGCCCAATTCAAAGTATTGGCTATCACCTACAAAGCTCTCTACAGCCTTGGTCCATCATATCTATGGGACCGCCTCTCTCCCTATAGTCCACCACGGCAACTTCGCTCATCTTAACAGGGCCTTCTGCAGGTGCCACCCTTCACATGGGCAAAATCAACAGCTGCCCATACACGGGCATTCTTTGTGGTGGCCCCAACTTTATGGAATGGCCTACCTGAGGAAGATAGGAAAGCTCCCGCTCTCCTGGCCTTCTGTAAACAATGCAAAACTGAATTTTCAAAAGGGCTTTTTGCTCTGATGGGAGATCTGTCTGTAAAAGGATTAGGAGGGACTACAGACTTCACTACTATTGCTGTAAACACTGAGGGACCATAAGACTTCACTACTATTGCTACAAGTATGATCCTACTGGGTAGTTTCTATGTTGTGTAATGTATCAGTCATGGAATTTGGCTATGCTCTGTATCAACATAGTTTTCTTTCTTTCTCTCTCTCTCTCTCTCTCTTACAAACTGCATGTATATACCTATTACACATATACTGAAATGTCTTGATATTGATTGTCCTGTCTCACACTATGTAATCCGCTTTGAGTCTCAGAAGGAAAGGTGGACTATATATGATGTAAATAAATAAATAAATAAATAAAATATAACTGCTAACGATTGCTGTTTAAATGACCCAATACAAAGCCAAAATTCTATCTTCTAATCTACATTAGAGGAAGTTCACTACAAGTCAACAACACCCAAGACTGTAAACAATCAGGGGAGCTTCTGATATTATTTATTCATTCATACCCCACTTTTCTTCCAAATGAGGACCCAAAGCATTCACTTCCCCCTCAATTTTATTCTCACAACCCTATGAGGCAGGTTAGGCTGAGTGCGTGTGACTGGCCTACGGTCACTTAGCAAGCTTCCACAGCAGAGCAGGATTTGCACCTAGGTCTACTGGATCCTAATCCGTCAGTAACCACTATACCATGCTGGCTTTTACAGATGCAAAACTTGCTAGCTCAAATCCCACTACTGCCACGAGCTCAGTAGGTGACCTTGGGTAAGCCACTCGTCTCAGCCCAGCTCCCCAGCTGTATTGTGGAGATAATAATAACACTAACTTGTTCACCGCTCTGGGTGAGGCACTAATCTGTCTAGAAGAGCAGTATATAGGCGCAGTTATTATTTATTTTAATCCTGCCACTTAGGCTATATACGTACACATCTAGAATAGATTCAACCAAGAATTATGCTTGAAAACATTTTCCAGTGTAAGAGAAGAAAATCTGCACGGTTAACTTGACATTTGCTTAAAAAAAAAGTCAATTGTAACCAAACTGAATGATTCCAAACAGTAAAGAGTTACACTGAATGTTTGCAGCACCTAAAAAAACCCTTTCCTGGTTCAATTTCTCTGAGAATTGCAGAGAATGCACAGGAGGGAAGAAGTTCGTCCCCCTCGGTACAGTCTTTGCCCGAAGCAGATTCAGCACGAGGAAGTCATCCAGTACATTTTTATCCCAGTTCAGAGCTGCAGACATGGCTCTCCCTTCCTCATTTTATCTTCCCAACAATTCTGTTACGTAGGTAAGGCTGACAGGGAGTAACTGGCCCAAGGTAACCCAGAAAGACTTCTGGCAGTGTGGGGCGGGGGTGGGGAGAGGGGGGACAGCTGCCTCCTGCAAAAGCCAGTGTGAAGGAAAGGCAAAGAGAAAAGGGAAAAAAGGAATGGGGCTGTTTTTCTGGGTGCCCTAGCTATGGGCTTGCTCTGAGTGGAAGGGGGTTATCTCCAAAGTCCCATGCAAAACTAGATCCTGCTCTCCCAATGTGCCAGACTCTCATAGGTTGCTTCTGCCAAACCTAGCAAAAAGTCATGAACTCATTCCTGATTACCTAGACCAGTGCCCAATTTTGTCAAATGTAAGCCCATGGAGAATCCAAGACTTGTCTTTATTATTTCTTTGTTTATTTATAGTCTGTCTTTCTCACTGACACCCAAAGCAGATTACACAGTGCAAGTCAATACAAGATAATCAACAGATAGGATATTCAGTGAGTAATACAGTATGATCAACAGCTAGAACATTCAGTGAACAGATAAAATAGGGTATGGTTGAGGAAACCTGAAATCAAGCATAAATCTGAACACGGAAACCTTTCTGAAAAAAACAGTAGAAACTACCCAGTAGAAGCATATCTACATCAGCAAACAGTACCCAGTAGAGTAGTCTACAGTCCCTATCTCTTACCAAAGTATTTCGTAGGGCACAACCCTATAATCTGAACAGAAAGCCCTCCTGAATAATTCAGTTTAGCATAGTTTGTGGAAAGCCAGGAGAATGGGAGCTTTCCTGACTCCCTCAGGCAGGCTATTCTACAAGGTAGGGGATACTACAGAAAAGTGTGTGTACGCGCAGCTGTTGATTTTCCACAGCTGCAGGGTGGTATCTGCAGAAGGCCCTGATAAAATAAGCAAAGCTGCTGTGCAGGAACATAGGAGAGAGGCAGTTGCACAGATATAAGGGTGCAAGGCCATGATGGGCTTTGTATGGGATAGTCAAAACCTTGAAATGGGCACAGTAAGTGATGGGTAGCCAATGCAATGACTGCTGAAAGGGAGTAATATGCATGCTGTGCCTAGCTCCTGAAAGTAAATGAGTTTGGATGGATATTCATCTTCTTCTCTTCTTAAAATCTGACTTTAGCATGAAGGATCATTAAAATCTGATGTTAACATGGACTTTAGCTCTCTGCTTTTTTAAGTTATATCCTAAGAAACATGTCAACCATTGTTCCTTTCTCCAGTTAGGTCTGTATCCTGGAATTCCCATGCTGGAGGAAGTTCAGGCGCCTGTGTAAATAATATCCTCACCTCCCACCATCACTAGAAGACTGCTCTGTATATCCCAGTACAACTGCTCTGTATACTCCAGCACAGCAGTTCACTAGGACAACTGCAAAGGAGAATGAAAAGCAGCACATCTCCCTGCATCCGGTTTAGAATCAGCAGTATGCACTATGTTGTTCCCTCCCTCTCATCACACAGAGGAACAAACCCCCTGAATGCTCTTTGGGCATTGAGAAAAAAAGGTGACAGCACTCCCCACCACTGTCTGTTCCTCCCTCTCTGCTCCACGTCTTGTACCCATGCACATTTCAAAGCTGTCACTCTCAGATGTTAAACGAGACTATCTGTTAGTGCCCGGCAACACAAGCACACACACGTTTGGGAAGGAGGTTTTCCCCTTGACTTCTCCATCTCTCGCTCTCCCCATCCAGGGAACAGACCTGATTTTCAGTCGGTCATTCTCAGCATAAAGGCGCAACACATGTTCCCTTTCCTGGAAGAGGTAAACTTGCATGTCGCTCAGAGCCTTCTGCAGCTCGGCAATTTCTTCTTCCCGCTGACGCATTTCCCATTGCAATTTGTGCTAGGTGAGGCAAAACAAAAGCAGAGAATCATGGCAGAGGATCCCGGCCTAGCACAGAACAAAAGCAACTTGCAAGGAGGCTAGTCTTGAATGAGTTCTCTCAAGGCCAAGTGCAATCAGCCCGCACTGCCTTTGACTAGATTACAGCAGGAGGATTTTCTCAGAGCTTTGCAGAAAAACTATAGACCACTCATTTGCTATACTGAGAGTACTTTTGTAGGTCTTGTGGATCTTTTAGACTGTGAACAATTTCCTACACAATCTTATGAAGGTCTTGCTTCCCCCCTTACTGTCCTGTCCACCAGGTAAGATTTGCCCCCACCAAGCTCTGCTCTCATTACGTCCAGCTGTAGAGGTGAGAGGGGTGGTGACTGGTGATCACAGTCAGGGCTTTTTCAGTGGTGGCACCTCATCTTTGGAATTCTCTTCTCGAGGCTTGCCTGGTACCTACCTTACTGGCTTTTAGGCACCAGGCCAAGACTTTTTTTAAACCCAGGGTATTAACTAAGAGAGTCTCTTTTTTAGCTCTTTTACAGTCTAGTTGTAACCTGAGGACTTATTCATGCGTATTTGTATAGACTGCTAAATCTTTGTTTTATGTCATACTATGCATATGGCTTGGTTTTGTCATATAACTAATTTAAGTTGTTTTGTAATAATGGCATGGAATTGTGTTTACCTGTAAGCTGCATTGAGCAGATCTCTTGAGAGGTGGCATATAAATTCTCCAAAAACATCAATAGATACGCCTCTCTCTGCCCCATGTCAATTTCATCTCTTTACAGATCTTCCCTCATTATCTTTACACCTGTTTTCCTCTCAACATCCTGGATCAAAAACTTTGAGACGCCCTCCTGCTTTGCTCTTTTCTTGTCCATGTCAGTCCACAGGAAAGGGGCCATAACTCAACCTGTTTTGCCTGCAGAAGGTCCCAGGCTCAGTCCCTGGCATTTATAGTCAAAGGGACCTCATATAGCAAGACTAGGTGGGACCAAGATGCTAGAAAGCAGCTGCCAGCAACAGAAGACTGAATTAGATGGACCCGTGACTTGAATCAGGACAGAGCTCCCCTTACTACCATTCAATCCAATACAGAGGTGATTTAGTTTTTGCAAGATTAGAAATCAGTCTCTAAGCTGCTGCATGTACCTAAGGACAGATGGAAAAAGAGGGACAAAATTCAAACTCATGTTTAAAAATACAAGTGTACAAAAGCTTCTTTCAATGCTCAATAATTTAGAGCATTGAACTTGAACTTATGTTTGCAGATCCCACTCCACAGATCTGATGACCACAGCTAGACCTCAGACAGTATTTATTCATCTTAGTACCTAGAACAATTCAACTGTGCTTGTCACCACTGTATTTTTTTCACAGTTCAAAGTGTAAAATCCAGCTGACAAGAAGAGAAATTCAAAGCAATCTGGGAACCTAAACGCTCAATCATAAAACGAATACTCTCTCTGCCAACCACTGGGTATTTGCTCTTCTTTGAGTGCATATTTACCCCCTCCTTTTTTTTTTACCTGCTCATCATACGTTGCTTTGTATTTTTCCAGCCTTTTAACCAGCTCTTCATGTTCTTCATCAAACTGGGCAATCTTCTTTCGATAGTACTCCAGCAGTTCCCGGGAGGGGCGGAGATAGGCCAACCGCTCGTTGATTGAAGGAAGAGGAGTAGAATCATTCTGGTTGGGAGATGACGAACTGGCATGTTTGGGAGTGCCATGACAGGTAGTTGACCTGAGCAGCATGGTTAAACACAACAAAAAACAGGTAAAGTGACAAAGTTGCTTTCTTAAGAGCAAAAACATAAGAAATAGATAAGAGTTTTACAGGGCATGCACTTAGTTTCAACAAATATGAATCTAATTTAGTATTTTAATTAAACTGTCCGCCTACCCCACCGCCCCAGGTAAGATCAATAACTGCCTATAACTGACCCTTCCCTGTTGAGGTTCCCACTTGGTGAAATAGACCAGCTAATGAGGTCAGGAGGACTCCTATGCTGCTATCTTCCAAACAATGTATAAAATGGAAGGGCTTTCAGGTGAGTATCATTATAATAAGGAATAAGTTTGTTAGGCATTTGTAAAATTTAGTCAGATTCTCTAATTTGGTAACCAGTTTTATTTATTCATTGTTGGTTGTATGTTTTTCTACTGGTCTTACTGTGTTTGAAATCATGTAACCCGCCTTGAGTTCTCAGTGAGAACGATGGGCTACAAATGAAGTCAATAAACAAATCCAATACCTACCCACCTGCTTGCTCATCATAACCTGGTCATCAAAATCCAACCCAGCCAAAAAGTTTTTTACAACACTGCCAGAAGAAACTAGGAGTACCTGCCTGAGGACTGATAGTTGCCATCAAGGACAGAATGCACTTAAATGCTCAAAAAACAGTTCGCTTCAGGTCAACACTGAAGTCAAAGGTCTTAGAAGGGTATAATTCTGTTTAGGATTGCACTGCAAGCCACTTAGGGCTTTGTGGGATACAATTTGCATTTTGAATTGTGCCTGGGAAACTGGTACAGATGCCGGTATAATACGTTCTGTGCCCCCACCCCACTGTAGTTATCTTGATGGTCCCATCACCTTTATAATCTCTCTCCAAGAGGGGCAAGATGGTCTTGCAGAAGGGGTCTATATAAAACAAAGGAATTGAAAGGAGCTGTTAAGAAACAATTTATTGCACCAGCAGCAACAATGATAATGAAGTGGGGCAAATAGATATCCCAAACAGCAGGAAGAATATAGATTACTAGGGAGATAATCTACCTGGGCTAAGACATACATACCAACCTGGAAGATAAATGAATAAGGAACTGATGGAGCCATATGATGGAGCCTGTTTTCTGACTTACTTTTTGGAAGCAGGGGTTGTTCTTGGAGAAGCGGCCATAGTATTCACTTTGCCACCTGCATCAATGTAGGAAAAAATTCTCTTCAGTACAGAAGCATATGACCAATAAGAGCCCAGCAATTTTTTTCTAACTGATTTTACTTTTGTTACCTAATGATACCCATACTTCCAATAATATGCTTTCCAAAGCAAACTCCTCAGGGCTTTTCTGCTACACCATCCATCCTGGAGTAGTCCAAAAAACTTTCTGCCACCTTCTTCTCTACCTAAAAGATCAGAGTCCTACAAAACATCCCACCTAGGTGACATTTTATTCTGCAACCTGTTCCTAACACAGAAAAACCACCTTAGGAACTTTCCTATAGCAAGTCAGATGAACAGTTGTTGTTGTTATTAATAGTCTTGTCTCCTCACTGAGATCCAAGGCAGATTACAAACTGCAAGTTCAGTTAGACCAGAACTGTCAACATTCTGAAACAGGGAGTATGTAAAATCTGGTATTTTAAAAATAAAAAAAATTCTTTGGTCTAATTCCTAAACTGCAGAGTTGTTCACACTAGAACTTGGTATGCATCTCATCCTCTATTAAATTAACCAGCCTCTCCAGAACTCGTAAGAGCATTCTGAGCCAACCTGATATCTACAAACTCAGAACTCATCGCATGTGTGTGTCAAAGCCAGATTCGAGTCCAGTGGCACCTTCAAGACCAACTAGATTTCTACCTTTTGAGAGTTAAAGCTCCCTTTGCCAGGCACAAAGAGTGAGAAAAGGTAGGTGTGTACGTGTACTCACACGCACACATTTCGTAGATCCAGTGAACTATTCATGAATAGCACATGAGCGACATGAATATATCTTTAAAAAAATTACACATACTAGCTTCTCTGCCCCTTACAACTAGTTCATCCCATCGCGTACCTACCAGTTGCTTATACCTCTACTACCCAAACAAGCCACTACTTGGGGCCAACATTGGAGAATCGGGTATGGGCACCATGAGAAAAGGTGACACACATTGTTAAGCAACAACCCCACATAAGTCTCCTATGATTCCAACTTTACATTCTTGCTTTAAATTGCAAATGTGTTCAAGATCTTCTTTCCTTCCTTCTGGTGGGCAGAGATTCGCCTCTGTCCCGTTCAGAAGCAGTGTGCGGAGCTCGCCACTTTCTCCTTACCAGCCGCTCTATAGCTCCCGTTCGCGCTACTTCTCCCGAAGGTCTCAACGGAAAACCCGAAAATCAAACAACAGGGTGACCCGCCGCTATATAAGTCTTCCAATCACAAAGGGGATGATAAAGGAGGTCAGAGGTTTTGTCCAATCACAACTCTCGATACATTCAGCCCAGCGTTGAAAAATTCGTTTATAGGGCTCGCTGGGAAATGAAGTCCAGACTCTCAAAACTTGTAAGAACTGCGTGGGTTTTTTGCGGATTTTTTCTAAACGTACTGGGGAAACGAAGAAGCATCTTTTAATGTAAATCGTTTAAAAAAGTCTCTTAGATTATTTGGCATGTTAAGCTCTTTCTTAAACCCGATAGTCGAAACAAAACGACCTGTTGTGTTCTCCAAACTAAAATTCGTGCAGTCCAAGAGCACCTTAAAGGCCAACAGAATTTCCTTCACACCTGTCTGAACAAATAAAAAACACAAAACCCTTTCAAATCTTTAGAAACATGGGTCAAAACAAGACGCCAGTCCGTTTATCAAAACTGTATTATCTGTTCTAGGACTTTTAATTTACATAATGCATTACAAATATTGTGTATTTTAATTAACAATTAACAAGAGCCTTGTAAAAAAGCTAAAACCAAAAGCTATATAATACTTTTTATTATTAACACTACAATACAGCACAACCTGCACCCGTCCCTCACCCCTTAATGTTTTGCATGTAAATATGTCTGTGTGTATTAACGTGAGGGTTTTGAATATTGGTGACCATGAGTTGAAATGCAGGCCTCTGAGGACAGGAGGGGAGGCTGCATGGATAAATAGAGTAGGCAGTGATTGGCTGTACCCTGGGGGCAAAGTTCACTTCTTCGTCAGTGCTCTGAGAAAAAATATTCATTCCAACTAAATTAGGCAAACTAAGTGGAAGCACATGGATATCTTAGAAGTTATTCTGTCCGGGGAAGGGAAGCTGTGTGGAAAGGCCTGAATGAATCTATGCCTGTATGGCTGAAAGGAGAGTTTATTCGCTTAGTGAAGATATGTGGGAAAAATTAGTCTTTGTGATGGGATCTGAGAATATATAGCTATTTTTGAAACCACCAAACTTAAGAACCTATTCTGAATCCAATATGCTTATCAGTATTCTGCAACCATTATGAATATGTACTTAGAAATTAATTTTACATTAACTTATAAATTAATTCTACATTAAGCAAAAAAAAAAGAGATTCAAACAAGGTTGCCAGACGGACTCCACCCAAGTATCAGACCCTGGGTAAGGGTTGCCAGGTCCCTGTCTCGCTGGGAGGGTAGGGAACCTGGAATTTACCTCGTGTTGGGCACGAGGTTTTGGGGGCCCAAATTGGCCCCAAATGAAGCACAAAACACTCCCGTGGCCGGCATGACAACATCACTTCTGGAAGTGACATTGCTGTGCCCCTAGAGAGTGCATGCATGGTGCGTGTTCACTGGGTGCCTGCTGGTGGCAGGCAACCTCTGGGGGGCTTGCTACCTCCCGCCGATTGCTAGGCGATCAGAGAGTGATGGAACCCCCCCCGGGAGTTGGCCTGCCATTGGTGGGTACCTGGGAACCCTACCCTAGGTAGGGGGGGCAGTACTCATATTATGATCCTGTGTACTCCTTGCCCTGGTGTGATGACAACACTTCTGGAAGTGAAGTCATTGCGCCAGGCTGCGCAAGCCCCAGTTCCCAAGTCTCTCAGTGGTGGCACTGCATAGGTGAAGACCAGTAGCGGGGAGATGGCCAGCCCAGCCCTCCTGAGGGTGCCTCCCGATAGGTAGTGTAGAGGTGGGGGTGCTGTATGCTCAGCCTGTGAGTTGTGCTGGCCCCCGGGCCAAATCCCGCTTGTTCCATAGTGACGAGTGGGCCAGCTTCCTATGCTCTGTGCCACTCCCTCCCCTTCATTGCCTTTCCCTTCCTCCTCTTCCCTCCTTTCCCACAGCCAGGTGTCCAGTATTTTCAGTCTATTTTCTCTGGACAATCAAAGACAATACCGGACTGTCTGGGTGAAAACTGGACACCTGACAACCTTAAATTCAAACACTCAAGGGAAGGTATTCTCAAGGTGTCAGCCTGGGTAAAGTAGAGAACTCCTGAAGCTCTGTGTGAGTGAAAATAAAAGAAGTGTTGCTTCTGACCAGGGTCCTCCTGGGGTAAAGGTTTACAGTAATGTAAAGAGGAGCTGTAATTAAAGGTCAAAAGGCAGGGCGAGGTTTAAAACAAAACAAAATCACTACACTGCCTTTCTCCCTAATGAAGATTACAAGCTTACAAGTAAGAATACCATAAAATCATTAAAGCATAATCAATTACAAATACAAAAACAAAACGAGCTATTAAAAACAAGCCAGGGGCACAAAAACAGCATAAAACAACTACTAAGCACTTGTAGCCATAAACAGTCTGCTTCTGGTCTGCAGTCTGTCATAAATGGCTGTTGATTTATGGAGTTTTAATGGTTTGTTACTGATCTTTTTTAATCTATTGTTTTTATGATTTGACTGTTCTTTTACTTGAGCAATTTGGTAGAGAGCTGGCATATGTATTTTCTAAATGAATATGTAAATAAATAGTACTAGTCCTAGAAAAAAAATCCTCATTTTTAATAATATATGCAGTACTGGTTGCTGATGTATCTAAAAGAAAAAGAAATTGCAGAACTGGAGAAAGTGCAGAAGAGGGCAATCAAGATGACTAAAATGTTGGAGGACCTTTCCTATCAGTTAGGGGCTTTTCTTTATAGAAAAAAGACAACTAAGGGAGAATCCATGATAGAAGTTTATAAAATTAGACATGTGGCGGAAAATGTGAATAGAAATTGGGGGAACCCAGTAGAGTTGTTGGGAACTGATTCAGAAAGGACAAAATACTTCTATATTCAATTAGTAGGTAAATGTTGGAAGTCACTGCCAGTGGACTTCTTAATGCCCACTAGCATATATGGCTTTAAGCAGGTATTGAACAGATTTACAGATAAGTCAGGCCTTGACAAATTTTCTTTGGCTTTAGGAGCCAGCCCAAAAACATAGGAATGTTTGTATTTTAATGACCACATTTTCTAATTACTTCTACCACAAAACTAAATCTTAAGCTCTTTGCAGTTTTATTATTGTATATTATTTATCTAGGTCATAAGAAAGTGTTGTAGTATATAAATAAATATTAGGTTAGCATCACAACAAAATCCTAACCTCTAACTTTAACTTTCTAATAATTTCTAATAATTTCACCATTGCTTTAAAAAGCTCCACTTAAATGAATGTTGGAGCCAGCACAGAAAGTAACTGGTTGAAAAATTAATCCGTCTACTGTCATTGAATGGTGCAAAGTTAACATATAATCAGGCTTTAATTTCATGTGCATGTGTGTACTAGGTGCCACAATAAAAATTTTAGGTGCTGTGATGACCTGGCCCCTGGGACAGGTCAACCATGGCAATTGGCTTCCCGATCCAGAGGCAGTAAGTCTCTGAATATCAGTGCTGGGAGGCAATGTCAGGGAAAGGCCTTGGTCTCTATGCTAGTAGGACACATCTGCCCTCAGGAGGGATTATAAGCACCAAGCTGTCCACAGATCAGCAGGCTGAAGAGCTGTGTTCATCTTAGCAAATCAAAAATTGTTCAGATGTGTGTAAACCTTGGCAGAATTTAGGGCATTTTACCATATCTGGGAATGGTGTTGCTAAAAAATGGTGCAAGTGCTGTATTGCTTTCAATGCTATTAAGAGTGCACTCCTAAACATTCTGAGAAACTGCAGCAGAAGAGGTAGTCTGAAGTAATTAACTGGGATTAAAAGGGTGAGCATACATATATGGGTCAAGACAAGGCTTTTATACTGGAACTGGATAGAAAATGCCCCTTTTAATGCTTGTCAAGAGTTCCAGTACTTTCCACCCATTGGCCATCCTTGTTGCAGAACAGACTGGACATAGCCTATCAGTAATCCCCTTTTGTCCTCACAATAAGAGATTGAAGCGAGATTAAAAGGGTAGGTAGTTTGTGTTCTGGTCTCTCAAAAGATATTTTCAACAGGTTGATGTTAGTGACTGATGGCAGAATTAGGCACTTGTGTATTATTTCATATGAATGGACAGATGTTACTTTACAATGACACAATTGCTTCTAGGCTGCTACCACTCACAAGGGTAGTTTCAGGTAGGTAGCTGTATCAGCCTGCAGTAGAACAGGATTTGAGCCCAGAGGCACCTTAGAGACCAGCAAGATTTTCAGCATATAATCTTTTGAGAGTCAGAACTCCCTTCTTCAGATACCTGAAAAAAGAATCTGAAGAAGGGAGCTCTGACTTTCTAAAGCTTATACCCTGAAAATCTTGTTGGTCTCTAAGGTGCTGCCCACTGGACTCAGCTCCTGCCATACCAAAGGGTGTGTTGTTTGGAAGGGCTGGTTATGACCCTGAGGGGCAACGATACGGAGTGTATGCATCATATTCAAACAGATATCCATGTGTTTCACTTCAGTGGCTTTTGTGAGGACTGAACATTTAATTACTGATTTCAATCTCCTGTTTCTTTCATTGCCAGTTCCTAAATCTTGCTGTTGCTCTGGTAAAAAGCAGCCAGACCTGCAGAGTAGACCTTAATTCGTTTGCCTTGAAAACCTCCACACACTCCTCCTCTTTGTTATTTCTGCACAGCAAGTTAAAGGTAGGTAGCCGAGAGGATCTGCAGTAGAACAGCAGGATTTGAGTCCAGTGGCACCTTAGAAACAAGATTTTCAGGGTATAAACTTTCTGAAGATGGGAGCTTTGACTTTCTAAAGCTTATACCCTGAAAAATCTTGTCAGCCTCTAAGGTGCCACATAGGCTTGCCAACCTCCAGGTGGGGCCGAGAGATTTCTTGGGATTACAACTTCAGGTGAGTTGAATCAGTTCCCCTAGAGAAAATAGTAGAGTCCAGTAGCACCTTTAAGACTTTACTGTAGCATAAGCTTTTGAGAACCAGTTCTCTTCATCAGATACATGTGGTTCTTGAAAGCTTATGCTACAACAAAGTTAGTCTTGGTGCTACTGGACTTTTTACTATTTTGCGACTACAGACTAACACAACTAACTGCCCAAGATCTATGACCCTGGAGAAAATGGCAGCTTTGGAGGGTGGACTGTATGGCATTATACCTTGCTAAGCTACCTCACCTCAAGTCCTGCCGTCCCCAGGCTTTATCCCCTAAAAGTCCAGGAATTTCCCAGCCAGGAGTTGGCAACCCACTGGACTTAAATACAGCCAGTATCAACCCAGGGCCTTTAAAAACGTATTTCTGTTTAGGCATTGACAAGGCAATGCGAAGCTTTGAAGACCGCGGGGTGAAGCGATTGCTTTATAATGGTGCTCAGGAGGCGAGTCCCAACGGGCGTTTTCTGAGGGACTGTGAGGGGGTCAAGGAACTTGCGGTGCCGCGGCGGGGTGGGAGGGTTGCCTTGGTTACGGAGTCTGTTGGGAGTTCCGAAGGCGGATTAGCGGCGCTGTGGAAATTGGCAGTTGGGGAGAGCTCAGGTGTTCGGCGGGGGGGTGGGCGACATTGAGGGACTATGGGGCGTCTTCCACAGAGAAAAGGCGGGGCTCTGCGAGATTTAATGGGAAGGGGCGGGGATGTCCGTCCCCTCGCCGGGAGACAGAATAGGGGAAACGGATTGTCGGCACCGGAAGTTCTCTACACCGAGTCTATAACAGACATTCCTCCGCGCGCGGCCGGCTGCTTCCCCCCCCCCCCCCGCCCAGCTGCTTCTATTGTGGCCTTGGCGAGCGTTATGAGTTTTGCTGTGGCTTCTCGACAGGAATGGAGGCGTAGGAGACGCCTTCGCGCGATCTGACGGAGCGTTGAGCGAGCGCCTGAGGGAAAGAAGAGCGCCTTAACGTGAGAGGGATGGAGGACGGAACTACTTCGCCCTCCGTTTAAATCTCCGGCGGAAGGATCTTTTCTCTCTGGTTTCTCACGAAAGGGATTTTTAACTGAGACGCGTCACTTCCTGAGAGCCTAACGAAGGGAAGGAAAGGGGGAGGAAGAAAAAAAACAACAAACCTCTGAAGGGGGAAACAATAACAAACGGGAAGCCCTCCGGCGGCGGATGCGGCGAGAGCCCCGCGGCCCTTTCCAAGGGGAGGCCTCACGGCGGGCCTGCGCCTCGCTGGCAACGGGGATGCCCCCCCGCCCCCTGGCCCCTCTCTGAGCCGCCCCCCCCCCCGGCCTCCAGCCCAGTCCGCTCCTTCACTCCCTGGTCCTGCGGCAGCAGCAGCAGCAGCAGCCTCGGCGCCGCCGCCATCATGTCAGGGGACGACGACGGGCCCGGCGGGTCTCACTACGTGGCCGAGTTCGTGCCTCCGCCTGAGTGCCCGGTCTTCGAGCCCAGCTGGGAGGAGTTCAGCGACCCCCTGGGTTTCATCGGCCGCATCCGGCCCTTGGCCGAGAAAACCGGCATCTGCAAGATCAGGCCGCCCAAGGTACCCGCCGTGGGGCTCGGGGGGGGGGGGTGCGGGGCGGGGTCTTGGAGGCTGGGGCTCGGCGGTCCTGCAAGCCGCGGGCTCCGTCTCTGCGCCCGGACTGGCGAGGTGAAAGGTGCGCATCGCCTCGCAGCTGCCACGCTCATGGTTGCGGAGTCTTCGGAAGACTTCGCTTACATCGTCGTTCGCGTTAGGCCAACTTTTGTCGCTTTTAGGCAGGCAGCTTTCCCATGGAGTCTACAGTGAAAGCTCCTTTTCTGCCGTTCCATCAGTAGAAGTTAGTCTATTGAAAGGCTGCTGCTTTAACCTCCTCCCCATTACCCGGGCTTGTATAACAGTGGCTTAAGCAGGAGGGCCTCTTCTCATCTAGCTTACCTCTTTTCGCAATCTGCGTTACAACCCTTCTCTTGGGTGGAACTTCTGCTTAGAGTACCAGTGCCAGGGTTTCCTTTAAAGTTATTTTCAGGTAGGTAGCTATGCTGTAGAACAACAGGTTTTTGAATCCAGTGGCATCTTAATTTCAGCTAGGTGACTGTGTTGGTCTGTTAAAGAAGTGTAAGATTCGTGTACAATGGCATCTTAAAGACCAACAAGATTTTTAGGGTACTAGTTTTCGAGAGTCAGAGCTCCCTTCTTTAGATACCAATTCTAAGTTGCAACTGGGCTCAAATCGTGCTGTTCTACTGCAGACCAACATAGCTACTCACCTAAAACAGTTTTGAAGGGGATTTTGACTCTCGAAAGATCATAGCCTGAAAATCTTGTTGCCATTGGACTCAAATCCCACTGGCTTCCTTTAAAGAATTCCTAGTCCTCACCTTGAATAGCCCCTTTCTGATAGCCAGTGGGTGGAATCTGGTTGCCCCGCCTGCAGTGGATTTAAATCCCCTCTTATCAATAACCAGTCTGGATCCCACTTCTTATTTTTGCTGCTTCCTTTTCCTTTTAATGGTTTGACAAAGGTTTGTGGCACTGGTTGAAAGCCAGGTGGTGGCGATTTCAGTAGTCTGGTCACATTTCATGCCAAATATGTGATTTGTTAAGAGGTTCAGCTGTTCCCCTTTCACCTCCACCCCACAAGGAAGGAGGGACAAATCCTAGTGGCAGAGTTGCTGACCTTCTTTCTCCCATGAAGCTTCTGTGCTTCATTTTTTTTTTTTAGTGTAAAAGCTACAGGTTGGCAGAGGAGTCTGACAAAGGTCGGCAATCCACATTTTACTGAAAAAGCTGCTTCATCCCTCAATGATCTTTTCACCCCTATAGTAAACTAGTGATGAGTTTCAGAATTATAGGAGATTATTTTACAGGGCAAAGTGGTTTTCCAATTTGACTGTAAAGTGTTTTGAAATGTCTCTTTGACATTGAAGAAAATGACTTCTGGTGGATTGTGGATCGTATAGCCCTCATGGAAACGCTTGAGTTTAGACTTAGATAGAGTGGCTTAAGGACTCAGGCAGGTACATATGAAAGTGAAAGAATATAAATAATAGTTCTAATAAGAGCTCTCATCTTGTGAACTGAAGCTATATTTTAATCTGGACAGCACTAAATTGCTAGTAGGATCATATGTACCACTAAGAGCATTTTTTAAAATGCGAGGGCAAGACTAGCATAGCAAAATGACATGTTAGCTCAGCTAAGATGTATTCCATTGAACGATGTGCTGAGCTATATATTTTTTCCTGAAAAGGGAAGATGACTTTCCAGTTAAAGTACACTTTTCAAGTACAGAATTAATTTTGCCATAATGTAGCACAGCACTGATGCTTAAAGATTAAAAGTGCTTAAGGGAAGAAGTAGAATATGAGTCTAGTTCTGCGTTGTTGACCAAATACTGGCAAAAGCTGCTAATTAAATTTTCTGGCTTTTATGTTTTTTTCATTTGTTTTGTGGCTTCTTGGAATATGCCTATCTGGCCTTGCAGCAGGCTGCTCTGGAAGCAGATGCCCATTTTAGGACCCACCATGTATGTCTAATTGTCTGTATCTGGTAGCCTGAGAGATTTGTTCATAGTTCTGCTTGTTTTAAATATCTTGTTACTTGTTAGCAGTTTTAGCCTTCCATAATGGGCAGGTTGCATAGCCAGATAACCTTAATCAGTGATGAATAACTTGCTGTTTTCTTATTCTGGGAAGCTTTTAATAGCCTGTCATTCTGAAAGAGGTCTTTGTGAAATACTACATTGCAAGTGATTTCTCTCTCTCTTGATAATAGCCGTTCATTTAGCACCAATAGTTGCAGAAATGCTCTGTATTTTCTTTAAGCATTCTTCTGTAAGCAATAATGAAGGGTTTCCCTCTTTATTTGCCTTGTTTGATAGCAAGTGATGGCTTTTGTTTTTCTTTTAGGCAATCTGTGTGCCGCAGGTGACAGATATATGGGCAGGGAAACTAGTAAATAGATGCTAGAAACCTTGGTTGGTTTATTTGTAAGCTCATACAAGTATTGTAGAAAAATATTTTTTATTTATTGAATGTAGAATCTGATACTTTATCACAAGGTTCACAGTCAAGTTTTTGTAGGAGTCCGGTTTTGCTGTGAAGTTTACTTGGCAGCTCTGTTCTTTGTATGCGTCTTTTTCTCAAGTGATTTTGTATTCCTGCATCACTTTTCTTTAGGTCTCTTTGGAATTTGCTCCAGTCTTCAGTCTTGTGATTTATAAATATATAGATGCATAATTTGAGATTATCAAATATCCCTGGCCTTTGGATTCCCCCCCTCCCCCGCCACCCTTATCTCTTAAAATGAACTCAGTTGGGTCTTCAAAGACTCTTCAGCTTCTATTTCACCTTAATGTTTGAGGTTAAAATTCTCAACTTTGAAAAAATGGGTAATATGCAAACACCACCTAGATTTTTATCATTAAAATATAAATAAATGAATTGGTTTTAATGGAATGCTTTGGCTATGTTGCTTTTAGTTTAGTACTTTTGTTTTGAAGCAAACCTTTCATTTTTCTCCTTAGGACTGGCAGCCTCCTTTTGCGTGTGATGTGCAGAGTTTTCGCTTTACCCCACGTGTTCAGCGCCTGAATGAATTGGAGGTGAGCTTTCCAGCTGTTGACATAAATCTATATAGGGGCAGAAAGCATTAGGCCTGCATGTGCAAACTTTGTTTGGGTGGGTGTTCTCAATGAGAGACTTAAGAAGGCTGCAGAACTTCTCATTTTTCCCCTCACGATCTGCAGTCGTCTAATTTAAGTAAAATAACTCTTTAAGTACTTAAGAACTGCCTTGTTTTATTTTATTACCACAAATTATATCAAGAGTTTATGCCCTACTGGAAATGTCTAATAATAACTGAATTGAAACATGCTTCCCAGGAGTGAAGCTGCACTGATTCCAGTGGAACTTGCTTCCAAGTATGCATGCTTGACCTGAGATGAATGCCAGCTCTAATATAGAGACACAAACCCTGTTTATATTTCTGACAGTGAATGAAACCAGTTATTCCAATTAAAATGTTACTTTGTTGTTTAACGCTCAATTCACTTTGAGTGCTTTTATTCAAAAATGCTTTATATAAACCAAAAAGGTATATAAATACATATTATAAAATTTAAGTTCTGAAAACTGAAATATGAAGCATTTATCTAAAAGTACTATGAATCATTGTACTTAATTCCTCCCTTCCTAGCTTTTACTAAAATGCACAAATATTTTTGATTTCTTATGATTCTTGCTGTTTAACATGGGTACATACTAAAAATAGAAGGCTCTGCTGGAGTGAAAGGATGTACAAGATTTGTGTTAAGATCTGCCTCAAGTATTCAGAGACTTTCACATCTGTCATACCAACTAAAATACTGGGGTTCTGCTTGTTAAGTGTCAAAATATTCGTAGAACTCATGAGCTGATTGGGAGCATGTTGCTGTTCTTTTTGTTGGACAGTTGGCTTCTCCTGTCTAATTTGTATGTTGTACATTTGCCATCTCTTGGTTTGTTAATAGGCAATGACTAGAGTGAAGCTGGACTTCTTAGATCAATTGGCAAAATTTTGGGAACTTCAAGGATCTACATTAAAAATTCCTGTAGTAGAGCGAAAAATCTTGGATCTCTATTCATTAAACAAGGTGAGTTGTGATCTATAGTGTTTTTGGGGTGGGTATAATATCAGTTTGAATAGGGAAGGGGTGTAAATAAATTATTCTAACTTGTTTTTCTCCCTTATATTCATTGATACTGTCCCTCCCCCTGTTAAACTGCAGTGATTTTTTAATAGAACCAGTAACTGAGTACTTAATCAACAGCCATTTAAAGGCCAACAAAGTTATTATGGTATCTAGAATTTACTCCTGGGTAGTTAAAGTTCATAATACATAACTTTTTGGTCTCTCCGTAGTAATTCATTGCAGAAAACCCATAAATTATTTTATTGGTTACAGCTTAATAAATGTGAAATATGACCTCTCACTGATTTTAGTTGTATGTAGGGAAAAGATTTCCGGAGACCTAAAAGTAAAGGTTTTCCCTGGTTTTAGGAGAAACAAGAATGCAGCTGAAGAGACCGTCCTGTTGTGCCTGTATAGGACTACCAGTATATTTGGATATTCTTAATAACATAGAACACATTGAGCTCTTCAGCAGCGTTATGAACATTATAGTATATTAAGGACAATTTGTCACATTTAAACTAGCAGCATATCCTTGAAAATATATTACTTATGTCTACAATATATACAAGAGCTGTAATTACCTAATGCTGTAGTTTGTTTTACATAAAACTCTTCATATTATACTTTTTGAGTGAGTGAAAACCTAGTCTTAAAGCATTTCATTCATTTCAAAAGAGAGACTATTTGTTAGAAGATTTTAAATGCCCCTCTGAATTTTCTCCTTTTTCCACTGGATAAATTAAAATAGTCTTCAGGAAAAAATGGAATGAAATTTCCCCCCAGGTTTTTCTGTCTCTAATTTCAGGTGGGTGGTCATGTAGGTCTGTAGTAGAAGAGCAAGATTCAGGTCCAGTAGCATGTAAAAGACCAACTAGATTTCCATGGTATGGGCTTTCATTGTGAACTCATACCCTGGGAATCTAGTTGGTCTTTAAAGTGCTACTGGACCCAAATCTTGGTCTATCTCTAGTTGTATCAGTAAGGAGTTCAGGACCATTGTAGTGCTAAACTGTATTTGGACATTACAGAAACGCTTGGCTTGTAACAAGTGCAATTTATTCTTATGTTCCCTCCTCCTTTCCTTTGCATGCTAAGATGGAAGGTTTCCTGTTCTCAGAAGTTTTTTATTTAGCCATAGTTTGTGATGTTTGAATTTGTGTTCTTTGATCATTACGGACTTGTTTTATGCCTGGGATTGTCAAGCTGGTTAAAATCCTAAGCAGACCCCAGTTTGTCAAAGCCTATGTATTTGGATGTCCCAATAAATTGTGGCCAGATTGAAGAGCTCTTCATTTTGGAAGTCTTCAGTCTCTGCTGCATATGCAGGAAGAGAAGGGTGGAAGCTTGCAAGCCTGTGGAGAAAATCAAGCCTGTTCTCTTCACAAACAGACCAGAGTGTTTGATGTCTGCCTGCAGCCCTAACCTGTTCTTTGAAATAGTTTAAATCCACCTGTCCCAAGCTTAAGGTGGCTTATAACATATTTTAAAGAAATGTGTTTAAAGAAGGTGTAATAAAATAAATACAAATATAGCAGTTGTCAAAAGAGTGCAGTACAGAGAAGCACTTCTGCCTCTCATCTCAAAAAGCATCTTGCTAACCCTTCTGAAATCAGATTTTGAAGAATGTAATTTACAGTGCAATCCTAAAGCGAGTTACTCTTAAAGAGTAACTCGCTTTAGGATTGCACTGTAATCCCTGCCAGGTTAGTATTAGTTTCAAAACTCCATGACATATTGCAGACCTTTAAGGAATATTTGGAGACTTTTAAGGAATACATAGTCAGGAGAATCTAAAAAAAGGCAAGGTGAATTATTCAGAATTTTAATTTGGATTTAAAATGCCCAGCAAGATATTAAAAGATGGGGGAGATGTGGTTAGTGTGTTGAGGTTGATGTCTTAGGGGCTGATAGTAGACTTGCTTCTTTCAGCCATGATAATGCAAGTAAGCACTGGTTTTATAGGACCAGTGAGTCTGAAATAATGGCAGAGAATCAAATACTGCAATGGCAGCAGCCTTCACCTTGGAGGAGGAAGTGACTGTTGTACCTTGTGCAGTAATCTGCTGTCTTAAGAGTCTTTATTAAGAATCTGTGTAACCTCTCAAGTCTTGACCTCTTGCGCTTTTGAATCCTGGTTCCCAACAATCAAAATTTACTGTTTTTCATAAGACCACTAGTCATATCTGCCTTTTTTCTTTTTTGCTTTAATAGTGTGTTTGTGCTGTTTGATACACTTTGGGGAGCTGCTGCTTGTCTACTTCTGGGGATCTAGATCCCTTGAATGGATTGAAAGCATTGGAGGGACAAATGAAATTGTCAGTCTTATTTCTTCTGCATGTCATAAGTTGATAATCTGAGACTTTGTGTGGGCTGCAGTCTGTATTGCTCAAAGCTAACTTGCCTTTTTAAAACAACCCTATTTAATGTTATTTCAGATTGTTGCCAGCAAAGGAGGCTCTGCGGTGGTCACTAAAGATAAGAAATGGTCCAAAGTGGCTAGTCGGCTCGGTTACTTACCTGGCAAAGCGACAGGATCACTTCTGAAGTCACACTATGAACGGATCCTATATCCATATGAACTTTTTCAGACTGGTGTCAGCATTATGGTGAGATTCTTCTCTCCCCCACCCCTCCTGAGATTAGTATGAGAGGGCTTAATGCAAAATTTACTACATTTCTTTTTGTTGTATACTAACTCCTACTTTTGTGTATTGCCTAATGGCAACCCTTTGCTTATACACTGATGGAGCCATGTTGTCCTTTGGTCTCTTGCTGTGACGATACAGATGCCTCTATACACTTGAGGAAAACTTTGATAGAATGGGGACTTTGTTGAAAGAGAACCATATGCAAAACAGTCTGGAAGCATTCTTAATTTTTCTTGACTAGGCAGCAGCAGCAGTTGAAAATCAGTTTTATTCTGGTTAGAACAATGACTCTATTCCAAATGACATTTGTAATGTAATGTGTCATTGTCAGGAGCGCTTTTTCCCAAGTAGTGATGCTCATTTGCAAACCAGAGTCTGACATCCCTGATCAAATCAACCTGGTGTCCTTCTGTGCTCTGATTCTTTAGGGCATCCAAAAGCCAAACTTGGACCTTAAGGAAAAAGTGGAGGTTGAAGACCTCGGCATTGAGGCCCAGTCTCCCCCAAAGCAGGGTACAAGAATGAACGTTGTGCTGAAGAGAACCAGACGTGTCAAGTCCCAGGTACCCAGATCACTTGGCCACCGTAGACAGAGTGCCTTTAGTCCCTGCGCCAATGCAGTAGCATTGGAAATGCAACAGCCTTTGTCTGGCCGTGGGGGTTCATTAAAATGCACCATGGGAAATACGTCCTTTTTACAGAAGACCAAATCTGCATGAACAGACATATGCTTTCAAAGTTCGATTAAGTTAGAGAATAGTCTTCTCACATCAACCATGAATTATCCAGATGAGCTTAGGCAAGCAACTGTGTCTCAGCTTCAGCACCTCCATCTGCTGCAATGGGATGGCAGATTGGCCTACCTTAAAAGATTGTTAAGAATACTGAGAGATCGTGTGTTCTGAGCATTCTTTATTGCAACATAAATGCAAAGGTATTAGTAAATATGAATAGGTTTACTGATACCCATTTATGCTGGTACCCTGTGTAAGAAAATTCAGCTCACATGTAAGGGTTGTCTTCCTTGTTGGTGCGGGAGTGATAGGAGAGCCTCTCTTAAGGATGGTCAGCTTTAATCATAGAAGGTAGAAAGGTATACACTGGGAAGGACACTTAAAGCAATGTCTGGTTCTTCTGTTCAAATTCCCAGCCTTTCCGTGTAAAAGAAATCCCATTTTCTTTGAAGTGGGCTAAAGGCATTTTCCCTCAGGGAAAATGTGAGAACAGGGCCTATTTAAAGTCCATGATGGCCCTTTCGCTTACTTTAAAAGAGCTTAAGTTCCTAAAATTGTAATCTCAATGTAAATTATATTGGTAATAACATACAGTACACTTAATCTAAAATACAGATAACAGACAGCAAATGCAACTGAAGATACCAAAAGAACAAATAGTAAGGAAGGAAAAATAGCAAGTGGTTAAACTTGATTTAAAAGCTGTGGTTCTTGAATTTTCTGTATCACATGTCTCCGTGGCTCCTTGTAGGTCAGTCAGTGGGATTTACACAAAAGCTAGACTTTTAAAAATTACTAACATTTTTCAATATTAATGAAAGGCCTTTTTTTATAAAGCTAACATGTATGGATGGTGGAATAAATTATTGAAAGACTGAGTCCTTGGAATAACTTGAGGTTTTTGCTTCCTGAAAAGTAAAACAATGTTCTTGGAAGGGATAGTTTAGATCTCTGTGCAGCACTGAGGGGCAAAGTACTGAGTCTTCTCAGTACATCTGATATCATGCAGCTGCTCCGTGCTGCGGTGCTGAGCAGGAACTGGTGAGGACAGTTACAATAGTCTCCAGGAAGGCTGTGTATTGCACCCTCTTTCTGCCTGAGCGGCTGCCCATACTACTCCAGCCAGCTGTCATCGCGGCGTAAATAGGTTGTGCATCTTCCCAAGACCAGATATGCCTGCGTGTTGAGGTGCTTGGCTGTCTGCAGTGGCATGGAATAGGGATAGTCTTGCCAGGGTAGCAGGAATCTTGATCATGCCCTTAAGAGTTCACATTTAATGGAGGTGTTCAGATAACTTAAAAATGTAATGCAATGCAAAAGATGTAGGGTGCGCCAAGTAACATTTCTGTTTTTCTTTCTGTTTAGTCTTTGGTAGTTTTACAGTCATTTGGCTGCATTGGTGAAGGCATTTCAATCTTGGAAGGCTGACATAAAATACTACCATGTGATGAAGAAAATATGTCCTATTGGGAATTGTCTAATTTACATATCCAATTCCAAAACAGCAGCAAAACAAGATGAACCATGAGAATTGCCTTAGAAGATAAATATACCCAGTAATGAGAAGCTAAACGAAGTATGCAAACTGTATCCAGAGTTCTTTTTTTTTCTTGGATTAGAAATGTAACCTGTACTTTGTCAGTGACATCTTTTTTGTGGTAATAAGTTTGGTTCTCAACCATTTAAAGTAATTTATCCCAGGTTCTGATTGCTAGAAACACATGGGATTCATTATACACCAGTCATTATCTTTAAGCTAGTATCTAGGATTTTTCATGCTGACACATACTGTTGTAGAATAGCAAATGAAAATCAGTTCTTTATGTCAGCAGGGCTATAAAAGGATTCAATTTTGACTTTAAAAACGTTTGTAAAAACAAAGCCGTCAACAAAACAATCCCATCTGAAGTTACAGTTCCTGCTTTGGCTCTTCCGTAAGATCTTTCTGCATAAGAAATTATACCCTGCAGTGAGAGATCTAAACCTTCATGAAAAGCTGAGCAAGGAAGAAGAGGGATACAGAAAAGTCCAGAGAAAACTTATTTAATTATTTATTTATTTGACTTTTAGCCCACCCTCCCTGCAAGCGGGCTCAGGGTGGGTCATAAGAAGGATACAACAGTAAATATAAATACATTTTCAACAATAAAACCAATACAATCACATCAAACTACAGTACCCCCCAAATTGCGGCTCAGTCTGTTCCTCCCTGCCAAAAAAATGTGCATAGGAGGGGGTTTCAGCTATTCTGATCAGATCTTCTCGTGAGTGTGTGAGTGAGTGAAAGAGAGAGAGAAGTAACCAAGAGACCGGTATGGAGGCTTGGCAGAGGGAAACCAGGCTGGCCTCAACTATGCCTGGCGGAACATCTCTGTCTTGCAGCCCCACCGAAGGGATAAAAGATCTTGGTGGACCCAAGTATTGACAGATACTCCACCAGATTGGGGCCAGGACCGAAAAGTCCCTGGCCTTGGCCGAGGCCAGTTGAGCCTCCCTGATGTCACGTGCTGCCAGTAGGTGTTTATCTGCTGATCTAAGTGCTCTCCAAGGTACTTATGGCGAGAGGCCGTCCCACAAGTATTCCAGTCCCAGTCCGTTAAGAGCTTTATAGGTCAAAACCAAAATCTTGAACCTGATCCAGAACTCCATGGGGTGCCAGTGTAGCTGCTGCAAAATAGGAGTAATATGTGCCCTGTACAGTGTACCCATAAGGACATGTGCAGCAGTGTTCTGGATCCGGTGTAATTTCCGGGTCAGACCCAAGGGAAGCCCAGAATAGAGTGAGTTTGAAAAAGAAAACACTCTCAAGGTTCAAAGAGATAATCATAACTTGAGAGGGGGAATCTTAGCTGTTGGCTTTGTCAGAATTGCATTAATAGAAATACAGACAACTGCATCTAATCCTGTTAAAAATAACCTTGGATGTAGTTAGTTATCTTGTTTTTTCAAGCCATTCAGAAGGGTTTGTACTCTTTCCCTGCAGGTTACGTTCATCTGTTAAAACAATGCTTATGGTTCACCTTGTTATGCTGCTGTTTTGGAATTGGATATGTAAATTAGCTGGCTGATTCCCATTGGCACACATCTGTGGAGTAGAGTAGGGTTTTCCCCAGACTCCGCTTTCATGCTTCCCTAGAGGCCAAGCAAAAGTACCTTTTCTTTTTCAACTTTCTTACTCTAGTTCTAATGTGGTTTGTAGCATTACATCATTTCTTCTGTGGTATGTTTTATATAAAAATGTACAAAAGAGAAATCTGTTAGTAGCATTTTTCACAGATTAAATGTAAAATAAACCCGTTTGGGCCTCATAGAGCTGTATGACCATTCCACCCCTCTTTTGAAAATATTGGGAGCTATTAGTGAAACAGTGCGTATTCTGAAACTTTTAACTTGCTTAGAAAAAAATATACAAAAGAATGATCAAAATCCTCTTAAAATGGTGACTGCCGAAGAGCAGAAATAAAAATAATCAAAGCCTCAGGATAGCTTCAGCAATAGATGTCTTGTTTGACTCCTGCTATCGAAGTAGATCTTATATATGTGTATAGGCTTTGAATGCATTTGGCTTTTTGGTAGAACTCTGTGTTTAAATGGCAGGGTTCAGCATCACCCAAGCACTTGAAAATCCTTTCAATTAGGCATATATAGTTCTCCCATGGAAATGAGTGAGGCTTACGTAAACCTAACTTTGGCTGGATTATGTTGTAAGATTTCAGTTACACATTATATTAGTGAAATTATTCGGGGTGGTGGTGGATTCAGCAATGGCATAAAATCCACTGGAGGATTTTATAAATTGTGAAGGCATTGATCAAGTCAGCACCCCCCACTTCTCTTTGACCATCAACATTTCATGCCCTCTGTTTTCTGCCCTCATCAGGCCATTTTTTGTGTGTTGCTTTCCCTTTGATTAACTTACAGATGCATAATTAGTCTGCATAACTTGCAGCCCCTAAATGCTCACCTTGTCTGTAAGTAGCCCTGATGTGCTTTTGTGATTAGCATGGAGACCTGCCACTTTACCATTAGGAGGCATGATAGGCTAAAACCAGGGGCCTTGGGAACTAGATCAGATCTGTGTTTGCAACCAACCCAGACTTTGGGATGGGCAAGTGTGACATATTTATGAAGTCTAGAGCTTTGGAGCTACTATGGAGAAGTGAGGTAATCCATGGAGTTTCTGCATGACTACAGGGAGAAGTCTCTACCCCTTTTTCTGCTTGGGAGAAAGGTTAAAGGTTGGCTCTGTTTTTACCCTGTGGTTTGGAGGCAGTTGAAAGCAATAAGAATGGTCTCTGCTTCTGAGAGCCTCTGAATCCCAGCAGGGGATCAGATAAGCATGCCTGTCCCAACTGTGGTAGATGCCACAGGTTTTTTTTGCCACAGTTGCCTATACTTTCATTATTACACCCCACTGGCTGATTAAAAGTTTTTAGGTAGGCACACATTAACACCATCTTTTTAAAGACTTTTTCGGGCTGTTTGCCTTAACAAAATGCAAAGAATGCAAAAACAACCCCAATTTTTCTGAATTTTACTTGTTGCCTTTGGATATTCCAGATACTAGGGCTGTATACAAGTAAAATAAGCTTGGGTGTTGATCAAATTCTGGTTTGTTGAATGCAGGCAGGGCACCAAAATGGGATGTCAGTGTAGAGTTTTTAGCTGTATTATTAGCTACAAACCGCAGTTTGAGTACGGTAGCCAAAGTCACAGAGATAACATTACAGGAAGGATATTTTTCCCTGCTGAGAGGTAGAGAGGAAGCACAGATTACAGAAACCAAGGCTTGTACAAAAGCTGTTGCTTATGCTTGGTAGGCTAACCAGAATGTGTTTATCCTAGCATCTAAATGCAGTCTTGATATTCTCATCTCCGCTCAGTCCAGTAGAAGGAAGGGGTGTTCTTAATGCAAACGTGTTAACTTTCACCTGGAGAAGAGAATGTGGCACATAATGTAGTGTTAAATATTATTTAGTATGGTTAAGCCCAGTAAAAAAGACACCTCTCTGGCTTTGTGTGAGGTAGCAGAGTGTCTTAATAGACAAAAGAAACTTAGCAGAACAATTTACTGCTCACATTACTGAGCCTCATCTGTTGCTTATGAATTAACATATTAAATTTGATTGGATTTCAAAGTAATCATCTGGCTGTATCCTGGTTTGCAAGACTGAGTCTCATTAACACAAGCAGATACAAATCTCAAGTACTATAGGTTGTATCCAGTGATTCTGTTCTACTAGAGTAAGCTGCTTTCTTCTGGTGTAAGGAGCTTTCTACCCTAGGAAAGCTCTGCCACCACAGTAAATATAATCAGATTCACAGTAAATAGAATATGCATGTGAATTTTTGCTTTCTTTGTATAGAATTCTCCCTCAACAACTGACGCTATCTTAGTTTCTGGTCCTTGTTTCAGAACTCCAATAAAAAATGGCATCAGTGTGTAGAGATATGATCTGATTTTCACTATCTTCCACAAATGGTAAATTGTTCCAATTAAGTGTCAGGTGAAGGCCGTTCTGAAGTATTTGTTCTTAGCCTTGGCCTTGGCCAGGCTAAGAATGGTGGAGGATGAATTGATCTAATAGGTGAGGCCTCTGGTCATCCAGCATGATGAATTGCTACCTACAATGTAAATACTAATGGTGAACTGTTGTGATCTTGTTTTCAGGCAGAGGCAGGAGAGATGAGTAGGAATACTGAACTAAAGAAGCTCCAGATCTTTGGAGCAGGACCAAAGATGATGGGATTGGCATTAGGAGCAAAGGAAAAAGAAGGTAAATGTGGCCCTCCTTGGTGCTTGCTTAATAGGGGTCAGCGCTAAAAAATCAAGTGTTTTTCAGATTCAGGTATCCAGAATACCATATATATTCGGTATCCTGAATATTTGGATCTAAAAATACCAGTATAGTATTTGGATTTGGACTTTTCTTTGGAGTTCTGAAAATATTTGGCTCCATTTTTCCCTGTTGGGGAAACCTTTCTGGGGGTTGGAGGGGCTATTTGGAGGGGCTATTTGTCAAGCAAACTACACCAAAATTACAGGGAATCGAGTCCTCCCAGACTGCTAAAGACCCTCCCCCCCAAGTTTCAAGTTGGTTGGTCAAGAGGTCCAGTTCTATGGGTCCTTGAAAAGGTGCCTCCAGCCACTCTCCATTATTACTTTTGGGGGAAAAAACATCATCCAACACTTTATCCAGGACAAAAATAGAAGCCAAAAAAGAGCCTTAGCTAAACACACAAGAGTAACCACACTGGCCAAGTCTCCCAATGCAAATAATGCCTAGCAGAACACATGGCGAACCAAAGAATCCCAACAGAACTAAACTGAAGCAAGAGACTCAGTTACAAGTCGAACAGAACCAGCGTCACTGACAGATGCTAGACAGAACCCAGGGCCAATGCAAGCCCGACAGAACAAACATCAAACCAAACTGGCAAGTCAGTAGTAGATAGCCAGACCTGGCAGGGTCATATGGCAAGCAAGCAAGCCAGATGGACTCTCTCTCGCTCTCTCAGCATCCTGCCCCCCTTCTGTAGCCTGAGAAACCTGAAAAAGGGGGAAAAAACAAGCTGCAGCAACCTTTAAAATGCTGTTCCTGAATGTATCTGGCTAATTTGGGAATGTAAATACTTGTTCATCCCAATATATCTAAACAAGACAGATATATTCAGATAGACCTGAATAATACCAAATCTGTATCTTTTAAAACAATATACTAAATTGCACATTCCTAGTGCTTAATCTCCTAATCAATATGGGTTCTGAAGATACACTGCTTGTGAATTAATCACCAGAAGATCTTCAACAATTCTAAAGCATGCTTGCTTCATAGGACCTTCCAGCCACTCCAAGAATATTCTGTTAGGATAGGTTCTTTTACCCATAACCAATACAACAAAAGTATAACTGTTCATTGTGCCCACATGACTCTCTCACCTGAGCTGGGCTGTGTGGGAGAAGCAGCAGCTGAGTAAGTCACCCAGGCTGTGTGGGGCGGTGGCAGCTCTGTGCTTAGCTGGCCCTGTCTCCTTACCCTGCTGAACTGGGCCCATCTGAGGGGCTGAGCAGAGGCTGCGCCCTAAGCCATTGGCCTCCTGGAATTTTTACTGGTGGGTGTAATGGCCAGGACACCCCGGAGGTCTCACTCTTCTTGCAGACAATTCCTGTTTTCTCTCTTGCAGCCTTAGCCTGCTGTCTCCTCCTCAGCAACTAGTTCCAGTGGTTTAGAGTGATTCTTTTAGGGAGCATTCCTAAGCTGGTCCACTTAAAATAATTACCATTCTATTCAGTGGACCTTACTCCTAGGAAAGTATTTTTGGTGTAGTGGTTAAGAGCGGCAGGACTCTAATCTGGAGAACCGGGTTTGATTCCCTACTCGTCCACTTGAACCCAGCTGAGTGACCTTGAGTCAGTCACAACTCTGCCAGAGCGCTTTCAGCCCCATCTACCTCACAGGATAAGGGGATAATAATATACTTTGTAAACCGCTCTGAGTGGGTGTTAAGTTGTCCTGGAGGGTGGTATATAAATCATTCTCCTCCTCAGATGCTTTTGGCTCTTGGGGTACTGCAAGAGGAACCAGGTTCCATTAAAAAAAATGTTCTGTAAGTGCTTTGCAATTATAGACATGTAAATCCTGCTCACAGAAAAAATTAAAGTATTCTTACATGCTCTCATGGTTGGAAGGTTGATCTTATGAAGTCTTCGCAGACAGTATGATCTAGTACAATATTCTCTTTCCAGATGAAGTCCCCAGAAGACGTAAAGGTACCAGAGCTGAGGCATTTGGCATGCAGATGAGACAGCGGAAAGGGGCACTTTCTGTGAACTTCGTAAGTTTCTTTTTTTAGCGCCTTTGATGCGTCTTTCTTTGTTTGGGGTGGGCAGGGCCGGCGCTTCTATTGAGAGCGCTAAACTCTGAAGGAGGCGCTGTGCCGGCCCCCCTCAGTGACCGGCTTTCCCTGCAGTATATGTGCTCCCATGCTCACGCAGGAATTCTCCTCTCTTGGTGCAAGGCATTTCTTCTGGAGTGCAGAAGGGCAGCCCTATCTTCCTGCTCAGCCAGTGCCTGAGGAGCTTCGAGTTCAGCCCCATCAGCAGGGACATTTCTCTCTCTGCCTTTCCCCCCTTCTCCTCTCTCTCTCTCTCTCTCTCTCTCTCTCTCTCTCTCTCTCTCTCTCTCTCTCAATCTCTCTCACTTTATGCCTTGGGCGAAGCTTCCGGGAGCAAGAGACACTCTTGCTGGCTGGGGAGCAGCGTGCTCCCGTCTGACCTTTTGTCCCTCTTTCTTGCTTCCCCCCCTCCCCACCATGTACTAAAAGGAATGACAGGAGGATTGCCCATTGGAAATAATAGGAGAGGCTTGAAGGCCCATTGGAGATAATGGGAGCCAGGGATGCCAGTTTACTTGCCTGGGCTCCATTGAAATGCATCACAACACAAAAAAAAGTTGCAAAGAAAATTTGGAATGGATTTTCCATAAAAGTCTCTGGGACCAGATGGAATACTCTGGCAGTGGAATGGCAGCCCCCAGAGTGCAATGATGGTCCCTAGCTATAGAGTTAGTGCTCCAGGACCAGAAGGACAGGTTTCAGAGTGGAATGACAGTCCTTGGAATAGGCTCAGTGCTCTGGGACTGGAAGGCAGCCCCCAGAGTGCAGGGCAATGACAACCCCTGGGAGTAGACGAAGCATTCTGGGACTGGAATGACAGGCACCAGACTGGAATGACAGACCCTGGGAGGAGCAGATGTGTTCTGGGACTGGAATGATAACTCCCAGAGTGAAATGACAGCCCCTCAGAGCAGAATCTGTGCTCTGGGAAGGAATGACAGGTTGCACAGTGGAATGACAGCCCCTGGTAGTAGAGAAGCATTCTTGGAGTGGAATTACAGGCACCACAATGGAATGACAGCCCCTAGGAGTAGCAGAAGTGTTCTCGGACTAGAATGACAGCCCCTAGGAATAGAACCTGTGCTCAGGGCCTGGAATGACAGGTCGAAGAGTGGAACGACTGCTCCTGGGAATAGGGTCAGGGCTCTGGGACTGGAATGACACCCCTGTCATTCCACACCCACTGCCATTCCAGTCCCAGTCCACTGATTCTTCTCCCTGTCATTCCTTTTAGTACACCCCTTTCCCCCTCCCCGGCTGGCATCAACTCACTTTTCCTCAGGCTTTGGGCGGGGGGGGGGGCTGCTTTTGGTGTAAAGAATGACTGGTTGTGTGTGCACTGCCGCAGAGGAAGGAGGAAGTGAGGTGAGGCACACACAATTTCCTTTCAGTCCCTGTGCGACAGGTAGGAGTAAATCACTGTTATTGGGTTTAAAGTTGTCGTTTTAAATTCTATTACTTTCCTCCCCCTTCTCCCTTCTCCCTCCCTCTTGCTATTCTCCAATCTCAGTGCTGCTCCCCCTTCACTCCAGCGGAGCAGCGCCCTGCACTGCGCCCCCCTCTTTATCACCTTCCTTCTCTCATTCCCTACTAGTTTACATATATCACTCCACCTTCCCCCTCTTCCCCCAATAGTTTATTTCATATAGATTTTTGGCCCACAATAAGAAAAACAAAGATTGTTGTTATTCTCACACTTATTTAAAAATTGAAATTTAAAATTTAAATTAAGAAATAAAAATTAAATTAAAAATGTAAAAAGGTTCAAGTTTTGTGCTTTTCATTTTTCCTACATTTCTTCTGTTTTTTAAAATTGGTTAGCGGGGCGGGGTGGGTGGGTGGGTGGGAGCGCAAGTAGGTATCTCGCCTCAAGTGCCAGAAACCCTGGCACCGGCCCTGAGGGTGGGGAAATGCATTTGAAGGGGCAAAGCTCTGAAACAGTAATATTTCACTAAAATTGCTGTAAGGTAAAATATAAAAAAGTGTTGTTAGGTTGAGAACCAGCCCTCTAGTCCAGCCGGTTTGGTGAAGTCAGTTTTCATTCAAGTGGTAGTTGTCAAATTTTCACATGAGCCTTATAGGAGATACTTGTGAAAAGACAGTTGATGAAAATGGGAAATTCTGTATTTGTGGTTAAAATCTTGCTGTTACTGAGTGCTGCCTTATCTAGTTTTGGGATTTGGTTATTTTATGTAAGTATAACTAGATAAAGTGAATGATTTTGTTTTGGATAGAGATGGTTTGCGAATGGTTATGCATAATATCCCATTAAAGGTGGGATTAACTTGTAGAGCTTTCAGATTTTTATTGCTGCATGCCTTCAGCATTTCATATTTATTTATTTTAGAAAATTTGTATGTTACGTCTCCAGTAACCTGCCTGGTTTATAAAACAAAACATTAAAAGATATTAATTAGAATCCAACATTAAAGTACCCAGCCTAAAACATAAACCATAAAAACAAACTACTGGCACCTTAAAATAAGTTTATTTAGAAAATTAGGTGCAATATATTAAAAACCTCCCATTAGATTTGGTTTAGGCTTTAGGGTACTTTCTGGATATGTCTGAAGAATAGTATATGAAAAAATTGTATCAGTTAATGACGAGTCTAATTATATGGCATAAATAACAACCACTAATTACTATTGAGGAGACAGCATCTCTGAATTGTACCCAGCACAAGTGAGGATTACAGCTAATGGAAAATACAGATTATTTAGCTTTCAGATACCTAGTTGAACAACTGGAAGCCTTTAAGAGATTGTGATCTTGTGCATTTAGCCTCCTTTTCTCTGATTAACCACCAGACACCGAATCAGTTGCTGATTTGCTAATAGGTAGAACTCCACTGAAAATACATAGTTGCATACTATGCTGCATGAATGAATTTGTACAAATAGATGAAAAGGTGTTATTAGTGCATGTAGGCTGGTAACTTTTTACTCCTTAGGTATTTTCTAGGTGTCTGGTTTAACCCAAAGTGAATGAGTATTCTGTAGTGTGGATACAATCTTCTAGTCCTTCAATTCTACCAATATAATTCAGATTATTTTTAGAAAATTAAAATCTTTGTTTTTAGTCATTCACCTGTATATCAGATCATTTGATAATGATGTTGATCTAGTAAAGCATTTTGTGTGAATCCACCTGAAGTTTCCTACTCAGTCAAGCTGTTTGATTTTTAACTTAGCTATGAAGATAGAATGCTGCATGGTAAAACTAGTCTGGATTCAGTGTTTGTCTGCTTATTTTGGGACTAGAGCTTTGCAGGATCTGGTGTTTGATTTTGGATTAAACAACGCTTATTTAGAAAAGGTTTATGATGCCTGTACAGGAACATTGCTAAAACTGGGATATGTCTCTTCTTCCTTGGAAGACAGTAATATACCAGATTAAATGCATGCAGGCAGTAGTTGTTCATTGAATTACATTAACCACTGAATTTTCTGGTAATTAGTTGATACTGGTTTTAGATAATCATAATTTCAAAGAGACTTTGTCTCGTAGGCAGTTAAAATGGTGTCATCACTGAGTTCAGCAGCTGCTTGCATCATGTATGCTCCATGGACTGAGGTTTTTATGTCTGCTTGTCTGGGAAGTAAGGTAGAACTTCCTTTAGAACATCTTTATGGGGAAGGGTCAGTGCTGCTATATTGGGTGAAACACATTTGCTTGGCCACCAGAATCTTATACATGTATACAAGTCATGATAAACTAAATGTTGTCTCTTCTAGGTTGACCTGTATGTCTGCTTGTTCTGTGGTCGGGGAAACAACGAGGACAAATTGTTGCTGTGTGATGGGTGTGATGACAGCTACCATACGTTTTGCCTGATACCTCCTTTGCCTGATGTGCCCAAAGGTGACTGGAGATGTCCAAAATGTGTTGCTGAGGTACAGTTTTTCCATCTTTGAAGTGTTGGGGACAGCAAGCAACAAAAGCAGCCCTCTCCTTCAGAGTATTGTTTTCTTTGGAATCTCCTACGTAGTATTTTTTACAGTAAACAGGCTCATGTGTCACAGTGGGGGAAAATACTTACTATGGCACGTGTGGTTTCTGTGTGGCATTTCATATGTGGGTTTCATACTTCTACTTCTGTGGACATGGTTTCTGTGCAGGATGTTGATAATGCTTGGAGAGGCCCTAATTCCAGGATACAGATTAACAAAGCTCCTGTCAAAGTGTTTTGTTGCAGCTTTGCTAGATGCAGATTATATGGAAGATTTGGAACTTGCTCCCTCATAGCCCTGCTTAGGTTGCAAGTCTTGATGCCAGGTTTGCTGATCCAGATGCTCCTCCATTCCTATATCAATTGTAGCATATTCTGCTTGGTGCTCAGTACTCTGTAAAGCAAGAGCACCCGCACACCACCACTGCTAAAACCATTAGTTGGCTGCACTTCACTTAGATGTCTGGCTACGATTGCTTCTTCTGAACACGTAATGTTTTGAGTCTTGATATTGGTCAGGCAAAGCAACTCTTATTAAATGATAGTGATTTTCTCTTTCCAGGAATGTAACAAACCACGTGAGGCCTTTGGATTTGAGCAGGCTGTTCGAGAGTATACCCTCCAGAGCTTTGGTGAGATGGCAGACAATTTCAAATCTGACTACTTCAATATGCCAGTCCATGTAAGTATATATTTGCTGGGACGTGCTACAGAAGGGGGTTTTGTTCTGGGGCCTTTTGCCACTGCTTTAGGCGGGGCTTCAGGCAGGGTGTCTAGTGGTCTAAAATTCTGCAAGTGCTGCAGATTTGCATGCCTAATAGTCATCCATATAGCTGTACAGGCTTGCTTTTAGGTGCATTTTTACGAAATTTACAGTTTTATGTTTGGTTGCTAAAGACAGGGAATGAAGAGCTGGCAGCAGTGCAACAGCCCCACTGCTTGAATAGCAGTGATACATTTTGAATTTGGGACCTTGCATGAAAAGCATGTGCTCTGTCCAGTGATGTGGAACAGAAAATTTGCCAGAAAATTTTCCAGTGCTAAATTTTTCTGTGGAAAAGTTTCCGCCCTACATGTGTAAATGTAGTCTGTCTGTTTATTTGTAAACATAGTCTCTCTACTGTTGTGCTGCAAATCAATCATGTTAGATGAGATATGAAGCATGGGCAAACTTCAGTGCTTGTGCATGGCCCAGGCTTGTACATGGTGAATTTGCCTTTTTAAAGAAAATTCACCAGTGCATTCCTATACTTTCTCTTTTTAATGGCATTTGTTCCTACAAAATTGCTACGTTTTAAAGTAAATGATTTTTAACATGAGTTGGGAAAGGAACACATGTGAAGCTGTAAAGTCTTTATTGTTTTAGGTGTAGCTGATAAGCCTGACTTTGTTTTTATATTACTTCTGTCCTTTTCAGATGGTTCCCACTGAGCTGGTGGAAAAGGAGTTTTGGCGACTTGTGAGCAGTATCGAGGAGGATGTAATTGTGGAGTATGGAGCGGACATCTCATCCAAGGACTTTGGAAGTGGCTTCCCTGTAAAAGATTGCAGAAGAAAGCTAATGCCAGAAGAGGAGGTGTGGCTAAGATATGCAACTTGTGTACAGTTCTGCATACCAGAAAGCTAGCTCTAAATAAATGTTAGAATGTGTCTAGATTGTTTAAGAGGCAAAAGCTTTAACATGTACTTTAACACTTTGGATATCTGCTTGCTAGATTGAAGGCTTTGGGGGCAATTTTAAATGATCAGCTATAGGTGTCTATAACAAAGCCATGGTTGTCTCTTCTGCCTTGAAAGTACATTTTGAGAGAGGGCACTTCATACTGTAAGTGGTGTGTGTCTGGGGTAGTAGTATTTAACTTTTCCCTTGGCTGTATTCTCTTAAACTTCCCCTACCTGCTGTTACTCTTTCTCAAGTTTCAGATCTGTTGTTTTGAGGTAACATGGATATGAAATCTGGGGGAGGGATTAAAAGTAGCTGAGGAAAGCTTTTCAGAAGAGGCCATTGAGACTTGGTTGCGAGCAACTATTTGATAGTGTGGCAGTGATCCTGGCAGTGCCGTTTATCTTGCTAGGCAGTTGCATTCACAAAACCTGAAAAACACCTGTTACGATGGACAGATTGTGGGAAGGGATAGCTTGTATGTTTAATGGAATATGGCATTTTCTTCCCACACCCTGAAGAATCCTTGTAAGTAAGCATCATGTCATCCAGGGCTGAGACGAAGGAAATGTTTTGCCTTGACTACAGAGTGCCCCCCCCTTTCCTCACAGGAATGAGTGATTATCATTCAGGTCTAGAGAAAATAAAGGGGTAAACTTGAAGATATAACTGTGTGGCTGTTCTCTGCCCTTTGTGATTTCACTTTTAACTATGTAACTCTTCAGTGTTTTTTGTTCTTGGTCATGATGTGTGATAGATCATTGGGAACTGGCTTCATAAATAGATATTTAGTAAACTTTAACCGATTGATTAAGCTTTGGCCAACGGGTGGATGCCATATCCAAGGAGGTGAATTTTACTTTCAGTTCTGTATATCCTATATGCTTGGTCTACCATAAGCCCTGTTAAGTTCACAGGCGCTTAGTTCCAAGTTCATATGTGTAGGATTGCAGTTCTAGTGTGAAAAAGCATTATGGCCTGGCTGAAAAAAAATGTAATGAGGCGCACTTGTCTTGTACTAGAGTATTTTCATTCTGGCCTCTTCCTTTACAAACTTTCCACTTTCTGTTGGCAGGAGTATGCCCTTTCTGGCTGGAACCTCAACAATATGCCCGTACTGGAACAGTCTGTCCTCGCTCATATCAATGCTGACATTTCTGGCATGAAGGTGCCCTGGCTGTATGTGGGCATGTGCTTCTCCTCTTTCTGTTGGCACATTGAGGATCACTGGAGCTATTCCATCAACTACCTTCATTGGTACGTACTTTCAATACATTGTGAATCTAGATGTGCATGCCCAGGATGGAGGTAAGAGGGCTTTTAAAAAAAAATCTTACCAGTTTAAATCCTTTTTTAGTAAGTTGCACAAGTTCTTTACTTAGGGCAGGAGAATGTTTAAGTAGAACTTCCAGTGTCTTATTAATGGCAGGGTTCTTGTAAGGAGGAAAGCAAGAGTATGCTTAGACTGCAAAACACTTCAGATCCCAGGGAAAGGAGGTATAAAAGGTAATTTCTAAACAGGCCCATAGACTATTGCAGAATAAGTGTCCTAGTTCTGCCACCTATTCGTGTACAATTAATGTGGCCATCTACTGCAGCTTTTCATTCCTGAAGGTTGAGCTGAAAGCTTATGAACATGTTCCTTTCCTTTTTTACTGTTTAAAAGAAACTTGCTAATATAACAAAATAGATCAAGTCTTTAAATACAAATGCATAATAAAAAAGAAATTGCAGACAAGTCCATCGGAATGATTTTATCTTTCCAGATATTATCCCATTTGTAAATATCCTGGTGCTTTTGAAAAGCTGTGAACTTAAAATATACAACTAGTTTCAATCATTCTCCTTTCTTAGGAACAACTTTTTGTTCCTAGGCTTTTTCAAAAACAAGTCTGGTGCTGATGAACAAGTTCCTTGAGTTGTTCAGAAGCCTCTATAAAAAAGTCAGCCCTGTATCTGGCGAACAGCCAGCATAGATCCTAGAGAAGTAGGCCTGTTTTGTTGTTGGGGATTGGGGAGGTTTGGTGGGACGTCTCTTATGCTAGAAGGGTATGCCTGCTTTTCTGTTGGGTGACTCCCAGTTGTGGATGTTGTGGTATGCTAGGGGAGAGCCTAAGACGTGGTATGGAGTACCTTCTCATGCAGCAGAACAACTGGAGGAAGTGATGAGAGAGTTGGCCCCTGAGCTGTTTGAGGCACAGCCTGATCTCCTGCACCAGTTAGTCACCATCATGAACCCAAATGTGCTTATGGAACATGGGGTGCCTGTAAGTAGAGCAGACCTTTTCTTTTTGTTTGTAGCTTTATCTCATGTCAGTAACTTGAAATGGCTCTTAAGCATTCTTGTGGTGGTGGTGTTGCTTTAGATTTCACGTGTCTAGCTGTATGGTTTTCTTTGTTTTAACTTTTCTAGAATGTCTGCATAGAGTCCCCTTCAGCTATAATGATTTAAAAATTGCCTTGTTTAAACTCTACACTGCTTTAATTAAAACCAGAAGAATGTTTTAAAGATGTTGGGGAACTTGCTCCAAGCATAGATTTCATCAAATGCCATTTGGATTTTTAGCATTTTACAAAGAACATTACTGCAGATCCACTAAGTAGGAGTCACTTGTATTTGTTGTCCTAGCTATATGATTTCTCCAGCCCATCTCCTGACAAAACTGTGTATAATGTGTTCCAACAGCTTTTAAGTCTTGTGAAATGACTCACTGGGAGAGAGTGGAAAGATGTTCCTTCCATTCTGTATAAAATATCTTTAAAACCAGTCTTCTTTGAAGCCCATGTCCAATGAAGTGCTTGTATGCTGACTGCACTGGATGAAGCAGTTGTTGCATGGAAAGGGAAGGCATGGGTGAGACTTGACTTTGGAGCCATTTGTTGTCATTTAAGGTATACTCTTGGGCAGAACAGTGCGACAGCAATGCTTTCTTATCTGAATCTCACATTTTCTCACTGGCTTGCTTCTAGGTATATCGGACCAATCAGTGTGCGGGCGAGTTTGTTGTAACTTTTCCTCGTGCCTATCATTCTGGATTTAATCAAGGCTACAACTTTGCTGAAGCTGTGAACTTTTGCACTGCAGACTGGGTCTGTACCCTTCCATCATTATGCAAATTGTAGCTCGCAACTTATCAGGGTAACAGTATTGTAGGTTGTATTGCTTGCTCCAGTTATGGAAAAGGGCAGCCAGCTAGAGCCTGTCTGAGAATGTATTTTGTTTGTTTGAAACTTAAAGAATGACTGTATCTACCTCTAGCCAATAAGAGTTATGTCAGTTTGTCTGTTTGATAAAGATTGGGCAGCTCTCATTCTTCCACTTCTCCTCTCACCAGAAACATGGGGAAAGGTAGACTACTCTGAGTTCCTGAATATGGAGAAAGACGGAATACAAAGGCAATGAATAATCCTTTGTGTGGGCGTAGAAGGATTACTGTTGCCCTGTTCTCACTTCCTTCATGTCCACACGCTTCAAAGTCATTGTTCAGATTGAAAGCTCAGTTCTATACTCTTTGCTGCTTGATAATTATGAAATGAAAATATTGCGGAGTCGATACTAAAATACCCCATATAGAAACAGTTATAAGCTTTAATGTTTCTTGCCAACTAAAGAAACCTTGCAAACTGTACAGAAGTTGTAAGGCCATGGGATGGGGGTGGAGCTTACCTGTGGGAAAGAAAAACTGGAATGTTTTTGGAAAAATGGAAACCTCATTAATTCTAATCTTTTCAAATCGCTTCTTTAATATAAATGTATTGTGTAAGTAAGCTGTTAAACGGTGCTATTGTATGTCTTGTCTGTGAAATAGTAGAATGTATAATATTCAGATTACTAGAAGAATACCTAGGGGAAGATGTAGCTGTAGACCACTAACTCTAAGATGCGTAAAGCATATTTTTGCCAATTGGTAGAACGGATGCAAGAGAATAAACATGTGAAAATAGAAGCTATCAACATTAAACATTGCATTAACATTGCATTAAAAATAAGGTTATGTTTTGAGCTTACAAATAGCGTGTACTTCGCAAGATTATTATGCAGCAACAGAAAAAAACTAGGCTGTTTTCATTTAACGTTTGAAATGGACCTTAAGCCTGGAAGTAGATGCGTGCAGCTTATTGCTGAGCTTTGTTGTGCACCTCTCTTTGTTGTGCATTTGTATGTCCCAGGTAACCAGACAATTTCTAATGAGGATTCTACTGCAAGAAGGGGAGGAGGGATGTGCATGAACCAAGCAACCACCCTGGTTCATGCCTGTTAGGTGCCACTTTTATTTTCTAGGAAGAAAACTTAGAAATGGTTATAATGCAGTTTGTAAATATGACTTCACATTTCTAAGTTCAAAATTTCCCTTAATGTCCAGTTTTGTTTTGCCCTTTGGACAGGGGGCAGAAAATCCTCCCAGTGTAGCATTTAACTAGAAATCTCTCACTCTGAGATAACATGACAACGTTCTCCTGTATTCTCACTCAGAGAACTCGTAAGTTAGATCAGTCTTGAACAGGCTCTTTTTTGTACAGATCGCTGTGTGTTCCCTGACACGTATTCTTGGGACCAGGCTTTCCAGACATCAAGAGGAGACGGCATCTCTGGAGAGGCTTATTTTCTGACCTCCTTGCTCTCCCCCCACCTTTTGTCCTCTGATGCTGTATTATCTCTCTTTTGTTCTCCACTAATGATGTGGCTTGCTTGGAGTTTCTGTGGGAGAGACTCATTTCAGACTGGCGTGTAAGATTTTCTTTTCTTAGTGTGAAATGAAGCCCTTGGGATTCAGTACCTGCACAATCAATCCCCTCATCTTTTTCCTCTAGTGACCTCCAAAGTGCTTGACTTTTGTTCCCTGGAGATGCTGCTGCTGAATACTGTGACCCACTTTATCCTATAATAATTGTTTGCATCCTTAATGAATATTTTTACCTGTATTTTTCACATCTTAGTCTTTACTCCGCTATTGAAGGACCAAGAGGAAGAGATTTTAGGGCAGCCTACCATGGCATAATTCTGGGAAGAAAAAATAATTGGAAATGTTTCTTTACATTTCCAGCTTCCCATTGGGCGGCAGTGTGTAAGCCATTACCGCCGCCTGAGGCGCCACTGTGTCTTCTCCCATGAAGAACTGATCTTCAAGATGGCAGCTGACCCTGAGTGCTTGGATGTGGGGCTTGCTGCCATGGTTTGCAAAGAAATGACTCTAATGACGGAAGAGGAGGCACGCTTGAGGGAGTCTGTTGTACAGATGGTGAGCTTGGGAGAGTCCAGTGTATTTCACTTTCGGAGCTGAACAAAAATTAGAAAACGTTCTTCTGGAAGTATCCTTATACCATACTGTTTTTTGCATCAGGGGGTACTGATGTCTGAGGAAGAAGTGTTTGAGCTGGTTCCAGATGATGAGCGTCAGTGTGCAGCCTGTAAAACGACGTGTTTCTTGTCTGCTCTTACCTGTTCTTGTAACCCTGAGCGACTTGTCTGCTTGTATCATCCGAATGATTTGTGTTCATGTTCGATGCAGAAGAAGTGTCTAAGGTAGGAATTTTCCAGCTAAGATGCTTCTGGTAGCTCTTCACATGTTGTCTTTCAAGCTATAGGACAGATGTCTGTGGCAGAGTTGTCTGTCTATGATGAACATATGCTGTAGAAGTTTGACAGTAATGTCTTTCCTGTTACGTAATCTGAGAGTTGCTTGTATGTTTGAGGAATCTTTGTTTCTCTCCAGATACCGGTATCCATTAGAGGACTTCCCTTCGCTGCTGTATGGAGTGAAAGTCAGAGCACAGTCCTATGACACCTGGGTCAACAGGGTCACTGAGGCACTGTCTGCCAACCTCAATCACAAGAAAGGTTAGACTGACTTTTGTCTCCTATGGGAATCTGTTTAGGGGCATACTATATAGAGGACACAGAATCTAGCTTTTCTTGGTGTAGAATTTGGATCTCCTTTGGATCTCCTTCAAGTGTGTGTATCCTTAAGGTACACAAGAAAGCTGATTGCCCAGTGAAGTTCTTCTGTTCATCTAGACAGAGGCTTCCTGTGGTTTGGAACTACTTCTGAAATGTCTCCCATATTTACAGCAACTG
Source organism: Eublepharis macularius (assembly GCF_028583425.1). Classification (NCBI taxonomy): domain Eukaryota; kingdom Metazoa; phylum Chordata; class Lepidosauria; order Squamata; family Eublepharidae; genus Eublepharis; species Eublepharis macularius. The sequence continues at coordinate 22,428,968 of NC_072798.1, forward strand.
AAGTGACATAGAAGGCTGATGGTGGGGGGGGGGGGCGGGATGGCACAGGGAGGAGCTCTAGGTATGTGGAGCTGGTGGCATAATTTTCAAGATCACAGCTGTACATCAGCGCTCATTTTACGGAATGAATCTCATGCTGCAGTAAGTTTGAGGGTTTTTCAGACAAGTTCACATTGGGTTCAAACAGTCATTCCATATATTTAGTTTAGAATTATTTTGTGTGGCGGCATCTGAAACATTTTACACACACACCCCTTTAACAAGCACTGGCTGTTTCACTTTAGTTCTTTAAAAATATATGGACCAGCTGCTGCACACTTGTCAAAGGGAAAGGGCTTTTAGCAATAGCTCATATCCGCTGCACATTTGTAACAGAGTTGGAGTTAATTGGAGCTATTTAAATAGTTCTAAATCTAGTTAATGGTTGTGGCCATTTCTTGAAGAGGTCTGATTCTCAACTCAGTTTATTCCATATAATAAGATGATGGTATGTTTGTTCGATGGGTGCAGAGTACCTGAGGTTATACAAATGTTCACTCTTTTGAGTAGTTCTTCTGTGAAGGCGATCAGCACCTGTGTTCAAGGAACCTTCTGACAAGGGTCATGTTTAATTAGCTACTTTGTCACTGGAAGCATTTCATTGCCAGCCTGTCTCCTCACCCCCACCCCTTCACTCAGGTTCAGTTATCCTGATTAGAGTGAGATGTCACTGCAAGAAGTGGGCCATAATGTAATGACAGTTCTGCTATATCTGTGACAACTTGAGTGTTTCAAAGCCAAGATTTTGGGGAATACAGGAGAAAATGGTTTGCAGTCCTTGTGTGTTTGTGCAAATGGCCTCTTAGTCAATTTGTTACAGATGTGATTGAGCTGAGAGTGATGTTGGAGGATGCTGAAGACAGGAAGTATCCAGAGAATGACCTCTTCCGTAAGCTAAGAGATGCCGTGAAAGAGGCAGAGACTTGTGCTTCGGTGGCCCAACTGCTCCTAAGCAAAAAACAAAAACATAGGTATGGCCAGGAAAAATAGAAGTAAATCTTGTGCATGAAAAAATAACTTTAAAATCCACATCTAGAAAATGCATACGATATGCCAGCATTCGCTTTTTACAGTTGGAATACAATCTGTTTTGGTAGGTTTTTTGTGAGCCGCTGTACTTGTGAAGGCAGGTGGGGAGAATGAATGTTGAGAGTAGTCTTACTGGGATAGGGAAGTCTGGTTTACAGTGAACGTTAAAAGAAAATTTGCACAATAGTAAAGCAGAATAGAGAGGAGATACATATAATGTATTATGTATTGTTAATTATAGCATAATATACTTGTTTGAAATGGTATTCAGAGGAACAATGTTGTGCAGAGGAATTATCTTCTAATATCTTCTCTGGAACTATTTGTCAAGCATTGTTCATTGACTCGGAGGGCTTCGTATGTGGCTGCCAGTGCTGAGAATTTCTCTTCTCTCCATATAGCAAACTGATCCCGGATAGTGGGAAGACACGGACCAAACTTACTGTGGAGGAGCTGAAAGCATTTGTCCAACAGCTATTTAGCCTTCCCTGTGTCATCAGTCAGGCTCGGCAAGTAAAGGTGTGTACTTGGAAATCTGTGTGATTCACTTGAATTTAGAGCTATGAATTAGTCAGTGAATATATTTGAGGCTCAGTAATGCTTTCAGGGACAGGCTATGAATACAAAATATTGTGCACCCCGATGAGTATGTTTAGTGTACATTATTTTGTTTCGTTCAGGAATTCTTCATAAAATGCCCTGAATATTTCAAAAATATGCTTTGATGTACCCTGAATGTAGCCAGAATGAAATGAAGGCAAATTGTTCATCTGGCATCACTTGCTTCTCTCCTTGGCTGAAGAACAAACTAATCAAAGAAACAAGTGGTAAATGGGGTACTGTAGTATCCCTGGCAAGGAAAAAGCCTGTGAAAGACAAGAGTTGCCCTTGGTATTTATAGCACTAATATTTATTTTTCTTGTAAAAAATTATACTGCTTTTCTGCCATTGCATTAAAGGTGTTTTACAAATTGCCTGTAACATGTGCCACAGAAGAAAAAAATTGACAAGAACAAAAGAGAGAAACAGGTACTCCTGAGTCAGCCCTTATATAACACCTAATGGTTCTGTAATGGCCATTGCAGATGGAAAGAGCATAAAGAGATTGTAGAGATTGTACAAGTTCATAATTTTAAATGTTAAAAGAAAATTTGTTGGGAAGAATCAAAAAGGAAAGAAGAAATAGGGAGAGGGAATAAATGGTTCGTTGAGAAAACATACCCACATATGTCCCAAGGTTACACAGCAAGCTTCATATCAGAGTGGGGCCTTGAATCAAGGTCTTCCAGACCTTACTCTAACCATTCTGGATCTCAGTTCCTCCATTTTCAGTTTGCTTCCTAGTAATTCATAACACGAAACACCACCACTATGCACTTCTCTGCTGTTAACTCAGATAGTTGACTTTTAACACTGCAGGTTGGAGTGGGTGTAGCACTCTGCTCATCCAGTCAAGGCTAATGAGTAAGGGGGTAGAACACATGCCTTCCTTGCCAACTGGGCCTGACTGACTAATGCCAACCAGGGTTTTTTGTTGTTTAATTCCAGGTGGTGTTCATTATATTGCTTGGTGTCTGAGTCATTTTGAACAGGGTTAGCTTCAAATTCCTAGAATGAGCTAAAAACAGTCAAGCATTCCCATGGGGCTTTTGGCAACTTTTATTCCTATGTGCTTGAGTGATCATCTTGTTCTAAATCTTCTTTAGAACTTGCTGGATGATGTTGAAGAGTTTCATGAACGTGCTCAGGAGGCCATGATGGACGAGATCCCAGACTCCTCGAAGCTGCAGTTATTGATAGACATGGGCTCTGGCCTCTACGTGGAACTTCCTGAACTGCCTCGCCTAAAACAGGAGCTGCAGCAGGCACGCTGGCTGGACGAAGTACGGGTGACGCTGTCAGATCCTCAGAGAGTCACCTTAGATGTGATGAAGAAACTGATTGACTCAGGGGTGGGCCTGGCACCGCACCATGCAGTGGAGAAGGCCATGGCGGAACTGCAGGAGCTGCTCACAGTTTCTGAGAGGTGGGAGGAGAAAGCAAAAGTCTGCCTGCAGGCAAGGTGAGTATTCTGCTGGTGGTTTTAACTCTCTGGTGGTGAGTCCTTTGAATGGAAGCATCTTTTAAGCCACTATGAGGAATAACTCTCTCTTGGTCATCCAGAAATGGAATCCTAGTAAGCATAATGACCTTTTGCATAGGAAATGATGTCTCCATTAGGCATATTGACCCCAAAAAAGAAACATGTGTGTTCTGACCCTTTTATCCTTGAACCGAGCTGTTGTTGGTCTAGCAGTTTCATATTAAAATGGAACATTAAGCCACTTGAATGGTAATACTAAATGTTTAGTTAATGATCTAAGAGTAGAAGCAAGAGTGGTGTTGATCAAACGGTATTCTGCACCTCAAGTGGCTTGACTTCAGTTACTGGTGCCAGTGTGATGTACTGGCTATAGAGTTCAGCTTGGAGCAGGTGCAAGGGAGACATGCTGATGTCCCTACTTGGCCTTTAAGCTTATTTGATTGCTTTCAGCATGTTGTTCTTTACCTTGCTGATCTCATGGTGAGACTGTGAGAGGAAGGATGGGATCACAAGTTGAATAAATGCATGACTACTATGAGAAGTACAATGTTTTTGAGGATGCAGCATTGGTTAGAGTCCTGCTAGTTAGTAAGGGCTTTATTTTAATATAATGTCCAAGAAGTAAAAATATTTGCTAACCAGATTCCCACCACCACCACTTTGGTAGGCCTCGACAAAGTATTGCTGCTCTGGAGAACATTGTTAATGAAGCAAAAAACATCCCAGCTTATTTGCCCAATGTGTTAGCATTGAGAGAAGCACTGCAGCGGGCTCGAGACTGGACATCTAAAGTGGAAGCCATTCAGGTAGGGTTCACTGCTGGCAGTGCAGCACCTTAGCTTTCAAACTGGCATTTCCTCCTTTTCCCAAAAAGCATCTGTAAGATGGGATTCACTAGCATTACCATTTGTAGCCTCACATTAACATTTTTGTCTGTTTCTTTGTTAATCCTGGTCCACCCTGCAACTTATCACAATGGCCATTTTCCTAATGTGAGGCAGGAGCTAATGCTGTGCCTGAGCACATTGTATGTATGTTACGTGAAGCTACCTTACAGTGAGGCAGACCATTAGCCTGCATAACTCCATATTGTCTACTTAAACTGGCAATGGCTTTCCAAGGTCACAGGTAGGTAAAGGTCTTTCCTGGTACCTGCTACCTGAACTCTTTTAACTGGCGATGCCAAAAACCGAACCTGCGATTTTCTGTATGGAAAGCTTGTGTTTTACTATGGATAAGTGACCTCATGCATTTGGTTGTAAGACTTGGCATTCAGTTTCCTGAAGTGGCCTAGATTCTGACACAGATGGATGCTTTTGCAGAGTGGTTAATGGTTGAATATGAAAGTATTTAAACACTCAGATTTTCTGCTTAATGAATATGCATCTTTAGCAACACACGCTGTGATTTTGCATTAGTGTGGCCCAACCCCTCCCCTTCTTTCTTTGTCACCCAAGTCTCTGACTGAACAAAAGAGGTTGTAGATGTTTATTTGAGAGTGTTGGTTTTGTATATATCTGTCAAGAGTTCACTTGTTCTTCACATGTCAAGAGAGCTTCAATAAAGTCCTCTGGAACTTAGAATTAGCTTTTTGTTGTTTAAAAAAATCAAATGTTAAAACAGCAATAAATCGTGAGAACTACCAAAATATGCTTAAATCTGTTTGTGAATGATAGAATTAAAATACTGTTCAATTTTCAGACTAAGGATGATAAAGTTTAGCTAAGAGTTTTTGTTTACCTCCCTAGAATGGTAGCAACTATGCATATCTAGAGCAGCTTGAGAATCTGTCTGCCAAAGGCCGCCTGATACCTGTCCGCCTTGATGCACTGCCGCAAGTTGACTCACAGGTAGCAGCAGCACGTGCCTGGAGGGAGCGCACTGGAAGAACATTTCTTAAGAAGAACTCCAGCTATACTCTCTTACAGGTTATTTGTTTACTTTATAGCTGCTTTTCTTGCTGAGTCTCAAGACAAATTACAAAATGTTAAAAAGCAATCATACAGCATAAGACATCCAGTAAATAATGTAATAGGACCAGAATTGCAGAATTAGAAGAAAATGCAAACTATGCAGGTTACAGAATAAAGGAAGAAGGGAAAATCAAAGGTTCTTAACCTCAGTTATCTGGCAGTCTCTCTCTTATGCTAGAGGGTGGAAAGTGCTGTATCAGCACCAAACTTACCCATGAGTGAGAGATAGGAAGGCTTTAGCTACCCTATGGAAAATACACATTGCCGTACTGTGGAAAGCTTTTGGATTTAGGAAAACTTGGACTGCCTTGGTTGAAACAAACTTATGTTGAAAGTACTTACATTTATGAATTGACTCTTCTCAGATGCTGAGTTAATTTGTATCAGCGCCTCTTCCCAATGGTAAATCTTGGTTAGGTCTGCTTTGTAATACAGCCTGTCTCTCAAAAAGTCAAAGCTGTATAAAAAACCATTAGCTGACCAATATTGCCTTGCTTTGGGTGGGAGGACAAGATGAAGACCTTGGTCAGGCGTAGGGTCCAAGTAGTCCTTGTAGCATCTGTGTTTGCTGTGGTGATTAAAGAATCTATTTTTCCCAAACCTGTGGAATACTCTAGCCAGCTTGACTAGAGATTTTTCTGTTGTTAAACAGTATTGTTAATATTGTTGCCAGTTTAGATAGCTAGTGTAGCTAAATAATCTGTTTTATGGGTCATTGATTTTCAGCCTTGACATTGATAAGCGGGTGCAGCTTCTGTAGGTCTCTTCTTGTTTCCTTGATGCAGGTGCTTAAATTAAGGACAGGAAAGCAGTTCATACCCAGCAGGTCATACTTCCAAATATTTTATTACTTAAAATATTTATACCCCGTCTTTCCACATAAGTGCCTACTTTGTTCCTTGCACAGCTGTTCTGGCTGCCAGCCTGGTCCTTCACATAGGAAGAGGGCATAGCTCAGTGTCAGAGTTCTCGGTTACACATGCATCAGACCTCAAACTCTGATCTCTGACATCTCTGGTTTTAAAGAAGAAAAAGTCTCTGGTAGCCATGCTGGGGGAAAAATCTGCCTGAGACTTTGGAAGCTGCTGCTAGTTAGAGTAAGCACTGTTGGGCAAGATGAATCGATAACTGGAACTCTGTAGAACTTGGTTTTAGTGCTGCCTCTTGGTTTCTTTCCTCTTTCTTTGAACATTAAGGAGAAATTTTTTTGCATTGTTGGAAGAAGAAAAAATACCCAAAGCCGTTCATCCATCCTGCACTTAAGCTTTCTGTCCAGACTTTATCAATAAAAACCAAGATGGCTTATAATCAATAAAACACAACCTGCAATCCATAAAATAACATTCAACAGTAAAAGGAAGTGTAGCATAGTGATTGAGGGGACGGGTTGCAAATCAGCACTCTGCTGGTTTGACTTCCATTACTGGCGTGAGCTCGGTAGATGGCCTTGGATAAGCCACTCCTCTCAGCCCCAGATATATTGTGGGGATAATAACATTGACGTTGATCACTGCTGTGAGTGAGCACTAAACTGTGCAGAAGGGCGGAATATAAGCACGTTGTTGTTGTTAAAACCATTTGCATGTCATGCAGGATAGATTTTTTAGGGTTACAGTCCTTAAAACCTTTGATTCTAAATGTTGCTTCTATATTCTTATTGTTTGGACTTGAGAATATAAGAATTAAGTGGTTGGTATCTTTCAGTAAACAGTCTGTCTCTGGATTGTGCCATCGCCATATTGCGCCTTCTTGGTTGCAGGTTTTGAGTCCTCGAACTGATATTGGTGTTTATGGGAGCAGTAAGAACAGGCGAAAGAGAGTGAAGGATCTGATGGAGAAGGAGAAAGAGAAGGATCTTGACCTGGAGTCCTTAAGTGAGCTAGAAGATGGGCTGGAAGAGACCAGAGACACTGCAACAGTGGTAAGGAATTGTAACAGCACTACTGCAGGTTTGCTTGCTTATATGGAATGCCCCTTTGAGTGTTTTTTTAAACTAATAGTAACCTGTTCATGGTGGCAGTCATTTTTACCTACTTTAGTTTGGGTGGAACAGCTATACAATGTAATTCTGACTTTGTTCAAAATGAAGATAGGTTTTTAAATGGGATCTGCGTGAGATTGAAATATTTCTACTTAGATAGAAGATTGAGTTACCAAGATACATCAGGGGCAGTTGCACTGTAGCCAGTCCAGACTGTAGCTTAGAATCGTTCTCAGTCCACCCCCAGAGAGACAAGTTGCATGCCAGCTAAAGGATGTGGTTATGGATTGACACAAACCAGGTTGTCAGGCCTGATGACCTTTCAAGTTTCCCGGAGAGATCTTTGCTCTCTTGGTGGAATTTGGGTTATTGTCAGTAACTGTGGCTACAGGATTCTAATTTGTCATCATGTCCTATAAGCAGGGCAAGGAGTGTCACATTCAAATAGTTGCCCCTGGACCTCAAAAAAAGGACCCTTTTCTGAATAAAGCATAGCTGTCTACAGTAATATAAGACTTGGAAAACTTTGGTTTGACCAGATGGAATCTTCTTGATCTTTTACATTTAAGTTGAAGGTCCCTAATCATTTATGATCTTGCTGTTTAGGTTTCATAATTACTAATTTAGGCTTTAACTATTAATCTTGTCATTTACTACTTACATTTACTTTGTAATCTGGTGTCTTAGTTAAACGTTTAATTTCTTAAGAGCCTTCTTTGATAGGTCAACCATTTCTTGTAAGTAACTCCTTTGCATTTGTTCACATTGAGTGTTTTTTAACTTGCATGTTTTGGACATTTATAGAGCTTCGTTAAACTTTTAATGTGGCCTGGTGCTATTACTGTCAGCATTCTAAAAATTAAGAACATGCTGAACCTGGAAGTGGAACCTATAATGATGTTCCGCTCTAATTTTTATTGATTTAGCTATGGGCTGTGCACCACTAATGCTACACAGCTGAGCAGTCAAGTCTTTGCTATTCTGGTTGTTGGTGCTTCGGACAGCTTAGTTAAACAGATGATTTGATTTAACACAAATTTCAATTTGTGTTTTAGGAAGCTATCTTTTTGCAAAATTCACTGTAGTAAAAATCTGCCTTTTGTATCAGATGTCTGTGGTGTAAATTTATTTTAATAAAAACAATTGCCAAATTCAAAAGCTTCAGTCAAGAACTTCTTCCTTATGTTTGCTACAACAGACTTAACATGGGTACCATATGGCTAATAACCCCATTTTTCATTCTGTTGAGGGTCTTTCTCCATGATTGAAAGAGTATATGGAATGAGCAGATGAGCACTAGTGAGGAGTTTTCAGCTCTTCTTTCTGTTGACTAGGTGGCTGTCTTCAGGGATCGGGAACAGAAGGAGATTGAAGCCATGCATGCCCTCAGGGAAGCCAATCTGGCAAAGATGACCATGGTGGATTGCATTGAGGAGATCAAGTTCTGTATCTGCCGCAAAACAGCAAGCGGGTTTATGCTCCAGTGTGAACTCTGCAAAGACTGGTTTCACAGCACCTGTGTGCCTCTCCCCAAAACCAGCTCCCAAAAGAAGGGCTCTAGTTGGCCCGCCAAAGAAGTTAAGTTCCTATGTCCGCTTTGCATGCGTTCCCGAAGGCCCAGGCTCGAGACCATCTTATCTTTGCTGGTGTCCTTGCAAAAGCTGCCAGTTCGGCTGCCTGAGGGAGAGGCTTTGCAGTGCCTGACGGAAAGGGCTATGAGTTGGCAGGATCGAGCACGGCAAGCCTTGGCTACTGATGAACTGTCTTCTGCATTAGCCAAACTTTCCGTGCTTAGCCAGCGCATGGTGGAACAAGCAGCGCGGGAGAAAACGGAGAAAATAATTAGTGCTGAGCTGCAGAAGGCCGCAGCCAATCCTGACCTACAGGTAGGAGGGTAGCGATCACTGTTTGTGTGCTGTGACACACATTGATTTGTATCCACTTAAAGCTGTGACTATCTGGGAATGCTTTTACAAAAAAGACAGTTACGTGCTCAGAACCAACTCAGATGGTAATAATAATAATAACATTCAGTTTATATATCGCCCTTCAGGACAACGTAACACCCACTCAGAGCGGTTTACAAAGTATGTTGTTGTTACCCCCCCCCCCCACACACACACCAATAACCCTGTGAGGTGGGTGGGGCTGAGAGAGCTCCAAGAAGCTGTGACTGACCCAAGGTCATCCAGCTGGCTTCAAGCAGAGGCGTGGGGAATCAAGCCCTGTTCTTCAGATTAGAGTCCTGCTGCCCTTAACCACTACACCAAACTGGCTCTCTGGATGCAATGATATTGAGATTTCTTTTTGCAATGTGCATATACCACTACATCAAACTAGTGATGGGTCAGTGTTTGATCTGAATGCCATCTTAATCCTTTAGGACTTTTTTAGACTTTAGGAAGGGTTTTTCCCCCTTAGTTGCCATATGTTTCACAAAAGACAGTATTTCTTATTGAACGTAGGTTCTGCTGGAGTAGAATTAAGTATGCTGAGTTGAATAAACTTTGTAGTTAGTTAATGCAATACGTTTTCTGTCCCCTTTGTGTAACTGTCCAAATCATACTACAGAATTTTTTTCAAACTCTCATAATAGGTTTTTACCAGCAGGGGGCATGACACGAGAATAACCCAATAACAAAACTTTCCCAAAGCGTTTCGGATGACATTCCTCTGTGTCTTTCTGTGTGCTCTCCTGACTCTTCTGATTTTTCTCTTCACAGTTTTAGCCTTCCTGTTTGTGACTTTATTTGCTCTGTCCTTATATCTTCCCTGGCTGCTGTCTCAGGGAGGCCTACCTTACAATTCTTGATCATTAAGCCTTTTATCAACAAAAGCTGGCTTGGGTAATACAGGTTGCTTTGTTTTCATCTCTCTCAGACTGTAAGGATGTGAATCACAGTCCATATGATGTTTCAGATAACATCAGCAACCTCTGAAAGTCCGCATCTAACATTGTCGTTTTTCATAGCTAGCAATTGCTGGTGCAGTCTCTTTTGAGATTATCTGCCAATGACCACTAACACTGTCATGAGTTCAGTACTGGTTGGGACGATAAAGACACTGGCTGAGTTGATGCTTACAGCTGCTTTGGGTAAAAGGAATACTCAGATAGCAACCAGTACTCCTCAGGTACAGATTAGAAATTCAGGTTCTCTGTTGTAGTCCTGACATCACTATTTTCCTGTTAAAATCGCAGGTTGTTGGGGTACTGCATTACATCCACAAGCTAACTCGATTAATTATCCTGTTTTCTGACTTCATTGGTGGTAGTTTTTATCTATATATTCTTTTCCTTCAAAAATGCTCTTCTACCCCTCAGGGTCACTTGACTAGTTTCCAGCAATCTGGCTTTAACCGGGCAATGAGTAGTGTGTCATCGTCTCCACGACAAACTATGGATTATGACGATGAGGAGACAGATTCAGATGAAGATATCAGGGAAGCATATGGTTATGACATAAAGGTCAGCGGCATAATAACCTCTGAACTCTTGAGCCACTTGTCAGTTTTTATCCTTCCATGATATGTCAGCCCACTTTAGTTAGCTCACCATAATAATAACAGTATAAAGTATCAAGATGGTCCAAGGTCTGCTCTGTGCAGCTTGTATGGATTTTTAAAAATCTTAACTGCAGAGTTTGCGCTTGTATTAACTGATATGGAAATAAGCACAAATGCATTTTCATCCTGTTATTCTGTGGCAAATATTTCCCCTTCTTTTAAGCTATCTGCTGTTATGTTGAGAGGTGGCAAAAACCCACCCAGTCTCTATAAATGGAGATACTAAGGGAGGAACTACAAGTGATAGGTTCCCTGGATTTAAAACCTGTGTCTGCTGATTCCATTTTAGCTTTTTAACACACAACCTTAAGACTCCCATCCAGAACAGGCGCACAAAGGGGTAGCCCTAGTTGTGGGCTTGCTGCTCCGCCAGCTCACCTGAGAAAGACAGCGATTTGGCTGTCCCTCTCCATACATCTCTGATCATAAGGTGAATGAGTGCTGCCTGCCCTGCCTCCCTTCATCCAGCCTAGCACTGAATCCATGTGTAGAGAGGGGAAGGGTCAGATTTAGCTTCTGCGGGTGCTTCTTTGCAGAGGGTCCAGGGACAGGGAGGCCAGGGCAGGCATGCTGGGCTTCAATGGGCACAAGGAACTGGAGGTGTCTAGTCTCCCTCTGTAAGGAACCTGAAACTAGATCTTTGGTAAAAATGGCTAGACTTAGGTTCAGAACATTAAGTATTGTCAGGGCTTGGCCTCGTTCAAATATGTGATTGCAGAACTGATGAGCAACACCTGTGGAGCTGTCTCTGAATTCCCCAGAGATTTGACTGCTCTCAGAAAAGGCTGTATGTTCACGCCCTAGATTTTCACATGCTAATTAACAGCTCAGCCATAATTGGCTCTTGAGTTGCTGGATGATTCACTGAAAAGATGGCTTCTCAGCTCACCCAGTTCCTTAGTTTTCTTCAACCAAGCTCTGACCATGATACAAGTATGCCAGAGAGAAGCTGAAAGCTGCATGTTATTCATTTCATTCATGACCACAGCATGTCCTTATTCTGAACCAGCTAGGCAGGGGAGAGGGCATGCACTCTAACAGATGGGTGAGATATGCAATAATAGATGCCAAACAGCGATGCCTAGGTAGCTAGCGCTCAAGTTTTTATATAAGCAGATTTTATTATGTACCAACTTAAACTTAACTTTTATTTAAGCTGAGTCTAGAATTCATGACTTGGGTATGAGTTACACCCCAGAGACGAACTCAGAGACTGAAAAGCATAGCCTTGGGGAAAAGAAGGGCTTTCAGTCTCAAGCAAAAAGGGAACATATCCCACCTGCCTGATTGCTGAAGTGGCTGTGTTGAGCGCCCAGAATTAGGAGGAAAGGAGGCACTCTCCTGTATCCCCCCCCCCCGGCCTCTTTCAGTTTGGAAAGTTCCCGGAATCCATCACTGCTAGCATTCACAGGGCCCTGTGCTGGATCTGGAAGCTGGGCAGAATCTGTGCTTTCATTTGAATGCTTTCACAGTGCATCTCTCCCCTCCCCCTGGATAATTAAGTGCTTTTGAATCACTCTTGTGCTGTTCCCGAGGAACACTTTGGCCATGCTTTAAAAAAATACAAGGCCACTCATAATACAAAAGCTGTTCATTTTTGCATGCAGTGAAGATTGCAAAGTGACACCCCCAGGCCCAGCAAACAGCCTGGCCCTGCTGAGTGTCTGTTCTGGGGATGGGGTGTTTTCATATCCTTGTTAAACTACAAGTAAATTAAAAATGGACTCAGAGAATGGGTTTAAAACCCAGGGAACCCATCACTTGAAGTTCTCTTCTTAGTTAACCCAGATGGATAATTCCTAATCACAGACCTATGGGGCTGGGGTTGTAAGGTGTTTAGACTTAGTTCTCAAGTCCCTTATGAGTTTGTATATGTTTTGTTTTAGGACAATGCCAGTGTAAAATCATCCAGTAGCCTGGAGCCCAACCTTTTTTGTGATGAAGAAATTCCCATAAAATCTGAAGAAGTGGTAACGCACATGTGGACAGCCCCATCCTTCTGTGCTGAACATGCATATTCATCAGCATCCAAAAGCTGCTCTCAAGGTAATGCTCTTTCTGTACATCTATGAGCTTATCTGATCCCATGACACTATGTACCTTTGAGATGTCTGGATAACAAACAAAAATCCTGACTTTATATTCTGTTTTTATGGAATTATTAAAGCAAAATACTAAAACTCTAGCTTTAGTCATGACAAATCATACCATTTATCTCCCCCCCCCACTTTCCTGTTACCTTTTTGCCTCTCTGAAAGGTTCCAGCACTCCAAGAAAACAACCCCGTAAGAGCCCACTAGTACCTCGCAGTTTAGAGCCCCCAGTGCTTGAGTTGTCTCCTGGAGCCAAATCACAACTAGAAGATCTCATGATGATAGGAGATCTCCTGGAGGTATCGCTGGATGAGACTCAACACATCTGGCGGATCTTACAGGCCACACACCCACCATCTGAGGACAGATTTCTTCACATCATGGAGGTAATGATGTCCATTTCCAACAGAGTGCTGATTATGTTACCCTGTTTTACATTGATTCTCAGTGGGTGCCATTTCAGGTGACTGCTGTTCGAATCGTGACTGCCACTCGCCAGCCTCTTTCACCTTGCTGTCAGGCTCCACCTTTGGCAGCAGAGCTCATAGAAGCTTTTAGATTCCCTTGAGAGAGGCCATCCTGAGTTCTCCTTCCTTGGATTGAGATCTTCCTGTGGCTCTTGTGCCTTCTCCTATTTTATTTTCATACCCGTTGGATTTTTTAAGATTTAAAATTCTTGGTACTTTCAGCTGTAGAATTTAAAACATTAAAAAGGCAACCCTTCGAGTGGAAGGGAGGAGTTGCCAGTCTCAGGTTGTTCTCCATTTGAGCAGAGGTAAACCTCCTTAATGAGGCCAGAGTTTTGTTCTTTACACACCTGCAGCTGGTATTACAAAAACTTGCTTGCCGTCTGGTGTAACTGACAACCAAATTATGCTGGTGTGAGTGGTCATCTTGGGCTGGTCATCAGTTGCTGATCCATTCACAGTTTTAATATTTTGTGAGCCTCTTTGGTAAGGTCTAACTTCTGTTAGAAGTTCAGAATAGCCCTCTTTTATGAAATCATTGCTTAGATTATCTGCCCCCCCCCCCTTGCATTTAAAATCTATAGTAGGAGTTTTTCTCAATCTAGTTGCTTTGGCTATTGGTGGTATTACCCCATCCCAGGACACTTGTCTAGTTCCTCCTTAGTCTAATTAATCAAACTAAGTTTTTCCCTGTATGAATTCAGTTTTTTTTAAAGTTTTTGGATAGTGGTTCTCTTGATTATTTCATTTTTTTTGCAGCACTCAGATATTGACTTGAGCCAGGAAATGCATTTCTCTTTCTTCTTGCTGGGTATACAGGATTTAACAACTGAAAGCCTTAGGGCTGAATCTAGTTCCTTGAATAGTATTGGCTTCCCTACGTGCCTGTGGGGCTCGTTTTTGGGGAATGGTGGGTATATAATTGGCCCATCACCTTCAGACTGGCCATAAAAGAGAGCTGGTTTTTCTCTTTATGCACTTCTCTCATTGTGAATGAAAGCTAGCCTCCATAGAAACAGTTTGCGTTTGACCCATTTGGCTCTAAAAGACTTTGGCACTGCTGACTTGAATTTCAATGTATTAAGCCCTACATTGTGAAGTATAACTGTGGTTTGCCTTGATACTAATCTTTCTGCTATGATTGAAGTTGGTGTTTCTGCTTAGAAACAGTTATGGACCATGGTCCTAACTGTGCTTGCCCATTTGAGTCAACATCCAGGCTCACTTTTTCTGTGTGGTGCTATCACAAACAAAAGTGATCAGGATAGTAGCATTGATCTGTCCAGGAGGCAGTCCTCTGTAGCATTCACTAGTATGTAATAAGTGTTGAGCGTGGAGATATGTTACATACTTTGCTGTGTAGTCTGTGCCACTGGAGACCAATATGCTTGGTGGGGGGGGGGGCGGGTCTGGCAATCCACTTCACCAGCGACCATTGTCCCACAATGTGGTGCAGCAGTGTGTGTGTCCTCTAGAGGGCAAGGTGATATGCTCCCTGGAAACGTTACCAAGCTCAAGCTACTTTCATATTTCTGTTATGCCACGAGAATAGCTGAGCGTATCATTTTCTTAAAGCCTATCTTTTGTTGTTTGAAGGATGACAGCATGGATGAGAAGCCATTAAAAATGAGGGGAAGGGACTCCTCTGAGAGGAAACGGAAGCGCAAACTTGAGAAAGCAGAACAGTTCTTTGGTGAAATGAAGCAGAAGTCTAAAGAACTGAAGAAGCTGGAGAAACCCAAGAAGAAGAAGCTAAAACTGACTATGGACAAGACGAAAGAGCTGAACAAACTGGCCAAGAAGCTAGCTAAAGAGGAGGAGCGGAAGAAGAAGCGCGAGAAGGCAGCTGCAGCCAAGGTGGAACTGGTGAAAGAGTGCACAGAGAAAAAGAGGGAGAAGAAAGTCCTGGATATCCCTTCCAAGTATGACTGGTCAGGAGCAGAGGAATCGGATGACGAGAATGCGGTGTGTGCGGCCCAGAACTGCCAGAGGCCCTGCAAAGACAAGGTGAGTCGTCATGGCTGAAATCTTTCAGAGATTGTTGTGACACACTTTCAAACTGCACGGGCATCTGAAAATGGCTTAGACTTGTGTCATTTTGATGTTTTTTGATATAAAGAGTAGAAACCATATAAAGCCTGCTTTCTGATCATTAAGAATGAAGTTTATGGGTAGGTATTTCTTGTCTCTCTTTATGTTTGAAATCACTAAAGCAGCGTAATATTAAAGGAGAAATTAAGTCTTGCTAAGTGAACACTGGCATATTCTCAAGAGATGCTGCAAAGGAATTGGGTGACTGTTGAATCTGGTTAATAGTTCTTCCATCTGAGGACTACTTTCCTATCTCATCTTTCCTTCCTGGTGGGCACTGTATAAAACTTGCTGACTGACACCTAGGAGTTAATTCCAGGCTTGAGATAAAACTCTTCCCAAGTATTGGTGTGTATCGAAGTGAAAGTCTCTAAGCTTGGCCATGCAGTCCTCATCTAGGAAAGTTAATCTTTCAAAGACTCTTGCATAAAGCCTGTGAGCCATGAATCTGCAGGTTGAGGGAAGCCACATGCTGCACTGCCCCACTTTTCTTGCTAAAGGTAAAGCTGCAGAGCTTTTAGAACTGATCGGATTATAGCAAATTAAATCTCTTCCGCCCTAGAGACCTTTTCAGGTCTGTCTGCAGCAACTTTGGACTCTGGTTTCAGCTTTATAGAAGCAATGTTTAAACTCTGTTTTTTTGCTTCTGTTTACAGAACATTCCACAAGCTGCTTTGAATGTGTGCGCACATAGCTAGGATTCATTTGTGCTGCAGGAATGCCAGGTGGCACCATTTGTACAGTCATGTACCTGCTTATCTGTGTGTGCATGTGGAACCAATGTGAGCAGCAATAAAGGATACTACTGCAGTCAAACAACACCCTCTGCTGTTGGCAGTGTGTGGTTCTTGCTAAAAATTATTCCTTTTGATTCCTAAAACACTTCAAATGTAAATTCTGCACAAGTGCATAAACTGCTGCAGAAATTTCCATACGCTGCAAAAGCTAGGATTTAGCTGCAGGATTTAACTGCAGAGACCTAGAAATACTGTCTAGAAACTTCACAGCACTCTAGAGGGTTTTTGGGGGACTTACTGACCCAGACTATCTATAGCAACTTAGTGCTGGTGGTAATATTTTATAGTATTCTTGATGACTCTTTATGCACTTCAAAAATATTTTTAGAAAATGGACTGCCAGCTCATAATTGCCCAGTCAGTACTAGTACGGACAAAAGCCTTATCATTCCTCCAGGAGTCATGGACTCTAAGCAGACCATTGGAAGAAAAATTCCAGAGCAGGGATCAGCCATTCTCTGTGGCCCCTGTTCTAACTCATTACATTGTTAGTGCGCTTCAGAAGGCATAGTTAGCTACAAGACTATGGTGAAATATGTGGTGGTCCTTAAAATGTGCAGCATACAGGCCATTTAGAAAGCCAGGATCATCCTTATAATTTGCTTCAGGAAATAAAACTGAATTCTATACTGGCTTAAATGTTTTTTTACAGTCCCTTGTGACTCACCTCAAGTAGAGCATGTTACAGCACTTCACTCACATGGTTACATAGACATGAATGTGGTTACCCAAAACTGAAGCTGAAAGCAAAACTGCAGCTCCCTTGCTGAATGGAGTAGTAAAAATCTCTTCTGGCTGCTGCCACAACCAGATCGGACACTTGAGGAACTGAGCCTTTTTGTTTCCTGCGTTCCACTTCTATTGAGAAAATAGAAAATTATAGAGTGATTCTTATCAATTCTTAATCAGAATATACACACAATAAATGATTAATGGAGCCCATTGTTTCCCATGAGCAGCAAAGATGAGAAGCTCGCTTATTTGGAAACTTGTTGTAATCAACTCATTTGTTTTAGTTACCTACTACTTAATTACAGGTATTTCTGATATTTTTTTCAATGTTGAACCCACATTATGTTACTTGCTGTTGATAACTGCAAGTTGCCAGTCATCCTGATAGTTCAACAAAGCAGTCAGATCAGGATCCAACCTTAAGAGATGGAAAGGCCAGCCTACTCACCCATCCTCCCCCTACTTTACTGATAGGAAGTCCCATCTCCTGTTTATCTCCCCCCCACCTCCACAGCCAGCAGTCACTGGGATGGATACCACCCCAGCCTTTCTTAGAGTCATCTTTCTCCTCTCTGGCAAGACATAGATGAAGCACACAGCTTGTAGGACCTGGTTTTATGGCAAATGTAGCTGTCTCGTCTGCATTTAAGACCTAATGGTGTTGGATCGCTTTCAGTGGCCTCTTATATAGTAAGGATAACAATAACATTCGATTTATACTGCAGTACTGCAATACTGGGGTTGACAAAGAGGGCCTGGGAGATGGTGGATAAATGAAAGTCCTTTACTATCCTTTGGGCTTTCCCTCCAAGAACGAACAACATTATTCAAGTGCTTCTGTGAGTACCAGTTAAGTACTGTATCCATCATTCCTATGCCCTATGGCTACTGATTCCAAAAGCTACAAGAATGTTACAGGACCAGTAGGATACTGTTTCCTTATTGTAGGTGAAAATAGAGGTGTGCACCCCCAAAAGTTTCCCAAAGTGGGGGGGAAAATCTGGAATTACCAAAATCCCGAAGTGGCAAGCCGCTTCAAGATTCTGGCATTTAGCTCGCTTCAGGATACTCCATAAAGATTCGGAGCATACTGAAGGGGGAGCAGACCCCCCCACCCCCCTGGAGCAACTCCCACTTATCTGGCTGGCAGAGAGAGGGGAGGCCAATCGGCTGGCGGGGAAGGCCAGAGCAGGCTCCTCTGCTGCTTGTGCCGCCACCTCTGGCGCTGCAGGGGCCAGCCGGCCGGCGGGAACGCCTGAGCTGGCTCCTCCGGGGACTGCGCCGCTGCCTCCTCCGCCACCGCAGTGGCAAAGCAGCGCGGAAAGGGGCATTTAAACCCCTTGACCTGAAGTGATACAAATCGCTTCAGGAAGCTGTGATTCGAGGTTTGATTTGAGCTTTGATTTGAGGAAATCCCGAATCATTGCAGATCGGATCTGATTTGGGTACTTTATCCGAATCTGAAACCTGAATCGCACACCCTGAGGTAGAAATAAACTAGAAAAGCCACAATTGCCATCTCTGTACTACAAAGACTGGCAGGGATTTAGAAAACACGAGTACCCAGGGTGTCGTTCACCCCTTAAAACCAACCAAGTATGTGGTATTTTGCAGATGCTATGATGGTAGAAAGAATAAAAACTTTTTATGAGCCGAGAGCCACACTAGTTTGCTTTGCACGTAAGCCTTAGGCCATCCGTAAACCAGGGAGATAAGTCTGCAAAGAGGTGGTGTTTAATGGTCAATTAGGTGCTACTCTGCTTGAAATCAGCCTGCTGTTGTACTCGTCAGCCACATTTTGGACAGAAATGTCATGGATAGTTGAGATATTAGTTGTGGGAGCAAGTTGGCTCTGAATGTAATTACAGCTCACCACCTCAGTGAGGGCATAGGAGGGGAAAGATATCTGCCTTCCCAAAAGACAATACAATGACTATGGCAGTGGAGTTGCACAATATCCAGTTGCTCTGTGTTCAAAGGATTATAGAATGTTAAATCCAAAATGTGTCTTGCCATATACATTAGGATCAGAGAGCATGAGGTTCCTAATCAGCTCTTAAGACCTAGCCTCGCCAGGTATGATAGTCCAGTATCACAGGGCAACCCAATGTCTAGTGCTGTGGAGACACACAATATTGGATGAGTTCGGCACCACATTCCTTAATGAATGGCCAAGTTGTCTCTATCAATAATTCCCCACCCCATGCCTCCTCATAGATTTGGCCATTTGATTTTGGCTGGATATTTGATATGTACCAACCCTAGACCCTGTTTAGCCTCATAGCACACACAAGGTTGGTGGCATCCTTCAGAATGTAAATAATGCTCAGTCACTGATCCTGAACTTCAAAACAACAACCGTAGCTGGGGGTGGGGGGCAACTGATCTGTACCTGGAACCATCTTGACATGGGGGGAGGTGTTGTTGAAATAGCACTTCCTAACCACTTTGAAGTGTTCAGACATGATTTTTTTAAAAAAAACCCTAAACTGAGAAGGGAACCTGATAAGGATACTGGAGTATCTGTGAACTTAATGTAATTCATACTTATAGGTAGAGTTAAGGTCAGACTTCAAAGCTGGCCCTTCCAGAAGCCAAAATGAATGCTTCAGCAGAAAGAACAAAAGCCCTACTTCTCTTTTGATGATGGCATACTTGTCTCTGGTTTGCATTAACTGCCATTTAACACATGCATCCAACTTGTGTTTCCTCTTATATATACTACTGCCACTGTATGATAGCCACCACTGTGTGATAGCCGTTAACCCTTTGCCACATCTGTGTATATTAAAAAAAGAAAAGAAACTGGAGAGGAATCCTTCGATTGCTTTCTAACAGTGCTTAGTAGGTTGGCTCAGAACAGGGGGGGGGGACCTCTTTGCATAAACTTGAATGGAAGAGGCTTGAGAAATGCAATAATTGGTCCACATTTACCTTGAGAGAATGATATATTTTTTTTAATGTGCCTATGATAGCCTGCTGTTAACAGTTGCTGGGGGCAAACAGAACAAAATCAGTGTAAATCCTAGCTTAGAGGATATCAGTCTTTCAATGTTAGTTCTGTGGTCTGAATCTGTCAAGTTTATCTTAAACCTCTGGTCCATCTACCCCTGTACTCATTATTTAAACTGGCAGTGATCTACCTGTTGATCTTTTACCCGGTGACGCTGGGAATTTTAAAAAGGACCTTTTGCACTACCACTGACCTATAGACCCTGCCCCAAGGCTCAACATTTCCGTTCAGTATTGCTTCCTTTTGTTTGATGGCAAAGGAACAGATTCCAGCTTTGTCTCTCTAAGGCTGTGATTTTGTACTCTAGAACATTATTTCCTGAAGCATTTTTTCTTCCTTGGTGAAAAGGAAATGAATATAATAAACAAATGGAAATGGGCATTCTGATTAATCAGAAACTGGCCAATAAATACACAGCAACCGTTTTTTCGACTATGTTCCTTGTCTGTGTGTGGAATCATAACTGAAAATAGCTTTGTTTCAGAGCTATGAAAATGCAAATTTCATTTAATTTATTTTTATTTACTGTGTGTGTGGCATCATGTACTTTGGCGATGCTACATAGAAGCTGTGTTGGTGTATTGTCTCAGCCCTTGTTTAAACCAGAGGATCCTCCGTGATGTGCAAGTTGGCTCAGGTAATGTATGCTGATGTAAGAATGGGATAGTACAGATCTCATATTATTCCACATGTACATGCTGTACAAAACCTGCTCAAATAAAGAAGCAATGACTAATGACGAGAGACAAATATTTTTAAAAATGAAGTCTCTATTGAGGATGAATCCCTATATGCGGATTTTTTTTCTCATGGACTCTTCCCTTGCAATTTTCCACCTGTTTCCACTGATCCTCCAGATGTGATACTTAGCATCTCTTCTGCAAATTCTTAGCGAAGTCTGCTGTACACCTTGCTCAATCTATCCTTTTTGAGCAACTATGAAACTTCCTGGGAACAAGCAATCTTGCCCTGGTAGCATTAGCCACCAATTTCTTGCATTATTATTTGAAGTTGCTGGTTAAGGCCAGGTGTGGTTCTATCCCTCTGAAGATGCTTCTTTTGGTAACAAATGAATGCCTTGCATTAATTGTTGTTTTTGTGAATAGGTTTTTACGCAGACCTTGCTGTCTTAGCTTATAATGCCAAGCTGGAGCCTTTGCTTCTCCTCTCCTCTTGCATGGTAATTGACACATCTGTTGTCTTTTGCAGGTAGACTGGGTACAGTGTGATGGTGGCTGTGATGAGTGGTTTCATCAAGTCTGTGTTGGTGTCTCACCAGAAATGGCAGAGAGTGAAGATTATATCTGTATAAACTGTGCAAAGAAACAGATGCAGGGCCCAGGCAGTCCAACACATGCGCCGCCACCTCACTTCCTGCTAAGCTACAAACGATCCATGGAAGACCTCAAGGAGACAAGTTAGCAGCTGCTTAGTCTTGCTGGGACTGGAGGGAAATGGAACACTAAGAAGGTGGTGTGAAGTGAACGTAGCCACTTGGAATGCTCCACTTCCATGGACATTCGGCCCTATGGTGGAGCTGGCCCCATTGCAGCTGGCTTCCTTTCGTATGAAGCGGGATGTTACGGGCACAGGGGTACTGACCGAGCTATGCAGATACTACCCTGTTGGAAGTCCCAGCTAGTTCTTCTTTTACTCCCATGTTTCCTAAAAGGCTGAGTATAGGCCCTGCCTTCAGGTTGAGCAGATGTGTGGCACATGGATGATGCTTTTCTGTCTCAGCAGTTCAAAAGGGGGAGCCATTGTCAAGAGCTCAGAACCCCAACACATCGCCCCATGGAGGCACAGCAATTGAGATGAAGGCACTTTCTAAGCCTCTTAATGAAATAGAGGCAGCCATGGCAATGTTACGTGGATAAAGAACCTGCTTCTAGCACCAGGCAGGAAGGGTTGGGTGTGGGTGGAGAACAACATTAGTTCCTGGGGGGTGGGGGGTGGTTAGAAGGCAAAGGCACTTGAGGTCTTGGAAATGAGCATTGGGGGTTGTGTTTACCCTAAAGCTCACACCTTAACTTAAGAAGTAGCTAAGGTATGTTGCCTTGGCAAAGCACTCTCCCCTGTACTGGTGGCCATTTTCCTGTGTTAGGCATTTACCAACACCCTGTTACTAAAATCTGTGAAGCAAGGTGCAGCTGGTAAATCTTGGGGTGTCATGAACGAATGTGGCTAGAGACTGGGGCGGAGTGCAACAGCCCAAGTTCCTCCAAATTCCACACTGAAATGTTTCTGTGAAAGAACTCCAGCTGACCATCATTCCCAGCATCACCAGACTGTGTAGCCTCACAGTTCCAGTAAGCAGACCACAAGTACAGTTTGCAAGCCCTGCTTCCTCGCCTTTTAGGTCTACAGTTGGCTACCAATCCGGTTTGACCTTGCACCCCCTTGCTTTGCTGGAAGACAGGCAGCTTGGGGGTGTGCGTCCCGGGTGACAATTGTTTTAGTAAACCCGTTTTTAAAAAAAGGACTGGTTTTTACTTTTTTCTATGTCTCGAACTACTGACTTGTCTACAAAAAAAAAAGATTATTTTTCTTTGGTTTTTATACTTAACCACGGTTACCAGCAGCACAGAACGAGAGAGAGGCTCACGAAACTAAAACCTGCCTGCAGGCTTGGTTTTTTTTAAAAAACTTCATTTTGCTTCCTTGTAGTACAAGGAAATTAGCAGTTACTTCCCACATCCTTGCTCCACCTGCTGCCTGTGTTTTAAATAGGTAAAAACATTTCATGTGCTACCTTCATGTTGGGGTTTGTTCTGTTAGCAGGGCCCCTTGGTCCTCGCTGTCTCCAGCTTATGCTGGCTTTTCTGTAAGTGAGTGGCTGAAACTGGCCATTGTGGTGTCTTCCCCTGCTCCCCATTATCTATTGTGTTTCCATAATTCTACAGTTCTAGGAGTGTTGTTATCTATAGTGTCCAGTCTTATTAGATGCAGGGGTTGGGATTTTCTAAAAGATAAAAAAACGTAGTGTTCTGCCTTGACTGTTTTCGTGTCCCTTCTGTTGCATCCCACACTTGAAGACTTCTGCAGTAAGCATCTCTGGCTTGGGGCACTGTTGACTCCTGTTTACATATGTGTGCACATAATCAGAATGTGTGTTGATCAGCAATGGTGGTGGGGAGAAGATTTCTTGAAATCTGGGGTGTTCTAAGTATTCTGGGGGCCACCCGCTGTCCCCTGTTTATTTCTTCCAGGGCCCTGCAACAGTGGAAGCAGAGAGAAATGCTGATAATTTTCGTCTTAAGTTTTCACCTTAGGCTGAATAGGCTGCCAACATTTGTTTAGATTGTATTTGATTGAAAATCAGTTCGCTTCTTCAGTTTGTCTGGATGAGGTTCAGATTTCAAAGAAACACTTGACCATGCACTTGGCTCTCCACCCCAAGCCCCATGTGTGTGCTCCCCCCCCCCCCGCCCCCACTTTTGGATTGCAGTCGCAAAGAACAAATGCACCAACTGAGCTGTAAGGTAAGATAATGTGGCCTGCAGAGAACACACAAAACAGAAAAAGCATCCTCAGTTCATCAAAGCTTAAATTGCTGTGAGGTGACTAATCAAAAGTTCGTCGCCAGCTAGGAAGCAGTGGGTGGACTTTGGTGTGGGAAAATGGTAGTAAAAGGAGAGGCAGGAGATGCAATGGTATCAGTAAAGGAAAACTTGGGCTAGTGGATTGGAGGGAAGGGGTGGTTTTTTCCTGTCTCTCCAAAAACCACCCTTAACAAGCACAACTGAGATAGAAATGCCCCCCCCCCCCCCAGTTCATTATTGGTTGCATTCTATGTATGTTAGCATTCACTGTCACTACTGCCTTCATTTTCTCCTACCTTTTCTAGCCTATTTTGAGAGGACAGATTTTCACTTAATTTTGAAAACTGTACACTCCTCTCTCTGGATCCTCCTTTTTGTTTATCTCCCCCCGCTTTGCTAGTTGCCTGCCCAGATACTTTGTTTACTATCCCACTTAGCTGTCCCCAATGTATCGAGCCTGTTCAGTCACCATTGCCTTGATGTTTTCATTTGTTCGGGTTGATATGAGCTATGAAGGAGAAGTTCTCAAGAACTCAGCTATGAACTCATTGAGTAGGTCTTAGGCTAAATGTTTTAGACCCACCCCCTTCCTGATAATAGAGGGTGGTGCCACCTTACTTTATTTGTGGTGGTAAAGATTACTGACAGTGCATAAAAGCCCTTTGAACATGTAGGGGAAAGTATTATACAAATGCAGTGTAATAATTCTTCAAGCCTAACTTAAGTTGATTAATGAGTTTTGGATGCTGATGATCTTGACTGCTATCCTGCTTCAGAAGTGGAAATGTATGGCAATAATGCATTGGATCTCCATTATGAAGGGTCCACATATGCTCCTGCCAGTGCTGAGTGTCTCTCTCATTTTTGTAAGCACACTCGCAGCTCTTGCCTTAGTCCAAAGGTAGGGCAGGGACCAGAGGTAAGTAGAGAGGGCCTTTATCTCCAAAGTTCATTGAAACTGCAGGGACAAGCACTGTGTACTTCTCATTCTGGAGATCTTGTCTTTGCAGTCACGCTGCTTTTTAGAGGCATTGTCCAGCAGGGAAACTTTGATGTGCAAAGTTGGGTGTTCTCCTCCCACATACCCACTTTAGACTCTGGCAGTCCACTTCTGAATGCATCCAGAATTCAGTCCTGCATCAGTCCCAACCTAGAGGTGAGGTCAGTGACAGAAATTTTGATAGCCTATTAAGGCTTGAACCTCCCCCCCCCCGAGGGGGGGGTCACCATCAGTTGCGACTTGATACGTTAAGGCTTGTCCCATCCACAGGACTCCCCCCCCCCCACCTTGCCCAATGGAATCTCAGTGGTGAATAGAAGACTTGTTATGAGATCACAAAATTCTTTAGTTTGTATGTGCTAGAACTCAAAACTTTGTTAGGAGTTGCTGCCAGTCTTGTAAGCAGGGTAGAGGTTTCTTGAAATGGGTTACAAGTAATACATATATATGATACTGCGTTCTTCATCACTGCAGTATATGTGGCTTCCTGCCCTTGGATATGGAGATTTTAGCTGAATTTAAGTAGTTTTATTTGTCATTTTTAAAAAAGCTTTCTGCATATTGGGAAAATACTGAAGAAGTGATCTGGCATCCAATAATTGAAGTGTGTTAAATGGATGTAATGCTGGTTCTTCTCTTGGTCTCTGTTCAGTTCTTATCAGGCATCAAACGTGCTTGTGCACCTCACATTTTGCAGTCCAGTTCCAACCCAAAATGGTGTGTTGTGTGGGGCAGCTCACTGAAACACAAATGTCAAGAAGCTAAAACTGAAATGATCATTTCGGGTTCATTCATAAAGGCCATTTCCACACACGTTGAATAATGCACTTTCAATGCACTTTAACAATCCTTTAGAAGTGGATTTTGTGTCACACATGAAAACCCAATTCCAAATGATCATTAAAGAGCATTGAAAGTGCATTAAAATAAAAAAAAAAACCTTTATATTAAGAAAGTGCATTATCCAATGTGTGTGGAAGCAGCCAAAGAATGAATCTGTCACTGGCTGGTGATTTCAACTGAATGGAACTTCCAGAGGCATTTACTACTCAGTGCCAGGTACTAGAGACAAAGTCACCTTCAGCAGGAAGTGAACATTGCCTGGAAGCACCTTCAATGGCAATAAATCGATACAGGATTATTATTTTTTAAGTTTTAGGTTTGGAAGTAAACAATGAAGCTACTAGAGTTAGTTGAGTATTTGAGCTTTAGTATTTTCAGTTTCGATTGGTAGGAAGAGAGTGGGGAATTTAATTCTGAAACTTAGAGGTAACACCAAATTAAGAAGAAGAAAAAACGAGGTGGTTTGCTGCAGCAGAGAAGAGACCAAGCTTCTTGGACATACCAGGCAAGATATTTCCAGTAGATCTAGGATCTAATGCTAGATCCAGTAGATCCAGCATTAATACACAAGTATTAATGTTAGTGTATGATGTACTGTAGCAGCCTGAATAGCCCAGACTAGTAGTTAAACAGGGTTGGACATGGTTAGTAGTTGGATGGGAGACCACTGAGGAAGATCAGGGTTGCTACGCAGAGGGAGGCACCGCTGTTCATTGACTAGTAAATATTTATACACTCCTTTTGTCATGCCCTTATTCTCCAGCAGGTTGACTGCAGCAATCTTGTGGTTAGTTTACTTTGAGCTGATAATGGGGTCTCAGTAATTTCCCCAGCATTATGCTGCACATACGAACAAGCAGTTTCTCTGCATGCTTGGTTCTGTTCTGGTGCTCTGGAAGGAGAGCGCTGCAGCTGGAAGAGCTGGTACAGCCAAGCAGAGGCGGTGGGTTTTACCTCTCTGCAGGAGCCTCAGTACACCAGAGCTGCCTCCTGTCCCGCGGAGGGGGTGGTGTGAGGGAGGTTAAAATCCATTTTCTTTGCTGGGGCTCAGCATGTCCTTGTGACTGCTGACAAGGAAAGTGCTCAGTCTGTTGTAAGTGATAGGATGGCTTCTTTCCTGCCGAGTGGTTCTGCTGCAAGAGCAATATATGTATATGTCTGGTGAGGGGCCTGGTGTGGGTGAGCAAATGAGAAAAGGAAGATGCCAATCCACAGGACCCAGCCAGCCACTTTTCTAATGGTTGTCCACTCATTCTTAAAGTGAGGCTTTGAGATCTGACTAGAGCAGGCTCACCTGGGCTATCCCGCTCAGGGCAACTAAGACCTACAAGTAACAAAACTGCTTTTATGATCTGGCCTTATGTCCCGCTTTCCTCAACTTATTGACAGATGTTACATTTCTTCAGCCCAGAAATTTGAGTGCTTTAGACAAAAAGCCTCTCTAAATTGTGATCACAGTAAGGCATCGCTACTTTTCTCTTTTCCTTGTTGCACGGTGGAGTTCTCGGCAAACTTACTTGAAGCTGAAGCTTCTGAGGGCTGGAGCTTATTTCATCGACTGCATAGAGGAACTTTACGGTCAACTGATGCAGAGAGATGAGAGATGAGAGTGTACTTGGGGTGCGAAATCCAAGCGGGACTTTTAGGAAAAACGCACAGGTATGCAAGATCCATCATCTGGCAGTGGGTGAACGGGGAAGCTGCGGTGGTAGCAGGAGCAAGTTCAACTTCAGCCCCTTCCAGGCAAGAGCCGAAACTGGGAAACGGTGGAGAGCTGCAAGAGAGCTGCCGGCTTGGCTTCGTTAGGCATATCGTCTATGCGCTTGAAACTGGCCGCCACAATAGCTGCCCCGGCAGCTGGAAGAAGCCGGGAGGGAGTCTCGAAAGTAAATAGAAGTGGAAGTAAACACGGGAAGAGCCGAAGAAAGGGGACAAAGGAGAGCCGCGAAGGAGGGCGAAGAGCAGCAGCAGCTGCAGCCGGAAAGGGACAAGGCCGAGTGGGGGAGCCAGAGGGTGCCCGAGACCCCCGGGGGGGGCAGGATGTGCCCGGGCGCCCCTCGCTGCGTGAAGCCTCGCAGCGGCAAGAGAAGTGGCGGCTCCACTGGGCTGCGGCTCCTGCGCTGTACGGCGCTGGCAGAAGGAGTCGTTTCTTGGCTCCCTCTTCGCCATTCATAAGTTCGCTTGAGATTCCCCTGGGAACCCGCGATGCGGTGTCCCCGTTTCCTGGAAGGGGCAGGGGAAACTGGCAGAACGTGCGGAAGCCCGTCTGCTTGCCGTGGAGCCGGGGGAGGGTAGCGAGCAGGGAGTGACACGGTCGCCAAGACCAAGCCACGCAGGGCGATCGAACCCGAGTTACGCTAGTCTAAACCAACTGAAATCAATGAGCGCAGGCTGGAGGAACTCTGTTCAGGATCGCTCTGGCAGTGGGGGTAGGGAAAGTCTCGCATCCGCGACGGGGAGCTCTTCCGCGGGGGCGAGCATCAGGGCAGCCGCGTGTGGTTTGTTGCAAAGCCCGGGGTGGGGGTGGGAGGTTGGAGGCAGGAATGTGGGCTGGGCGAAATCTAGAATTACACCAGGGCCGAATAAGTTTTTTTCCCTCTCCAGCCCACACTTTAAATAGCCAGTACGTTTCACTATTGCTTTCACGTTTCCCGGCCCCTGACAGCTCCATTCTTAAGGTAACAACTTGGTTTTGTACCCCCCCCCCCTCTTCTGCTTCCTTCGGCTGCGTTGTGAGCACGAGGCGACGGCTGCGTGTGTCTGAACACGGGGAATCGCTCTTTGCTTTGGTAAAGCGAGATTTAGGCGCCCCTTTCAGGGCTTGGGGGCTGACTTATTTTTCCAAAAGCTTGCATCGTCTTCTCCCTGGCTGGGCAGTGGTTGCCACCTTCCCAAGCGGCTGAGCCGCAGTGCGCCGGCTGTCAAGTTTGTAATCTTGGTCTCCTGCGCGAAGGGGCTCGGCGCTTGTGCGCGAGGGAATGAATGAATCAAAGGCTGGCGAAAGCGACTCGGCGCCCGGGGCAACGGCGGCGGCTCTTCTTTGCAGGCGCCATTCCCCAGAGCCGCTTCTTGGGAGGGCGAAGAGTAAGAAGATTGTTTTGGACATGCAGGGAGTGGCGTGAAACAAGCTGGGTTGGTCTTTTCGCATGTGGCGGAGCTTGGATCGCCCTGCCATCGTTCAATACCTGCGAAGGGGTGGGGCAGGGGAAGGGAAGAGAGGCAAAGGGCGTCGCACCTGCCGGAGCAGAAAACATGCTGTGGTTTGTGGGAGCCTTTACTGAGACCCTTTCGAAATAATCATATTATTTTTGGTCACAGTAACCAAATCCCCTGGAGAAGGCCGAGTAAAGAGGGATATCTGTATTTGAAGAGATAAACAGAATCCTTATCTCATTTTTGTTAGTATAGTATGTATAACAAATATGAATGTGAGGAAGTTACTAATATTTGGACTTCCTTGTAATTTATTTTTAGTTAGATAACCCTCCCTTTCTACTTGATGAAGAGCACCCAATAGGCAGGGCAGGTATTTTAAAAATCAGCTGGTCTCAAAGACCCTCTGAAAAAGGGTGGAAGGGCAAGAAAGAAGATGGCAAGTGCATGGCTGGGGGAGAGGGAAGTCAATGGATGGGACCCCACCACGAGTGCTTTCCAACCATACCTCTGTCACACAGGCTCTAGCAACAAGGCACGGCCAGCCAGTCACAGAACCCAGGCAGATTCCTGTAAATGAAGATGGTCTCTTAGGTTATTTGGCTCCAAACTATTTAGGAGTTTGAAACTCAAAGGCAGGACTTGAATTGGGTCTGCAAACAAACTGGGAGCCAGTATTGTTGGTAGAGCCCTGGCCTAATATGTATATTCAAGCCAATCTCAGTGAGCAATCTGGCCTCTGATTTTGGCACCAATTGAAGTTTGTAGACTGTCTTCAAGGGTGGTTCCTTGTAGAGTAATCTACAGTAGTCTAGTCTGGAGGTTATCGAAGTTATGTGTGACAATGATGACTAGCTGCCTGCCTATTCTGAGACAAGTCTTGTCTGTTGTAGAGTTCACTGAGGTCAGAGGGAAGGGGAGAGGAGGTAATATCACTGACATGCAAGTCCTCCGCCTCTCTTAATGTGCCTGTCTAGTAGGTGGCTGGCACACAGAGAATTAGTTCTTGTTCCATCCCTTCTGTACTGTGCAAGCAGGGGCTGCTGACAGTCAAACAAGGCATAGGGACAATGGCCAAAATATTTCTGTTGCCTATGCTTGCTTGCCAGGCTGAGCACCCTGAGACTACATTTCCCAGAATGCAACAAGGTTCATTGCCTTGGACATGTCAGAGCATCTGAAGCGGGAGGGAGGGGAGAGGTTCTTGCAGGGGGGGGGGGTGTCCCTCCTCTGCCTGATTAGGCTGACATTAACTTGACCCAGACAGTAGGAGGAGAGAGATAGAAGAGAGAGAGGAACCAATCAAGAAGGAAAAATGAATGGGAGTCACAACTGCTTGAGCTTATGGGGTACCAAGCAGGAAAAGTTTTTTAAAAATAAAGCATAAATATACATAATGCGAACAATGTTTGTCAGAATGAATAAAAAACAAGCTCTTCTACAGAGCTCTTAAATTTACTGTCACCAGCAACACATGATTTTTTTGTAAGCTGCCCCAAGAACCTTTGAGTAAAGAGTAATGACGTAGTCTGAGAGGCCATGTTCATCTGCTATAGCAAAATAGTAAAACTGGAGTCCAGTGTGTGTGGAATCTTAAAAACTAACAAGAGTTGTTAATAGTATTAGCTGAATCAAAGCTGACTTTATCTGTAAAAATGAAATGAGGTTTCAGTGAGTGGCTAGCAACTCCTAGCCCCTTTTAAGACTGCAGGAAACAAATACACAAATGTGCAAACTCTGTTTGCAGGACTATGATTTCTGTAACACAAATTTGATTGTATTTTGACATGCAGTTAACAGAGCCAGGCACATTGTTTTGGAGTCCCCCACTGTTCAAGAGAGGTATGCCAACTCTGGGTTGAAAAATTCCTGGAGATTTTAAGGGTGGAACTTGGAGAGGGGGGAGTTTGGGGAAGGATG
Organism: Eublepharis macularius; assembly: GCF_028583425.1. Lineage (NCBI taxonomy): Eukaryota > Metazoa > Chordata > Lepidosauria > Squamata > Eublepharidae > Eublepharis > Eublepharis macularius. Next base: position 22,459,288 of record NC_072798.1, read on the forward strand.
GAGCTCAGCAGAGATGTGATGCCATAGAGTTCACCCTCCAAAGCTGCAATTTTCTCTAGGGGAACTGGTCTCCAGGCTCCACCTGGAGGTTGGCAACATAGTTCAAGCAGCTTGAACTTCTTCAATCAGCCCACTGATGGAGTGGCTGATTGTGAGCCTCAAGTTGCTTGGCACTGTGGCTCCCACGCTCCCCAGTTACTGACATACTGGCTGCCACGGGTTTATCCTTGTCCACTGATGCCATTTTTAATTGATTAGTAGTTCCTTAACCCAGAGCTGCGAGGCCCTACCCAGAACAGCCACACAGGAAGGCAGCCCTCGGCGCGATGGCTCACTGGCTGGCCAGCTCCCCTGGAGGTGTGGCCTCTTGCCGCTTTCCTCCTTTCACAGGAGAAAGCTGGCAGCCAGGGCAGCGAAGCCAGGCAAGAGCAGAAAGACGACGGTGGCAGCAGGGCCAGGCGGAGACTCCCTGGCTGGGTTGCTGTATTTCTCCTGTAAAAGGGAGTGTAAGAGAAGGAAAGCAGCGGCATGCAAGCCCCTGCATCACCAGATGCACAGCTCCTGCAAGTCTGCCATCTGGGACCTGGAGGGGAGCTGGATGAACAGCCGGGAGAGGCAGCAGTGGCCAGGTGGAGGGCGGAGGGGCAATCCCTCCCCCTCCCCCAGCATGCCAGGGTGAGGCAGCAAAGCCGTGCCCCCAGGCGAGGTGGCGGGCCTGCATGCCAGTTCTGGATAGGGCTTTGCAGCTCTGTGTTAAAAAACGACAAGTCAATTAAAAATGGCATCCACAGACACAGGAATAAACCTGTGGCAGGTGTCACATCTAGTTTGGCCATTAAGCAATCCACAAATGCTCCTTATTGCATTTGCTGACAGCTCATTCCCAGAGCAGTGAAGGAAACTACTCTAACATATAAAATATATATTGTCTTTTCAGCGTTCTTACCTTTGCCACAGAATGATTTCCAGTAGTAATGTTCCCTGGTGATGAGAGCAATTCCATTGCCCTTCCTCTGACTGCAGCAGAGCGCAACACCTGACTGCAAGGCCAATAGTAGGCCGGTTTCAGTCCGAGCCCTGCATGACAACTAGCCCACAATTAATGCTGGGATCCTTAGGTGTGCTTGGCATTGCAAGAGAGCAGGGCTGGATTGGACTTTTACCAGGAAAGTTCCGGGAAGGCTGCTGGTGGCCAGGATCAAACCAGCAGTGCTGAAAAAGCCACTAGGCGGAGACCTGGGTCACAGTGGCAGTGATAATAGGAGTCGCTTACACCTGCTTTTCATCACTTCTGCAGCCCAGGGCTGAGCTGAGCAATGCCAGTGGTGCTCACTAGCGTGGCAAGGCACGTGTCTCAACATGCTCCAGGGCGGTTTGAAAGTCCCGATCCACCTCTGCTGCAATGCAAAGATGTCCAGTTCCATAAGGCTTGCTGTGCTTCTTTAACCAATCACGATTGACTAAGGCGCTTGCTTTCAATTTTCCTGTCTTTAGGAGACCTTTCTATAGGGTTGCCAACCTCCAGTGGTACCTGGCAATCTTCCAGAATTTACAACTGATCTCCAGATGACAGGGATCAATTCCCCTGGAGAAAATGGATGCTTTCGAAAGTGGCTGTATATGGCCTTAGGCCCCGCTGAGGTCCCTTCCTTCCCCCAAACACTTCTCTCTCCAGGCCCCACCCCCAAATCTCCAGGAATTTCTCAACTTTGAGTTGGCAATCCTACCTTTCTATGATGTGGCCAAGAAACTCTGTGTGTATCCCATGGGGCATGTGGCCGAGAGGATTCTGGGGCATGTGCCAGCACTCGGACAGTTCACCTGCCGCAGCAGCCAGGTCCCTTGAGTGGCATTGCAGCTTCCTTTTGAACTGAATTCATAACCTGGATCGCACCCACCCACTGCACTTTGAATGCGCAGCAATTTTCATTTTTAAGGGAAGCTTGTCCTCCTCTTATTTAGAGAACTGGTACCTCATTGTTCTGCTACTGAAATAACAAGCAGGCATCATATGGTACCAGTTCAACACAGAATATAACGATTGCAATCCGGAACGAAAACTCTAAAACAAAGCCTAGCCATCACCAACAGCATAACAATGTGATACACAGCCATACTCCACAATGTCAATAATGATATAAGCCAAGAATATAGCCTACCATATTAACACAGGTTTAAAACTGTGTTGTGTCAGCTCCTGGGACACAGTCCAGAACGCACTTATATAAAGGCTTATCTGTATTGGCTGTGGGGCAGGGGTAGGGTTGCCAGCTCCAGGCTGGGAAATTCCTGGAGATTTGAGGGATGAAGCCTGGAGAAGGCAGACTTTGGGGAGGAAAGGACCTCAGTTTAAGATAATCCCACAGAGTCCTCCCTCCATTGCAGCCATTTTCTCCAGGGGAACAGATCTCTATGGTCTGGAGATCAGTTGTAGTTCTGGGAGATCTCCAGCCACCACCTGGAGGCTGGCAACCCTAGGCAGGGCTGATGTTGTACCAAGGGCTGCTGCAGTGAAGGTGTGTGTTCCTCTTTTTGCCAGGACTGATGCTGCTGTTGGCTTGGCACCGAGATCACCTCTGTCTGCAGTGCAGCTTTTGAGGGGTGGCCTTGGAGACCTGTGCAGAAAAGGGGTGCGGTGGAGATGATGCTGAATGTACTTTGCAGTTTGCCTGAAGTGGATCCAGTCCTTGGAAATGTCCCCTGTTCATGGGCTCTGGCGGCCGGCTCTTGTATGACTGCACAGCCAGCCTTGTTAAATAACGAGATTTTAAAAAAAAACTCTGCAAAGAGTTCAGGCCAAAAAGTTATTTTGGCTGCAACCCTGCAACAAATTAGGGGGTGTTAAATCGTATCGACTTCCGTGAGAGTTAAGGAGCCCTCGGCGTATGCCACCTGAGACGGCCAGCCTAGGTGCAGTTAGGAGAGAGTAACTCCTTATGGACTCAGTGAAGGAACTGAATTAATTTAGGAAAAATTCTTGAACCCTCCGGCTAAACTTCTGAGCTGGAGTAAGCTTACTGATATCATATTTTCATAACATATTGATGTTGTGTGGCGTTTGATTTTATTGCATTGTAAGCTACCCTCGGGGTCTCCGTCAGCCATGCGCAACAATGGGAATGCTAAAATAAACAAACCTCGGATTATTGTGCTGAGTTTAATATCTCAGCAGCCTGTGATACCTGGGCATTGCATCCTTCCTCAGCTTTCTACATCAGGTACATTTAGGCTATACGCCAGCACTGCAAAATGGGATTTTTTAAAAAAGGTAGATCTTTGTCCTAATGAAATAAACATGCTTCATTTTTGTATCTTTTGCAAGATCTCTTAAACTTGGGTGGCACACACAGAAAACAGCTTGGAAATGGGTGCAGGAGGGCAGATGATTCCTTTTCAATCCATGAATCAAACAGCTGCTAGAGGAGATGGTGTTTATTTAATTAACTTTCGTTTGGAGCTGTTTCTCTACCAAAGTTTGCAGGATTTTTTTTTTTAAACAAGGAACATCCCTGTCCTTGCAAAGCTTTGCAGTTCACGGCAGGCATCATCTGTGCTACACTGATATACCGCAGAGTTTGGCCAGTTTGGTATAGTGGGTAAGAGCAGCAGGACTCTAATCTGGACAACTGGTTTTGATTCTCTACTCCTCCGCTTGAAGCTGGCTGGATGACCTTGGGTCACAGCTTCTCAGAGCTCTCTCAGCCTTACCCACCTCACAGGGTGATTGTTGTGGGGATAATTATAACATACTTTGTAAACCACTCTGAGTGTGGCATTAAGTTGTCCTGAAGGGTGGTATATAAATCAAATGTTATGTTATGCCCCGCGGCGCAGAATGGTAAGCTGCAGTACTGCAGCCCAAGCTCTGCCCACGACCTGAGTTCGATCCTGGTGGAAGCCGGGTTCAGGTAGCTGGCTCAAGGTTGACTCAGCCTTCCATCCTTCCGAGGTCGGTAAATGAGTACCCAGTTTCCTGGGGGCAAAGTGTAGATGACTGGGGAAGGCAATGGCAAACCACCCCGTAAAAAGTCTGCCAAGAAAACGTCATGATGCGACATCCCCCCATGGGTCAGGAATGATTTGGTGTTTTACCTTTTCTACTTTATGTTATGTCATAGGGCTGGAAGTCCCCCTCCCCCAATCCCCACATTTCACAGATGTATTTCCCTCTCAGTGAAAGGAACTTTCTTTTGAGGGGGGGGGGGGGCAACCGTTTGCACCCTTTTATGAAAGGATGCGAAACTGTTGTGGGGAGAGGCTTGGAGAGGAAATGGCTGACCATTTCCAAGGCAACAGGGCTGCTTCTCCTCCACCCCAGTCCACTGGTGCTTCGTTGACCAGCTGGAGCAGAATGTCAATGAAGATGTGCCTTTGGAATGAATGGCCACATTCTGCTCAGTTGGACTTGTGTAAGATCAGGGGCAATCACTGCTAGTGGAGCATGGCGAAACAGGAGCGTCAGCCTGGCTGTCTGGGCAGGAGGGACATGGCTTTCCCTCCCAGCCCTTGAAATGGCTATGACCTGGCCTGAAAGAGCAGAAGGCAGGGTGCTTCAAAGTTTTGCGATGAAATAGGCAACAGTGCTACACTGATACTTCCTACAGCAAACACTTTACGGAAGGATGGCATTCCTGTATCTTTATAACCAGGGCTTGTTTTCAGCTGGAACGCGGTGGAATGTAGTTCCGGCACCTCTTGAAAACGGTCACATGGCTGGTGGCCCCGCCCCCTGATCTCCAGACAGAGGGGAGTTTAGATTGCCCTCCATGCCAGGGGGCGGGGCCACCAGTCATGTGACCACTTTCACCGAGGGCAATTTAAACTTTAAAAAACTCCCCCCTTGTTCCAGCTGACCCAAAGTGACGTCATTGTGTGGTCCTGAGTCCCACCACCTCTTTTCCCAGAAAAAAAGCCCTGTTTATAACCACTCCCTGTGTGTGCGCATCAAGGAGCCCCAGCCCAGTCAGGGTTCCCAGGCTTATGCATGGGGATGTTTAAAGATGAAGGCATGGAAAACCAGCTCATCCTCTGCTATTAGCTCTGCTGTGTGATGTACCGAGGTAAAGGCAACTTTGGGGGAACTGAAATCCAGTCTGACTGCTAGTCTTTCCACCTTCTTTTCAATAAAGTGCATGTGTACCAGAAAACTTTGGACATGTACTCTGTGCATCTATAGACACTTTGTCACTGGGCTGCAACGCACTGATGTCAGTATATTGTGTACACACGGTTTGTTATGCACCTTAATTTGGCTCCTTATATAATACCAGGAATATCCAGAACTTGAACTTTCTTTCTCCTTGCCCCCCTGCAGCAATCAGCTTACGTCACAGTACTTCCTACAAGTAAACAAGAGTTGCAGTGTGTTGACGGCATTATTTTTACAATTGAAATAAATTTAAAATGAATTGGGAAATAAAGTACTTGGTGGCTTGCAAAACATCACTGGACGATGCCTTGAAAGGATGCTCAGTGAGAAACCAGAACATTTAGAAATTAATTGCTTTAAAAAACCCCGAATCCAGCCGTGTTCTTCTAATCCAAAGTAAATATTTCCCACCCCAGCAAAGTCTGTGGGTACATCTTGTGCACAAGGCAAGTCAACATCTCCCGCTGTAGCAAGCAGGCACCTGGGGTGTGAACTTTTGAGCATGTGCCTGTGGCTGTGCCTTATTTCTTAGTCCAGCTTGAATTTGCTTGCAGTGTTTTCGTAAGCATAACAGCGGAAAGGAAAGGGGGAATGGCATTGATCTGTTCTTTCTTTCTTTGAAGGTGGAATGGATTACAGAGTCCCAGGGGCAGTCATCAATGGTGAAATACCTGCACAGCCCCCAGGAGGGAAGAAGAAGAAAGAGGCAGCCGATCAAACTTTAGAACGAGACCACTGGAACAACAAGCTGGAATATGTACTTTCTGTGGCCGGGGAAATCATTGGCTTGGGGAACGTCTGGCGCTTCCCTTATCTCTGTTACAAGAATGGGGGCGGTAAGTGCAACCCTCAGGCCTGCAACTCACGTCTCTCTGTTTATAAACGTGGCAATGGTGGGGCTCAAGATATATACTTTAAGGTGCAGGTCTGCAATAAATAGGGTTGCCAGCTCCAGGCTGGGAAATTTCTGGAAATTTGGGGAGTGGAGCCTGGAGAGGGTGGAGTTTGGGAAGGTACCTCAACAGTATATAATGCCATGCGGTCCACCTTCCAAAACATCCATTTTCTCCAGAGGATCTGCTATCTATGGCCTGGAGATCAGTTGCAATCCTGGGAGATCTCCAGCCACCACCTGTAAGTTGGCAACCATACCTATTGACCGTGTTCCAATAGGACTAAATTGTCATGCAAACAAGCATCTCATCAGGTAGGCTGGTGGAGCTGCCTTTCAGTTTTCAAAATATTGAACGTTTCAGAATTTATCCTCACAGCAACCCTGTGAGGTAGGTTAGAGTAAAGCAGAAGAACATGCAGCACACCACTCAAATATATGTCACATCCAAGGTGCTGTCCTGAGTGTGCTGGAAGGGCTTAAGATGCAGACAGTTTCATATGCAATGGGCTGTGTGAACTGGTGGGTCAGTCTGCATATCCCTGGATCCAACATACTGCTTTTATCTTTTTGCACATTTATTCTGCTCCTCTGCAAAAGGCACACAATTTCAGCAGCTGAGCTACATTATGTGCATCCAGCCCATTTACTGAGCATGCAGATCTCCATAATGTACACCTTGAATTTGTTTTTCTAATAGCAGGCGTGATGCATCTGTATTTCAGGTGATTTTGTCCTTCATTTTAAAGTCCAGGTGCTAAGCAGAGCTGGAACATTATGTCACAGTAAAGAACCACTACGTGGGCTGCATGTGAGAAATCTGTGAGATTTGATTTCACTATTGTGGAACAAGCAGCATGTTTTAAATACACCCCCCCCCTAACTGGGAATATTGTCAGGGTGGGGCCAGCAGGTGCACCGTCCTCCTTGGGACATTGATCTAACCCATCTAAAATTGTTTCCAAAATAAGCTTTGGAGTTTGTTCTTTGAACCGGAATATATCTGGTTTATCGATCAGTAGTAGTGACTGGTATCTCTCCCAAAACAGTAATGTTCCAAACTCCAGCTCTGTGACTTGCCCAGTTCTACCAAGATCCAGGATTTTCCCAGCTCAGGATCCCTCTTGTGATTTAAATGGATCCTGAGAATCCCTCCATTCCTACAATCACTTGCAGGGTGTTTTAAAAGAGGTAACGGCAGGAAATTATTTAAGACTGATGTTCATTTTAAGTGGGGAAAAACTTTCTCAACTTAATAACTGTTCTTCTCCAAGTTATATGTTTCTCAGTCCGCCTGTTCAGAGACATTAAAACACACCTGGGTTTATAGTGTTAGAGATTTGTGTGGGTTATGAAAAAATCACTCATTTTCTATTGTTTTTTTAAGCCACAATCTAGCAAGGATGGCTGGTTTAAATTCTTACGTCCCCTTCCCCCTACATATGTGTGATTGAAGCAGGATGCAATATAATGTGTAACTTTTGTCTCTGAGGAAAGAAGGCCAATCCCTCAAGCTAGGTTCTTTGTGTTGCAGATTTTACTGTTTGTTTTATTTACTTTATTTGTGCCCCGCCTGTCTCCCCAATGGGGACCCAAAATGGCTCACCTCATTCTCCTCTCCTGCGTTTTATCCTCATAACATCCCTCTGAGGTAGGTTAGGCTGAGAGGCGAGACTGGCCCAAGGTCACCCAGTGAGCATCCATGGCAGAGTGGGATTTGAACCTGGGCCTCTGAGATCCTAATCTGAGACTCTAACCATTATACCACACTGGCTCTAAGATGACGGTTAAGGAGACTTGCAAGAAAATGCTGGGGGCATGCATATATCATCTCTCCTAACAAGGGTTTTTTTCTGGGAAAAGAGGTGGTGGAACTCAGTGGGTTGCCCTCGGAGATAATGGTCACATGGCTGGTGGCCCCGCCCTCTGATCTCCAGATAGAGGGTAGTTTAGATTGCCCTCCGCGCTGAGGGCAATCTAAACTCCCCTCTGTCTGGAGATCGGGGGGGGGGGGCACCAGCCATGTGACCATTTTCAAGAGGTTCCGGAACGCCGTTCCCCCGCGTTCCACCTGAAAAAAAGCCCTGCTCCTAACGATGGGAGGGTCTGATGACAGAAGCTTGACTCAAAGCTTCTTCCCTAGAAATGTTGGTCTTTAAGGTGCTATTGGACTTGAATGTTGCTGTTGTAATGTAGACCAACGTAAGTAGCTGCCTGAAACTATCATCTCTCCTGTAACAGACCTGAAAGTAAGGCCACTTAGGCTAGTAACAAAAACTACTACTACTACTACTACTACTACTACTACTACTTGTTGTTGTTGTTATTTCTGGATCCAGGAATGCAGGGTAAAGCCTGACTAGGCCAGGAGTCAGTAACTTTTTATAATTAAAGAGCCAAGCTATATGAATACTCAGTGCAAGAGATCAGCAAACATCTGGAATAAGGGCTTTTCCACATGCTTGACTCCTGATTTTCTTGGTAATCAATCCACAAGTATTGGAATTGATTTGGGCACGGATCTTCTGCACATCTGCCCTCTCTCTGCATTTTTACCGTTGTGGGGGTCAGGTTATTTTCTTCCATACATGCTTTAAATAATCAAGATTTTCAAGAGAGGGGGCTGTTGTCATTGGTGGCATTATCAGTGGCTTCCCAGCACCCTTTTAATATTTTGCTCATGTTTATATCAATATATCAATAATAGACACACACGTGGGGATGAAAAAAAAGAGCAGGAGGCGCTCCATTGATGCATGCGAGGCTGCTGTGGGGGGGAAGGATAGCATTCTGGGGGGGGGGGGCGGTACTACAGCTGGTTATTGGGAAGGGTCGATGTGAGGCTGCCCCAATGCAATGTGGGGACAGTAGTTTCAAACAGCATTTACATCCGTTTATGAACTGTATGTGTGTTGCTATGTTCCTTTCAAATGGCGCTATTTTTTTCTAGCTCCAGAAGTCCCCCCCCCCCACACACACACAATGGTACACCAGGGCTTTTGCAATTTTTTTAAAAAAAATCAACACTAGAATATCTTTATATCAATATACTGTTACAATGATAAGTTTAGGAGGTTCTCTGAATTCCTAACTTTATTTTTTTAAAGTAAGTTTCTAGCCCCTTCTCTCATGGAAATATGAGGGGAAAGGCATATCCCTGCAAGGAAAAAGGCTAGAGACTTACCTTTTCTTTCCTAATGAAAACTGGGAATTCAGAGAACTTGCTAAAGCTATCGTTAAAAGGTAAAATTGATATAACAATATTCTAGTGCTGAAAAAACCTTTCGCGCATGCTTATATCGATTTGAGGGTTGAATTGTTAAAAAAAAAGATCAAAACGAAACCGCTCATCTTCAGGGTGGGGGAGGGGGAAGAAAGGAAGTGGTTTGATGATGATGATGTTGACAGTCCAATCATTGGAAAGTTGGGAATGCACAGTGGTATAAGGAAAACCGAAAGACACATTACACACAAGGAAAAAAGAGCGCTCAAAATCAGCTTCCAGAAAAAGATCAGGGTAAAAGTGGTCCCAAAAGAACTGGAAAAAAACCTGGGAGGAAAAAAAGAAGAAGTGAAAACTAAGGGCACAAAAATAAATATGAACATCGGGGGATAAACTGACACAGTATGGGGTCAGAAGCAGAACCAACAAAAATACCCTGTGTGGGAAAGCCTTAAGTAGGCCCATTTACATAACTGAAAATTTGTGATTTAGCATTTCTGTTAACTGGTATATAAAAATCCATAAAGTTTCTGTAGCACAAATACCGGTTCTTGAAAATCCTTTATTTGGAAGTGGCCCACATAAGGTAATAAATACAGACAGGAGAACCCTGCACAATTGTTTTAGTGGACTGGCATAAATCTGTGCATGGGCTTACCCTTGAATTATAATAATAACATTATAATAATAACATTCGATTTATATACCGTCCTTCAGGACAACTTAATGCCCACTCAGAGCAGTTTACAAAGTATGTCATTATTACCCCACAACAATCACCCTGTGAGGTGGGTGGGGCTGAGAGAGCTCCAGAGAGCTGTGACTAGCCCAAGTTCACCCCGCTGGTTTCAAGTGGAGAAGTGGGAAATCAAACCTGGTTCTCCAGATTACAGTCCGGCACTCTTAACCACTACACCAAACTGGTAAACCCTTTCTGTAAAGCATCTCTAAGAAGTCCTGTTGTCCTATAGAAATCATTGCCTGCCACTCCCTTCACATTCTTATCCTTCTAGCATCCCACCTGGCTCTCCAGTAGGCCTAAATTCAAAGGTTTAAAATTCTTGAGCGAAAAAATTGTTCCCACACAGTGCCACATTTGGCTGTAGAGCCCTCTTTCAAGGGCAGTAATGGCCTAACTCCTTCCCTCATAGGACAGGATGGCATGAGATCATGTGATGATGAGTAGTCCTTGACGTGATGTGGAGTGAGCGAGCGAGAGAATCACCATGAGGAGGTTACTCTTTGGTTATCTTTTGCATTTCCTATGCAAAAGAGAGAGAACGCTTCATAAGAAATGAATTTTTATTGTCACAGAGGATTTTTAATTGGCCAGGGTGGTAGGATTGTCAACCTCTGAGTTTCCCAGAATTATAGCTGTTCTCCAGACTACAGAGAGCAGTTCCCTTGGAGAAAATGGCAACTTTGGAGGGTGGACTTTATGCCATGATATCTTCCCTTCCCCAAACTGAGGTCCCTCTACTCCCCAAACTCAACCATCCCCAGGCTCCACCCCCAAATTTCCAGGAGTTTCCAACCTGGAGTTGGCAACCCTACAAGGGAGGCTCTTGTGATGCATCTCTGCATGATGTCACAGAACGCATCCAACAAGTGCCCATAACATTAGGGCAACAGTGTTTTTATGCAGCAAAAGATTTATAGAAGTCCTCTTTGCTCATGAAAGCATAATAGTTTTTCCAGTTTGGGTTAGGACACTGATAAACAATATTTTCCTTCTATAAGAGAAGCATACGCCAGGCCAACACTGTGTAGGCGGATTAGTGATGGTTCTGCAGTTGTCTCACTTCTTCTTGGGCAAATAATCAACACAACTTCCAGGATAAGGTCCTATGACTCTATTTTGACATTTAACAAAAAATAAAATAAAGGGGATGTATTCATCTGTATAGGCAGTTTTTCCACTGGTGAGATAAGATGCAGTTGTGGGATATGGGTGTTCATTTCAACCACCTAGGCTGAAAAAAAATTATAGTGGTTGTCTTTACTAGGATTATATATCAAAAGAACTGTATAAAATGAATAGGTGGTTTCTTTAGTTAAATGATTCCCAGGCTTCTCTAGTATGTTAAGGAAAGATTTTTTTAAAAAAAAAATAAAGAAATCTCAAAGCACAATCCTAGCTATGTTTTCAGTGAAAAAACTACCTAGAGATTGATGTGGGAATTATTTTTTTCCTGTTTTACTTTAAATATTATTTGCTTAAACTGACTTTTTGGAAGCTCCAAGGAAAACAGGTTAAAAGTACTCAGTACTCATAGAGCTCTCTGGGAATAGGTTACGAACTTTGGCCCAAAATCTCTTGGATTTTACCTCACAGGCATACCTAAACCGCTTTCCCATTTTGACAGCATGAAGGAGATTAGCTATTTACCTACTTTCACATTGGATTTCTTTTTGGTTTCCCTTTATTGCATGCCTGAGAACTTTGTTTTGAAGGTGGGATTAAGAGACGGGGTTGTTTCTTGTTTTTATTTTTGTGGAACTGGAATGTTCCTAAACTGTGTGCATTAATCTGTTGATAGTTCCCATAAACTTCGTTCACAATTCCTGAGAGGATGGAAATGAAACCCTCTTAGGCCTGGAAAGGTTAAAGTGGAAGCACTATTCCCGGAATGATATATGTATGTATACCCTTGGACATGAGGAAGAGTCCTCTGAGCTTGTGAAGAGTGTACCAAGATGCAAACTTAAATAATCTTACTGTCAGGCTCTTTGTTGCCTAGTATATACTAGGGTCCCAAATATGAGGTGGGACTTTAATGTTTAAAGGTGCTGGTTCCCAGAAAGGAGCTGACAAGAATTAAATACAAAATAAGGGTTTTATTGGAAACATGGAAATAGCAATGATTACACAGACAAAAAGGGACATGGGAGAACCCGCCCTGTGGTTTTGGTTAAATGCCCTCTCCCCTTGCACTATGCCTTCATATGAATCAGGAATTACATGGCTGCTATTAAAACTTTTTTTAAATGATAGAAATATCCATTTTTGGATCTTCTAGTATCTTGCCTAGCCTAGGCAAGCACAATCTCATCAGATCTCAGAAGCTAATCAAGTTGTCCTTAGTTAGGAGTTGGATGGGAGATGTCCAAGGAAGACTAGGATTGTAGAGGAAGATAATGGCAATCACCTCTGTTAGTCTATTGCCGTGAAAACTCCACCAGTGATTGCCGTAAGTCAGCTATGACTTGACAGCACCGCCACCACAGTGTCTTGTCTAGTTTGGCTGTTGGGGTTCTAATATCTCAGAACCAAAGCTTTAGGGCTTAAATCTCCCTTTTGAGATCTGTAGGGCAAATAGTTAATCTTAGGCTGAGAATCTCTAACCTCCCCCTCTCCCATTCCATACCATTCTCTCTTTCCAGGTTGTTCTTCTGTGCTCTCCCTCTCTCTCTCTGTGCTCCGTGTGGAGGGAAGAGTTAGAGAGGAGTCACGGCCAGTAAGGCATAAATAGATATTTTGACATTTTACAGGAAAGAGGGAACAACTCTCCAGGGAAGATAAAAGTGGCTTAGTGTATTTTTTTTTAACAGAGAGAATCATGTGGTGACAGGCTCCACTTCTTCTCTAACCCCCCCTCCCAAGTCTCAATCTGTAAACTACTGCAGATCTAGAATAGCGACCTACTTATTAGACCATTCTCATGTCTTCATTTCCTCCAAAGAGTTCTGAGATTTGTAGTTTAGTAAGGTTGCAAGTTCTCTGCCAGCAATCTTGGACTTCTATCATCAGAACACCTTTCTGCAAGCAGGATGAATAGAATGGGACTTATTTCGGACTACAGCTGCTTACGATTGCTCTCCTGTTCTCTTTCTCTCCGTTCCCCCAGAAGGTTCTTCAGGAAGAGCAAGTGCCTGTTAAAGAACTTTCCAAACCATGTCGTAGATATTTAGTTTGTTTATACCTAGCCTTTTCCCCCCAGTGAGGATCCAAAGCGGCTTCCATCATTCTCGTCTCCTCCATTTTATCCTCACAAGAATCCTGTGAGGCAGGCTAGGCCGAGAGAGCGAGACTGTCCCAAGGTCACCCAGTGAGCTTCCGCACCATAGTGGGGATTCAAACCTGGGTCTCCCAGATCCTAGCCCAGTACTGTAACCACTACACCACATTAGTTTGAGAGTCCTGAGAGCTAAGGACAAGGCACTAGCAAGCAATTTTGAAAGAAGGCTTGATGGATGGATTAAAAGGGTTGTGTGAGGCGGCCTAATTTTTCAGGTGCTGGAACGTGGACGTGGTTGAAGTACTGGAACAGAAAAAGGAAATAGGGTCAATAGAAATCTAGATGTTGTATAGCCAAAACTTGGCAAAACGTCTTAGCCTGAATACTTTCTATAAGTGCCGGAAGGGCTTTCTCTTCGGAATGACGTCACATGAAAACATCATCAAAATACTGTTCAAAGTAGCAAGGCTCTTTCCACAACAGTACTTAAGCTTTCCTGAGTACTTAAGCTTTCCTCCTGGGGAGGTCATTTTTTCTGATGTAATGATGCTTGGTAAGCCATCTCTATGTATGTGTTTTTTCAGTATCATAGGTAGCCACATTTGTGTGTGAAGTATACAAACCAAACAATTATATCAGCTTGAAGGAATATAATATGGGGGGAACCCTATAAGTCTTCATTTTGTGCCAAACTGTTTTCAGTAGATTTCAGCAGTAAGTATATTCCTTAGTCCAAGGGAGATTAAAATGTGAAAAATACATTTTTTTTGTCCTCAGGGAAAAATAATAACATCATCATCATCATCATCATCATCATCATCATCATCATCATCATCATCATCATCATCATCATCATCATAATATACAAACCAAAAAGTTATGTCAGCTTAAAGGAATACAGTACCCTTCAGGACAACTTAATGCCACACTCAGAGTGGTTTACAAAGTAGCCACTTCCACACACCCTTAAAGGGATGGCCCACTCAAGGAACACTGGCGATGTCTCCATTTGCAAAATGTTTGCGGGCCATTTGGCTTCTGTTTTTTTGGTGCCTTTTTTGTGGCTGCAAAATGTGTTCCCAGAAAAGGTGCCGAAAAAACAGAAGCCAATTGGCCCACAACCATTTCGCGAACAGAGACGTCTGGATTCCTGAGGAAAAGCCGCCAGCATTCAGTGAGTGGGCTGTCCCTTTAAGGGCATGTGGAAATAGCTGGTGTGTTGTTATTATCCTCACAACAGTCACCCTGTGATGTGGGTGGGGCTGAAAGAAATTTGACTGGCCCAAGGTCACCCAGCTGGTTTCAAGTGGAGGAATCAAACCCGGCTTTCCAGATTAGAGTCCTGCCGCTCTTAACCACTATACCAAATAGGATTTTAGTACACTTCAGTGCACATTGCTTGGTCCTTTGTAGAAAGTCTTGTCAATAATTTTCCATCATATAGGTAGCTTTCGGGTATTCTCTGTAATGAATGAACACCACTTATTCTGTATAAGAAAAGACAATGATCTGGGGCTATTAGCTGACCCCAGATGGCTGTCAAGTACCATTCTGTAGATGGCAATGGGAAACCCATCCATGCTTGATGTAATGAGTTGTCCCAAGATCACCCAGTGAATTTCCATGGCATAGTAGGGATTCAAACTCTAGCTTGGGACATCCCTAGTAGGGGGCAATGCATGGGAGATGGAGTTTTGGGTAGAGGCTCAGCAAAGGTTCCATGTCATACAATCTCTTAAAGACTAACTAGATTTCCAGTGTATTCTGGTCAGGGCTATCATATTACCTCAATGCTAAAAAAAGACAGACACCATCTCAAACACTATTGTGCATGGAGCGTTCTGAACCACAAGGGACCATAACTCCATGGAAGAGCATATATTTTGCACGTGGAAGATCCAGAACCCCATCCTATATTGTTGCATATCCAGTTAAAGGGTCATATACTGCCAGCTCTGAAAGTCCATGGATTGAGACTATGGAGAGTTGTTACCCATCAGAGTAGACAATAGATAGATAAACAAACAGCCTGACTTGGCATAAGGCAGCTGTATATGTTTTGAGTGAAGACTTGGCAGCCCTCCATTTCCCAGGATTATCGTGCATCTTGTGTATCTCATATCCAAGGAGTGTTTTGGAATGTTGTGCTTAGGCCTTAATTCTTTAGCTCCTGGTTTGGACATGATGCCATGCATGCAAAATTACACAGGCAGGTTCCACAAACTTGGCATTTAAATTTAAACCAGGTCGCTTGCACTGCAGTGCCAACATTGTTTTACTAGTACAGATCCCTGTGTGCTAGAATTGTTTTTCTAGGTACCAGTTACCCCATGACACTGAACAAATGGAGATATATATAGTAAGATTTTGTTTAATGGAGACTCCATCTAATTTCCTCCATTGCCAATCAGCCATGACTGACTGATCTCAAACAGAAATCACACAATATATTGAACTTCTTACAAATTAAACTCTGATATACAAGAAGGATAATGGACTGCTGTCTGCTGCCAGGCTTAGAAATGCATCTTCCTTTACTACTAATGAGGAATATAGAAAGGTGGTTAAATACTGTATTTAATAGCTCATTGCTCCCATAGCAGGTCAAGTCTTCTGCCAGACCAATGTACTTCAATCCAAGGAGAGAGAGCCAGGTCCAACCTAGTGAAGAGCTGAAACCGTTATGCTGATTTAGGAGTGAATTATGTTTAATTGTAATTTCCCACTCTGTTAAATATTGGCATAGGCCTGGAATTTTGAAAGAGAAGCTAGCAGTTAACACCAAGGAATAATGGCCAGCTGTGCAAACCTGGAAGACCTATTTAGCGGAAGGCATAGAAATGGCTTCAGTCCCCTCTTCCCCATGGAAATTGTAATCATGTATAAAATAGCCTGGTAACGTCAGCTATCAGATACAGTCAAATATAAAATCATGTTCAAGATGGGTAGCTGTGTTAGTCTGTCTGTAGCAGTAGAAAAACTAACAAAAATTGTGGTAGGGTATGGGCTTTCATGAGTGACAGGTATCTGCATATTTAAAGAAGTGAATTGTGACTCATGAAAGCTCATACTCTACCACAAATTTTGTTAGTCTTATAGGTGCTACTGGACTCTTGCTCTTTTCTAATGAAATACTGTTGTTTGTATGACAGCCATCAAATGGCTCCTGAAAGACACCAGAGCATGGCAGTTATTGGTCATCACTAGACATGGGCACAAACGAGGAAAAAAACCCGAACACCCTGTTCGTCGTTCATTGCCATCCACGAACAACGAACAAGGAACATGGACAAACATGAATTGTTCCCGAACATGTTCGTTTTTTGTGGGGGCCAGAACCCCCCACCCAACCCCCCCACTTAGCCCCCCTCCCCTCCAACTCACTTACCTGGCCCTTTAAAGATCCCTTTAAACTATCAGGTGGCAGGGGGGGATTCCCCCCTGTCGCCTGCCAACTGATAGTTTAAAGGGCCCTGTCCTGGCAAAAACAGCAATGTCTGCTGGTAGCTAGTTTAAGGGGCTATCAACTGACCTTCTCAATGTCCAATACCCACAACATTTGCAGGGGACATAGTCCTCACTGTCCTCTGAAGACCCCCCAAGTTTCAGAGAGATTGCACCCCAGGAAAGGCATGATCCATGGGTCTCCCCCTTGGCTGTCATTTTCTCTTCACAGAGGCAAAAATGGGACTCTCTGCTGGAAGTACTTTGAAGGGTTAAAGCTAGAAGGAATTTAGACAGAGTTCAGTCCCTGCCTCTGGTTGCCAAGGGAATTGATTGCAGGTGCCAGACTGTCTGGCTTGGCGAAAGGCTGACGAAGGCAACGAACAAGGCTTGCAAGGACCACTTGTTCATTTAGAATGGGGCCTCACGAACAGCTTGTTCGCGAACAGATGAACGGGCTGTTCCTGGTTTTTTTCTATTCATAATGCTGTTCGTGCCCATGTCTAGTCATCACCATCCAACACGGAATGACATTATATCTATCTATATATATATATATATAAAGACAAGTGTTCTGACTGACTCATCAATGCCAGCCCAAACCCCTGGACCTAGAAACATGAAATTTGGGGAGAACATTCCTTTCATTATGTAAACAGCCACTGTAATGATTTTAAGAGTGTATGTGTCTTTAAATGCTTGGTGTGGTATAGATGAAGTGTGGGGGTGAAAGAGAGGGATGAGTGAGTGATGTGATTGGTTGATGACTGAGAGTGTGGGCGGAGTGAATGCAGTTTTAGACTGAAAGTGGAGGGAAAAAAGATTCAGTCAGGGCAAAAGCGGCAAGCTGTGTGCAGCCTTAGCATGTTTAAACATTTCTGAGAAAAATATTTAGTCTGGTATTAGCAGGCAAGCTGTGTCCAGCCTGAGTATTTTTTAAGCAGTTCTGAGAGAAATATAA
Source organism: Eublepharis macularius (assembly GCF_028583425.1). Classification (NCBI taxonomy): domain Eukaryota; kingdom Metazoa; phylum Chordata; class Lepidosauria; order Squamata; family Eublepharidae; genus Eublepharis; species Eublepharis macularius. The sequence goes on from NC_072798.1 coordinate 22,476,916, forward strand.
CCTATATGGAAACCTGAGCCGTGTGTTTGTGAAAGAACATTCAGTTAGGGAAAAGCAGGCAAACTGTGTGTGTGCCTGAGAAAAGGTCTTAGTTGTAATTGAGAGACAAATTAATATCAAAAGCAGGCAAGCTGTGCGTGAAGCCTGAGAGAAGATCTGTGTGACTGGGTTTAAGTAAAGTAATTTTATTGAGAACTATTCTTTTGAAACCATCAAGTTTTAGAAATAATATGAAACAAATACGCTTCTTATAAAAATAAAAGTTTACTTTGTTTTTTTTATATCCGAGAGTATCTGTCATTCCTATATCCCATTCCTATCCTCTGGGCCACATAGTACCATGAAAAAGCCTGACCCTTGGGCACGTTACTAAAAGGAGAAATTTAAGTTATTCTGGAATTTAATTCCTGGTGGCAGCAATCTACCAAAAGGGGGCAAGAATAAAAGGCTTAAAGACCAAATCTACCCAAGAGAAAGAAAGGGGTCGTAACACCCACTAAGAAAGGATTTTAAGAAATTTGCCCCCTAAGGGGGTAAAAAGGGGTAAAATGTGTTTTCCAAAGGGATACAGCTTCCCTGTGTGACTGACAGGCTGCTGCCTGCTTGCACCCCTGCCTACTGCCAGCTCGGCCACTCTTCCCTTATTGCACTAGCCTTTCAAGGTCATTTACATATGCGGGCTGATTTGGGCTCACAACATTCCACACCTCATCCTCCACCCCCAGAGATAGTTGGAACACAGAGGCCATTTGCGTATGCAACCTGATTGGTCCTCACCCCCCATATTCTAGACAGTATGCAGTTGCTATTGGATGTGTCCTGAGGTAAAATGCACCTCCCAGCCTTCCTCTAAAAGTTCACTAGGGTTGTCAATCTCCCTGTGGGGAGAAGAAAGACCGTACAAGATTCCTGAATAGGGATAACACACTTCGCTTTATTCAAACACCTTTGTGAAGCTCAGGTACTATGCTATTATATTACAAAACAAACTAAAAAAAAAAACCCACAAACCAAAAATGTTATATACCCCTAAGTGTTATAACTGGATTTAAAGTAGTTAAATATCGTAGTGAAGCATGGGTATCAAGCTAGTCAAGTATAAAATAGTTGAATAATATTACAATGAGATTATAGGCTGTAAAGTACAAATATATCACTTTGGCAAATACTGCAAAATAGCTGCAGATTTATTCAGTGTTAGTAGAAGAGAATTTTGGAGGAGCAAATAGATTTCCTCTGTAACCCACTTTGGTGATGAACCCTACTATGTGGGTTTTTCCTAGCAGTGTTTTTAGGAATAAGTGTTATAGTAGTAGAACATTTACTTTGCAGGCCTAAGGCCAGAGGTTCAGTCTCTGGCATGTGGAGTTAATGGGCTGCAGGTGGTTGAAAAGAGCATCTGCCAGTCAGAGTGGGCAATACTGAGTTATCTGAACTAGAGGCGGGCACGAACTGGAATATGAACTGGGCCAGTTCGTGGTTCATGAACTGGTGGTTTGTGGGAGTTCATTTCTCACAAACCAAACCGGTTCATTTGGTTTGTATTTCAGTTCATCACTGCAGACAGCCTGGCGCCAATCAGTTTCCTAGACAACAGGGGGGGGATGGGCTCTTTGCAGGCTTTCTGCAGTGATGTTTTCATGAACCAAATGAACTGGTTCGCGAACTGGGGCAAGTTCATGAAAGTATGTGGTTCATGAAACGTGACGAATCATGAACCACACAGTTCGGAATTTTCCCGGTTCGTGCCCATCTCTAGTCTGAACGATTGGTTTTTGTTACTTGTCTGAACTAGTGGTTTGACTTAAGTATCATTAGTATAAAACATCTTCAAATGTTCAGTTCTGCTTAGCTCTATAGTTCTAGCTAAACCATGGTATTTTTAGGTAGTCTGAGTGGACACAATCTAAGCTACATTTGTCTCACCTGGATCAAATACAAGTTGGAACTTCTTGTTCTACCACTAATGCAAGCATTCAAACATATTTTATTTAATATTAGAATGCTTGTTACCTGTTTTCCCTGCATAATGGGTCATGCTCTGGTAACTCTGTCCTCTGACAGAGGCAATTTCTGGAGCAGTTGGGTGAGGAATTGCCTGGCAAGAGAACAGGGAAAAAAATCCAGGAGAGAGGAGACTGACAAGGAAAGGGCCAAAAATGTGTTTTCAATGGATATGGAGGATTTTCTGTGGAAGGAGTTCCAGAGAAGACCGTATATGAAATAGCACAAAGGGTCATTGGCAGTAAAGTGGCCATCTTCTGGGGTGGGTGGGCCATATGCAAAGTGCGGGAAGTGATGTTATTGCATACCAGCTTGCCACCTCCCACTTCTGGAAGTGACATCACTGCATGCCATCTGCAAGTGCATATGTGCACAATCAACCCTGCTGTCAGTTTCTGGGGAGACCTGGCAACCGAATTGCCAACTCAGTTGGGGAATTCCAGGTGATTTGAAAGATGTAATCTGGGGAAGAGTGGGGATAATGTTAGTTGAGCTCAGTGGGATATAATTTCATACAGTCCACCCTCCAAAGCTGCAGTTTTCTTCAGCCTGGAGGCTGGCAATGCTATTTTTTCTCCAGGGGTTATGAGGTTTCTCCTGCTGCTGTGAGGAAAAGTTACTTCTCAAAGAGACCTTACCAACTCTGGCTTGGGAAATTCCATGAGATTTGGTGGTGATGCCTGGGTGAACAGGGGAGCAACACCAGCTTGCTGTCTGAAGCTGCCACTTCGTATGGGAGATCTGATCTCTGTCTTCTGGAGATGACTTGTAATTCCTGGAGAACTCCAGATCACCCTGAGATTGGCAATTGTATGTGTCTAGCCTCAAGATCTTCCTGAAGTTTCTGAGTTGGAGACCAAAGACTGAGATTTACTTATTCCCTCACCCTGACGTTAGAGTCGACTATTCAATGTATTTTGTGTTAATACTGTTTTGTTCAAACTCCCCGTTCTCTACCCTCGGTTCTCACCCTCTTTCAATAAAAACAGTGTTTGCTTAAGCACAGGGGTTTTTTCTGGGAAAAGAGGTGGTAGAACTCAGTGGTGGAACTCAAGACCACACAATGACGTCACTTTGGGTCAGCTGGAACAAGGGGGGAGTTTTTAAAAGTTTAAATTGCCCTTGGCGAAAATGGTCACATGGCCGGTGGTCCTGCCCCCAATCTCCAGACTGAGGGGAGTTTAGATTGCCCTCCCTGGTGCTCATCGGCGCGGGCAATCTCAACTCCCCTCTGTCTGGAGATCAGGGGGCGGGGCCACCAGCCATGTGACCATTTTTAAGAGGTGCCAGAACTCCGTTCCACCACATTCCCGCTGAAAAAAAGCCCTGCTTAAGCAGCAGCTCAAGTTTTGAATGGTGTATTCACAGTTTTGTGACCACTAAGGTGGCTTTTTTAAGACTAAAAAGGTTACACTAAGTAAAGTCAGTGTAATTAACTGGTATGTGTTTTTAAAGACCCAGATCGAATCTGCTCACTTGAGCAAAGGGGCCAACTGTTCCACTTAGAAGGAATTAAACAGCCAACTAGCACATGCTACTGGCAGGATCCTGACGCAAAGTATCACTATTAGTAAAATGTGCTTTAATATAAAAACAACAAAAAAACGAAACGTCCCTTCCTCTTGCAACTTGGCAGCACTATAATTCCTGTAAATATCAACCTCACGATTTGAAAGTCTGGCTATATTAATCATCATGCATGAATTTCTGTATCTGTAGGTGCCTTCTTCATCCCCTACCTCATCTTCCTCTTCACCTGTGGAATCCCAGTCTTCTTCTTGGAGACAGCGCTTGGCCAGTATACCAGCCAGGGAGGAGTCACTTCTTGGAGAAGGCTGTGTCCTCTCTTTGAAGGTGAGTTGGGGGCGGGGAATGGGACGAGACATGTCCTACCTCTTATTTCTTTCATTTCCTGTGGCTAATTGCAAATCCAGAAGATTCCCTGGGCAGGATGGGTAAACCTTGCTGCCATCGTTAAGGGTTTTTTTTTTACAATAAGAACTCCACATTGGCTCATGTACTGATGGTCTTTGATTGCACGCTGCTTTCCTCCTCCCTTTGAACACAACTGAATGTATTCTATGGTGCTACAAAATTATGGGACTTGATACTGGACATGGAATTCAGTATAATTTCCTGAACTTCCGTATCCATTTATTTTCATTTAGACAAAGCAACTTTCTAGAACCAAGGGCTTACATGGCTTGAAAGTGTTTTAAGCAGCCCTTGTTGACATGGCAGTAGGTGGGGTTGAGACTTATTTCAGCTTATCAAGATTGAAGTTAAACAGGCGCAGCTTCATAAATTGAGCAGAGACGTATGTGCGATGGTTACAAGAAAAGGCTCAGTCTGTCACACTCAAATCACCAACTTCAGAACCAATGACAGAAAATGAAGACTGAAACCACAGGGCCTTTCCCAGCTCACTGAGCAAATAATGCTCACAGTTTGTCCAAAGTCCAAGTTCACACCTTTTTGGAAGTTCTGTTTTGTTAACATATTAAACCAATATGATAATTTCACAGGGATGGATCCACCAGAGCATTTCCACCCACAGAAGGATTTCTGCCCTCAAAGAATGACTTTCTGTCCCACCCACTGGCACAGCCCAGAATGCCCCCACGCTGTTCCTCTCCCTGCCAGGAGCAGCATTTGGGGGGGCATTTTGAGGCAACAGTGGGAGGGAGGTGAGAAAGTCTCACTTTGGGGGCTTAAATCCTTCTTTTCACATAAACACTCTGGGGGATCGAAGTCAGTCAATGTCAGCTTTGCCATTTCTCGTGTTCGTCTTCATGGTTTCTGTGCAGTCCCACATTGGGGGCTGTGCGCACACAGGCCTCAGTGTGTTGCCTGCACAGAAGACCATTCAATGAACAAGTCTGGTGTAGTGGTTAAGAGCAGCAGGACTCTAATCTGGAGAATTGGGTTTGATTCCTCACTCCTCTGCTTGAAGCCCGCTAGGTGATCTTGGATCAGTCACAGCTCTTCCAGAGCTCTCTCAGCCCCACACACCTAACAGGGTGATTGGCGTGAGGTTAATAATAATAACACACTTTGTAAACCACTCTGAGTGGACATTACGTTGTCCTGAAGGGTGGTATATAAATCGAATGTTGTTGTTATTATTACAGGTAAGTGCAACCCTGTTTTCTGCTTTCACAAATGTTCACATTCTGCTTATTGTTACCACTTGAATTTCATCACTTTTTGGATCCATTGTTTGCATCTCTCCCCCCACCCCGTATACTGTGTGTGTCTGCATGTGTGTTTGTGTGATATCCACTCACTCTATGAATGTCAGCTGGAGTGGTCTCTAGTGCATGAAAGCTTCTGCCATAGATGTAACAGCATTGTTGTTGTTTATACTGCGTAAAAGACAGGACATGATGTCTGACCAGTGGGGATAGCTATAATAAACATGGAGCTGCTGCAGATAATGCATTGAGTTGCCCTCTTCCATTACATGCATTACAACATTACAACTGCACAAGTCATTGCGCAGTGTGTTCTCCCCTTACTGCACTATGAAATGTCTGTGAAGGTGCATGGTGCGGCAAACTTGCTGAACTGATGTAATTCTGAGTCTGGTCAGTGCTTGGATGGAAGAGCACTTGAGGTTTTTATGCACAGCATAGGATAAGGTGTGATATGCATGTAATTGACAGATAATCATTGGATGCTTTGAGCAAATGTGGAGGAAATGCTGAGCTTATTGATGCCATCTCTTTCAAAAGGAGAGGGTGAGTCTCGCCATGGGGTTGTCATGGACATAGCTGCACACTGCAGGCTTCGGAATAGAGACATAACAGCACAAATTCCATGAGCTGTCGGCTGTTTATCTCTTGTGAACCAACGTGGAACTGAAGCATAGGAACCAGCTAGCAGTCTGGGACACTTACTAGTGTAATCCCTATGTGAGTTCTGAATGCACGGATTCTGAACTGAGTAGCAGCTCCTTAAAGGCTCACAGCATTTATTCCAGCTTTATTCCAGCTTAAGCTTCCATGAGTCGTCTGGGATCTGATAAAGTGAGCTCTGATTCACTAAGACATGTGCTGGGATGTATTAATCATTAAGGTGCTACCAAACTCGTGTTTCATTTTGCTGCAACCAATTATTTAGGCTGACATGGTAGGAATCTCAAAATAAAAACGGGCATGTCTGATGAAAAGTGTTGTGTGCAGAAATATTTTTTAATGTAAATAACTAAGAATCAAGACGATTGCAGAGAAGGAAAAGGGGATTCTTTGGCGAATTGTTGGTGGAGAGATGTGCCAAAGGTCTGTGGCAGAAGATGGGGGATTAATATTTACTAGGTTAGGAAAACGTGCAAGTTCAGATGAGTTATTTCACAAATGACAGCCTGGCAACGATCTTGGGTATGAAGAAAGGGATGGAGTTTTATGGGTTGACTTCAGGCATAGCAACATGAGCAAAGGACTCTGACGCGAACCTGTTGAAATGTCCTGCTCTTGTAAATAAATGCTGTTGTTTCATTGTAATCAACAACATCTGGCCCAATCTTGGATGCAGCTGATTTCATCTTAATTATTTTATTTATTGTTGAAGTGTGTGACCTTTGTTCACTGTGGCTCTTCTCTCTGCAGGAATCGGTTATGCTTCCCAGGTGATTGTTGTGCTCCTTAACTTCTATTACATCATTGTCCTAGCTTGGGCTTTGTTTTACCTCTTCAGCTCTTTCACCATAGACCTTCCCTGGGGCAGCTGTGACCATGAATGGAACACAGGTAATCTGTCTTTCTGCTGGAGATCGACTTCAGTTTTAACATTGGGAAATCATCACCCAGCAAGAGCCAGCTGTACTTTTCAGATTGCAATGCTCCTATTTCCAGAGTGTATGACTTTTTCCTGGACATTTGTCCTTGTCCCAAGGAAAGCTGAGGCCTTCTATGGTGTTTCCATCCCAAATAACGGGACATGGGGATAGATATTTTCCCTTGCGGCACTCACCCTTTGGAATTCCCTGGCTAGGACATCCACCTCTCTATTTTCATGTTTTCTTTTTGATGATGAGGGGATTTTGACAGGTATCATTTATTATTATTTATATATGTTATTTATAGTCCGCCATTCTCACTGAGACTCAAAGTGGATTACATAGAGTGAGATTAGCACAGTCGATATCAAGGACATTTCAATAAACAATGCCATAGGATAAATAAATGCAAGTTTACAAAGACATAACATTAGTAAAATGAATTGCTGAAACAGAGCATGAGCAGTTCTAGGACTGACATTAGACAACATAGAACTATCCAGCAGGGTCATACTTAAAGCAACAGGTCAAGATAGGTAGCCGTGTTAGTCTGTCTGTAGCAGCAGAAAAGAGCACGAGTCCTGTAGCACCTATAAGACTAACAAAATTAGTGGTAGGGTATGAGCTGTGGCTCACAAAAGATCATACTGTACAGCAACAGGTAGTACATAGGAGCACATACTTAAAGCAATAGATGGCAACATAGTGGTGAAGTCTCTGGTCCCTAAATCGTTAGTGAAGCATCTCTTTGAGATCATCTCCCTACAACACAGCCCTCCTATCTGTGTAAAAAGTTCTTTTGAATAATTCAGTTTTGTTGTTGTAATTCATTCACCCAACTCTCCCCTCTCACTCCTTACTGACTTCCAGCTAGGCTTGCCATCTCTGGGTTGGGAAATTCCTGGAGATTTGGGGGTGGAGCCTGGGGAGGGGAGGATTTGGGGAGGGGAAGAACTCCTTATTAGGGTATAAGGCCATAGAGTCCACCCTCCAATTCTAAAGCAGCCATTTTTCTCCAGGGCATCTGATCTCTGTCATCTGGAGATCTCCAGCCCCACCTGGAGGCTGGCAGCCCTACTTCCAATAGCAGGATTTTGACTCCTGCTGTCAAAATCTCAGCTGATTCCTGCTCCCCAGCCCATTGGTTCCTCTTGGCTGGGGCAGCCCCGCTATTGTTGCCTCTGTTGTTTCAGAGTAGCGTTTTCCCTCTCCTCTTGCTCCCATGCCCAGTTTTTAAAAATGTATTTTTTCTCCCTTCCTTTCTACCTGTAATTTAGAGATGGGCACAAACCGGAAAAAACCCTGAACTATGTGGTTCGTGGTTCATCAAATTTCACGAACCATGAACCACGAACTTTCACAAACTTGCTCCTTGTTCGCGAACCGGTTTGTTTGTTTTGTGAAAACGTCACATCCAGGTCAGAAAACTGTCACTTCCAGGTCAGCAGAAGGTTACTTCTGGGCTAGCAGAAGTTCACTTCTGGGTCAGCAGAAGGTCTGCAGGAAGTCCATCCCCTGTTGCCTAGGAAACTGATTGATTGGCACCAGGCTATCTGCAGTGATGAACCAAAAAATGAACCAAATGAACCAGCCAAAAGTTTGTGGCGGTTCGTCAGAAATGGGATCTGACAAACCGTGGTTCGTGAACCACGAACCGGCCTGGTTCATGCTTAATTTTGGTTCGTGTTTTGGTTCGTGCTTATCTTTACCTGTAATATAACAAACCTGCAGTATTTAGACATATGCCTTTTACATATATTATGAGAAGCAACTTCGCGCTCTGGCTGTTTTTTGCTAGACTAGGCTGCATATCACAAGGACAGGATATCATTGCTGATTGCTGGTTTTGTTCAGTGCTAGCCTTTTGTTATATTGCCAGGCCATATTTAGGGGGGGGGCAGGGAGGGTCACTTGCCTTGGACACTGCCAAAGAGAGGCTGCAGGGCATGGCTGCTGGCTGGGAATGCACGGAGCTGGCAGCAGCAGTGTGAGAGGCTATGCAGTATTGCTGGGAGGCCACCTGCACCGCCCTGCCCACCTGCTGTACCATCAGGGTGGCCAGCTTGCTGGGCGCACAGTGCTGGTGGTGGCAGCACGGGCATGCTCTACGGGAGAGCTGAGAGACTGCCTGCGCCACCCTGGCCACCTGCTGCACCAACAAGAGAGCTGCGGCCCGAATCATGGGAGCACAACCAGGGGGCGGCTGTGCCCTGTGCGATGACATTACTTCCTGGAAGTGATGTCATCACACAGTCCTGGGAGTGCACATACGCTTTGCACTCACACACATGTGGTGACAGGGGCACCACCTGACAGGAGTTGCCCTGGGTGCTGGCAACCCAAGATACAGCGCTGAGTATTGCCTGGAAAGATATCACCCTGTTAAGCACTCTATTTTCTGGATTCAAGTCAAGGTGGTGGTAGAATAGATCAAGATGGGGAGCCATGTTAGTCTGTCTGTAGCCGTAAAAAAGAGCAAGAGTTCAGTAGCACCTATAATAGTAACAACATTTGCGGGTACCACAAATTTTGTAAGTCTTATAGGTGCTACTGAACTCTTGCTCTTTTCTACTGCCAAAAGATGGTGGTAATTACTTATAAAACCTTTCATGGACTGGGATCTCCATAAAATCAGTACTGTCCCTCCCAATAGGCTTTCATGTGCCAGCTCCACTGGCACATCAAGGTTTACTAAAATTGCTATCTTACAGACAGGTTACACAGTGTCTGCATATTCCCAAACCTTTTCATGGCCCCTGCACAATGGACTGTACTTGCTGAGGACACCAGAAAGGCCTCCCCATTGCTGGTATTTCACAGGCTTTGCAAACCTAAAGTTATTCTGATAGGCATTTATAAGAATGTGGCAATTTCCAGACAAGAGTTGAGAAGGGGGAGGGTTTTTTTTCCATTTTATAGTAATAGAAAATGATATTGTTATGGTAATTCTATGGCTGTTCTGTTATGTTTTTAAGTAACATTTTAACCCACTTTGAGGCCTTTTAGAGAAAAGAGGGTGAGCTTTTATTAGATATAGAAGTGGCTATAAATAACAGAGCCTGCTGGGAGATATAGAGTATTGTAGGATGGGAAACTGAATGATACAGCAGTTCTTATGCCCAGTTAAGATTTATAATAAAACTTGTTTGGAATCTAAATTGTACTGATGATCTCCAGTAAAGAACGAGTCTCTTTATTTTCATGGCGAAAGCTATATCGTTCTCCAGTTGTACTTATCAGCTTCTGTCCCAAGGGGACCTTAACTAGACCTCACGATGGCTGTATATTCCTGAGCATCCTTCACGGTTTTGTAATTTTATTGTCTTGTCTTCATTTGGAAAGTTAATGTATCTTGCATTTCATGAATGTGTCTTTCAAGTTATCTATTCACATTCTCTTTACTTGGGCCTGTCCTACAGGAAACTGCGTGGAATTCCAGAAGACGAACTCTTCTCTGAATGTGACAGCTGAAAATGCCACCTCTCCGGTCATTGAGTTCTGGGAGTAAGTGAAGATCTTTTCCGCATTCCCCTCTAGGGAGAAATGATTCTCTCAATAATGACTTTCAGCCACAAGTTTACTTCCTTCACTGGACATGCAAATTCCATTGATTTCAAACATTGCAAAGCCCAGAGAATCAAATATATTAGTAAACAAGAAAAATGCCTCTATGTCTCTTAGATGAAGGTATCTCTGATGAAATCTCCTACGTTTTTTGCTAGAACTGGTAGTCTGTTTTCTTCTACCAGTATGATTTATGTTGCTGATTTACCAAAAATGTACACACATTTCAGTATATATCTCATAGAATTACCAACCTCCTGCTGGGACCTGAAGTTCTTCTGGAATTATAATTGATCTCCAGATTTCAAGGATCAGCTCCCCAGGAGGAAATGGCAGCTTTGGAGGGTGTATTCTATGGTGTACCATAGAGATCACATCCCTGTTGAGCTCCCTCTTTCAGCCAAACTCCACCCTTCCTATGCACTGCCTCCAAATCTCCAAGAATTCTCCACACCAGAGTTGACAAATCTAATGCCTCACTTGTGAGAGATGAATTAGACCCAAAATAGTATTAATATCTTGCTCTTGGGTCTCGAAGGCTCTGCAAAATGATGCATAACCATAAACTTAGCTAGAATGCAGTGAATGACCACAAATGAACTCATTTCAAAATACCTTTCCTTAAACAGCAAATTGCAGAAGAATAACAAACTGTTAGCAGGTCTTTTTGCATCACTCCCCCACCCAAGGAATTGGGTGGGTGGGGTGATGCAGAAAGAGAAAGCTTGTCCCTCAAAACAAGGTCCAATGCGGTTTACAATATTAACATAGAAAGATAGAGCTGGAAGGGACCCCAAAGGGTCATCAATCCCCTCACAATGCAGGAAGTTCACAGCTACCTCCGTCCCACCCCCCTGTGATTCCTGCTGGGAAAGCAAAAAACCTCTGGAATCCCTGGCCAATCTGGCCTGGAGGAAAATTCCACATTAAACTCGTAACAGTTCATGCAAAGCTTTCTCAAAGGGGAATCTTTGCATTGCTTCCTAAAAGATAACAGGTCTGAGCTAAGGAGTCTAGAAAAATCCTCCATAAATTTTGTACCACCACTGAGAAGGAACTGTCTATATTACTCAATCACTTCCCCAACAGTGGGGATTTTAAACAGGGTCCCTTCAGTTGGTCTTAATATAAGGTTGTATATGGAGGGAACCTGAACATCATCAAGTATGCTAACTGAGCACAAGCTTCGGAGGCTGGTTGAATGTGCTTTCCCCTCCCAACAGGGAGGCAAGCTGACACATTTAGGCCAGAACTCTTGGAATGATTTCTCAGTGTGTCTGTTTTCTTTTTACAGGCCAAATGTAGAGGTGTTAATGGAATTATGGCAGATATGAATCTGGTGCATCAACAAAATATTATTGTGCATTTCAATCCACTTGTTCTCAAAAAAATTGGAAGAGATTTGTGACCTGCCCCTGCTCCCCAATCCTGTTCTACCTCATAAATCTCATGAGCCATGAAAAATATCTATTTTATTTCTCAAATGAGAGAAATGGATCATGTCATGGTAATGGTCTTACAGTATGGGCCTCCTGATAGATTCCCGCTCCAAAGTCCCAATTGTACCCATTAAGCTTCAATGTAGCACATCAATAACTTCTTATAGATCACAATGGGGCCCCCTTCTCCATATTGTATACAGAAAGGTTACATGAGATTTAGCTTTCATGCTCATTCGCACCTTATAGCAGCAAAAAGTGTGTTTGCCAAATTTGCAAGTTTCCCACAGTGAACCACACTGTGAAGTATGAAAGGGAGATGCATGACTGAAAATATTTTACCTGTCAACCAACATGAGGTGACCAATATGGTTTCTCAATGGCCTTCCACAAATGTGTATTGGAGATCCTCAATGAGATCAGTAATGGTGGAAAAATATCTCTAAAAGAGATCACTACTGATCTTCTTGTAATGAAGAGCTACAGGAGAAGGGTTGGTGAGTTGTAGGACATGTTTCCAGTTGACTGTTGGGCTATGATGGGCCTTAACAGTGCTCCATTTTGAACTGGGTGTGCACTTCAGAATCCTTTGCAATATTTAAGAATTTTGTGACCGAGAAGTTGGTATGGAAGCTGTTCCCCCAAGAGAGAAATTCTGAAAGCTACTGTGAAGTCAGCTATCTAACATCCTTCAATGTTAAATGTTCTGCGATCAAACACTGAAATCTATTTTTTTCCACTGTCATCCCACACCTTTCCTCCAAGGAACTCAGGGTGGTGAACATAGTTCCCCCCTTCCTGATTTTATCTTCACAAAATGGGTGTGTGTGGATCCTGCCCCGCCCCCTCTGGAGTTTCATTCATGGCAGAATGGAAAATACAATTATCTTTGGGTGTCAAATACAAATATCAAATATTCAGAGATTATCTGAACCGTCAACACTAATTCATGATGTAGAATTTTGAGGGGAGTTTTGGAGAGCCCCCACTCCTCTAGCTTTCCGCAAATGATGCAAAACTGAATTATTCAAAAAGGCTTTTGTATTGGGGGGGAGGGGGTCAGATGCTTTGCTAATGAGTTAAGGACTATAAACTTCACCACTATGTTGCCTTGCATAGTATCTGTTGTTTTAAATATGTGCTCCTATGAGCTACCTGTGCTGGAGCGGCACAGAGGGCAATCTAAACTCCCCTCTGTCTGGAGATCAGGGGGCGGGGCCACCAGCCATGTGACCATTTTCCCCGAGGGCAACCCACTGAGTTCCACCATCTCTTTTCCCAGAAAAAAGCTCTGCCTCCAGGTATAGGTGCAAAGGCTTTTCCAGCTGATTCGGAAAAGTTCATATGCACAAAAGGATCATTGCAGACCTTGGCTGAATACACAGATGTTGGAAAGGAGGGGTTTAGCAGGCTCTGTCTTGCTGCTTTCTCTGTGCATACAGAGCATGTAATTTCTAGCATCTGCATAGCACTGTTAGGAGACTCTTGGAAAATGTCCATGATGTCACATTGTTTTAGGTACCAAGGCCCATTTCACAGGCCAAGACACCTTCTCTGGAATCTGAAGCCCATTATGAAACTGGAAATTTTGGCAGAACCTATTAAAAAAATAAAATCCTGAGTTCAGTTGACTGAAATAATCTGGCACAGAACTAAGTGGTTTTGTTTGTTTCTAGTCCTGAGCACCTCAGGTAGCTCTTTATTTGAGAAAGATCTCTGCTAGGGTCTCAGTGATCTGCTGCTAAGTCAGAGTAGACAGTCCTGTGCTTGATGTATCAGTGGTCTGACTCCATAGAGATAGCTACACATCTTTCTTACCCACAGCTATTTCTTGAGGGTCAGGGTGAAATGAGAATACTAAACTGATTTTAATTTCTTTAACTTCTGTTAGGAAATGGCATCTGTCCACTCTTGGAAGATGTTTTGTTAGCATTCTATGGGCTTTACCATATTAGGGTTGCCAGGCAGCCTAATGCTCAACCATGGGAGCCAAGCAGCAGTATCTAGCACTGGAGGTGGAGTAGACTTGCCATTTATCTGCTGGGAGCAGATTTCTTGCTATTTACCTGGTAGTTGGCAGAAGAAAAAAAAATTAAATCACAGTCAGCACAATGGCATTACTTTACTTCCAGGGAAAACCAGGAAGTGACATCATGCCGTTCTAGCAATTCCCAGAAACGCTATGGTTTTACCATAGAGTTTCCAGTGATTACTAGAGTGATGTCAAATCTGCATTTTTCATGGAGTGATGTAATGTCATTGCCTGGCAGCACCTGCCCCCCCCCCCCGGTGTCTCCAATCCCCAGAAATCCCACCAGCTGGCATCCTTACTATGGAACCTTGAGAATGGGGCAGAACCTAGTTGAGTCTGAAGAACGCAAAGGGTGGCACCAGCAATGTTGTGCACTTAAGTAATATTAGGTTTGGGACTCCTGGATCTTAGGGGCTTGCCTTCATAAATTCCCAGTGTTCCCTGGGTGCATGTGTGTATGGAAGGAACAGAAGAATAAAGATGGTGAGCTGCGTGAAGCTTATTCTAGCTACAGCCTGCATTTGCACGCATGCCCTGCTGCCGTGAGCTAGGGTGGCTGGGCCCCTGGACCTCTGCTGCAAGGTCTGATCAGGGGAAGAGCCTGCTATTGCCCAATAGACATGAAGTGTATGTGTAGGGGGGGGGGAAACAAATGTTAAAAACCTCTTGAGTCAACAGAATATAGCCAGCCCTCTTGATTCTGATTCATCATCCCAGAAGTTTCCCAGGTTTTTACCCTTATTCCAAGTGGTTCAAAGGGGCTCAAAGCAGGAAACAGGAGGTACCACTTTGGCCCCTTTCTGACCAGGACTTCATATCAGCCTGTACCCGCTTGCTTTTTAACCCACTTGCTATTTAACTTGTTACCCTGAAACTTGGTAACCCTATTGTGACCGTGGCATTGTGTGGAAATGCCATATTCTGAGGTAGTCGTGACGTGGTTGGGACTGGTAACTGTGGATGCAACCAGTGAGCCTAGAATGAATCAGTCTGTTTCTTCCACAGGAGGAGAGTGTTAAAGATTTCCAGTGGAATAGAACATATGGGGGGCGTGCGCTGGGAGCTGGCTCTCTGCCTCCTGCTTGCCTGGATAATTTGCTACTTCTGTATCTGGAAAGGCGTCAAGTCTACAGGAAAGGTGAGCATCTCCCTACCCCCCACCCCCTGTCTCCATTCACAATCCTGTCTACTAAAAGCCCCTTGAAATCATAGCTTATCCTTTGTAGTTCTTATCAAAATGAGGGAAATGTTAACACATCTACAAAATCTACCCTGTTGCTGAGAGTCTCTGATCTATTGGTTTTTGTCTGCCTTTTTTCCAAAGAGCTCAGGGAATGTGGTTCTCCCCTTCCAATTTTATCCTCCAAACAGGATTATGAAGCATATTAAAGATAAGAGATAGTGGCTGGCCCAAACTTCATAGCTAGGTGGCCATTAGAACCTGGCTCTTCCCAGTCTAGCTCTTATACTCTAATCTAGTGGTTAAACCTTTCATGTCTTACATCACCCCAATCACTCTGTCAAAGAACCTGGGTCCCACCTTGACGGACACAAAAAGCTCAGTTTTCCCATGGATATTTATATTTTTACAGGAATTCCGTTATTATATTTATCCTTTATGGTAAAATTTAAGAACATTGATAATCTCAGGGCAGGGCTGGCAGGAAGTGGCACATCAAAAATACTTGCTGGTGGGTAGGGGGAATGGAAATTAGGAGAAACACCACATGTCCAAGGTTACTACTAGCATGCCAAAGGGTAACGTTACCTATGGGTAATCAGTGGGGGAAGGTAGGGGCAGCAAGAGATGGCACATTTCACTTGTAGGTGGATGTGAGACTGAGGGGGAGAGAATTCTTAGCAATTGTCATGAAACCCTGTGACCCATCTAAAGTACTTCTGCATCCCACTAGTAGTACACGTACCAATGGTTAAGAAACCCTGGTCTGATCAATCTGGAGTTGCTACTTGGCCTGCTTTTGAGTCAACTTGGCATTCATTCTTTTTTGTATCTGGATGTGTTGTGTTACTCTGCGTTGAAGATACATGTACGCTAAACGTGTGTCCATGTGAATGAGGCTACTTTCCCCATTTGGATCCAAGTTCAATCTGGGGAAGTGGAGCCCAGGAGAGAAATTTCTCTCCTACCACCTCTTGTGCCAGTTCTAAAGGAGCTGCAAGTTTAGGTTTTAATACCCAGCCTTAAAGATAAAGCTGTGTCTTTGGGAACCAAGATCAAGATAATCCAAACTATGGTACTTCCCATTACTATGTATGGATGTGAAAGTTGGACAGTGAAGAAAGTTGACAGGGAGAAAGTTGATTCATTTGAAATGTGTTGCTGGAGGAGAGTTTTGCAGATAACATGGATGGCCAAAACCACAAATAAGTGGATTTTAGATCAAATCAAGCTTGAATTCTCTCTAGAAGCTAAAATGACAAAACTGAGACTATTGTACTTTGGTCACATCATGACAAGACAAGATTCTCTGGAAAAGTCAATAATGCTAGAAAAAGTGGAAGGCAGTAGGAAAAGAGGAAGACTTAAAACAAGATGGCTTGACTCAATAAAGGAAGCCACAGCCTCCAGTTTGCAGGATCTGAGCAAGCCATAGGTCAGAGGCAACTTAACAGCACATAACACACACACACCCCAGCCAAAGGGGAATCACACCCTCATTTTCCTTCCACATCTACCTCAGATTTGCATCCCATTGTTTTGAAGATCCCTTAGAAATGTAATTGGGAATTTAACAGAATAATTGGCAAAAGCGTATTGAGTAGGATCAGGGATATTAGCACATAGTCAAAGTAATATTCAAACACAAAATCTAATGCCCATTCAAAACTGTTATGCAACATGAACCTCAGTGAACATAGCGCTCGAGTGGGAAAGACGACAGGGAAAGTGGAGGGGAGATATTAGCCATACTTTCCTACATGGGCATTTTGTCTGGGGTAGCTTATGACCTTGGACCTACTCACGCTCAGACTTCCAGGAGGGGATTGCTTGGTAAGGAAGCCAAGCGGGAATCTAGGCAGCACTTCAGGCAATTATCCAGGGGAGGTCTAGGGAGAGGAGCAGATGGCGCAAAACTGAGAGTAGCAAGCAAGCTAGACTCTTGGGGTGCATATTCATGATCCAAGCTGAATACAAGTTGGAATGCCAAAGAGCAGCTCTTGTTAGAGGGTCCAGAGGATAAAAGGAATGAAAGTTTTATTTTTCCCAGGCTGCAAGAGAGTTGGGGGAAATGTAGGTCAAGGCAGAAGTGAGTCTGAGCAGGTGGAAGCTTTGAACTGGGGAGGAGGCATGCCATGTTTTTGCACCAGAAGCCATTTCAGATAAGGAGAGATGAGTGAGCTGTCAACTTTGGGAGTAAAATCTGTTGCCAGGATCTGAGGTTCCCAGGGGTCCTTTTATTTTGCAAAACTAAGGCAAGGCAACAGAGTATCATGCCCATTGGCCTCTTGATTGGAATTAAATGCTTAGAAGAATAGTCATGGAGCTGGTAGCGCTTGACTGGGTCATCTCTCTTGGGGCTCCAAGACAACGGCTTGCTGGGGCTGCTTGAATCTGGAAGAACCAGGTCAAGGCTCAAGGGTAATGCCAACAAAATGGAGATTCAAGGCAACAATATTAGATCTAGGAAAGAGACTACTTAAAACCTGTGTAGAGTTAAATGCAGGGCTTTTTTTCTGGGAAAAGGGGTGGTGGAACTGAGTGGGTTGCCCTCGGAGAAAATGGTCACATGGCTGGGGGCCCCGCCCCGTGATCTCCAGACAGAGGCGAGTTTAGGTTGCCCTCCAAGCCGCTCCAGTGGCACAGAGGGCAATCTAAACTCTCCTCTGTCTGGAGATCAGGGGGCGAGGCCACCAGCCATGTGACCATTTTCAAGAGGTTCCAGAACTCCATTCCACCATGTTCCAGCTGAAAAAAAGCCCTGGTTAAATGATTGAATGTTTTACGAGTATTCTCCTCCTGCTGAGGTGGTGCCCTTTTGACAAGCATCATATACAGATCTGTGGGATACAGAGTTCTGTGCCTTTAGCAGCTATACTACAGGTAGAAATTCAACAGGAGTAGTTTATCCCACCTTGGTGACAGAATAATGGCAGGCATAGCCATTGACTTCTGGCCTGTTATCCAGCTGTTAAAGGCACACCGGTTCTACCAGAAAAAAGATGGTAACTCTCTAGCACCTCTTGAAAGGATTCCCCCCCCCCCCCCCGCAGAATGCTGCTGTCACCCCAGCTGTCATGCTACACTGTAGTGTGGCTCTTATGCAGCATGGTTGAAAATTTTTCTGTTGCTAACACCAAAACAATCTGTGTAAAGTTGTTGCTGCAGATGTGATCTTATGCTACGTGGATACAAAGCAGCCAATGCTTCAGTGCATCTGCAATATGTCTGCTGCTTGGTAATTCTGAAGACCTGTCTTATCTCTCCCCCCCCCCCCGCCCCACCATCTTTTGCTAGAGGATGTGTGTATGTATGCCTATTGTTTTGCTGCCTAGGTAGTCTGTTTTCTTAAATGTGTCTCAAAGTTCTGCAGTTTTTGCATGTGAACATATTAAAGTCGAACATCTTACCAAAGACCTTTTGGACTGTTATTCTCGTTGTCCTTGTCAGAGAGGCCTTCAGCATATCTGCCATACCTCAGACCTTGCCAGGTACTGCCATGTCAGGTCTTGTCAGGTACTTCACTTCACTGCATCACTCTGGTGTATGAGTTAAAGATGATTTTATTCAGGAAAGATATTAGTTCAAGAAGCTGTAACAATGGAATTGACCAGAATGCCTAAAGGTAGTAAAGCATGATCAATTATAGGACACTGTTTCCACCCCCACCCCACCCCCAGTGGGAAGGAGAGGCCATTGGGGTTTTTGGAGCACATTGCCTGGGAAGAAGGAAAAGGGGGAGAAAGGAGCTCTGTTCAGTCTCTGTGTTAAATCCAAGGTTGGGTTCCCAGGCTTCAGCAGGAACTGGTAACCAAAACACCTTGCCTGGAAGATAAGCTGTTAGCAACAAAGCAACAGAATACTAGTTTTACTCTGCATGTACTCAGAGACACAATACTATCACAATCACAATACACCTGAGGCATGGCAGATATGCTGAAGGCCTATCTGACATTCTGCCCCCCGCAAAGAACTGCCCCCACCCCCAAGGACTACCCAGCCCTTGGTTTCTCCGGGTATTTTCTGTGAAACTGGCATACTAATCTAGGGGCATTAACATCAGAAGACTTAACCTATTCCACCCATCCCAGCTTTCCATGTTTCAATTTAGAGTCCAAGATAGCCTCCTCTTTGTGGTGAGGTTGCCCGTTCACGATGAGAGGGGCTGGGATCCCAGGTTCTGGGTGCCACACATCTAGTAGTGGTGCTTTCTTCAAGAGGCTGAAATGGAATATGAGGTGGACATGTTTTAAGTTCTTTGGCAGTTTACATTCCATAATCATGTCATTTATCACTCTGTGGACCTCAAAAGGTCCCAAGTGCTTCCATCTGAGTTTCTTACTCAGTTGTTCCCCCTGCAGATTTTTTGTAGAAATGAAGACCTTGTCCCCTACTTTCAGTTCCCAGGAGGGGGAGCGTTTTCAATCAGCTTGCTTCTTATAATCCACCTTAGCTTTGTCCAGGGCTCATTTGGAGGCGGAACGTGCCGGAACAGCGTTCTGGTAGATCTGAAAAGAGGTCACGTGGGTTTTGGCCCTGCCCATGTGATTCCTTTTCCTTTTGGCTGTCCTCATCTTTAGCAGCAGGCTCTGCTGCTTTATTCTCTGTTGACGTGATTTATCTGGATTTCAGTAAAGCTTTTGATAAGGTCCCCCATGACATTCTGATGGGTAAACTGGAAGACTGTGGAGTAGACTATAGGACAGTTCGGTGGATAGGGAACTGGTTGGAGGACCGCACTCAAAGAGTGGTGGTCAACAGCGTTTCATCAGATTGGAGGGAGGTGTCTAGTGGGGTGCCGCAGGGCTCGGTTTTGGGCCCGGTACTTTTCAATATTTTTATCAATGATCTAGATGAAGGAATGGAAGGGCTGCTCATTAAATTTGCTGATGATACCAAATTGGGAGGGGTAGCAAACACCCAAGAAGATAGAATTAAAATTCAACAAGACCTGAATACTCTGGAGAAGTGGGCAGCTGTGAATAGGATGCAATTCAACAAAGACAAGTGCACAGTATTACATCTGGGCCACAAAAATGGGAAGCACAAATACTGGATGGGGTATACACTTCTGAGCAGTAGTATATGTGAAAGGGATCTTGGGGTAAGAGTGGACTGTAAACTGAATATGAGCAGTCAGTGTGATGCGGTGGCAAAAAAGGCTAATTCAATCCTGGGTTGTATCAAAGGGGCCATAGCATCGAAATCGCAGGAGGTCATAGCCCCTCTCTATACTGCTTTGGTCAGGCCACACCTGGAGTATTGTGTGCAGTTCTGGATGCCTCACTTCAAAAAGGATATGGACAAAATCGAGAGGGTGCAGAGGAGAGCGACAAGAATGATCAGGGGTCTGGAGACTGAGCTCTACGAGGAAAGGCTGAGGGCCTTGGGAATGTTTAGTTTGGAGAAGAGGAGGTTGAGGGGGGACATGATTGCTCTCTTAAAATATTTGAAAGGCTGTCATTTGGAGGAGGGCAAAGAGCTGTTCCAGTTGGCAGCAGAGGGTAGGACGCGAAGCAATGGGCTACAACTACAGGCACAAAGGTACCGGCTGGATATTAGGAAAAACTTTTTCACGGTCAGAGTAGTTCAAAAGTGGAATCAGCTGCCTAGGGAGGTGGTGAGCTCCCCTTCACTGGCAGTTTTCAAGAAGAGGCTGGATGAATACTTGTCAGAGATGCTTTAGGCTGATCCTGCACTGGGCAGGGGGTTGGACTAGATGGTCTGTATGGCCCCTTCCAACTCTATGATTCTATGATTTTCATTTGTGACTTGTGAGAGAGAGGGGAAGAGCGGGGGGGGGAGAGAAAAAATGAGTGAGTGCAAGCCGAGTGGGGCTGGGCTCCAAATGAATGTAAGCTGCTTTGAATTCGTTCTGCTCTGCTGCTTGCTTTATTTTCATTTGTGACTTGTGAGAGAAAAGGAGAGAGAGAGAGAAAGTGAGTGAGTGAGTGAGTGAGTGCAAGCTGGATGGGGCTGGCTCTCCAGAGGAGGGTAAGCTGCTTTGAGTTCATTCTGCTTTAAGGAAATACCTGGAGGTTTTTGGGGAAAGGGGCCTGAGGGGTGGATGGTGCCTTCTGATACGCTTCCGGTGATGGCAGGGGGTGTGGCATATGCTAATGAGATATGCTAATGAGCTCCTGCCATTCTTTTTCTAGGAAATGACCCCTGGCTTTGTCCAATGTATACTTAATCACCTCCCACTGGTCAGTTAGCTTAGTCCACCATTCAGTCAGGACCCCCCTTTGGTTGGGGTCAGGTTACTTATAAAGGGCATCACTTTGCCTTTGAACCCTTGGGCAATCTTGAAGGGGGATGCTCCCGTGGAGCTGTGGACACTGTTATTGTAACAATATTCTGCAATAACAAAAAAATCAGTACAATCACTCTGCTGATAATTAATGTAACATCTTAAAAATTGCTCCAACACCTGATTAACTCTTTCAGTTTGTCCATCGGTCTCGGGATGATAGGCCGAACTTAATCCTTGCTCAATCCCCACCACTTGCAACAGTTCTTTCCAGAACTTAGCCACGAACTGTGATCTTTGTTTGGATATTATCTTATCAGGAAAAGAATGTATACATACCACATGCTGCATGAACAAAGCAGCCAACTTTTTTGCCGTCAGTAATTTGGAACATGGTATGAAGTGGGCTTGCTTTGAAAATAAACCCACCACCACTAAAATCACGGTTTTTCCCTTAGAGGGGAGGAGGTCTGTAATAAAATCCATGGATATTGTGGCCCACAGCCGAGCCGGAGTCTCAAGGGGCTGTAGCAAACCAGGAGGCTTCCCTCCCCTTTTCTTCCCCGTTAAGCATACTTGGCAAGTGGAAACATTACAACACACCACACCTCATTTTAGGCCACCAAAATTGTCTCTGCACCAGGTGCAATGTTTTGAGGTATCCAAAATGCCCAGCCAATTTGGCATCATGACAAGTCTTTAGGACCTCTCCTCTCAGGCTGGCTGGAATGTACAATTTCCCTTGCCTGTACCAGCCTCCATGTTTGCCTTGCTCTAGTTTGTCTCTGGGCATCTCCTCCCCCTCCTTTTCTACCTCCACTTTTACTTTTTCCTCTCACTCCGTGAGGTCAGGCAGGCTGCTCCGCCTTGGCTTTCACTTTAGCCTGCTGCCTAGTAACAACAGCCCCTCCAAGTTGCGCAGGTGAAAACATAGTGTCCACTACCTCCTCTTTTTGACTGTTATGTTGGGAGAGGTGCGAGAGGGCATCCACCAGGAAGTTTGATTTGCTAGGGAGGTGTCTGAGCACAAAATTGAATCGAGAGAAAAACTCCGCCCTCCATAATTGTTTGGCACCCAATTTGCGAGGGCCGAATAATGCTTCCAAATGTTATGATCAGCCCATACTTCAAAAGGCATTTTATCCCCTTCCAACCAATGCCTCCATGTGCATAAAGCTAACTTAACGGCAGATGCTTCTTTGTCCCACACTGTCCAATGGTGCTCCGTCTCAGAAAACCTTTTAGATATGTAAGCACAGGGGTATAATTTCCCTTCATCATCCTCTTGTAGGATTACCCCTCCCCCCCATCGCAACATCACTGGCATCCACTTGGACCACAAATTTATGGTTGTCGTCAGTGTCATGGGCTGGGCCGGGCCAGCCCAAGCAGGGTGGTTCAAATCCAAACCTTAATGCCAGAGTCTGAGGGGAGTTCCAAGAGCTAAAGCCAGGTCAAACCGGTGGTCAGAGCACGAGATAACACCAGGAGTGAGTCCAGAGTCCAAGAGCAAGGTCAGGCACAGTCCAAGGTCAGTTACCGATAGCATCAGGTCCAAAAGCAGGCACGGGCAAGGTCCACAGAACACAGAGTGGTTGCAGGCAATAGACACCTTGCTTCCACACCCGGCAGTTCCTCCAGACTGGCTCTTATAGCCAGGCGTGGTTTTCAGCCAGCTGCTGGGGCTCCATCCTGATGCTACTCATCGTCACTCTCCAGCAGCTGGCATTGGCTCAAGAGGCGAGCACTGCGCCGTCTCTCCTGCAGTTCCAGTCTCTGGCGCTGCCTGTGGCGTTCCTTGGGCGTGGGTGAACCTGGGGGGGTGGAGGCTCTTGGCTGCGCTGCACTTGTAGAAGTCCCTGGCTGAGCTTCCCCTGTGGTATTGGAGCTAGAGGGTGCTGGTGTCTCAGCTGCTAGCTACAAGCTCTGATCAGCCAGCAGCTGTTGCTCCTGATTGCTGGCTTCTTCTGAATCAGGGCTAGGGCTGGCTACACAGGGCTCCTCTTCTCCTGAGGAGTCCTGGCTGGCTACACGAGGCTTCTCTCCTCCAGAGGAGACCTCACTCTCAGACTGGGCCATGACAGTCGAGGTGGTGTAGAACTGGCTTAGAGGTTAACAACCATTTCAGGTTCTCAAAAATCTTTGGAAAATTATATTGTAAAATTTTTCCAATATAATACGCTGATCCAAAGCTTGGGTTCTGGTCAGGAAATGTGCTGGAACAAGGGTAGTTTGGGCACATCAGAATCCCCAGGTAGGTCAACGCATATAGGCCTTGCCATTGTAAACACATTTCTGTGAAAGCTGTTTTGTGTGACTATGAGCTGCTCTTAGTTTCCACAGCACTGGAATGCTTTGTAATTTGTTCTTCCCTCCCCAAGAAGAGTCTGTTGTCACATCTATTTCATATGACAGCAGATGGGAAAAAAGCCTGCATTGGATTTCTTCCAAACTGTAATTGCTGGTTGTGTACATCCATCACCATGTGCAGGGTTTGGCTTCTGGCAGGCCCCTACCAATGCTCAAAAAGTGTCACTTTCAGTAGCATGCCAAATCTTGTGCATGGTGAGTAAGGGGCTTCTAGCTATCTGCATTGGCCTGCAGATTACCAGCACAACTTCCACCTGCAGAAGCCCACCCCTTGCTAATATAAAGACCTGGGATTGGTAAGGGAGCAAGCCAAATGGCACCTTGACAGTTATTCTAATTTTTGTCTTAGTGGGGTTTTTTTTTGATGGTGCAATGTTTATCTGAAGACAAGTTGCTGCTTTAGAGGTTTAGAGGATTATTTGCATTTATTAAAATAAAGTTTTGAAGTATGAGTGATATCATGAAAAGACTGTGGGCTGGTTTGAGGTTTGTAGGACTAGATGTAGAAGTAATAGATGTCCTGATATGTTTGGATTTGGGGTGATTATATTTTTGAGTGAGATGGTTTATGACTTTATAATTTAGAAGTGGCTTTGAATCCTGAGTTGCAGGAGAAAAGCGGCACAACTATTCTGAATTTTAAAAATGTGCATAACTGCACAAAAGATCAGGTGAGCTGATCTTTTAGCCCACCTGAACAAATATTTGTGTGCGCGCGCCTCCTATGCACAAGGTGGTTATTATGATATGGCCTTGGCCATGTTCTCTTGACTATGCCACCTCCTCTGCCTGATTTCCAATGCACACAATATGCTGCTGTCATTTGAATTGTGCTCATTAGTGTGTTTTTAATACACTCTCCTGTGCCATTCCCAGCAGATCTTTGTGTTTGGAACCGAGAACAGATGGATACACAAAGTCGTCATAGTAAGAAAACCGCCTTTTCTTGATGAGATGCAAACACACAATGTGGTTATTAGACCCGATAGAATCAAAGTGCTCTGGCTATGGCATGGCAAAAGATTCAACAGTGTTCCTTCATTGCAAATGAAATGAGAGTCTAGCACAAGCACCCTGTAGGGAAGAGGTGGAGAAGCTGGTAATCAGCAGGTTTCTACCATATAAAAATAATGAAAAGAAGTGAAAGGCATTCTGTGACTATAAGAATAAGAATAGAAGTCTCAGGGACACGGGAAATAAGACCAGACATGTTGATGAATAACTGATGTGCTGAAAAGCTTGCGTGTTATGAAGCATATGCTGTGTGAAAGCAAATGTGGTGTATGTGAGGTACAAACTCCAAACGCAAGGATCTAAAAATGAAAAATATGATAGCTTGAAATCTTTGGCACAGATCCGTAAAGGAGGGAGAACGTTTCTTAGGGACGGAGTTTGTATTTTGCTTAGAGATAACAGGCAATGGCAGTGGATAAATGCTGACTTCAACAGAGGCACAGATAATTATTCACTGATGTTTTATGCATGTAATGCTAATTTCACAGGTTCCAGGCTCTTGTTACAGCAGCATTAGAAGCACTGCCAAGATGGGGTTGTGCATGCACATGGTGCATATTTTCTCTAGTGCAATTGCTCAAGGGTGACATCCTATTTGGGGATGCCTAGCTTTAGGCACCAGATAAAAATGCTTCTTCACCTACCCAGTTTGTTGTTGTTGTTGTTGATTGTTTTACTGTCTCTGCATTGGCTTTGTTATTACCATCTTAAGGATGATTTTAATTTTTTAAAAATAATTGTCTTATTTCCTTTGTATTTAATGTTTATGTTTGTCTTTCTGTGGTATCCATGCTGTCACTTGGATTTTTTTGTGTTTTTGATGTGGAAGCTGATATGGGAGCCTTTGTAAACTAAGTTTATAGAGTATAAAATAATTAAATAGTCCAATAACTACCACCAATTACTATTTGTTGTTTGTTTGGAGATTCTACATGGCAGGGGCAAGTATTGCTTTCACATAACATATGCTTCCTAACTTATAGTACATCAGTTGTTTATCAGCAGCATGTCTTCTTGTATTCCCTGCATTCTGCATACACATTAACACATTAAATAATATGATGTACCATCATAGTGGTACATGCAGTATTAAACATTCATTCAGTTTGCTTGGACATCTCCTTTGGCATAACAATGTAGGCCCCATTTGGAGACACTGATGTGTTTGTTACAGGGGGTCCGTAGGATTTTAGAACACATTTATCCTTAAAGTTTTGCCCCCAGCCCAGAAGGCTTTGGAATATCTTTTTCCTGATCATAGCTCTGAGCCGAGCTGCATGAGAGGCAGAAATTCAACTGGTCTGTGTCTGGTAAAGATGTATCAGTTGAATTTCTGTGTGTCATCCAGCTTTGTAAAAGAGGTGGCAGATTTTTTTTAAAGCTACGATGGTGGCCAGATTGCATACTCAAGCATAGGATCACAAGAAGAGCAACATAACGTAGAGCTGGCAGTGCTTAATTTGAACTGGGGGGGATCCTCAGTGCAGGATACTGGTTACTTGTTTTACTAATACTTTGGGGCCTTAGGACTGAGGGCATGGATCCTAAGATGCTGTTCCATCAGTGCAATAGCAGTTCCTTAACTGGAAACATATTTCTATTTGCAGAGTGGGGGGAGGACAATTTTTGCAGAATCTCTTCTACTGAGGGCTTCCTCATCATCACCTCCCACTGATCTTTGGGGACACAATTTCAGGGGTACAGAAGGCTTCAATGGGAGGGTGAGCCAGGGAAGTTCCCTTCCTCCACTGTGCTTATGACCCAATTATTTCACTCTTCAACCCAGCATTAATGTTTTTCTCTGCATGTACATGTTAGCTAGTGGAGCATGCCTTTGAGCAGGTGTGCCCCCTCTCACTCCTAAGCCTTCACAGTGGCTTGCACATAAAGAGCTTCCCCCCTGTGTTTAGGAGAAGCCCACCCCAGATCAACTAGCATCCCTTTCTGATCTGGGTGCACACAGCCATGGAACTGGAGGGGGAAGCCTTGTTAGAATTAGCCATGAGGCTTCCCTTATTGATGGTGATGGAGTAGAAGACAAGCACTAGATTGTGTGGAACTCTTTTCTTTTTGCATTGCAACCTGGTGGATGTATCTTCGCCTCCTCGCATGTCAGTGGAAAGAGATGTCCTTAGCCTGGCTGGAGCATTCCTTTCCCACTGATTCCAGATTAAGAAACAAACCTCTATCTCTATTCAAACTCTTCTGCTTGTCTGCTAGAAGTACCCAAAGGGGCCATAGCCTAAAAACAAAATAATGGAGTGGATCCTGCTACCCTCCAAGTAGTTCTTCTTCAGTTCAAGAGCCTTCCTCCAACTTAAGTAGTGCTTCCTCCAAGAGTAAAACAAATCATCAAACAAAAAATTGCCTTGCAGAAATCCAGCATTTCCAGGAGAAGTGTTCTGAAATGCAAGATTTCTGCATCGAGGGAATTTTGACATTCCCCTTCCCCCACCTCCATTGTGGCACATTCTCTGGAGGGCTCTGCCACCATGTGACAGCTCTGATCATTTGTTTGTTTCATTGACCAAGGAATGTACAGATCTGGAGTACACAAGGAGTGTTCATAAATCCTAACAATACACTCCACATGTTTATGTTAATTTATAGACAGTTTTTCACATATGGGCAGTTAACAAGAGTTTTGCATGTGTACGTCCAGTACAAATTGATGTTTTCCCAGGAATTTTTGCATGTTGATGTGGTAATTCAATCAACACATGTTGGAATTCAGCCCAGTCCAACTCAGGACATACCATAGTGACAAGACCAATTCAGCATGCACCCATCTACTGAAAATGTCAATTTGTGTAGTCTTTGGTATTTTTCTCCACTTCAGCCCTGTATGATCTCTATGAAATTAGAACACCTTCAAGAGGATTGCAGGAACACTCAATCATTGCCTGGTCAAATGTACTGAAAAGCCAATAGGTCACTTGATAGAAATTTCATTTCACCCGTTTCCCTTCTTTTTCCCACATCAGATTTCCCCCCCTTTATTTCTTAGGTTCTAAGCTTACGTCTGCTGCGCTTCATTCTAGTGAAATGCACTTTTTGTTTAAACCATTTTGAGTAAATAATTTTTGTGTCTGGCATAATCTGTAAATAGATGTCGCTCCATATATATTGGGACTGATTAAGATAAATGCTGAGATTGCATTCAGCAGCAACTGAATTAAAAACAATGTTTGTTTGGCCATTTTTCCAACACACGCTGAGCTCCTAGTGTGTGAGGAAATGGCACATGATGAAAGTGTTCTCTTGTAGCTCTGGAAGGCCAATAGGTCAAAGAAGGATTACAGTAGGTAGTACAAGAAAACACTCTTGTTTAAGGACCAGTTCTAGGGTCACCAACTCAATCTTTGGAAATTCCTGAAGATTTGGGGGAAGTGCCTGGGGAGGTGAAGTTTGGGGAAGGAAGGAAACTCAGGGCCAAGCTACAAGTGACAAATGACGCTTGCCTGGCAAGTGAACAGACTCACATGTATTCCTCCCTGTTCACTTGCCATTCACTTGCGCTCCACTTGATCAAGTGGAGTGAACAGGGAGGAATACACGTGAGTCTGTTCACTTGCCAGGCAAGTGTCATTTGTCACTTGTAGCTTGGCCCTCAGCTGTCAGGTGCCAGGCCAGGGCAGCACAGGCCATGTTCCTAGAGCCTGAAGGGCTCAGGCAAGGGGCTAGTTCCAGTGGCATAGCCAAGATCCAGTCCTAGGTCCAAAGCACAGAGCCCAAAAGCCAGTGGTAGCCTGGTCCAAGGGGCAGCCCAAAATGCAGTCAGGTGGTCCAAATGTCCAAGGGCTAGACAAAGACAGAGCCAGGGCACACTCTGTGGGACCCAGACAGACTCTAATGCAACTTTTTGCTTCCACACTCAATGGTCTCTCCTAGCTAGGTTTTATAGCCAGGCATCAGAGGGCTGGGCTTGCAGCCAGCTGCTTGAGAGTGATCCTGGGGTTACTCCTTGCCATCTCTCCTGCAGGCTTGCTCTTTGCCTTTGCCTCCGGTGCTCCAAGGGTGTGGGCGATGTTGGAGGGTTAGGAATGACCAACTAGGATTCACCTATGGCCTCAGGGCTGGGTGGCTCTGCCTCAGCTGCTGGCTGTTGGTCCTGACGTGCCTGCAGCTCAGCTTGCTTGCTGGTGCCTGGTTCAGGGCTAGAGTTGCCGCCTCCAGGTAGCAGCTGGAGATCTCCCGGAATTACAACTGGTCTCCAGGTCACAGAGATCAGTTTACCTGGAGAAAATGGTTAGGGGTGGACTCTATGTAATTATGCCATGCCAAGGTCCTTTCCCTGCCCAAACCCCACTTTCTCCAGGTTTCACCCCCCAGATCTCCAGGAATTTCCCCACTTGGAGCTGGCAACCCTATTAAGGGCTACCTACTAGGGCTCAACACTGCTGTGCCTTGACTGGCCCATGATGACACCAGCAGGGATGTGATGCCATAGAGTCCTCCTGCTGAAGCTGCTATTTTCTCCAGGGGACCTGATCTCTGAGGTCTAGAAATCAGTTGTAATTTACCTGGAGGTTTGCAACCTTACTAGGCCTGTGGGTGTTTGTGTCATGATGATCTTTGCAGGCCGCTTGCATTGCAGTAAACTCTTGCCCATCCACATGACTGAAGGGGACTAGTGGAAACTGCATAGATTGTGAAATAGGTAGCGTGAAAGTATCATGGGAGAAAAAATACCTTTTCCCCATGGACACTCTCCACATTTTTAATTAGAATCTGCTCTAAGCTGGAGCTGTTTTTTGAGTCGATTGAAGGTGATACGACAGTGCCGATTTTACCTATGGGTTTACGTGGACTTTCCATTGCATTAGCGCAGCAGCTCCCCGCATGCAGCAAACGTAAACTTGTGTTAATAATATTATGAAGAAGGACGCACAATTGGAGAATTTTTGTCCCTTCAAACGGGTGTCGCAGATGGAAGAACTTGGCAAAGGCATGTGGAACAGACCCAAACAAAACCATGTTTGTTATAGAATGACAGGAGGCAGAGAACATTGTTTCTGATCTCAGTAGGCTTTCTAGTAACGAAGTCAGTGTGAACAGTGCTTTAGAGTCAGGAGAAAGGTGGGAGTTCACATTTAAGCCAAACATCTGCTGTTGTGGCATTGAACCCCCATGGCCACGATAATGGCTCCGGGCCAGACAGTTATGCTGGAGCAAAGGTTCTGCATTTTTCAGGCACCCAGTTCCCTGTTCCCCAGGGGCAGTCTCCATTCTCCGGTTGCCTGCCTGTGGCAAATCACTATCCTCATTTTGTACTTGCATTTGTTGTTTAGGGAACCCTCGTTCAAATTTTATTCATGTGAGTTGCTAAGCCTGCCACTCTTCAGAATTTAGTTCCCTCCCTGGGGTTTTCAGAAACATATAGCACAATATTTTTTTATCCCAATAGGATTTACTCTAGTACATTTCTTTGCAGCCTAAGAGTTTGAGTGAACAAATCGTGGCTCCAGCATAAACGCATTCAAACGGATGCACATGAACGCTAAGGCACCACACAGTGTATAGTTTGTTGTTTCATACCCTGCTGCTGTTGAGAGAGAGATTTAGTTGCTAATAATCTAATATATCATAAATACTTGCTGGGTGGGGGGAGAGGGATGTGGTTCTCTCATATTTGGATACATTCTAGTGATAAGAGCGAATTCTGAGCTCAATTTTGATATCAGGCAAATTATTATTTTTTTGGTGGTTGTGGTGGCTCAAAAAGAAGATGGGGGAAATGTTCTGTATAAAAAGTCCCACAGACAGAAATTATTTTTGAGCTACAATTGTCATCGTCTTAAACATATCAAAACCAATTTGCTGTATAGTCAGCTTTTATGACTGCATTCTTTTTTTTTTATACCCTGCCTTTTTCCTCAACGGGGACCCAAAGCGGCTTGCATTATTCTCTCCTGTTCCATTTTATGATCTCAACAACCCTGTGAGGTAGGTTTCGTTGGGAGTGTGCGACTGGCCTAAGGTCACCCAGCAGGTTTCCATGGCAGAGCAGGGATTTGAACACGGGTCTTCCAAATCCTAGTCCTACACTCTAACCGTTACAACCACACTGGCACACTGCTTCAAGAGTAATTGGTTCAAACTTGATGTCTTTAAAAGGGAAGCTTCTACTTCATGATGTAATTTGATTTCCACAGGCTGGTATTCTGTAGACCCATGTCTTCTGTGTAACTGTACAGTCCATATAGCCTCTGGGAAAAATATACAAACAACCTGTGTCTAGATGTATCAGTGGCTCCCTCTCCTCTGGAGCTGGCCAGCTAGATCCACATTTGCTCAGAATTTGAGTGGGTATACCATTCTACCTAGCTACAGAGCGAGGTGCATTGGAGGACTGTTGCTCCATCTCTCCATCTTGTGAAAACAGATGTAATCCTGCCTTTTGTCCAGAAAACCTGGTAAACCTGTATCTGGCACAAAAGCTGTCTTGTGTTGTTTTAGTTGGCCTTAAAGTCATGACATGAAGTTTATGTTTGGACAGTGACATGTTCAGACTGCAGTGCAGACAGATGACGGCTCATCAATGTGCCAGCTTCCTAAATGGAGTAGGGTTCCTAATGCTGGGTGAGGAAATTCCTGGAGATTTGGGGGTGGAGCCTGTGGAGGGCAGAGTTTGAGGAGGGGAAGGACTTCCACAGGGCATAGTACTATGGCAGGGGTCCCCAACAAGGTACCCGTGGGCACCATTGTGACTGCTGACACCTTTCCTGGTGTCCACCAAGTGTTTTTAGAAAGTGCGTAGGGTTACCAGTACCCCTGGCTGGTGGAGGGGAAGTATGGAGAATGGGCCCAGGAGTGGGGGAGCGCATTCTGGAGCTTTTCCTTGTTGCACCAGGAATGACGTAATTTCCAGCACAACAAGGAAGGGGAGGTCCCCGCAGGGGGCTGATTTGATGAAAATCGGTCCCCAAGGGCCGAATGACATCATTCCCGGTGTGACAAGGAAGAGCTCCAAAGCATGTGTGTGCTTGCTTTGCACACACACAATATAACTCTCCCTTCCCCACACTCTCCTCTGCACCTCCACATAACCCCCTCTCTAGGTTGGGCTCCAGTGGACCTGGCAACCCTAAAAGTGGGGGGTTCCAGGTGGGGCTTTTGCCAAACATGGCTGTTTGGCCATTTGAGTATTGATCGCCTGTGCAAATTTTAAAAACATTGCTGGGGCAGAAGCTGCTTCCACAGCACAAGGATCTTCATTGTGTGAGTGAAAGTAAGATGTAGGAGCCATTTTGTGGCTGGTGCTGACTCCTACAGCAGCCATTTTATGGCAGCCATTTTGTGGCTGCATCCACCACACTGTGTTAGAATTCCAAATATGCCTATGGGTGTAGAAAGATTGGGGACTCCTGTGCTATATAGTCCAAAGCAGCCATTTTATCCAGGAGAACTAATCTTGGAAGTATGGAGACCAGTTGTAATTCTGGGAGGTCTCTAGGTCTCACATAGAAGTTGGAGTAAGGTTGCCTGGTTCCCTTACCCTTTCATTGGGAGGTGGGGGACCAGGCACTCACCTTTGAGGACATCTTTGTGCTCCTGGGTGGCGCATTTCTCAGAAATGATGTCATTGCGCAGGGGCAGGAACGCTCCTGCGCTTTGCAGTGAGCCAATTTCGGCTCCAAACCGACCCATTTCAGCCCATTTGGGACCCAAATTGGCCTGCTGCAAAGCGTGGGAGGAGCTGGGAGCACAAGTGGTTTAATTACCACAAACGATTCACGCAGCTGACAGGGTGACTCATGTTTTTCTCTGGCTTTATTCCGTCCTAGAATTAATAGCTCATCACGGAACTTTTAAGGGATTCCATGACACCACGTATAATACAACTGGTGTGGTGCAGTAGTTGGAATGTCAGAACAGGGGCTCAAACAGACAAGCCTGGAGATCATTCCCCTTGTTCCATATATAAAATGTAAAGTGCAGGGTCATATAGCCTCCATTTGCTTCTGGGGCCATGTGGAGAGGAAAGGAGTTCAAACTCCATTTTGCTTCTTGAATCTGTGCTACCTGTCTTGATAGCATTTTGAAGGAGAAAAGATGTATATTTTTAAACACTCATTTCCCCTCTTTAAAATGCTAATAAAATGGTTTAAACTGCACAAGTAAGTGGAGTTGGAAGGCTTAAACCTCCTTTCTCTTCCTTGTACCACCCCCACCCTGCAAACTGTGGCAGCATGAGCTGGAAATGTATATTTTATTAATGGAACCAGATGGGTGACCTTCATCGTATGTGTTTGATCCTACTTGGGAGGCCTGGGTTCAAATACCTGCTTAGCCAAGTCAGTCGTAGGTGACCGTAGGGCCACACTTTGTCTTTCAGGTCATATGGCTTCTTAGGGTAACATCGGAGTCTGAGCCATTTACTTCATGTGAGCTTGATGGAGAAAGGTTGGGATAATAATGTGAGGGATGGATAAGTTTTCAGACAATGGGAAGAGTTTCCAGTGAAAATTATCTTCCATTGTTTTTCCCGAGCAATATCTGAGGAGTCTCAATCACTTTCTCCCCCCTGACTCATTGTGATAGCAGGTTTTATGTCTAAAGAATCCTGCTGTAGCTGGCATTTGGGCTTAGATTCCCTTCCAGCTTTATGATTTTAGTACAAAAATAAACCAGAGGGAAAAAAATCTGTTTGGATCTTCTCCAAACCTGAATTGGGTTTTGCAGAAGGTGAGAAACAAATCTAAGCTTTTGTCCAGGTGTCAAAAATGACGGGTAGCACTTTCACCTGAAGTGGATTTTTTTTTTTTTTGGCAACCATTAAATGACACGCTGTCCTTTGCCTTGCTGGCTCATGGTGTTTAGAGGACTAAATATAATATGTTATGATAACTCAGTGATGCAGCAAATAATTTGCATGCAGAAAGTCCAAGCAGATGGTTCGCTCTCCAATTAGAAGGATCCAAGTTGTAGGCTGGGTGAGACCCTGGAGAACTGCTTTAAGTCAGATTAGACCGTAGTGGCTTTGATGGACCACTGGACTAACAATAAAAAGTTTTATATGCTCAGGCTCTGTAATGTTGGGTGGGAATCCTGCTGTTAAATGCTCCCTATGTTTGCAAGTTGAGAAAAATTCAAGGGGAAAGCATTTCCTAATTGGGGTCGCCTTTGGAAAGGCAGAGTACTTGAGACTTAAGGCATTTTTGTAATATTTGCTTTATTCGTGATGAATACAGAAGTAGTGCACAGAGGGAGGCAAAGAGACACTCCTGCAGTGCAGCAGATTCAATACACTATATAAGATTTCCAGAAAAAGAGAACGTACTCCAAGGAGCTTTGGGCAACTCACAACTCTCTCTTTGCTTCTTTATGTCTCCTCTTAAACTAAAACTGCATTTTATAAGTACAAGTGCACTCCCACACCCAATTCTCCTACTGCAGCTCTTTGGGGAAAGCCATATATTCTGGGATACGTGTGGGTTTCCCTAGAAGCCCAAATAGTACCTGTCGGGGACTGTTGTACAGATGCCAAGTTTCTTGCTTCAGTGAAGAAACTCCCCCCTCCTTGCTGGCCTTTCCCACCAGCTGAATGATGGGAGAAAAATAGGGGAAAATTAATGTCTATTAATGTCACTGGCAATGTGATAGTATCATTTCCAACATGACAGGAAGTGACACCATGACATCATTGGTGAAACTCTAGCATTCAGCCAAAACTCTATGGTTAAACTATAGAGTTTTGGCCAAATGATAGTGTCATCAGTGATGCAATGACATTATTTCTGCTTATACTGTAAGTGACATTATTGCATTGCCTGTAACATCTCTACATCGCTGGCAAGGACCCCACCCAACTGTTGCAGATTGGGAAAATGGTGTGCAGGGGGATAGGGTTGCCAGCTGCAGACTAACAACCCCCCAGGAGACTGAGAGCGGAACTACAAGTGACAAAAGGCACAGGTTGGACACTTGTCAGCTTCCCTCAAGTTTTGATGGGAATTGTAGGCAGCTTGGCGGAACGTTGGACAAGTGACAGTTGAAAAGTCCATTGGACAGCAGTCAGAGAGCCAAGCTGCAAGACTAGGATGCCTACATTTCCCATCAAAACTTGAGGGAAGCTGACAAGTGTCCAACCTGTGCCTTTTGTCACTTGTAGTTCCACTCTGAGAGAAGTGGAACTTATATAAATGGCATCCTGAAATGCTGCAATATCACTTTTGACTGCATAACTGGAAGTGACATCACTACATCCCTGGATGCTCTAGGATTCAACCAAAACTGTATGGTAAAAGCCATAGTGTTTCAGGTGAATCCTAGAGTGCCCTGTAATTTGGTGGCATTACATCTGCTTATGCAGCCAGAAGTGACATCATGATGTTGCAGGATACTGTTCTGGCCTGCCCATTTTCCTCAATCACCTGATTGAGTGGGGGGGGGGGACAGGAGCCAAACGTGGGAGCTTGGCCACCAGAGCAGAAAATATGGTGTCCCTAGTGGGGGAAGTTGAAGCTCCTTCTTTATATATATAAAATTTTTATTTTTTAAATAGAAAATAGGGAATAAAAAGTAAAAGGAGGGGGGATAGAAAGAGAAGAAAGAACAAAAAAAGAAATTGCATATCTATTACATTGCACCATTCACTCTAATACATGTCTTAGTATTCTGCTAATCAGCTCTCTATTTGCAAATTTTTCCATTTATCTTCTATAATGTCCATAAAGGACCACATCTTAGTTGAAAATTAAATTTCTCCAAACTTATCTTGTATCCATTTGTAAAAAGGCTCCCAAATGTCATTATAGGTTGTAATGTCCAATTCTTTCAATAAACTCGACAATTTGTCCATTTCAGCCGTCTCAAGTATTTTTTTCGCCAGGTTTTCTTGTGTTGGGATACTTGTCATTTTCCAAAGTCTCGCATATGCAATCCTAGCTGTTGTAATTATATTCAACATCAAATGCTTTTGCTCTTTATTGACCGGGACCAATATGTGGTTTAATAAAAAAAGTTCTGGTTTCAAAGGTAGTGGAGTCATGAGTATCTGTTGTAACATTGTATGTACCATCTTCCAGAACTCCACTGCTTTTTTGCATGTCCACCATATATGATAATAAGATCCCGGTATCTTCTTACACTTCCAGCAATTATTTGACATATTTAGAAGCTCCTTCTTCATGCATGCCATGGTCCTCATCCAAATTTGGTATGGCTTGTATGGGCATTGAGCAGAACCCACATGTCTAATGGTTGATCTGATACTGGATAGAAACCCCAGACCCAAATTCTGTACTCTAATGTATGAATCATAGGCCTGTTTGAAGCCTTGCTGCCTCTGTAGCTCCCTTTTTCAGTGCTTACCATAATTTACTCTTTTGGTAGGTCGTGTACTTTACTGCCACCTTTCCATACCTCATGCTGGTGGTTCTGCTGATCCGAGGAATCTCCCTGCCTGGGGCATCTCAAGGGATTCTCTTCTACCTTTATCCAGATCTCACTCGACTTGGTGACCCCCAGGTAAGTTCACAGAAACAAGGATGTTCTGCTTGAGCATATGTGCACCCTTTTGTGCATCTCTCTCTTTCCCCCCACCTTTCTATTCCTTTTTTTCCCTTGCGCTCCTTTTCTGGCTCTTTGCAGTACTGAGATTCGCCTTCTCCTTTCCCTTCCTCCCTTTGCCCCAACAGCGTTCTCCCTTATTGGTTGCATTCAGTATGGGAACCAAACTATTTGTGCATATTTACAGTCATCATAGGACAATGAGTAATAGGTGGAAGAGGGTAGGACTATAGTTGAGTTGTCAGCTGCCAGATTATTGCCTCTCATCTTCAATTTACTGCAGTCCCCACAAGCAGGCTTGGGGGCAGACTGGGAAGGCAATGGCCCTCCCCTCTCACCTGATGGAGGCTGGCTGGGCGTGGATGACCAGCAGAAGTGGCCTCTCAGTGGATGTGTGAGCTGTGGCTGCCAGCCTCCCTCCCTTGTTCTGTCCTTGCCCAACCAGCCCCATCAGTGATCACCCTTGGCCCACTGGAGGCCCAGCAGCTGGGAGCTGTGTGTGTGTGGTGTGCCAACTGGAGGCCAGGTGGGCAAGGGTGAGTTGAGAGGAGGGTGTTTCAGCAGCAGCTGCAGTGCCTTGCTTTACTGTGGTGGTGGTGGTATTGCTGCCTCCTTCCTGCCTGGCTAGTCTCATTGCCTCCTTGAACCTGAAGGGGCAGTCAAGAGAAGAGGTCTCCTGGCTCCTGGCCCTCTGGGAATTTTCCTGGTGACTCTAATGCCATGCTGCCTTGTCACGCCAGCCATACACAGAAATTGTTGAAGCTATTGGGTATATGGGTTAGCTGTAGGGTTACCCGGTAGGAGGGGGGAACCTGGCACTTATCTTGTGCCTTGCACGTGTGCACCCCAGTGTATGCACTATGATGTCACTTCTGGGAAGTGACATCATCCTGCTGGCCCTGGATGCGCTTCTGTGCTTTGCGCAGGACAAATTCAGCCCATTTGGGGCCAAAATTGGCCCTAGCGAAGCACAGGAGCATACCCACGGCCAGCATGACAATGTTACTTCAGGAAGTAATGTCTTTGCACCCCACCAGGAGCACGTCCAGTGCTCCCTTTCCCAGGTTGCCTACTAGTGGCGAGCGATCTCCGGGGGGTCTTGCACCTCCTCGCCCAGACAATGGGGCAAACCCCCAGGAGATTACCCACCACAGGTGGGCAACTGGGAAGCCTAGTTAGCTGTCTGCCCTCAGAATCAGGCCTGAAGCCTATCAGCCTTAGAAGAGGGTAGGGGATTGCAGAGTGAATGGATACTATGTGCCCCAACTGGAGAAGAGCCTTCTATGTAGGCCACTGTGCTTTGGCAGCGAGAATTGGGGTGTTTCGAGTATATAAGAGTTACTCCTAGTTTTCCCTCTGAAATGCTGGAAGGCGTGTGTCCCCTGCAGCTCATTTCTCTGAAGAGGCAGAGCAGCCCACTGTGGTTTGGAGCAGCCAAAGCACTTGGGCAGCCTTGAACACTGCTCTATGGAGGCAGTATTAGTCAAACTTCAAAGTTTTCAATCTCCTCACCCTCAGTTCTCTTTCTTTCCCTCTCCCCCTATCATTCCTTTCCTTGTATATGTGATGAATGTTGGTGCTTGTGGCATTCAGAAAACATAATAGAGAGCATTCAGCTCTGTTGACTTCTGCGCTTTGCTTTCCACCCACGCTCTGTTGCTGTAATCCCTCAGTACCTCATCCTTCTCGCTCGCCTTTTGTTTTGCTGCCTCTTGTTCCTGGGGCTGGTGGCCCCCTCAGTTGGCCTGGCAGGTTTTCACTGCATCAGAGCTCAAGCTCAGACTCCATTTTCAGTGCAAAGTTCAGCTCTGCAATATGTGAATAAGGCAAGTGGGCCTCAGAAAATGTGCGGAGTAGAGTGTCATCCCTTCAGGAGAGACACCACAGTTCTCCTCAGACATCAAAACTTGGGAGTGGGCTTCTAAAGTAGAAGGTTTGGTTTCTGGACAGGACTGAGTGCTGGCCAAGAGCACACGGTTTATGTCTTTGAGTCAGGTACTAAAATAGCCCTTGCTCAACAAATATCTCATTAATACTGTTATGGGTAATGGGTACTGTCATGGGAGGTGAGACGTTTCAGGAGTAATGGTTACCCAGGTTGGTTCCATTGGGAGGAGAGAGCTCCGGACACTTATAGCAAAGTTTATTCATACCTTACCTTTCTATACAAAAAACACTCAAGTTGGCTAACAAATATAAAACATCCTATCTTATAAAACATCAAACAACCAACTATTAATAGACAGAATAGTGCTGGCATTTTGCACAGGTGGCACCTGGGGGTAGAAATGCTCTTTGATTGCAAGTTCTTCCCAGGTGAAAGGCAGCATCTGGTTGCAGTTCTTTTTCAAGGCTTGACTAGCCTGGAGGAGGGCTGGCAGGTGGAAAAGCTCGGCCTCAAAGGCAAGTTCTTCCCAGGTGAAACGTTTTATAGTATTTGTTTTATTTACAAACATATAGGCAGAGCAGAGGTAAGGCAAAGATGCCAAGTCTTCATAAGGCTTGTATCCGTCCCACATGACTTGTTAGAGAAATTGAGATGCTTTTTGAAGCCATCGGGGGAAATACTCACAAGTGACTTCAGATGTGCTGTATTCGTCTCCAGTGTGTAAAATGTGCTTATGTAAGTGACCAGGGCTGCTTTCAGATGGGTGTGTGTGTATGACAGTGTACCCGTCAGGGCAGCAGCAAACGGTGTGGGCACAGTCAAGAATGAAGTCCACACACTATGTTCCTGCTCTGTCGCCACTCCTTCGTGTCATGCCTGCACATTGCACAGCCCCCCCCCCAGCCTTCTATTCCTCCTTTAAGTTCTTTTAAAGACCTTTTTTCTCCCTTCCTAGCTGTGTGTAGTGTGGCTCAGCCAAAAAAGAAAAAAAGAAAAAAGCCCTTTAAACCGTTCAAAGGGGGATGTGGAGCTGAGTTCCACTCTTCTTTCTGTGGTGGCGATGAGAAAGTGTCTGAATGCACATGCCACCCAGTAGTTTCCCCTTGACTTCGGTGAAAAAGAGGTTTCTATTTTCTCCAGAGTAAAGGAGAGAAAAACCAGGAACCAGGTGGGAGACTCATGCCTAGATTGGGCACAGCATTGTCTGTGTGGTCCCCTTTATAATGAGGCCTTCCTGGTCTCCCTGTGGAAGCTGCCTGGCCCTCTTTGGGATGCCTGGGTGGCCGAAGTGTCCCTGAAGGGCAGCTGTCCATGTTATAGACTCCAGGACAGCCTGCCCTAAATAGCTGCCACCTGCCCCAGCCACTGTGTACGCACCTCTCCTTGGCCACAAATTCATTCCCCATTTGTTTTGCTGACATTTCCTTGCCCGACTGCCGTTTTTAATCTCTTCAGGACAAGTTCTTCCATGTTAAATCCTGGTTCCAGCTGAGCTGCTGTACCAGCCTTTGGTGTGGAGGAGGGGTCTCAAAAGGAGATTAAAGGGGTGCCTGCCTGGAAAAAAAAATAGGTCAGCGGAACCTTTTGTAATCCTTTTAACCCCTCTTGGGCCAGCCTGTAAGGTTTATCTTGGGAGAAGTGTTTGCACGGGTGGAGAGGTGAAAGGGGTTTGCCTGGCTTCTTGTCTGGCTGCTGGATTCTGTTCAAGAGCTCCAGCTCAGAGGGCACCTAACATGGGATGGGCATTCTGACTATTTCTTCGCTGCCACAAAGGGGTTGTGTGTGTGTGTGTGTACCTTAGTGTGCACATGCATGCAGATACACACCGGGGAGAAGACATAGTTGGAATGGACAGAAAAGCATTGCATGTGCTTAACCCTTTCCTCAACTTGGCCTTTTCTTCTGCCAGAAACCAGGCAACAAATGGGTTTCTATGTGCTTTACACTCCCTGCTCTTCCCCTCCCACATACTTTGGGGGTTCATGGGACATGGAGTGATAGCTACGTGGGGGAGTGGGCTGCAGCCAGCAGGGCAAAGGAGCTCAAGGAACCTCTGCTGATATATTTTTACTGCCTTTGAAATGTCAAAAAGCCATTCTTGCCCCAAATCCTGTTTTCCACTTGGTACTTGCGGTCTTTGTGTTGTAAAGCAAAAGGATGTCTTTCTCTTCACCTCTGGTATCTATTACCAGAGTTTTGTTGTCCTGCATCCTGCCTTTCTGCCATCTGTTCAGGTCAAAAATTCCTGAGGCGAGACACTGCCAGAGTCTGAAGGAAAGATATTTTCTGGCGTACTTTCCCCCCATTGCTAGCAGCTATGCAGGGGTACAGGCTATAGTAACAATATCCATTTGAGGTTGTCTTCACGAGACATCTCTCTTCTGGCAGCCAGTAGAGCTGGGGTTGTTTAATACACTGATATTTCAAATCTAATATGAGAAACATTTGAGTTGGATCCAGCCAGGGCTTTTTTTCTGGGGAAAGAGGTGGTGGAACTCAGTGGGTTGCCCTCAGAGAAAATGGTCACATGGCTGGTGGCCCCGCCCCCTGATCTCCAGACAGAGGGGAGTTTAGGTTGCCCTCCACGCCACTCAGCGGTGCGGAGGGCAATCTAAACTCCCTGCTGTCTGGAGATTAGGGGGCGGGGCCACCAGCCATGTGATCATTTTCAAGAGGTTCCGGAACTCCGTTCCACCGCATTCCAGCTGAAAAAAAGCCCTGGATCCAGCCAGCTTTTTAGGTAGTGAAAAAGAAAGGACAGAGTTCCTCTGACCACTAAAAAGCCTACACTGGGAATAATGGCGCCTGCATGTACAAAAGTCATGTGGGACAAGGGGTGTCGAAGGCAGGGGGAATAGGATGAGAGTCAGCGAAAAAGCAGGCTTGATCCAAGCCATTATGATTTAACATTATTTGATAAGATATGATTAATGGTATTTTAGCCAGATAGATTACCTGCCCTTGTCTCCAGTGGGGACCCAAGGGGGCTCACATCATTCTCCTTTCCTTCATTTTATCTTCATAACAACTGGCTGAGAGTGTGCAACTGGCCCAAGGTCACTCAGCAAGCATCCATGGCATAGCGGAGGAGTTGAACATCAATTAATATTCAGCAGTTGAATATTAATGAGATTTATCATGATGGGTAGCCGTGTTAGTCTGTCTGTCTGAAGCAGTAGAAAAGAGCAAGAGTCCAGTAGCACCTATAAGACTAACAACGTTTGTGGTAGGGTATGAGCTTTTGTGAAGCTCACTTCTTCAGATACAGCTGAAGTCTTATTGGTGCTATTGAACTCTTGCTCTTTTCTATTTGTTAATTTTGTTAGTTGACACCTGCCAAAATCAATGCTATGCAAAATTCTGAGATTCCACATTCAAATGATACAATTTAAAAAAACAGCAACCTAGATTAACAGTACAATCCTAAACAGAGTTACTCCAGTCTAAACCAACAGGAGTCATTCTGGTTAGGATTGCACTGATACAGTATCTGTGGCCATCGTCACACGGGCTTTTATTTAGTGCTAAAATGGCGCTATTTCCCGGCAAACACCCACCTTATTCCAACACTGTAGCGATTTTCTTTCTTCTGCTTTGTGCTTGATAGTCGTGCTATTTTGTGCCTCAGTGTGAATGCCTCACATAGATGTATTTCGCCTCGCAACGCCCTATGCCCTCCCTTCAATCCCAGAATCCATTTCTTCCTGCGACTCCCCCTTTTTTAATTTTATTATGTCCTTATAACGCCATAACGACATAACACAATGCAAACTTTCTGCTGAAGCAAAAATGACTCAATCGCCATGGCAGAGTCTTCAGCGATGGGGATCACGTCAGACAGGGAGTTTTCTGCGGGCAAAGGGCTATTTATATAATTTCAAAGTTGGAAAGACAAAAGGGTCGTAATGTTTTGCTCTAACGGAATGTTTATATGCTGTTATTCCGTTATAGTGGAATTAAACGCCAGAATAATTTTTAAAAAGGGGGGGGAGGAGCTGCTTCTGCGCGGTTAGAGAGAACAGAACAGAGTGCTTCGGTGTGGACAGCTGGTGGCGCGAAGAGCCGTTAGGTGACCCAAAGAAACGTTACTGTGCCGATAACAGGTAGGACGCTATATGCTGTAAATTTAACGGGAGAGATGCCCGTGTGACGACGGCCTGTCTCAGATCTTCAGGATTTGAATCTAGGGCATAAGCTTTCAAGCGTGACAGCTCCCTTCTTCAAATATTATTGGAATCCTTCTTCAATTGAATTTTGTATAATCCCTATTGCAGATCTAATTTTGGTTCTTCATTGTTCAGCCCTGTTTTGTCCTCTCCTGCTTTTACGTATTAGCTAGGACTGCCAGGTCCCCTGCTCTCACCCTCTGCCCCTCCCCCCACTCACCTGGCTGGTGGGAGGAAAAGGCAGGGGGACAGGCCTCCTGGGTGCTCATTCAGCGTGGCGTGATGATGTCACTCCCAGGAGTGACATCATTGCACACTGAGTGCCTGTACTTTGCACCAGGCTGAAAAAAGGTAAGTGCTGGGTTCCCTCCTCCCGCTGGGAGGGTAAGGGAACCTGTGGCAACCCCAGTATTAGCACGTAGGTACCACAACCTGCAGGAAGTAGGCCAGGTTGGGGCTTCTAAGTACTGGTGGGTAGATGTGTTGCTTGACACAGAAGGCTTGGGGCCCTTCCTGGCAAGCAGGCAGGGTCCGTTCTAGTTCACTTCTGCTTCACAGCCTCTCCTTTGTGAATTAACTTGATTAGAACATAGGAGTATTAATTTGCCTCTTGGAACTGTAGACTAGAGGGTGCCTCTGGAGTGGATTTACTCACAGGTAAGACTGTCATTTGAGGGCAGCACGCCCACGGAAGGCAATTCTCTTCTTCAATGCCTGACCAACCACCGTCTGGAGAGCAAGGACATCTTCCTTGAGCTGCTGGTTGTGGAAAGGGCACTTGAGTGCATCTTCTGTCCCTCAACAATATTTTTTTCTCTTTCTCGCTTACAGGTGTGGATGGATGCAGGCACTCAGATTTTTTTCTCCTATGCTATTTGCTTGGGGTGCCTGACAGCTTTGGGCAGCTACAACCAGTATCATAACAACTGTTACAGGTAACAGAAACCAGGCCGTGAATGTAGAGTGTGGCAATCTGTACTCAGAAATGGCTGTGTCGTTTGCATGTGGCTCAAAGATGTATGTTGCCCAAACCAAGGGAATTTCTATTTTACTGCACTAATAATGGGAGAACCTTGAATATTTCCTGTGCAAGTGGGAATCCACTTGAGATTTGAAAGGTGAAGCAGTTATCAAATGACACTGTGCTGTGATGCAAATATCCTATATTTATCCACAGAGACAGTGTAGGTTCTAAAACTGTCAAGATACACGCCGTAATATTTGCAAATGAATCATTAAATGTACACATGAATTTCCATACATGCTTCTGTCTTATTGGCCGATCTTCTGATGCTTGTTATCTGATTTGCTGCCTCTCCATGCAAATGCTGCCTTCCGATTGGCTGTCTAAGTTTTTGTGTTGATATTAATTTCTTTTTCTTAGGGACTGCATTGCACTGTGTTTTTTGAACAGTGGCACAAGTTTTGTGGCTGGTTTTGCAATCTTTTCCATCTTGGGTTTTATGGCGCAAGAGCAGGGAGTGCCCATTTCCGAGGTAGCTGAGTCGGGTGAGTGGGTTATGCATGTGGGGTTTTCTAGAGCACACTGAAATGAAAGGAAACAAGCTTCAGTGTTGTTGACCACAACGCTGACCATGTAACTTCTTTTTTTTGGAAGACCTTTGAAAGGTAGTCCCTATTCTTCAGGTGGGTCGGAGAGGCAACCCTCTCCCGTCAGCCACCCATCTCTTCCCTTTCCTTCTGCCATTGACTTCAATCGCAAAACTTCATTTGCTAACCATTATTTGGTAACCATAATGGCATCCACCATCTTGGTCAGCAGC
This sequence comes from Eublepharis macularius, assembly GCF_028583425.1. Taxonomy (NCBI): domain Eukaryota; kingdom Metazoa; phylum Chordata; class Lepidosauria; order Squamata; family Eublepharidae; genus Eublepharis; species Eublepharis macularius. Next base: position 22,520,898 of record NC_072798.1, read on the forward strand.
CACGTTCCCCATATTGCTGTGCATGTGCCCTTGTGCAGTATCATAATGGAATCATGGTGGCCTGGACTGGTGTACCAAGAGCCAAAGAGAGAGTGTCAGAGAGATGCTGTGTGGGGCTACCAACCAACACCCAGCTGCGTGGGGAATGAACTGAACTAGATCACCTCGGCAGCGTTTCAGTCCCTTGAAGCTGATAAACAGAAGCGCCATTTGTATGGCTGGCTGCATGTGCCCAGCAGTGAATTGATGGGATCTAAATTCAAACTGACTGTGCAGCAAAGTGATGTTCGTCCCCATTTGCTAAATTCATCTATGTCAGAATGCAGTGAAGTCTGGGCCATTTTTCAGCTGGCTCTGTGTTGCCTGCTGCCTGGCAAGTTGAGCGAATGTCAGACGCATCCCATGATCTCTCCCCTTAGGAAAGCTGAATAAGAATGGCTTGATCCATTTGTGACTCTTAGTATGTCTGTGGCTTATGCATCTTTACTAAGGCAAGTTCACCTATTACATTTTTTGGACATGATCGAACAAAGAAGTTTCACACGTGATGCAAGTTTTTCAGAAGCATGCTTGCAAACACGGATATCACTCACGCATATCTTACAAGGGGCCAGGATTGGAGGCAACAACCTGTTGAATGTATTCTTAGGGATTAACTCAGGTTTACTACCATGTGATATGTGAAAAGCTGCCTAATATACCTTAACTCTGTATGCCATGCCCCCCTTTTGGCAATGAAATCCTACATGATTCAACAGGCCTACTTAATCTCCCTTGGTTGCTTCAGTAGTAAGTCCTCCGTACCTTCTTTGTACACATACAAGTAAGAACCTATCCATCCCCCATATACTTTGCTCTTGTCGAGGTCCTTTCTGTTCCTTTATTCCTATCAACTGTAGTTGTGGTTCACAAAAAATGGTGCTCCTTTGATTCCTAAACTGTTTATGGCTTAGTTCTCCCTGAGGCTGAAAATGAAGATACACATGACTAGAAAAAAGAAATCCTTGTGTAATAAAAAGTGGCATTTCAAAGAGAAGAGTTCTACTCAAACCTCCTTTCCAGATTTGTTTATATGCTTATTTATTAGATTTGTAGCCTTTCTCCAAGGAGATGGTAAAGTGGGACATTGTTTTCCTTCTCGCCTTTTAGACAAAGACCTAGACAAACTAGTTTTTTGTGTGGAGGGAGTTTTTCTTCTCTACGGAGAAGAATTCATTAACAGTCTGTAATGGCTAAACCCAGATGCAGATTGACAACCTCAATAAGAACAGGGTTTGTCTTCATGGCATTATGCTCACACCACCTGTGTTCTGCCCGCGTGTCTCATGAGTTTTTCGCTTATGAATTTTATCTCGGCAGGACCTGGCCTGGCGTTCATCGCGTATCCCCGAGCGGTTGTCATGCTGCCCTTTTCTCCGCTCTGGGCCTGTTTCTTTTTTGTCATGGTCGTCCTGCTGGGATTGGACAGTCAGGTAATGATGCCTTGGAGGGCCCAGCTGGCCCGAGCCAGCTTCTTTCCTAAGGGACAGAGAGCATCGCAGAAGGCGTATTGCAACTTAGTGCCTGCGGACTATTTGAAAGGTGGAGGTGAAGAAAGGGATCTGGATTAGCTGAAATAGTTTTTCTGCTTTATTAGATCTGAGATTTGCCTCTGTTTTCCTAGCTCATCGTCTTTTGGGTTTAGGGGGAGGTAGTGCAGATGTTGAGTAGGTAAAGAGAGGGTAAACTCATCCATTTTAGCTTTTGATGTTGGCTTCAAAGAATTCATGATGGCATATTATTGTTGAGGACAATTAGAGACTCTGTGATGAGAATTAGGGTTGCCCACTCCCTCCTTGCAACCAACAGGTCTCTTACCTTCGGAGGTGGGGGCCCTCGCCATTGATGTCACGAGGTCACCAGTGATGTGCTGATGTCACTCCTTGTGCACCCAGAATTGAGGTCAGCATGTCACTGGGCACACTCTGGCACTTCTCAAAAACTCTATGGTTTTACCATAGTCTTCTTGAGAAATGTCAGAGCATTACATATTTAAACTGGAAGTGATGCAGGTGCAGCAGTGTGATGCTGGTATGCCAGCCCCCCTCTCCCAGTTTCTCATGCTAGTGCCCAGGGCACCAGCAGGCACTGAGTGGAATTGCTGGGAGGCCTCTCACTATAGTGGCAACCCTATTGAATGGAATTACTTATGCAGCCAGAAATTGACACCAGGCTAGCTGTCCTCTGCAGCAATGAACATTTGAGGAATGAAGGCCAGTTAAGAACCTAGTGGAGAAAAAATATTTGCAATATGCTGGAGAGCACTGAGAATTTTTTAAAACTTGCAAGTGGTGTAAGGGAAACCTTGGTCCCCCAAGATATGCATGCATTTCCTGAATTTCACAAATTGCTTCAATTCCAGTATCCCTGTTTTGTTTTTGTTTCTCCCTTCTGAGAAATGAACTTCTTGTGACATTAGAGACAAGGACAACATATGGCATTGCAAGGAAACAGTACCTACTGTATGCCTAGTAGAGGTGGGCACGGACTGGGAAAAACCCATCAATTTTCACTGACCAAGGACCACTTATGGATCTGCCCAGGTTCGTGGACCAGTTTGTTGGTCCATGGTCTGTCACTTCTGTGGGCCCTGGGACCGCCCCCTTCACACTCACAGACTCCAAACTCTCAGCGAGTCTTCAGCAGGCTCTCCTCCAGCCACCCTCCAAGTTTAGCCAAGATTGCCATTTGGATATCTGAGTTACAGACCCCCAAAGTGGCCGCCCCCCAGGAAACTTCCAGTACATCGAATAGGAGCTGCAAATGCCATTTGACTTGCATTGGCTTGCAGCACCAAAAAGTTGCAATGAAAACATGGGATGGAGTTGGAGAATCTTACTCTGAGAATGGAATGACAATCCCCGGAGTGGAATGACACTTCCTGGGAACAGAAAACCTGCTCTGCGGCTGCAATGGCCAGGGAGAAAAGTACTCTTTGAGGGGACAGTCAAGGAAATGTTTTTGGGGAGAGAGCAGGAATATTCTTTTAAAGGACACAAGGACAGACAATCTATGAAAAATCTGTCATTTGTCTCCAGCCATGTTTTCCTGGAACATGCAAGGGAACTGTTGAGGGTTTGTGTTCAGTGCATTGTGATCTCTCGTAGGGAACAGGGAAAGCGAGCTCCTCTGATAGGAACGACCTGATGGATTCCTGAATTCTCCCTTCTGTTTAGTTTGTCTGTGTGGAAAGCCTGGTGACTGCTATTGTCGACATGTACCCGGGAATTTTCCGAAAAAAGAACCGCAGAGAAATCCTGATCTTGCTTGTCTCCATCATCTCGTACCTCGTGGGGCTGGTCATGATCACCGAGGTAGGGTCTTGAGAGAGAAGGGGAGAGAACCTACTTTTCTTTGTTGACATAACTTGTATGGAAAATTCAACTGCAAATCTGTTAGTCGGAGGAAAAGAGATTTTCCATTACTTGCCATGGTCGCAGACCACATTTCAGTAGTCCTCAAAAGAGAGTTTCAGCCAGAAGGCTGGGCTTGAAGAATCTGCCCAGATTCCTCTTTCTGAAAACAAGTATTTTGAAAGCTGTGGATGCACCTAGAAGCTTCCCCTGAAGTTTCCTAAACTTTCTGTCTTCTGATTTATGGTATCTGCTGTAGAACCCAGTACATTGCGGAGGTTTCAGGAGCATATTCTAACACACACTCTTCACATATTGTTGGAAGAGGAAGATTCAGTGCTGTCCCTTTCCTCAGGTTTCAGAGGGGGACAAGCCAAAGAGTTAGGAAGATAGAGAGGTCAGGGCACTCTGTTTACTGTTTACTGCTTTTACTGCTCTGACTATCTTTTGATATGTAGATTGCTGTTCTCAGGATTTCTGCCATGTGCCAGGCTAGCCCAAGTAGAGGAGTCAAAGTTCAGTCCAGGGTCAGAGCACAAGTCCAAAGTTCAAGAGCCAAGTCAGGGGGTCTGTAGGTCAGTACCGGTAAAGTCAGGTCCAGATGCGAGCAGAGACAGGGCACAGTCCAAAGGCTACAGGAGCAAGGCACAGTTCAAGGAAGTGGCTGCAGCAGTAGCAGGACTTCAACTCGTTGTTTCCACACCTAGCAGTTCCTCTAGACTGGCTTTTATAGCCATCCCAGGCATGGTTTGCAGACTGCTGCTTGGGCTCTATCCTGATGCTACTCATCATCACTATCGACAAGCAGCTGGCATCGTCCCAGGAGGCAAGCACTGCGCCTTCTCTCCTGCAGCTCCACTCTCTGCCTTCGTCTGCGGTGTTCTTTGGGTGTGGGTGAACCTGGGTGTGTGTGTGGAAGCCCCTGGCTGGGCTTCCCCTGTGGTGTTGGACGTCCCTGGCTGGGCTTCCCCTGTGGTGTTGGACGTCCCTGGCTGGGCTTCCCCTGTGGTGTTGGACGTCCCTGGCTGGGCTTCCCCTGTGGTGTTAGATGTCCCTGGCTGGGCTTCCCCTGTGGTGTTGGATGTCCCTGACTGGGCTTCCCCTGTGGTGTAGGAGCTGGAGGGTACTGGTGGCTCTGCCCCAGCTGCTGGCTGTGGACTCTGATTAGCCAGCAGTTGTTGTTCCTGATCACCTGTGGTGGCTGAGTCAGGGCTTGTTACACAAAGCTCCTCTTCTCCTGAGGAGCCAGGGCTGGCTACACAAGGCTCCTCTCCTCCTGAGGAGTCACTGTCACTGAGCCCAGACTGGCCCATGACAATTTCCTCCTCCTGACTTCCTTCCTCTCTCTCTTCTTCCTGCCTTTGTTCCAGACATCCTTCTTCTCCCTCCGTCTTGGACTTGTCATAGCATCCATGCCCATCATTAGACTGGATAGGTAGTTAAGATCTATCCGCCTCCTTTCCTATCAGAGTATGGAGTTCCTACAATACAGAACTCTTATTTCTTTTCTAAATATAAGCAAGTGTGTGCTTTGTAATTTTCATTCCTGCACACACAGTAGCCAGCAGAACCAGCTGACAACCACCTATAATCATTCTTCCTCTGCTAAATGATAAACTCTGCTAACGGCCCCAAAATGGAATCCTTTAATTAGGTGTCGGGCTAACATACAATTTATTTATCACATATAACATGGAACAAGCCTGTTGGGTCATCTGTGTTGACCCACATAAACTAACAGCATGACCTAAATCATGTTCAATATTCCCAGTGCTCTGTGTAGGTTTTTTATTTTCAAATTTATAATTTTTATTCAATATTTTTAAATTACAAACCGAACTCTTAAGCAGTTTAACAATGAACTAACAAACATTCATAGTAACAAAATTTGTAACTGACGTGACGTGGGAGATTACATTGAAGCATATCAATAAAATGTCTTTACATATCTCACATATTTTGTACACGTTCACTCCAACATGATTTGGAATCAGTTTTATCTTTACTATCTCATCAATAGGATGATAATAAATAATAATATTCCCTATTTGATTGCAGGTTTCATTGAGTTTTGGGCCATTTTCACACGGCCAGGCACCCGGAAGATCGTGTGAAACTCACGCCATAAAAGCGTCTTCCTAGCGCAATTTCTCAGCACGATCCCCTTTAATGGCCCTTTTTCTGACGTCATCGGGCCATTAAAGGGGATCATGCCGGGAGATCGTGCTAGGAAGATGCTTCATGCTGTGAGTTTGCGCGATCTCCCGGGACGCGTGTGAAAACGGCCATTATCTGACAGAAATTCTAAGACTGGAAACCATCGTTCTAAAAATTGCGATGTGTAGTGTTCAGACTCAGACTGGGCGATATGGTCAGACAGTTTTTCCATTGCAAAATAATCCCAAAACTGATTATACCGCTACAGTTGGAGGACTGTTTCGTTTCCATTCAGAAGCAATTACCGATTTGGCTATTTACAACAAAATAAATATGAGGTTTTTCCTCATCCTTGGAACTGTACGGTCCTTCCAATACTCTGTGTAGGTTGATAATAGTGAGCAAGCGGCATAATTATAGTATCTGCATAAGTGGCTCATTCCTACAGTTCACTACAGGGGCATGACATCGTTTTTGTAGATACAGTCTTGGATATGTCACATTCCTAGTTTCTCCCTATGAGGAGACTTAAATATAGACCTACTGCATGCTTCTACATTCCCAGACTATAACTTAACTCTTTTTAAAATTCCATTTGGTATTCAGAGGCTGAAAGAAGAGCGCTGCTAAGATTGCAGCCCAGAAACAAGTCAATGCTATGTGTTCTGTCATGTTGTGGCATACTTTAGGAATGGTTTCCAAAGATATATATTTTTTAATTATTAATAGTAATATTTAGCATTTATATAGCAGCCAACATTTTAAACACTTCTAATACATTATCTTGCTGTAATACTTAAAACAATTCTGTAAAGTAGGCTGGTATCTTCCTTTTGCACATGGGGGGTCTGAGGATGAAAGAGTTTGCATTAAGCCACCTAGTGAGTTCCTGACAAAGGTGATATTTGAACTGGGCTGTGCCATGGGATCATCCCTCACTCCCTCTTGATCATTACAGCATACCCACTCCCCTGAAATAACTGCATATTGTACCCCCCTCCCCACTCCACTGGGGCACTCAAAACACTGTATATTATTTAGTCCAATACAGATAAATGATGCTCCAGCACTTGATAGTAAATCTTTTAAAAATGCATGATGACATTGCAGGCGAAGGGTGGGAAAGGGCTATTGAGAACAGCCAAGAGTTCCCTTCCTAAATGTGCAGAAAGAATAAAAATCTCTTCAGATACTCCTTGAAAAGGACAAAAAAAAGCAAAGCTACTAATATAGAGGAGAAAAATCCACTCTGTAGCACCCATTGAAGTAAAGAACACATCAACTGCTATTGTACTTTGCCATTTTGTTTATTTACACAGTCGCCGTCTTCTCCCTCCCAGCCCCTCCAAGGAGTTCATGGGGGATATTCTTCTTTCCCCCTGCCCCCTTGCTTTTTATCCTTGCAACAACTCTGTGATGTAGGTTGGACTGGGAGATGGTGACTGGCCCAAGGTTACTCATTGCTGGGCAGGAATTTGAACCCATGTTTCTCGTGTCCCAGTTCAAGAGACTTTTAGCACTCTGTTTTTAAGAGCACATGACTCTGTTTTGAGATTTTAAGTGAGTAATGAGCTGGGACATGTAGCTACCATGGCAAGTGTCACAGAGTAGAAACTCTGTACATAGCTAATGTGGCTGATTCATTTTCTGTTATGCAACTGAGGTTTGGTTCCATGCTGCATCGGTAACATATGCAAGATTGTCAGGCCCTGCTTACGTATCACCCAATTGCTTCTGCTTTCTTCTTTCTGGATTAGTCTCAAGGATAATCCTGCTCAATGATGGCTCACATAGTGAAAACGATGACATCACAATGCTATGTAGCCAATCAGAGTTCGCTATGTGCTGGATGTATTCAGGATATGGAGATGATGAAAACGAACACCTTTGCAAGATGTATTGAAAAGTATTTGCAAAATATTTGCAAAACTTGAGTGATTTCAGCCATAAGGCAGGTCTGTTTTGTCTGTCCGGGTATAGGAAGGTATTGTATTGAAGTAAACAGTATAACAAGGCAGAATAATAAGAGGCTTTACGAATTACTATCTGAATTTAGATTTCTGGATAAGAGGCTGTGTTGTATTTAAAATGAAATGATCAAGGGATGACTCAAAGCCGCCAAGCATTTTTGGAGAGTCTCGTATTTATTAATATTTGCTCCAGCTTAGATTTCTATTTTCTCTTTCTTTCTCACCACCTCCCCTGACTCCATGTTTAGGGTGGAATGTATGTCTTCCAGTTGTTTGACTACTATGCTGCTAGCGGGATGTGCCTTCTCTTTGTCGCTATTTTTGAGACGCTGTGCATTGGTTGGGTTTATGGTGAGTATAAATGTGGCAAGAAACACGTGCCACTGTCTTTGGATTTGCTGTCTGAACAGGTCATTAAAGCACTAGTCTGCAGCTATACATGGCACCAAGACATTCTCTGCAATGGTGGGTTGCAATCATACCTTTTTTGCAGCAGCGATAGGCAAGTGGCAGCCGGTAGACCGAATCTGGCTCAATGATAACTTCAGGTGGCTAAGACTGCTCCCACAAAAAGGTTTTTCCTCCACTGTCCAAATGTGTTAGAACATTACGTGGAAGGGATACTGTGCATTTTCTGCACTGGTGCGATTTTCCTATCAGACCCTTGAGGGTGCCCATTATTTTCCTAATATTTTTTCCCCTGACATGCTGCTGCAGTGTGAGCTTTTAAAAAAGCGGCAATCAGGGCGTTTTTTCAGGGGGGACACGGGGGAATGGAGTTCCACCACCTCTTGAAAATACTCGGCAATAGTGCTTGAAAATAATATGATTTCAAAGAATCCCATGTGTTTCTTCTTCATTTCCCTCTTGAGAGTTCCGCCACCTCTTTTCCCAGAAAAAAACCCCTGGCGGTAATTGCTATTAATTATGCTATTGTGTCATGGTACTGTAACAATTTATTGCCACTTATTTATTTCCACTTCAGGTTCTTCTGAATTCCCAGTATTCATTGTTGTGTAATCAAGTTGTTCTATTGCAGAAATATAAGGGGAAATGTGTGGGCACTTTTTTCCTGATCGCCTGGGAAGGAATGGGGAGGGGAAGCTATAAGGAGACTGGAGGGATATAATATGTTGGTTTAAAGTATTGTGTAATAAAAAGGGGATAGACTATCACCACAGTTGCTTGATGACAACATTGAGAGCCAAATGTGCAGAAAACTCCCACCTGTGGAAGCTTTGTTACCAATGCGCACACAAGCTTAGCAGTGATGAAAATAACCTAGAATGCTCTCGAAGGCTTATTCTTCTTATTTTGTTTCATGATACAGAGGAAACTGTATGTGGTGATTTTGAGGCTTCCATGTCTGGAGGAAGCAGGTAATCTTTCCCCTGGCCAGCAGAGTTGCTAATCATTGCTGTCCACTGTGAGGCCATTTTCCCTGCTCGCTCCTTTTTACGTACCTTAGTAGGTTCTTCCCCCTCCCTAAGAGGTCTCTTTCTCCTTGCCGTCTCCACTCAATGTGGTGTTAGCATTTTGATTTCTCTCTCTCTCATTTTCCCTTTTCACAGGTGCTGACCGTTTCTATGATAATATTGAAGACATGATTGGCTATCGGCCATGGTCTGTCATCAAATACTGCTGGCTATTCATCACGCCAGCTGTTTGCCTGGTGAGTGAGACATCGTGCAGTCCCTTTGTGTTGAGGCCGAGGAAAAGAGTGCTCCTAAAGATAAGAGGAATAGGGTTGAGCTGTTCTGCAAATGTGAATATGGCTGACTGTGCCTCATCAATCCTGCTTTGTACTAGTGTGTTCCTGCAAGGCAGTGGTGGGGCATAATGAAGTTCGCCAGATCTTCTGCTACCTTCTCTATTGGGTGAGACCTTCTGCCCACCCCCAGCTGGCCCTTCCCACTGTTGCTTAGCTAAGTGATGGGAGAAATATGAGGGGTGGGGTTGACAGAACCCTCACTTAATGAAGTCACTTCCAGTACAATTGAAAGTGATGTCACCATGTCAGCCATAAATTCTAGCATTTGTTTAAAACTCTATGGTTTAACCCCCACCCCTACAGGTTAGTTTCCTGCCAGTTGCCAGCCTTGCGCTGGCAACCTTAGACATGATAGTGGAAGATCGTATTGTGGGATATCTTGTAAGCATAAGACGGGTGCCTATTGATCAGTGGCACCAGCAGGCAGCTTTCAACCAGATATTGCGTGTTACTTGGAAGTGGCCCTGGTACTAGAGTTAAGGCAGCAGCAGCAGGTAGCCACGGTACAGCACTGGAGGTTTTTTGAAGCTGGAAATGGTTTGAGAATGGAGCAGGTTGGCCTTGAGAGCTAGTGTGGTACAGTGGATAGAGAGCTGGAATAACACACAAGACATCTTACACAGGGACACTCAAGTGAAAGATTTTACACTTGTTCTCCCATTGTGGATTCACATGCACTGCTAGGGGGAGAGAATACATTTGAATATAAGACCACACAAAAAGTAAGCCACTTGAGTGTCCCCTGTATAAGTTGTCTAGTGTAGAGGGCCTCTAAGAGACTTGAGTTCAAATTCCCACTCAGACTTGATGCTCATTGGATAACCTACCTCACAGTGTTGTTGTGAATAAAGGGTGAAAATTGTATGCCACCCTGAGCTTACTTGCAGGAAGGGCAGGATAACAATAACAACAACAACATCAGTCGATTTATATACTGCCTTTCAGGACAACTTAACGCCCAGTCAGAGCCGTTTACAAAGCGTATTCTTAAAACAATCACCCTGTGAGGTGGGTGGGGCTGAGAGAGCTCTGAAAGAGCTGTGACTGACCCAAGGTCACCCAGCAGGCTTCAAGTGGAGGAGTGGGGAATCAAACCCCACTCTCCAGATTAGAGTCCTGCCACTCTTAACCACTACACCTAACTGGCTCTCCTAATACTCCTAATTTTGCACCCTGAAGGCATGAGATGAGCCCTGTCTCCTTCATGCCTTCATGAAGTTTGGTTTGAAATCAACAGCGCATGGTTGATTTTTCTCAGACTTGGCAGTAGGGTAGAAGTGGCAGTGGCGTTGAATATGTCCCTTAGGTATAATTAATTGTTTAGAAAATGTATATACTGCCTCTCCAGAGGACCTGCATAAGGTAGCTTAGAAAGGCTGATAAAATCATGAAATAGTGAAAAATTATTAAAAATGAACCTAGCTGTTAAAAACCCAGTTAGAGCATAAAATGTTTAACAGCCTAAAATGATTCCCGTTAAACAGTTTCCAAGCTAGAAGCAGACTGTAAAAACTGTTTTAAAAAGTCACCCACCCTTTAATTAAAGGCCTGAGTAAAAAGGAATGTGCCTAAAAGTAGAGTAGGTACCAGGTGAGCTGCAAGGGGGAACACATTCTACAGGTGAGGTGAGATACCACCACTATAAGAGCCCCATCTATGATCACCACCACTGCAAAGATCACTTCAGCAATTCAGAGATCAATTCAGCAACAAATACTTATAGAGGATATAATTTGTCTTGGAAGTTTTCAAAAGAAGGGTGGACGCAGTCTTCTGTCATCGATAGTTTTGATAGACGATATACTGTAATTAAGACCTAGAATCAACCACTGACTCCCTTGTTATTCTGGATTAGATATTCTAAGGGGATATTTTTACCTTGTTTTGAGAGAGGAGCTAATGATCCCTGGAAGATCATTTCCCCTACAATTTCTTGGATGAAACTATGATAGGTAAAAATACATCCATAATGTAGACATGCTGTTTGAGAGCTCTCTGTTGCTATAAATAGACCCAACTTAAGTTGCCTGTGCTTGAAGGAGTGTTACATGCTTCCTGCCTTACGTAGCTTAACATATATGATTAGATTTATGCAAAGCATTCACAATGAGACCCAGTGCAGAAATGTTTCATGTTCTCAGAAGCAGTCCCTTTTTTTTGTTTACAGAAAAGCTGCCAGTAATAGGGCTCCTGGACATTCTGTTATGGTGGGAGATCTCCCGCTGGCAGCCCACTTTTCCCAAGTGACAGTGAAGGGGGGGGGGAGAGAGCGAGAGCGAGCGAAAGAGCAAGGTGGCATCGTCAACTTTGCTATGTCACTTCTGGGGGGAACCCTGGAAGACATTGCTAACATTGCATGTGCTGCTGTGCCCCAACCCTAATCCTCCCACTGGTTGCCAGTCTCTGCCTGGCAACCCTAGCTGGTACTCATGCATAAGGCTGCACTAATTTCCACCAATTTTCCTGCTCAGGACTTGGGAGAGCGCCCCCCCACAAAAGGTACTTATACTCAGTACTGTGGTGAGTACCGCTACAAAAAAAGAGGGAGTAGTAAACCTTACAAGCGCTGAGGTAGGATTGCCAGGCTGAGACTGGCAACTAGGGTTGCTGGCCATCCCTGCCAGCCCCTGCCCCACTTACCTCGTAGGTGGGGCATGGTGGGGGCGGTCAGGGAGTGTTGGGAGGTTGGCTGGAGCTGCTGCATCATGCCCCAAAATGGCCTGTGCACTCCAGGGGCCTTCTGCTGATATCACTTCTGTTTTAAAATGGAAGCAATGGGGGCTTTGTGGGGCCAAATTGGCCCCAAATATTAAAATTTTGCTATATTTGGGGCTGATATGGCCCTGCTGAGCCCCCATCACTTCTGTTTAAAACTGGGAGTGACATCAGTGGAAGGCCTCCAGTGTGTGTGCATGCAAGAACAGAGGACCGGCACCCCTCACCCGGATGGTATTTCACCATCCCCAGGACTAAAGGTAAGAGGGGACATGGCAACCTGCCTGGCAGTTGGCTGGAAAATTTGTGGCAGAGACATGGTGGGAGGTGCTGCCATAGTACATATGATGATGTCACTTCTGGGGAAAACCAAGAAGATCTAGGAATTGCCAGACACTCTATGGTTACCATAGAGGTCTGGTGATTCCTATAGTTTCTGGTGATTCCTGGAGCTATCGCCATTGCTTCTAGGTTTTCCTTGGAAGTGATGTCATCATGCTTGCGAAGTTGATGAGATTTTAAATTTTTTCCCAGCTGCAACTTATTGTGGTGGGCAATGGGAGCTTGAGGCGGAGAATCCTCTGACCAGAGGGTTAGGAGTCGCAGCCTGAGGAGCTCTTGTCATCATAAGCCTCCAGGCCACACTATAAATAGTTATATGATAAGAATCTCTTGCATTTTTTTTAAAAAGCTAATCAACAGCCTCACATGGCTGTCTTGAAAATGAGGAGAATTATTTATTACTTTTTAATCCAGCCAGTCATCCAAGGACCTCAAGGTGAAGTTCATGGAGTCTTCCCTCTGCCATTTTCCCTGTGCGTAGGCTGAAGGATAGTGACTCTCTCCAAATTAGGGTTGCCAACTGATCTCTGTAGTCTGGAGATCTCCCAGAAATACAACTAGTCTCCAGACTACAGAGATCAATTCCCCTGGAAAAAATGGCAGCTTTCAAGGGTAAACTCTATGGAATTAAAGCATGCTAAGGTCCCTCCCCTCCCTAATCTCCACCCTTTCCAGCCTCTATCCCCCAAATATTCAGGAATTTCCCAACCCAGAATTTGCAGCCTCACCCCAAATCATGCAACTTCATGACAGAGGGAGGGAGACTGTCACTTGAACCCAAGTCTTCCCATTCTAGCCTTCTGACAACTATACTCCACTAAGCATCAGTTAGCTTTGCAAGAAGAAAAAAAAGAATTACCTGGAAGAGTCATGAGAATAAAGAGTTAAATGCTCTTGTAGAGCTGCTAATTAGTATTTTTTAAAATAGCAAGAACATTGCATGTAGTTTGGACCTCACTGAGGACATTAACTGGTGTCTAAGATGTGCCTCTTCTGAATGCAGGTGGAGGCTCAGATGTTCTGAGGTAATAACATCAATTTATATAAAGACAACTGAAGAGAGATTGGTGTTTTGGATAACAAATTGACAACCAAATGAAAATTCCTCTGTAGAAACTCTGGGGCTTTGATTTTTATCTATGTTATATTATCCCTGGTCTTGAAGATCAGTCATACTGGAATGGAGGAGTTCAGCTTTGGGAAGGAAGCCTGTGGCCGTTGGTGTGTCTAACCCTCCTTCTCTCCCTCTGCTTCTCCAGGCGACATTTCTCTTTTCTCTGATTAAATACACCCCACTAACATACAACAAGAAATACGTGTACCCGTGGTGGGGAGATACTGTCGGCTGGCTGTTGGGTCTCTCGTCTATGGTGTGCATCCCTCTCTGGATTGTATATAAACTTTCCACCATCAAGGGCTCCCTGAGAGAGGTGAGGCGGTTGCTTTTTTTAATGGGGCTTGGGATACAGAGCGGCTGCTTGCCACTAGTAAATTGACTAGAAGGCCTTTTGAGGTCACTTTGCTTGTGTTACTGGCTAATTAATGGACCAAGGTGGTGAACTGGAAAGAGCTAGTGGCTTGATTGGATTTGAGTAGGCTTGAGGGCTACACAGACCAAACTTCCTACCTGTGTGCTTTTATTGACTGCACAGTCCTTTAAAAATGTCATCAGTAAAGAGCTTTGCTTTTTTTGGTTCCCCTGCATTTTCTCTCACTACCACCTCCTCTTTTTGGATATTGACTTCGAGATGAAACACTTCATGGATTTTCTACGTGGCATTTTAAAACTTACAATCACAGAAAATGAGCAGTAAAGTTCAGAGCTATTGGAGGAGCGACTGTGCCCACTGGATTGGTTTTCTAACATTTCTAGTTTGAACTGCGCCCATACATACCTGGCAACTTTTAAGCTTCAGAGGACACTGAAAGGAACCATTTCAGATTTCATTGGTGAGAGGAATAGGGTTGCCAGGTGTCCAGTTTTCACCCAGACAGTCTGGTATTTGGGGAGATTCTCCGAGGAAAACGTTCCTCCAGAACTGGACACCTGGACCCTCCTCTTCCCCCCCCCCCCTCCAGGCTGCACAGGGCAGCCACCAGCCTGGAGAAGTGGCCAGCCAGCCCGGGCATCCAGGTATCCTCCTATGGCTGCACAGCACTACCCAGGCGTGGCTCCCAGAAGTGGGGGTGTAGCATGATGATGTCACTTCCTGCAATGATGTCATCACACCGCCCTGGGAGCGCAGCATGCATGTATGGTTGGATTTAAAAAGTAAGTCCACCCCTGCCTCTCCCTGGGGTCTGCTATTAGTGTGGACCCCATCTGGCAACCAAGAGAGAAAAAGGGAAGGAGATTTATAGCAAGGTTCAAATGTTTTCTTTTATTCAAGACACACAGTTTTAGGACATTTATCTTAAGATCTGTGGTGGTTTCTTCTTAATAGATATATGGGAGTAAACCAGGATTGCCAATGTGCAGGTGGGCCCTGGAGAGATCCTGGAATTATTTCCTCTTTGGCTCCCAGAAGGGGAGGTGAAACTGACAAAGTCTTTGAGGAGCCGAAGAGGAAATAAACAAACCTCCTGAGGAACTATATGTGCAAGCTCTGTATAGAGGGAGATTGACAAAGCCTTCTGATCTGTCCTTTTAAGAAATCAACTTCCTGGCTAACATTGCACCTTGCTTCACTTGAGCGTCCTCATGTAATTCGTTTAGAGAGGCTGCCAGGCTGAATGCAAATTCCTCGTTTCTCTTGGTGCAGTGACCCGGTTTGTCTGAGTAGTGGAAGCACCCCTTTCTGGTTCTCTTGACTTCCTGCCTTTTTGTCTTTCAGAGATTCCGCCAACTTATCTGTCCAAATGAGGACTTGCCTCAGAGGCTGTGTCCAGGACTTCCTTTTCCCGCCACTCGAACTGAGCTCGTGATGTTGACAGAATTGGATTCCCGCTGTTAGAGGAGCGTGGGGTCTTACCCTTCTGCATTTTGCAACCCCGGACTTTGCCAGTGGCCAAACGGAGAGGGACCCGTGAGCTGATTTCCCTGCCACCTCCAAAAAGGAGAAGTCATGGCTGCTAAGGGAAGAAAGCTCTCCCAAGAGGTAGAGCCAGGAGAAGGAGCTGATTCGTCTTCTGCTTGGGGCACATTCACAGGAGCTGATGCAAGCCGACACGTTCCTCTTGTGAATGGCTAGCTCTTCTGAAAGTGGACAGGAAACATCGAGCCCTGAGATGGAAATAGTTACACGACCACAGAAGCATTTATATATAGTGCATGGACTTTAGGGAGGTCTCCATTCCATCTATAAAATAAGTTTTCCTTCCACTTTCAAGTGGCTCTTATTTATTTTTTCTGAAAGGATGGTGGTGATCTGTGTGTGTGTGTGTGTGTGTGTGTGTGTGGGTTCCTGGTTTGTCTTGCAGCTGTGTACTACTTAAGGTGCCACAACCGTTGCTTGTGTTGGCTTTTGACCTCATTGATAAAGCAGGTTATTCTAGTCCTATAAAGCAGGTCATTCTAGTCCTTTCCCTTTACGTTTTTTCTACAGGAAAGCATGGGAAAGATTTGTCAAGAAATTCCCTCCCTGTTCAGGCAAAGATAGATCAAATGTTTCTAGAGCAATGGAGCTGGTCTGAAAGTAGTCTAACAATGAACAGTCCATACACAGGGAAATTCCTTTCCGGGGAAGGGAGGGAGGGAGGGAACAGTTCTAAAGGTTCCAATTGACTAGTCACCCACTGATGTCAATAAAAACCTCCATCCCCAAAATCTCCTGAGTTGGTTTAAAACAGGGCTCCCCAATGGGGGCACCTGTGGGTACCACGGTGTCCACAGACACCTTTCCTTGCACCCCGTAAGTGTTTTTAGAAAGAGGGTAGAGCCAGATAGGGATTTTTGCAATTGCCATTGGAGATATGATTGGCTGTTCAGATTTTAAAGAACATTGTTTCGGAAGCAGCTGCCACAACAGCACAAGGATCTTAAACAATGTGCTTATTTAAAAAGGCATCCTTCTAAGATTCTGCCTGATTTGGTGAAGTTATTATTAGAGTTATGTATAACCTAAGTTGGGCCCAGGGAAACTGGACTCATCTCTTAAAAGTGAACACCTAGTTTGGCCTTGAGTGTCTCATCTGGTCTCTTCAGAACTTCTTAGGTTCCTTTGAGTACCTCAGAACATCCAATTGCTCCCTTTTCCCTTCCTTGAATTTTCCTTTCCATTTCGTATTCCTGCTGGTTCATTTTCATCTCTTCATGAGTATTGTGGAACAACCAATTGTATTCTTGCTGAGATGGTAAACTTCAAGGCGGGGTTACCTTTTCTGATGAACCTGACGGAGTGTTTTTACGGCTGAAGTCAGGAGGTCCCCGCTTATGTTCCTCCTTCCTTAGTAAACATGTCTTCCCAGCCCTCCATGGACTTTCTAAGCCAGGAAGAAATCTACAACTGGTGGCATTGGCTTTTCTTTAGAACAAGAGATCTGAACACTGGATCCTATTGGCAGATTTCCCCCCACCTTCCCCTTCTTATAACAGATCCCTGTGAATTGCAAAAAAAATTGCTAGGAGGGTTTTTTGAGGTGGATGGGGGGTGGCACACTTATAAACAAAAATCCATATGGCAAAAATGGTTACATTGAGAAGGCAACATTGGGCAAAATCAACGATTTCCCTTCATTTTCCACCAGCCATGCCTTTTTGTATGGTAAGGGGCAGGAGAAGATCTATTTCTACCAATGCAAGCTTGCTGTTTATAGGATCCAATCCTTTGTCAAGAGGAACCTGCCCATTTTTAAAAAAAAAAGTTTAAGCCTAGGTTTGCCAGCCAATGGCTAGCAAACAGTGGGAGAGGGAGGGGGCAGGGGGAAATGATGCCATGCCAACAGCATAATGTCACTTCTGATTATGGTTGCCAGTCCGAGCCTGGCAACTGGTGGAAGGGTTGGGGCAGGGACATGGTTGGGGGGGCAGTGTGGGTGTGATGTCAGTTTCTGGGAAAATCTGGAAGTGATGGCAGGTAGCTCTAGGAATAGGTGAAAACTCTATGGAGTTTTCACCAGACGTCACATCATCATGCTGCCATTTTTTACCCTTACTATGCTTGGAGCAGCAGTGGGCAACAGGAGCTTGGGACGAGGTATCCCTCACCCCAGCTGAGGGAAATGGCATCTCTAATTCCAGTGAATAAACAGAAATGATGTTGCTGTTTTGGCATGGTGTTCTATGGTAAAACCACAGAGTTTTGGGTGAATCCTAGAGCATCATGTTGGTGAGGTGATGTCGCTTCCAGGAATTTGCTGGAAGTCACATTGCAGTGTTGGTGAGACACCAGTTTTTTAGGTATCCACCCTGCTGAGTTGTGGCAGGCAAAGGAGAGATAATCCGGGAGATCTCCTACTGAAACAGGAGACCTGGTCTTCCTCTCTGAGCCTTTTACTTATAATCAACACATCACAGAAATGGGTCCGCAGTACCATCAATCCATGTGAGTGAGGATGGGACACAAATGCCTCTTAGTATAGCAGCTGGTATATTAGTAGGGGTGCTGCCTGTTGCCTTGGGCAACCAGACAAAACAGCTGTGATGGTAGACCCTCAAAAATGTATTGTACCAATGTGAAACAGGAGAGCCTTTTAAACATGCTAAATATTGTGTTCAGTGACAATGAATAAAGTGTGAATCTGTTACATGCAAGAAGGAGAAGAAACATTAGCTAATTTAGGAAAAAACAAAACACACACAATATGTTGGACAATGGCAATACTTGTCTAAATTCACATATGTGCTGAAAACAGGATTCCCTTAAAAGCTCATCAAAACATCCAGATTCTCCAGAATGGTGTCCACTCAGCCCACTGTCAGTCTGGCCAATTTTGAAGACTCTTATTTATGGGCCTGTAGCTGCTGCCCACCTCAACAATGCTATCTTCACTTCCTCCCACCGTGCTGCAAAAGGAGCAGGTCATCAATGGCTGGATGTGGATGTACGCCTTCATTGCAGTGCATACTCATAACATGAGAAGTAATAAGAAATATGTCATCCTGACATATTTGTCAAAGGAATACACATGTGGGGCTGGAAGGGGCATTTGTAGGGGAGAACTAGTGGGCAGAAACACATGCAGCTTCACCCCTCTTGTACTCATCATCAGTCCACCCCGGCATATGTTCCTATCTGATGCTTTATACACTACTCTGCTAATCCTAACTGTTTGGGAGTGCAAGAAGGAAAAATATTTTTAAATGGGTAGGGGATGGGAAGGATTAATTTCCCCCTACAGCTTCCTCCTTCAGTCCCTGCATTCATCTTATGAGGGAAAATATACAGCTGGAAATCCCACGTCGGCTTCATAATGTAGTTTTGCTAATCCTTAGCAATTACGTAGTACTTCTGGTTATTTCACATTATCTCAGCAATCCTTAAAATAACCTTATTAGGTATGCTAGTGCCTCCACAGAGGCTTGTCTAAGATCATCTAGTGAATTTCTGGCCAAGGCAAAATCTGAATTGGGGATTTCCTGATTCATAGCTGAGTCGCCGTGCTTCACAAGCTATTATCCAGAACATCATACTCTATGCAAGAATCCAGTAGCACCTATAAGACTAACAAAATTTGTTGTGGGGTATGAGCTTTTGTGAGTCACAGGCTCACTTCTTCAGATATGGAAGGCTCATACCTTCAGTACGTCATGGTGGTGCCGGGGCTGATGATGATTTTACAGTAGCCGATCTGTCTGATGGTGCCTGAATTTTAATGTGTTAATAAGATTTTTACTGTATTTTAACAGTGTATTTGTTGGAAGCTGCCCTGAGCCCTCTTGCGGGAAGGGTGGGGTATAAGTTGAATAAAATAAATAAATAAAAAATGCCCTACCACAGATCTTGTTAGTCTTATAGGTGGTACTGGACACTTACTACAGACAGAGTAACACGGCTACTCCTCTTGATGATACTCTATGGACCATGGCATGCGTTTCCATCCACATTGCTACAGGAATATGCAATCCCAACCATTTGTCTCATGACGTGCTCATATTGTTGCATGTAACTATATCTGGATCATTCTAGGTGAGGGCAGGACATGAATGAGGAGCCATCTGCTTTGCAGTGTGAGGCTCGGCAACCACTCAGCCTTCAATAATAGCTGCAGCTCTTGAAAAATGCAGGGTTCAGAAAGAGCACTATAGGCGACAACAGAGGTAGCCATGCTGGGTCTGCAGTGTGAAGGCATCCTTGGCTAATGGACCATCATTGGTTTACGCCTTGGACCATCACAGGTTTATCCCAGCAATCCCCGTTGCCTACTGATGGGTTTCCTGGAATACATTTGCTTCTTAAACAAAGCATCTGTTCTCTAAAGCAACGAGCCAGTCCTGGCATCCCGGGACCTTATAGGAGTAGGAGGTGCTTCAGAAGAACACAGGAGTTGTCACCTTTGTGTCTGCAGGGAGCACCCATCCCAAAACACCTGCCTCCATCACAGAAAGGTAGTTGCAGCCTCCCAGCCTCCCATGCCAGCCATTTGACGGCTGTATTCTTAACATTCAAAAAGTGCTGACAGGCTCAATGAGTGTGGTCTATCCAAACTCAGTATTCTCTTCTGTGACTGACAACAGCTCTCTGGGGTCGCAGGCAGAAAGAGGTCTTTCCTTTTCATCTGGAGATGCCAGATGTTGAATCTGGGACCTGCCTGCAAAGCAATTCTGCATCTCCAAGTCGCAGAACTCCCCTTCCAACAGCTGCATGCCTCTACTGTGCTGCCCCAGGCATCTCTCTATGCCCACTGCCTCATGGAGCTTACCACTAAGGGCACAACACACACACACACCTCCTTCCCCTCCGTAACGGCAGTCTTTTCATACAAACTTTATTACTTGCTGCTCAGCCGGGTTGTGGCTATCTTGATGGCTCACAGAAAGGTTAATGAAATGGATTCTGCTGCTGAAATAAATATTCAGTGTGCTTTGTTGGTGTTGAAAATAACAGCCAGCTTTTTTTTTTAATTCCAAAAGGATTTGTTGCCACGATGTTAAAAATTTCATTTTTTTGTAGTCTAGACATGCAGACATTTGTTATTCAGTAGTTCATTATTCATTGACTTTATTATTTGTCCATTATTCAGCAGCTCCTTTTTTTTGTAGTTTGGCAAAGGGTGACTGATGAAACCGTGTCACATGATGAAGGCAGCAGAGGTCCCAAGGAGTCGGAGCGAGGAATACTAAAAACGATCTGAGTTTCTGAGCCGCCACATTCACAGAACTTTGCAGAAACCTCAGATGCGTGTTTTGTTTGAAGAAAAAAAACACACGGCTTCATAAATTTCAGCTGGCTACTTTTACATAGCTGTTGAAAACCAGGTATCAGAACTGAAAGGTTTTAACAGCATTGGGCATTTTCAGTTCCTGCCTACTGCTTGTTGTGAGTCGTGACTCGTGACTGGTTGTAAACTGAACGGCTGCTGAAAGTACTGAACTGGGGTTGCCAACTCTGGGTTGGAAAATTCCTGAAGATTTAGAGATGGCAGGGCTCATTTCGAGGGGGAACGCGCAGGAATGCAGTTCTGGCAGTTCCCCAAAGAGGTCACAAGTCAGGTGGCCCCGCCCACCTGACTCTTGGCCATTTTGGGCCTGTTTCAGCCTGGATTGGGGCCGAAACGGCCCGGATTGGGCCTCTGACGGGTGGTGGATCACTCTCCCACTCAGCAGCGGCCCGATCCTGACCATTTTGGGCCCCTTTTCAGCCATTTTCAGCCCCTTTTGCCATTTTGGGCCCAATTTCGGCCCTGAATGGCCAGGATTGGGTCCAAAACAGCCAGGATAGGTAATGTCAGGGGGTGTGGCATATGCAAAGCAGTTATGCTAATGACACAATTCCAGTGATGGCAAGGGGCGTGCCATATGCTGATGAGTTATGCTAATTAGTTCCTTCAGCTCTTTTTCTACGAAATGACCCCTGAGCGGTAGAGCCTGGGAGGGCAGGGTTTGGGGAGGGAATGGACCTTAGTGGGGTATAATGCCATAGCGTCCACCTTCTAAAGTGGCTATTTTCTTCAGAGGAACTTACCTTTCTGGAGTCAGTTATAATTCCAGGAGATCTTGCTGTACCACTTGGAGGTTGGCAAACCCATATTGAGCAAGCTTTCAAGGAAATCCAAGGCCTCTACAGACTCTCAGATGGTGGAGCTGCTGGCTTAGCCCTCCAATATAATTGAGTGAGTGGGGCTCTGTACTATGCCTTGCTGCATGAAGTCCACGGTCTGTTTTTCTGCCTGATGATCTTCATAATTTCCCCTTGTTTGCAGAAGTGTTCTCAGGAACTGGAATGGTGTCCTTCTTATTGCTTAGAGTCCTGTTTTTGTCTTGGTTGCCTTGAGTTTGCAGGATTTCTTCTGTGAAGGCTGTAGGGTGTGCCTTTGAAGTTGGTCCTGCTGACAGGAATGTGGCAGTGGCCAGGTAGCACTGCTGCTTCTTTGGTTCTATAGCACTATGCCATAATATGACAAAGAGGCATTACAGATGTTTCTGATTGTGTGTGAAGGGAAGGGGTAAAAAAAGCCACAGTACAAGTAAGTCAAACTAGGCATTGCAGGAGAAAAGAGGTGAATTAGGTTATTTGGAGGCCTTTTGGGACGGCTCTCTCATCTTTGCTGTAATGTAGTTTGCCTTTACGTCATGATGACTTCACGGTTTCTTTATTATGAGCCTTTCCCGAATTAAAGCTGGTTCAGTGAACGATGTGGATCCCCTTGTCCACAGGACCACGTCTACTTCCTTTATACTGTAGCCTATCCCAGTGTGTGCTGTGCTGGTTCACGGAGGTTCCACTGCCTTTGACTTCAGCCGTCTCTTTTATAATACACTGGAGCTGATGGACTGGGTATGTATCAGCAAACGTCTGCCAAAAACATTTCACACAATGGACCTTAATCTCCTACTATTGCAACAGTCCCGGCAGGTACTGCGTGGGCATATTCACCTATCGCACAGCAGGAAAAAAAATGTCTCCAGACCATCAGAACAAAAATTGCCCTGCAATTTGTAGAATCCAGCATTTCAGGGTAACCAGTCACCTTTCCTCCCCACAAATCCAGAAAGATCCTTTGATGGCCTGGGGTATAATGCAGTGGAAGGTGCAGTTGCAAGCATCACAGTGACCTCTGAACACCCACAATAAAGATAGTAAAGAAAATATAAACTTAATTCTATCAGCCACAAGATGTCCTCAGTACTTTACGTCTTTCTAGTGCTATAGCTGAAGAGCAGTTGGAATACTGAGAAGTGATTTAGATGAACTTTTAGTGTTGGGAGAGAGGGATGGAAGAATTCATTGGTTATGCATCATCTGCGGCAGCAACAGGACTCGCGTACTGAAGTCTATAGGGAATGTCAAATGCTATACAATGCATAACTCCAATCGAGCAAAGGTTTTGCGATACTTCATAGGGGGTAAGAGTGGCTTAAGCAGAAGCCAGTTTGGTGTAGTGGTTAAGAGCGGCAGGACTTTAATCTGGAGAACCGGGCTTGATTCCCCACTCCTCCACTTGAAGCCGGCTGGGTGACCTTGAGCCGGTGACAGCTCTCTCAAAGCTCTCTCAGCCCCATCTACCTCACAGGATGATTGTCACGAGGATGATAATAACACATTTTATAAACTGCTCTGAGTGGGCATTAAGTTGTCCTGAAGGTCGGTATATAAATCAAATGTTAATGTTATTATTAAATCTGGCAAAAGGTCCATATTATGTGTTCTCGAGTATGTGGTGTAGGTACGTGTGTGTGAGACTAGGCAACATCTTGCATATCTTAAAGGAATTTCCATTATGTCATTTCTGTGGAGATCTTCCCACTGTTCACACAGTGCTAGTGTTCTAGTCTCCTGCCTAAGAAGATTTTGGACCCCTGTTCACACCATTCCAAGAATAACATCAGCTCAAGGTTTTCGTATGTTCCATTTTTCTTGTATTTTTGGCAGGAGGAGGAGTTCTCCCATGGTTCTTGATGTACATTACAGTAAAAACTGCTCATCTTGGGAGCCTAGTTCATAGTTTGGCATTTCAGAAATGCTAAAAAAAAATCCCTTTCTAGGTTTTAAGAACTATATATTTTCTGTGGTTTAGTGGACATTCTGTAGTTGATTTACAGTGCAATCCTAAGAAGAGTTACTTCAGTCTAAGCCCATTGAAATCAATGAGCTTAGACTGGAGTAACTCTTCTTAGGATTGCACTGTTAGAATCCTAAGTCCAAAAAAGGTTTTTCACTTGCTATTATTAGATGGATAATGAACTGAATAGAGAGTGCAATATCACATTCAGACCACAATCAAGGAGGATAGCCCACCCTACCAATCAATCTCAATCTTTAGTAAAACGGTCCTAGACCAGCAAAGCCCACCCTACCATATATGAAGCTATACCTGCTAAGAGTATATTGAAAGAGTCCCTCAATGAACCATCTCCCCACAGCTTCCACTGTTTGGGTCATGCAAATGACATAGTTTGTGCTGAGAACCTGGGTGATCACTTTCCAGGTTACGAATTGTGCCAGGGCTGGAAAGATGATGAGCGTTATCAGCACCATTGACAGCAGAAAACGGGGCAGGTGTGTGTTTGAAATGCACAGTTTTAAAAGAGCATCAAGTGCTCTTCTGCACCTTGAAAAACCTCTGAGCGGTTGTGGCCTCAGATTATTTATATTACCTCCAGCCAGATTTCAGGCACTCCAGGCAATAGCGCAGGAGGCTCAAAGCAATCAGCATCCGCTTGATTATTCTTCGAGCTTTTCGTCAAGCACCAAATCCCTTCCTTGATATTCATTCAGCAGGCATAAAGTCGTCTGACAAGCAAATGTTTTAGCAAGCCCCCCCCTTTCAACCTGATTCCTATTTTAAATATAAAATGGAAAGAGAAATACACGTAAGCCTAGGCTAGATCCAAAACCATCTCTGCCCTCTCTTATCCTTGTGATTTTAAAAGGCGTATTTGGCTTCAAAGTATGTTAGAGGCCAAATGTGCCTTTCTAAATCACAAAAGTAAGGACCAGATGTGGTTTTGGATCTTTGCTTTGCAGGACACCTTTGTACAATGCGCGGGGGGTGGGGATGGAACCGCTCAAGCAGGGCAGGAGCCAGTGCTGCTTCATATGTTGCTATTTTAGTTATACACTTAAGATTTCTATCATAATACATGAACTGCAAAAACTGTGCTTACAATCTTTTTAGTACCTTTTTCATCCTGCACTTCCTGTAAGGAACTCAAACTGGCTCTCTCTTCCTCAGTCTATACTAGGGATCCCAGGTCCCCTGGTGGGGGAAAGGGCAGGCAGGGAAACAGGCCTCCTGGGCATGCTACTGGGGTGGCACAACGAAGTCACTCCGCCATTGCACTGCCTTGATAGTGTGCGTGTTTCGCAGTGGACCAATTTGGGCCCCAAACGGGCCAAATTGGCCCACTGTGAAGCATGTGCATGCTCCTGGGCCTACACGATGATGTCACTTCCTAGAAGTGATATCATTGCACTGCTCCGAGAGTGCATACATGCAACAACCAATAGGCACACCTAACTAGAATTGTTAGTTTGCATTAACTATATACAAAGTAACTTATTTACAGTACAGTGATTGGTCTTTATTATACAGCACTGATTGGCTGCTGCCAGCAGGAAACAACCAATAGTAATAGTGAGACAAAAATCTACTACAATAGTAACGAAGACTTCAGGAGCCTTAGCTCAGACAGAAGCTAAGTCAATACATAACAATAAATATTCTCAGGTATGATTCTGGGAGATCTCCTGGCCCCACCTGAAAGTTGGCAACCCTGTCTCTGCCCCAAACATGAACACAGCCTTCTTGTGGCAGGAAGGGAGTTCCCTAGATCATCTCTGATCATTTGAAAGACAGTATAATAGTGTAACATGCAAACCTATTAAAAACCTGCACCTGTTTGGAGAAGAAAGGGCTGGGCAGAATGGGAGGCAGAGTAGCTTTGCCAGCTGGCAAGAACTGAATAGAGGATAGAGAGGGTATGCTGGAAGAAGAAAACTGTCTCGGTGCAGCCTGTTCCCTTTGTCTGGGCTAGCATTTAAAAAGAAAGTACAGGAACTCACACAGCGTGGAGAAACAGACCAGACCACTGCTTGTCAGTTGTGTTGGGATTAGTTGTGTGGGGCATGGAAGAACCTTGCGCAGCACAGGCTGGGACGGGGTTCTGATTAGAGACATTTGGTTCCTATGGGTACACTGAAAAAAAAATGTAAAGTGTGAATGGAAAAATGGATGTATTCTACAAATAGAGCTGGAATTGGCTGCAGCTCCTCAGGCCTGCCCTTTGGAATCCAGCGCCTAAAGAAGCCTGAGGCTCAAGCCTGCCTGTGTCTGAGCCTGAGGATGTAATGAGGCCCATTAGCAGCAGACTTAGGGTTGCTTACCTCCAGGTGGCCTCAAGATCTCCCAGAATTACAACTGACCTCCAGGCTACAGAGATCAGTTCCCCTGGAGAACATGGATGCTTTGGAGGGTGGACTATATGGCACTGTACCCCACTGAGGTCCCTCGCTTCCCATACCCTGCCCTCACCAGACCCCCCTCCCCCAATCTCCAGGAATTTCCCAACCACTAGCTGGCAATCCCCCGCTCCTAGCCTCTCGGCATTATTTTTGGCTCTCTGCCACCACTCACTTGGCAAGTGACAGGGAAAGCACAGAAAGGGCCTAGGAGCTATGAAGCACGCATGCACATGAGAAATAATTTTGTCCTCCCACAACACCCCCCCCCCAGGTTGGGCTCCAGGGGACCTGGCAACCATAGCCTAAGGTCTTCTTGCACCCTAATTGCTCCACTCCTCTTGCAGTTATTCAGTGTCCTTCCTCTCATTGGATTTCTGCTTCCTGTGGCAGGCTTTGGGTTTGATTAGGGTTGCCAGATACCCCTCACCTCCCATCAGGAGGGTGGAGTCCCTGGCACTTACCTTCTGCTGGGTACGAGGTCTGTTATTTCCAGAAGTGACATCACCACGCTGCCCGCATGAGTGCTCCTGTGCTCTGCATGGTGCTGATGGGCCCGTTTAGGGTGCAAATCGGCCCCAAATGAAGCATAGGAATGCTCCTGCAGGTGGCGCAATGATGCCACTTCTGGAAGTGATGTCGCTGCACAGGTTGGGAGCATGCACACAGCTTGCCCCCTCCTGCCAATCACTGAGTGATCAGTGGACAAGGGGTCAAATCCCCGGGAGTTTGCCCATTACCGGCAGGCACCTGGGAACCCTAGGTTTGATCCAAACAAAAATTTTCCATTGGCAGACTGGGACTTTCTTGGATTTTCTTTCCCACTGCAGCCCTCTGATCTCCAAGAAGAGCTGCTTTAGTGGGGCATAATTAAGGTTGCCAACATCCAGATGGGTCCTGAAGATCTACTGAAATTACAACTTATCTCTAGATTACAGAGATCAGTGTCCGAGGTGTGTGTGTGCAAAATGGCTGCTTTGGAGGTGGAGTTGCTAATCTCCAGATAGTAGAGAGCTTCCGGAATTACAACACAGAGGTCAATTCCCCTCTGTGGCAGCTTTGGATGGTGAATTCTATGGCATTATACCCTGCTAAGATCCTTCCCTATGTAAAACCAACCCTCTTCTAGGAGCAACCCCCAAAATCTTTAGGAATTTCCCAATCCAGGGTTGGCGACCCAATCTGGAGAGTTTACTCTAGGGCATTATACCCCAGTGAGATCCCTGCTTTCCCAGGCTCTGCCTCCAAATCTCCACGAATTTCTCAACTTGGAGTTGGCAACCCTAGGCATAATTGTCCAATAATTTATTACTGCAATATAACTCAGTAGTTATCGTAGTATGTGAAATGGGAGGCTGTGCAAGGCTGGCACCTTGATGTTCTTGCTAGGGCTGCCACATCCCATGATGGAGGCAAAAGCTGCAGGCCAGCCACACAAGCTCCGCAGTGCACGCCTCCGCCCCCAACACCCCCTCCGGCGCCTCTCTGGTGCCCTCGCGCCCTGAGACCACTGCCTACCTGGCCTCAATGGGCGTGCTGGCTCTGTCTGCAAGAGTGCACAAGACCTCTGGGCCTTGAGTACACATCAGGTCCACAGTGATGTCATTTGTTTTGTATCATCAACACCTTACCATTACTGCCACTTTACACTGCAGGCAGCATGCTTCAAGATTTCTTTCTAACTTAGCTATGGTTTGTACATATGCATCAACAGGCGTCTACTCAATGGTTATCGAAGAAGTGAAACTGAGCTGTCAAGATAAGCAGCTGCTTTCCGGCTCTGGAATGATCGCAGCTTGAATTCTTCTATATCATCTAGAAACATATGGGTGGGCAAATCCATTCCTCAACTGACCCCCATTAAAGAATAGCTGGTCATATAGATGGGATGCTGTGGGTCTTGACAAGATGGATGATCCCATTATTGACTCTCCTTCATATACATACAGGCCATTTCCACACAGCCTGTCATTCCTGCCCCTTTTCCATTTTAGGTGTGTGTTTTGCTGAGTTGCTCTGACAACTCATCCTCTACACACACTCCCCACAAGTGGTTACCTTGTGCTGTGAGGTCGCAGGACAGCCTCCAAGCAGTTCCTAACAAAAGCGGTTTTGGAGGGGAGGTCAGGCACTTTCGTCATTATAGTCTGAAATTACCCGCCTCCCTTTCAATTTCTTTTTTACTTGGCACATGTGCGATTGCATTCAGCTTCCATGGCTGAATTGAAAGGGAAAGAGCTTCAGGGGAGGGACTGGGCAGAGATTGGAGGATTCTTCAGAGCACTTTAAGCGTTAATATGCCAAAAAATGGGGGGAAAGCCAGTTTGTCAACCCGCAGCAGAAGAAAACACTAGAGAAACTGCATTCCCAGTAAACATGTAGAAAAGGCAGTAATGAAATAATATGCATATGTTTTGCAAATTTAGACATGAGGAAGCCTGAGGAAAAGCCACTAGAGTTTTATGGGTGGACTGTGCCTATAAGGACTAGACATGGGCATGAACAGAAAAAAAACGAACATGGTGTTCATTGTTTGTTGCCATCCATGAACAATGAACAACGAACATTGACGAACATGATCCTGTTTACAAACATGTTCATTGTTTGTGCAACGAACATGTGCAGGCTCTCCTCCAGCCATCAAGATCCCTACTGCACCACTCCCAGAAACCCTACCTGAGCAGGCAGCAGGAAATGTACCAATAATAAATAATAGCTTGGCCCCAGAGCCTGGCAGCAGCCCTGGAACTTGAAGGGGTAGATCCCTACTGCACCACTCCCAGAACCCTACCTGAGCAGGCAGCAGGAAAGGTACCAATATTAAATAATAGCTTGGCCCCAGAGACTGGCAGCAGCCCTGGAACCTGAAGGGGTAGATCCCTACTGCACCACTCCCAGAAACCCTACCTGAGCAGGCAGCAGGAAAGGTACCAATATTAAATAATAGCTTGGCCCCAGAGACTGGCAGCAGCCCTGGAACCTGAAGGGGTAGATCTCTATCCCACCACACACAAAGAAAATTCAAGCTCCAATGCACTCTCCCTGTCTCTCTAACAGCAGCTGTCTCTCCCTGAAAGCCAGAGCTGGGAGCCCCCCTCCCCCCTGGTCTTTTCCTCTTGTAACAAATTTGGAGCTCCAGTCCACACTTGGAGGGAAGACCTGCCTATCAAGCTAAATTGGGCTTAGATTCGGGTTTCCAGGGCAACAGCAGGAGTTCAGACAGAGTTCAGACAATCCCTGCCTGAGTTAACATGGAAATTGATTGCAGGTGCCAGACTGTCCGGCCTGACAAACAGCAGCAAATAAGGCTTGTAACGACCACCTGTTCGTTTAGAATGGGGCCTCACGAACAGCTTGTTCCCGAACAGCAGAGTGGGCTGTTCATGGGTTTTTTTAGTTCGTATTGCTGTTTGTGCACATCTCTAATAAGAACGTGTGGAAACAGCCATAGTGTGTTGTTTTAAAGTTGATTTTAATGCCTTTTTAAGTATCTGCTGCCTTGAAAGCCCCACTTGGACAGAAAAGTGGGATACAAAAGTGATAGATAGATAGATAGATAGATAGATAGATAGATAGATAGATAGATAGATAGATAGATAGATAGATAGATAGATAGATAGATAGATAGATAGATAGATAATGGTATACGCAGTGCAGATCTATCTTCAACTAACCACTATTCATTAAGGACACCTCCCTCCCATTTTTCAGTTCCTGAACTTGTTAATCTGTAACAGTAATCCTCAAAGAAAGGAACAAACCAGGACATTTCACACTGAATTTCTTAGGGACTTCACAAGATTTCAATTGCTTCTGTAGCTCAGCTGAGGAAAATTACAGCAGCTTCTGTAAAAATATTGAATTCCTGTCCCTAGAATGCTCCTAATCTTTGAATGGATTCACAGAGTCAAAATCATGACAGCACGTATGCTAAGTTGTTTAGACGTTGCCATGGAGGCCCCCCCCTTCCACACACCTGGCACAGATTTCACCTCTTTCCTGTAGCTATTCTTTTCACAACCACCATAATCACAGCAGTGGCAAGTGGTAAGATTGTCAACAAACCAATATTTTACTGGTCTGACTAGAAAAACCATTTTCTGTCAGGCAATTGCTATGGATAGGCAAAAAGCCAGGACACTCAGTTTCTGTCATGCTTTGTTCTAAATGGCTGTGTGAGCCCTTGGCTTCCAGATGTTTCTCCAGATGATCCTCATACACTGCCAGGTCAGCATCTCATCTGGCTTCTCCCGCTTCCATCCCACCTTCTGGATCACTCAGGATGCAGTTATTGGTTTAGAAAATAAAAAGGTGCTCTCTCTAGCTACTGGACCCTGCCGGCTGTATTTCTCTCCAGCCTGGCCCACAGTGGTTCCTCCTCTCTACTCTTGCTCACTCCACAATCCCATACGAGTGAAGAAAATAAGTTGGTTCATGTGTGTTTGCCTCCCTTCCCTGAGTGATGAATATATAGGGGCTGGAGGGCTTTTGTAGAAATGTAAGCAAACCAAAATACTAATTCCTCTCGTTCAAGCAGTTGTGCTCCATCACTCCCAAAATGCTTTCTGTTGATTGTCTTCATTTCCTGTTATATCTGCAACAGCTTTTTGCATACTTCAAAAAGCCAAAATGCAGCCATATGAATCACAAACTTGATGCTGGTTCAGTAACAGTCATCCTTTGAAAGTCACAATGCCTCTGCTTCATCCAGATCAAGGTTCCTTTTCCAGCAGATCCAAGTTTAAGAGGAAAACTCTTTTCTCTCATCCGCATTTTGCCTTTCCATTTCCCTTTGGGGCTGAGCCAAACCTCCTGTTTCATTCTAGATCGAGGAGCAAGAAAGGGGACAAAGAAAGCGGTCACCGGGAGAGCTAGACAAAAAGGAAATTAATGAAGGCAGAAAGAGATAACATAGAGGCAGACAGATAAGAAGCTATGACAATTCAGATGCGGGGAGAGGGTTCAGTGAAGCAAGAGAGAGAGGAAAGTGTGAAGATAGTCTACAGGGAATTAACTAACTGTTATAAGGTTAGCACCAAGTCCATCCTACACCTTCTATGGGACCTTGCATTATATAGCCAAGGGAATATGCACACTTAGCACAGGGATTTCAAACGTTACCCAACCTGAAATGCAAAATTAAGGGGAGTTTATTCCATAAAAATGAATTGCAGTGCAAATTTCTGAACTGCAAGTTATCAATAGCTAAATTAGAACCATTTTGGTGCAGTGGTTAGTGTCAAACTAGAATTCCGGAGACTGAGGTTTAAATCCACATCTGTGCCAGGAAGCTGACTGCCTTGAACCACTGACTTTCAGAGCCTAACTTACCTCACACAGGGTGTTTATTTGGAGGATAAAATGGAGGAGGGGAGAATGATATACACTGCCCTGGGCTTCTTGGAAGAAGGGTGAGACAAAAATCTACTACAATAAATAAATTAGGCCCCAAGTAATGTATCCAAGTAGCTTTAGAAATACATGGGGAAATGCGACAAAGATGGAGCTGTGACTTTGTAGCCATTGAGAGCATTTATATATGACTAGCAACACGGCCTGTTGTGTGAAAAAATACAACGGACTCTAGAACACTGTTGTTGGTCATCTGCGCTGAGGGTAGGCATGGGAAGGAGTGCTTAGGCCATTGATTCAGAGATCCCTCTCCTGGCGGCAAGCGGGTGCATCGCAGTGGCCTCGAGGCCAGACTTGTTGGCAATGCGCCTGTGTGAGGATAAAAAGCGAGTCGTTGCCAATACGGCTTGCCTTTTATATAGTAGGATGCTTAGGCCAAATTTCATGTGAAAGGAGAGTTCAACTGGAACACTAAGTGTGCAATTTAGCAACTGCAGTGCTAAGGAAGGAAGTCTCCCCATGCTGTTTTCCTGATAAGAAATTTGCCTCCCATCCATAAGCTGCTTTAAGCTCACTGTGGCCTTGATTCAAATCATCCCCCTTGTGAGAGCTGATCTCAATGGTAACAGGTTCTGCAGTTACATCATGCTGCAGCAGCTGAAATTCAAAGGGAGACTCCAGCGTGAAACTGATGAACTGGAATTCAGCAAGCAGTGGGAGACCATCATCCAAGGACTGAAGACGCATGTGATTCCTTAGCCAATGCAGGCACTCCTTCGCAAAACGTGGGAGATGGCAAATTACTGCTGCTGTGCATGCTCTCTGTACGTATCTGGACTACATTTTCACATAATTCCATCTCATCCTGCTTTTCATGGCCCTTACAAGGAAAGAAGGGAGAAAGATCGGGGTTGGAGCCAGAGTAAATTTTCTGCTAATGGGATGGTGGTGATGGTGTAATTTCCACCAGTTCCTCCTTCCTACTGCAGGCTCCTGACTTGCCCCTCCTGCCATTCCTCAGGGGTCCTTCTTCTCCAAGAGCAGCATTACTGGGAGATAATGGGCAGCAGGGCTTTTTTTCAGGGGGAATGCGGGGGAATGGAGTTCCGGAACCTCTTGAAAATGGTCACATGGCTGGTGGCCCCGCCCCCTGATCTCCAGACAGAGAGGAGTTTAGATTGCCCAGAGGGCCATGTGACCATTTTCTCTGAGGGCAACCCACTGAGTTCCACCACCTCTTTTCCCAGAAAAAAAGCCCTGATGGGCAGCGATGGGAAGGGGCAAGCAGGCATGTTTTGTTCTTGGTCTTGACATTGGCGGCATTGTCACCAAGGTTTGCAGATGTGTTAATCCCCTCCCCCTTTAGATTTACAGGAGTTTGCCAGCCAATCTGTGCTGCTGTGCTGGGAATGTTTAAGAAAAGGTAGCTCTGTTTTCCTGCTACATATCCAGATGTTCTAGCACATCATCTTTTAGCAAGTGGGACAAGCTATTCACATTTTTATTTTTAGATCCTGGCTTGATACTTAAATCGTAAAAGTTTGTTGGCAACTTGCCCACTGCTGTTCTAATGCTCCCAATGTCAGGCTGTGCTCAGATGGGTAAAGGACAAATTCAAAAGGAGTAGATGACAAATAATGTTGACAGGCAGCAGCTCCCTGGGGTCTCAGGTAGAGGTCCTTCATATCACCTACGCCTTTAACCTTTTAGGTGGGGATGCTGGGGGTTGAACAGGAGACCTGTGGCATGCTGAGCAGATGCTTTACCATCAAGCCCTCCCCTGTTTCCTCTGCCCCCCTTGCTGCTCTGCCCAAAGGGGCTTACAGCATTCTCCCGTCCTCCATTTTTCCTCATGACAATCCAGCAAGGTAGGTTAGCCTGAGAGAATGTGACTGGCTCAAGGTCACCCAGCAAGCTCCCATGGCGGAGCAGGGAATTGAACCTGGGTTTCCAAGATCCTATTCCATCACTGTAGCCCCCCCCCGTACATTTTTTGGTAGCCAAAATGACCCAGGGGTTGTGGGGGTGGGCATTATTTGCACGTTTGAGGGTTCCGTATGCAAGCATTCGGTCCATATGCAGCTCCTCCTGCAGGCCCCTGGTCAGTTCGGCTGCCAAAAATACTGCAGGAAGGGCAGGACCCCCTCCACCTGCCACACCGCTGTCTTGATCAAAACTAGGTCCTTCTGTATTTTTTACATATGACTTGCCACAGGGACTTGTACCTGCACTATGGCTGCAATTCCCCATGCAGAATTCACAAAAATGTGACGTATAATTCGATTCTTAACTATATTTTGATACAGGCTTGCATCCTTCTGTTATTTTCCACTGGCAGCCAGCAGAATGGGGAATAGAGACTGGGGGGAGGGGAGATGATGCTGTGCTGGCAGTGCAATGTCACTTTTGGTGTATACCTGGAAGTGACATCATACCAGCGATGTGATGTCACTTCCAGCTATTCTCTGGAATTCACATCTTGGCCGTTGTCACACCGGCTTTTATTTAGCGCTAAAATGGCGCTATTTCCCGGCAAACACCCACCTTATTCCAACACTGTAGCGATTTTCTCCCTTCTGCTTTGTGCTTGATAGTCGCGCTATTTTGTGCTTCAGTGTGAATGCCTCACATCGATGTATTTCGCCTCGCAACGTCCTATGCCCTCCCTTCAATCCCAGAATCCATTTCTTCCTGCGACTCCCCCTTTTTTTTATTTTATTATGTCCTTATAACGCCATAACGACATAACACAATGCAAACTTTCTGCTGAAGTAAAAATGACTCAATCGCCATGGCAGAGTCTTCAGCGATGGGGATCACGCCAGACAGGGAGTTTTCTGCGGGCAAAGGGCTATTTATATAATTTCAAAGTTGGAAAAACAAAAGGGTCGTAATGTTTTGCTCTAACGGAATGTTTATATGCTGTTATTCTGTTATAGTGGAATTAAACGCCAGAATAATTTTTAAAAAGGGGGGGAGCTGCTTCTGCGCGGTTAGAGAGACCAGAACAGAGTGCTTCGGTGTGGACAGCTGGTGGCGCGAAGAGCCGTTAGGTGACCCAAAGAAACGTTACTGTGCCGATAACAGGTAGGACGCTATATGCTGTAAATTTTACGGAAGAGATGCCCGTGTGACGACGGCCCTTGTCACTGGAGCTCAGTCATTTGTTAAACTTTTTCTCTGCTGTTGGCTCATTGAAAGCCATCAGGCAACAGAGGAGGAAATTGGGAGGTTCTCCCTATTCTTTGCAGACAGAAGCGCCTCTCCTTCAGTGGAGGAGAGCATGGGAATTTTTTTTAACTTTCTCCTTTCCTCTTCAGACCACCACTCCCCTCATCCCATTCTGTTTCTTGAGGATCCCCGACTCTCAAGAACAGAATTCTCAAGGAGGTGATAGATTGGGAGGTGGGAAAGTCCCATTCCATGAGCTTTGCTCCACTCGTGGTTCATTGGGAAAAAAGCCGCGCTGTTAAAGAGAAAGGATTAGACTTGGTTTGTGTGCTTGATTTGACTGATCTTCTTTGTAACTAGTATTGAGCCTTTGCTTTTATCTTATGTTTTTTTCTTTTGGATTCTAGAGATCTAGACCACTGATTCTAGAGATCTAGACCACTGATTCTAGAGATCTAGACCAATGATTCTTAAACTTTGTGGTATGGTTTCCTTGCTCTGTGAGGATCTTAGCAGCCATATGTAAGGATGCTACTCAGGTAGGGTTGCCAGCCTCCAGGCAGGACATGGAGACATCCCAGTTCCTCTGAAGAAAATGGCTGCTTTGGAAGGTGGACTGTATGGTATTCTACCCTGCTGAGGTCCCATCCCTTCCAAACCCCACCACCCCCAAGCTCCACCTCAAATCTCAAGGAATTTCCCAGCCCAGTTGGCAACTCTGTGGCACAAGGATCCCTGCCATGGAGCCCGTGGGTGTCATAGATGGTGCTCACTTGCTTCTTCCCCACAATGCCTCTTTCTCAAAGGAAAGAGCTGATCTTGGCTTTTCTCCATTTCATTGGAGCAAGAAGTTTCAGCAGACCCCAGGACACATCAACTTTATGTGCTCAATGAGTACCCATTCAGAAGAAATAGCTGCCCTGATGATAACAGGATACTTAGTTTGTAACTCCCAAACGTTTTGTGATTATCCTCTCATGGCAGCCATTTTTTGATTGTTTCCGCTTCTCATGGCATCTATTTTGTTGTAGTGTCCATTACCCTTCCTCATAATTACAGAAGTGCTCACAGGCCCAAGAGCGGAACCCCTGCTTGAAAGGCGTCTGAAATCCACTGCTGTATTGGTCCTCTGAGGTCACTGCTGAATGAACTGGGCACATGCATGGAGGAGAAACATGCACTCAGACACTGGTGGAGAAGTTCTTTGAAATTCCCATTGCAGTAGCACTGCTGAAGAACCCAGCTGCTTACTCAACATGGGATGAAAGTTTCAAATAAACCTATGGCTTGTCAGCATTTTCCTATATATTTTCATTGTAGTTTAAGGAGGACATGATAGCACACCAGGCAGAAAGCAATGATGTTCTAGGACAGCATTTAATAACTATTGATCTACACCTGAAGCTGACCATACAGTATATGAAAGAATATTTAAATATGGTTGTTGCCTTCGACAATACAATATTTAAATAGTTTAACTAGGGTTGCCAACTCACACTTGGGAAATACCTGGAAAGTTGAGGGTAGATCTTGATGAGGATATGGTTTGAAGAAGGAAGGGACTTCAGTGGGATATCATGCCATAGAGTCCACCCTCTAAAGCCGCCATTTTCTCCCAGGGAACCGATCTCTGTTGGCTGGAGATCAGCTGTAATTCTGGGCAATCTCCATCCCCAACCTGGAGGTTGGCTACCCTAAGCCAAATAAAGTTAAAATAATCCGAGCTGACCACCCAACTAACTAGCAATGATTGTTGTAATATAGCAAGACATTGGAATTTTCTTTCTTTTTTTTTAAAGCCCTCAAAACTTTGCATGGGATCCAAAAAACTAAGTACCACTCAAAAGCTTGGCTGGGATTTTAAAAACAATTTCCCGCTGAATAGCAGATCCTCTCCCCCATGCCATATCGCAAACTGCTTTTGAAAGTCTCCCCTGTTTGGAAAGTGGTTTGCCATACGGCACAATGGGCTGCTATTCAAGAAACTCCAGCCAAAAGTGCTTTTGGGCATGCAGAATTAGTTATAAGTTTCTTTGGAGCCCAGCCACTGAGAATAAAGGCCGTTGTACTCATTATACAGTTGCTGGTGGGTGTTTTTTTTAATCACAAAAACCAGCCCAGGCTTCTCCACCCTTATTTATATCTTTTGATAACATCCATTGATGTTATTATAGAGCGATATATTGAAGATGCAGTTGTGTTGGTATAAAAGTGAATAGGAGTGATTATTCAGCAAACCATAAAGGTGTGGTGCAATTACAGATAATGGGGATATTATATAAAGTATTTATACAATCAGAAAGGCATGGGAGTGCCTTTAGAACCAGATTTTTAAATGTTGATCTACCGTGCCCTGGAATGCTGCGCAGGCAACGTACCTTGGAAGTGTAAAGCGCTTAGCATCTTAGAACATCCTGCCATTATTTGGATGCAATACAGAAGCTGGAATGTTGGATCTGGCATGGTTCAAATCCACCTATTTATCTATAAAACTCCCTGGGTGGCCTTAGGCGAGCTGCTCTCCCTTGATCCTGCCTACCTCACAGGGTTGTTTGGGGGATAAATGGGATAAGACTTGGACAGTATCCTGATTTCCTCAGAAGAAACATATGAACATAGGTCACAATCCTAGCTTGAAATCAAGCATTTCTATTTATTTCACTGATTGATTTTCATGCTGTTAGTTGCCTTGAGCTGAAAGGTAGATGCTAAGTAAATTGAAGATAGTAGCTAAGCACACATTTGACTTTTCTGTCGAGATCAATGGGACTTAGGAAATGCCTGACTCTGGCTGTATGGTGCCGTATGTTTGCATGTTTGTTTATAGATATGAGGCTTAAATTTATCTGACCATCTCTAATGTGATTGCAAAATGTATATTGGTGAGAATGAGGCTGGCCGGCTGACGTCAGACCCCTTGCTGTGTCTCAGCCCAGTCTACCTAGGGTTTGTTGTGAGAATGAGACAGAAGAGGGGAGACCCATTTATATCACTGTGAACTCCTGGGAGGAAGGGCAGAATAAAGATATGATAGATTATTGAGCCAATTTAATCTAGCTCTAGTTTGGCTGCTATTGACTCCCCAGCAGGAGAAAGGTTTGTTACTGGAAACCCTTACAACCTAAGAACTTATATATCTCCCGTATTAACAGCCTATCTCCCTTCTTCCTACAAAGGAAAGCTTCAGTTACCATCTCAACTGAAATTTGAATTTTTTCCCTGCAAGTTGCAATGCCAAGTGGCTGATTCATGCTTTCAGTCCTAATGTAAATAAAATCCTGTGATAGTACCTATCCGTTCGACATACCATATAATTTTTTTATCATGTGTGAAAAGGCTAAGGAATGGATGTACATCACATTTCTATGTAATGAGTCTTATCTCTCTGCCAGTGATTCCTTCTTTGCCTGGCGCAATCCTCCTGCCTGGACTGCTGAGGGAATTCAATCTCACATCTTCACTACTGCAGTGAATTTTGAAAGATTTAAAATATGAGTGGGAACTGAACGCAGGAGAAGATGCACGTTTATACCATCTATTGAATTTGTTAAGATGGAAGGAAATGTATACCTCAAAGCTGGCCCCGGTCTAGTACAAATTAAGCTCTTCGAATCTTGCCTATTTTAAAGTATTTAAGGTTGGCTGGATCCTATTTGATATTAGGCTGAACATGTTAGTGTGGACAGATTCTATGGTAAATTAGAAATACATATTGTTAAATAGTGGGTTCAGACACCATATAGTTTAACAGCTCTTTATTCAGCAGGAACACAGACACAGACAGACTGAACAGAAGCCCTCAATATATATACAGCAGCTCCACCTCAAGAATAACTGATAGCCAATGAGAACACATACTTTACAATACCATCATTTGCATAAACTATACACAATGTATGAAGTAGACAGGCCTTGTATGAAGTAGACAGTATGAATGTATGAAGTAGACAGTATGAATGTATGAAGTATGAATGTATGAAGTAGACAGTAGATTGGTCTTTATTATAGAGGACTGATTGGCTGCTGCCTTGAGAAAGTAACCAGTGATATTGCAGGGATTATGGACCAATGAGAATTGCAGGCATTGGGAGCTTTGACTGAACCTTAAGCTCAACACAGTATAGTGCATTACAATCAATTCAGTGAATACCTTAGAGGCCTTGCTCGGCCAACTCAGCCCAGTACACAACACATATAGATTTCCACATTAGTCTCATCCTTTAGAACAAAAAGCTTTTACTAAAAGAAGTGTAACTAGGATAAGACCTGGGTGGCCCAGGCTAGCCCAATCTTGACAGATCTCAGAAGTTAAACAGGGTCGGCCCTGTTTAGTACTTGGATGGGAGACTACCAAGGAAATCTATGGTCTCAACACTGAGGCAGACAATGGCCTCTGAATGTCTCTTACTTGAAAACCCTACAAGGTTATCGTAAGTCAGCTGCTACTTGACAGCACTTTCCACCACCACCACCTAGGGTAAATAGGAACTGGAAGAACTTGCTGTGTAAAGTGGATGAGCCCATTTATTTCATTTCATCACAGAGCTGGAAGGGACCATGAGGGTCAATGCAGGAACTACAGCTATAATATTCCTGACAAATAGGTATCCAATCAATATTTGAAAACCTCCAATGATGAAGAATCTACCACCTCACAAGTCAGACTCTTCCAGTGCTGTTCAGCAATGCTGTTGCTACTGCTGAATGCTACTCACTGTTGTTGTCTTCCAGCTTTTGGCGGGGCGGGGGGGGGGGCGTTGTTTGCAGACAGCTGTCAATCATGGGTAGGTAAGGACAGCTCCCACAGACAGTACGTTGAGATTACAACATCTGCAGTGACCAGTGTGCATCTAGGTGCTCTGCTAGGGGACTGCCAGTTCTCATTCTCTAACCTGGTTCCTGTTGCAGGAATCTTGCACCACTGCAAACTACTTGACAGACCATTGTTTGAACCGCATAGTTGCATGCAATGATGAGCAGCCAGGACCAGAAAGGGACCTTGCCTTATAGTCAACTTCCTTCTTGGTGGGATTCAGACTTCCTTGCTCTTGCTTCCTCCATGAGATCTTTTCTCCAGTGAGTAATGGGGAAATTATGTCCTCTGTGAACATGCTGTTGTGTGTGCTCATGTGCCAGTGTTCCTGATCCCCTTGCTTTGCCATGCCAAAAGCTGTCCCTTGGGGCATTGTTCCCTCACTGGGACCTGAATCCTTGATTGGGGAGGCCAGGGGCTTTCTGTGGGGGCTTGCATGTGAGAATACCTATTCTGTGGTGATATTCACCACCAAATAGCTTTGTGGAGATTAACTACCCTTTTTCAGTGTTACATTTTTGGTGCTCCTGCCTTGCACACTGGGAGAGCTCACTTCCCACAATTTTCTGATATATGTGAGCACTGTTCGTGGCGTTTCAAGGTGCAATATGCACAAAAGCATACCTTGAACAAACCTGGGCTTCTCATCTCATGTACTGAAGCTGGAAAATACATATATTCCTGTATTCATGCAAAATGGTGACCATCAGATGTAGAATGCTTTCCTAGCATGAGAGATTGGAGTGGCAAAAATGTGGTAATAACTGAAAGGGGCTCCAGTCTCTCAGGCCATCTACCCTCATGAGGTTGTTTTGAGGCTCAAACATTGCTCTGAATTCTTTGAAGAAAAGAGGGTGGGGATAGAAATGAAGTAAACAGCAGAAGTGGAAAAATGCAAAACACAGAGCAGTTGTATAGTGCATTCCTATGCCTATTTACTTGGACACAAGTTTCATTGAGTTCATTTCCTAGAAGTATGTTTAAGATTGCAGCCCAAATTTCAAGTGGAAAAAAACACACCCCCTCAGTTCTGTGAAGTGATTGCTGTCTTCACATTTTTGACCTGCAGAGTCTGGCCTCATTCATCTCTCTCTCCCCCCACCCTCTTCTCTCCCTTTATTTACAATTCAGTGTCTGCATAAATAAATATTATAAGGCAGTTTAGAAGAGATACATTGCTCTGTCTTTCTCTCAGAAACACACACCCTCTTTCTCTTAACCTCCACCCACAAGAGAACTCTGGTGATAATTTGTTTGGAATATCCCATGGAAGGGGAGGGAAAGGAGGAGGAGATCGAGAAGAGAGGAGGAATTGTTTGCTCCGACCAGCTCTGTCTCTCTTGGTGGCACTTGGTTTCTTTATTCCTCCCCCCCCCCCATTCTCCAACCAGTTCTTAGTGACCAAGACGGAGTTGCTTGTGAGACGTGAGGTGAGTGATTTTTTTTTTAAATTGCCCGTTATTTGTGTGGGGCTGGGCTTCAGACAGAAATCTGACAGAGCAAGACAACAGGGGAAGTTAGTTTGAATTCTGAATCTGAATCAAGTGATGTGCAGATTTGTACCAGGGAGATACAGTTTCAAAAGTGAGACTGAGAGGGAATTTGATCTTACAGGAACTTCTTCAGACTCTCATGTCCACCTGGTGACCTGAGATGAATGGCCTGTACCCCTGGAGTGAGTGGGAGGTAATATATGTGGCTAATGATGGGAAGTTTGTGGCTATAAACACAGCAATGAGTCATGAGAGGGATGCAGTGGCAGCAGCACAAAGGGGGAGTTTAGAAGTGTGTGTATGTGATTGGCTGCAGTAGCACCAAGTAATGTGCAGCGAAAGGCTGTAAAACACACAAGATGTGTGTGTGTGTGAAATAGGAGTCCAGACATTAGGAATATGTTTACACTATACTGAGGCTGAGAAATAGCATTTTTCCCCTGGCACATTTTGTCTCCCCTTGAAGAAAGCAGGACCTTATGGAAAACATGAAAACTGCTCTCTGTGAGGAAAATGTAATTTAGCTTGTTCTCCGAAGGATATCAGAAGGCAGTAACAGCCTTGCCTTAAGCAATGCCTCTCTATACAGCAGAGTTTTGTGTATGCTCTGCTGAATGCACTATATCCAGAAAGAGAAGATTTAAACAATGTGCAAGGACAGGTAGTCACCCCACCCATCCCTTATACCACAAGGTTCCTGTACTTTTAACAACTACACTTTCTTGGCATGGAGATCTAGTGGTGAGGAGATAAATGCTCAAGAAAAGCAGGGGGCAAGCAAGCTGCACAGGAGACTTGCATGGTTTGTCATTGGCCCACATGCTGAGATGAAAAGAAATCAGAGGCACTCCCTTCTCCTTAAAAGAATCCTGGCACGGGAGTTGTGCCAACTGTATGCTGAAGTAGATAGCGGGTGCAGGTAACTGCAAGGGACAGTTTCGTTCTTCATGCATCATGAATTTGTTGAAGTGAGTTCTGATTTACAAAATCATATGCAGGAATACATTTTAAGATGTTGGTGGACTCCTGTATGGTTCTGTATGCTATTAGCAACGTATTTCCCCCTGCTTTGATTTTACCAGCCTTAGAGAAGAATGGGCATCTGAATGTCTTGTCTCACAACTTTTTCCATACCCCCCTACTCAACTTCTCCTAGGAAAGCTGTGCCGTGTAATTTGTTCCAAGGTAGGGCGATTTGAATTACTCGTTGGCTGTGAGCTGGGTTGCCAGATGGTGTCCAGCCTAGTACCAGACCCCAGGGAGAGACGAGACGGGGAACAAACGCTCCCGGGCAGTGTGATGTCATCACTGTAGGAAGTAGGGTTTCCAGGTGCCTGCCAGGGGTTTGCCCCCTTGCCCGCTGATCCACCAGTGATTGGCAGGAGGTGGCAAGCCCCCTGGAGGTTGCCCGCCATTGACAGACACCCTGTGAACACACGTGGTGTGCGTGCTCCTGGGGAGGGGGTGCAACAATGTCACTTCTGGAAGTGATGTCATCACGCCGGCTGTGGAAGTGCTCCCGTGCTTCGCTTGGGGCCGATTTTGACACCAAATGGGCCAAATAGGCCCTGTGCAGAGTGCAGGAGTGTTCTTGTGGCCAGTGTGACTACATCACTTCCAGAAGTGATGTCATCGTGCAGGCGCTGGAGCATGCACGTAAAGGGAAAGCATGCGACTAGTAAGGGGTAAGGTAGGGGATAGGGGCCCGGCAACCCAGAGTGGCATCAACCTGTCAACTCCCCACTTCTGGGGGCCACTCCTGGCTGGCACCGCGCAGCTGGAGGAGGCTGCTTGGGTGACAGGAGTGACAAGCCACTTTCCCTGCCCAGTGGCAGTGCTGCACAACCACAGGAGGCTGGAGGGCTGGACCAGGCAACCAATGGGGGAGGTGTTGGGGCTGGACCAGTTGTCCATAGGTTTGTCATCCCCCTGCTTGGGGCGGGGGATCCCCTGATCCCACCCTCCCCCCATGCCCACTTACCTGGCTGGCAGAGGGGGCGTGCTCCCTGGGGCGCTCCCTCCCCAGGTGGCGTGGCGCACCCCTGGGTGTGGGGCATGCTCCTGCGCTGCAAGAGAAGGCTGCGCACCACTGGGTGCCGTCCCTCTGCAGCTGGCGCCGGCAGGGACAAGGGGCGTGGTGCAGCGGTGGTGAGAGAGAGAACTGCCTGCTCTCTCTGTCCTGACCCTGCGTGATGATGTCACTCCCAGAAGTGACATCATCATGCACACCGGGAGCGCGTGTGTGCTTTGTGCACTAGCAGTCTCAACAGCAAGAGCACCAAGGAGGTAGGAGCCAGCATCCCAGTCTCCCGCTGGGAGACTTGAGGGACCTGGCAACCCTAGTTGTCCAGTATTTGGGGAATTGTTTCCCAGCACAGTCCCTGAAAATACCAGTCTGTCCAGACACCTGGCAACCCTAGCTGTGAGCGTGGTGCAATCCAGGCCAGGAAAAAAGTGCAGAATTTCTGTATACATTGAATGGGGTTGTATATGTGCTCAAAAACTGTTTAGGAAAACGTTGATTTCCACAGGGCTCCATGCCCATTTGCCTGTGCATCTATGTGCCCATGTCAACCTTCTGTGTCCTTATTGGTACATGTATGTAGATCTCTATCTATACAACAAAGCAAGAGTTAATAGAGGATAATCCTTATCTCCTTTAACCGTCTTCATATTGCTGCTGTAAGCACGATTGTTGCAATTCCCCATTCAACAATTGCTGATACAAGGTGCTAAACCTTGGACTTTAACACTGAGGCTGCACTACAGCCAGGCTTGGCAGAGGCCTGTTCTGAGTTCTGGCTGAAAAAGCTGCTTCAAGAGCTATCTAGGCAAATTTCCCTTAGCCTAGTGACATTGAGGACAAATTGTAAATGCATTTAGCCAGACTGATTCTGTTATCTGCGGTTGTATCATCAGCAGACACTGGCAGCCATTCAGAGAAATTCCCAGAATCCACCATTTGGGATCTTAGGCAGACAAGCCAGTGCTGTCCTCTGCTCCTGCCTGGACTGCATGCTGACATTCTAAGGGTCAAGACTGATGAGAGACTGGGCAGATGTGTGATTGAATCATCCCACCTTCTTTTTAGACACTGACTGCAGCATAGGAGCCTGATTCATATCCAGGTTGAAGCAGGACGGGAGTTTAACCTTTTCACCTGTATATGTTGTCACAAAACCAAACCAGGTTTTCTGTATTGTTAAAGCCTTTAAAATAAAAAGACAGGTAAAAGTTGGATACCTTCCTTCCTTTGGACAGCTACTAACAGCATAGAGTAGGGTTGCCAGCCTCCAGGTAGTGGCTGGAGATCTCCCAGAATTACAACTGGTCTCCAGGCCACAGAGATCAGTTCACCTGGAGAAAATGGCTACTTTTGGGGGTGAACTCTATGGAATTATGCCATGCCAAGGTGCTTTCCCTCCCCAAACCCCACTTTCTCCAGGTTTCACCCCCCAGATCTCCAGGAATTTCCCAACTTGGAGCTGGCAACCCTAGCATAGAGAAGTTTCAATTAGTGAAACCATGCAGGAGTAGAAATCCCCTCTTCCCTCTTCATGAGGCTCTGATGGAAATCAAGCTGCTGTACAGCCATCTCTGCACATTAAAAGATGCTGGGAAATCCATGATGTGTGACAGACACAGTCTATTTTGACCTCACTTTGTCCCCAACACATGAAGCTGCTATGAACTGAATCAGACCATCGGTCTGTTGCCTATTCTGATCCCTAGGGTCTCGGATAGAGGTCTTTCACAAGTACTGCTTGACCCTTTTAATTGGAGATGGTGGGGATTGAACCTGGAAATAGGATTGCGAACTTCCAAGTGGGGCCTGGAGATCTCCCTGCATTAATGATCTCCAGAATACAGGGACCAGTTTCTCTGGAGAAAATGGCTGCTGTGGAGGGGGAACTGTACGGCATTTTA
Organism: Eublepharis macularius; assembly: GCF_028583425.1. NCBI lineage: Eukaryota > Metazoa > Chordata > Lepidosauria > Squamata > Eublepharidae > Eublepharis > Eublepharis macularius. The sequence continues at coordinate 22,565,500 of NC_072798.1, forward strand.
TGCTGCTGAGGTCCCTCGCCTCTCCAAATTCTGTCCTCCCCAGGGTCCACCCTTAAATCTCCAGGTATTTCCCAAACCAGAGTTGGGATCCTTACCTGGAACCTTTTGCAATGCAAAGCAGGTATACTCCCCCTGAACCACAGCACATATTTTCAGTGATCCAGGAAAGCCTCCCTGTCCCACCTAGAAAACTTTGTTTTTTATCGTAAGAGTTCTTCATAGTTCATTTTGTAAACACAAACAAACAAACAAACAAACAAACCAGGTTTTAGGGGACCTGGCAACCCTAAAACCTGCTGTTCCCTTTTGAACTTTACAAGGTCTCTAGTGCCATTTCATTTAAAGAAGATGCGGCCTCTGGCTTCTCCCCTACTAACTATTTAGGCTGAGGTATAAGCCAAAGATATATATGTTTCAAAGTGTGGGACAAAAGGAACTTAAAATTATTCTCAGAGACATGCTACCAAAGGCTGCCCAGCCACTGCAAACAATCTTGACCGTTTGGGAGGGAAAATCTGCCTCACAGTGGGGGAATGAGTGGGGCTTATGTCATAGCATAGTTATTTGATTTGGAAAACATTAATTGGACTATTCATTCTGACCATATATTTGATGTTGTTGTTGTTACTTATTTATTTATTTACAGAATTTATACTCTGCCTTTTTGCCCTGATCACGGCCACCGAGGCAGCAAAAAGATTAAAAACACATATAATAAAAACTATTAAAACACATCATTAAATGCTTAAAACCAAGCTAAAATATGCCTATGGTACAATAAAATACACGTACATAAAAACAACAAGCTATAAGATAAGACAGGAATGAAGGATCACTGAGGGTATGCCAGACAAAAGAAAAACGCTTCACCCACTGGCAACAGATGGGGGACATGCGAGTTTCTCTAAAGAGAGACTTCCAGCATTTTGGAGCCATGACCGAGAAGGCCGTCTCCTGCGTTTCTGATACATGATATTGTGGGATAGTTAAACACTCTGAGATTTGGTAAGTAACATTTTTTATTATTCACAGTAAAGATACACACAGACTTGAGACGGTGTTGCTTCTCTGCTTTTTTTAAAAATGAGAAAACGGGAGACTAAATCATTTGATGATGCAATCACCTTTGGAATTTAGTTGCTCTTATTTGGCTTGACCATTTGTGAATCACTATGCTTTTGTGGGCCTTCATAAGCCAGTCGTTGTGCATGGGAGGTGGTGGGAGTGCAGAAAAGAGCAGATCATCGATGTCCAGGAAATGGAAGCAGGCTAGTTCAGGACATTTTTTAAAAATGGAAGGCAAAGTTCAAACTGAGACCCACAGGTCCCAAGCATTGTATTCCCGTGAGCCTAAGTCAATACACAATCTCACCAAGCATGGGGGGAAATGCCTGTTTGGCTACATATCCTTCAACACTTTGGGTTAAGTTGGTGAGTGACTCATTCCATGTAGCTTGATAAGGTGGCAGCCTCCTTGTGGTTATGTACCTGTGCCAGCCAACCTAATGCCATACGCCATGGTGCATCCAAAAAAGAACTGCGCTCTGGTCCTCTGCCTCCTGTTTTGGACACTGTCATTCTAGAGTGCTGTAATCTAACACTAATCATGAAGTGGTCTAAGGGCTGGAATGTATGTTGGACATACGAGACTTGTGCTTTACTAAACTTGATTATTGGCCCATTGATAGCATAATCCTAAACAGAGTTTTACCCTTCTGAACCCATTGCCTTCAGTGGACTTAGAAAACAGTGGCAGGTTTGTACAGTATTATCTGCTCTGATTGGCAGAGGCCTTCCAATGTATTAGGCACAGAACTTTCCCAACATCTGCCACTTGACATCTTTTAACTGGAGATGCCAAGGATTAAAACTGGCACCGTGTCCGTGCCAAGTGTGTATTCTCCCATGGAACACACATAAAAGGCCCTTGCAAAGAATCCTTGCAAAATAAGATGATTCCTGCCACACAGCCCTGACTCAGTGGCCAAGAAGGACAGGAACAATATCCTGAAGGATGTTCCCAGCCCTCTGTGGCTTAGGGATGCCTACTGTCACCTTTTGTTCCTTTTCATTCCATGCTCAATATTGGCCTCAATTCAAGAGGGGTCCCCACGTCAGTCTGCTGAAGGAGAGCAAAGTTCCCTTCAGAACTGGCTTTGCAGAGGAGGAGAGCCTGTGCGGAAGTTGCTCTGACTGCTGCAGGTTATACCATGCCGATTTGGCCAGGGCTTTTTTTCTGGGAAAAGAGGTGGTGGAACTCAGTGGTGGAACTCAGGACCGCACAATGACGTCACTTTGGGTCAGCTGGAACAAGGGGGGAGTTTTTAAAAGTTTAAATCGCCCTTGGCGAAAATGGTCACATGGCTGGTGGCCCCGCCCCCTGAACTCCAAACAGAGGGGAGTTTAGAGTGGCAATCTAAACTCCTCTCTGTCTGGAGATCAGGGCGGGGCCACCGGCCATGTGACCATTTTCAAGAGGTGCCGGAAACTCCGTTCCACCGTGTTCCTGCTGAAAAAAAGGCCCTGAATTTGGCTAATCTGTCAACTAATTCAGGGTTCTATGCTAACTAGCCCAGCAGCAGCTGCTTAGATACAAATTTATAAAGTAGAAAAAGCCTATTGAAATTTAAAACTGTGGACATCTGCAGTGCTTTCCTTTTCAACATAATATTTAACACAGAGTGAAGAAGGAAGGGCAAGTACGTTAGTGACAGAGCTTCCACACGTAGAAATTTTCTGCATACTTCCCTCTGTCTTTATTTCTGACTTTTTCCTTCCACATGTGCTCTGCAAGAGGCTCCGCATTGGTTCTTGGGAGCATACTTACCCTCCTCACTTTTGTTCTTCATGCATGCACTGTAGTGCTATAAAGGTTCTATTTAAATTGGAATCAGGTGATAGTTATGGCGCTATAATGATCTATTGCCACAGGTGTTGCAAACTTTAATAGAACTGTTATAGTGTTAAAGTGACAAACTGTGATAGTGCTACTGTGCTATAGTGTTTATAACTACCTATTGCTACTTATCTATTGCCAGTTTTAATACAACCATTGACCTAGGGTGGCAGCTCTCAGCTCCTACACAGCCATGCACAATCCACACTTTGCTCCCCAGGCTCTCCTGTATCATTGCGAGGGATTCTTCTAAGGGGTCAGATTCTCCAAATGTACAGATCAGCCAGCAGATGGTTGGTAATTCTGCTCTACAGTATGTGTCAAGATTCATGCCCCAATGCAATGATGACACTAGAATAAATTAATATTGGTGAATGAGAGAAAGCTCTATGCACATAAATGAAATTTCTTCTTAAACCATGCTGGTAGTATGACTCTTGAGTGCTTTGCAAGAGTCATGGTAAGTTCCAGAGTCATTATGTATGGTGCAGGGTAAGTAAACTCATTACACTTTTTTATCTAGTATAAAATGCTGCCTTATATTAACTCAGTCTCTGACTGATGGTCCATCTCAGCCAATGTTGTCTTCTCTGTCTGGCAGCTATTCTTCAGGGTATCTCATGAGGAGATCCATCCAAACCATGATATACCTATGACACTTTAATTGGAAAAGGAAGGGATTCTGTAGGAACTGGGAGGTCTATAGAGCCTGGAGGTCTGTGGAAAGAGGCAGGCAGATACTGACTGTTCCTTAGTGGTACAGCATGTGCTTTGCTCTGAGATACAGTTACTATGTACCAGCCCTCAATTTTATAAGCCTCCTGACAATTTAATTGAGTAACACAAGAACCCCACTAAATCAGACCAAAGGAGACCAACTTTTTGCTCAGAGTGGCCTACCAGATGCCTCTGTGAGGCTCACAAGTAGACATGGGCATGAATGGAAAAAAAAAACTCGAACACCTTGTTCGTCATTCGGTGCCATCCGCGAACAACGAACATGGACGAACATGGACTGTTCCCGGACATGTTTGTTATTTGTGGGGGACAGAACCCCCCCCAACTTCCCCCACTTAGCCCCCACTCCCCTCAAACCTACTTACCTGGCCCTTTAAAGATCCCTTTAAACTATCAGCTGGCAGGCAGCAGGGGGGGATTCCCCCCTGTCAGCTGATAGTTTAAAGGGCCCTTTCCTGCCACGTGCAAGGAGCAGGGCCCTTTAAACATCCCACAAACTGACCTTCCCAATGTCCAATACCCACCAAATTTGCAGGGGACATAGCCCTCACTGTCCTCTGAAGACCCCCCAAGTTTCAGAGAGATTGCACCCCGGGAAAGGCATGATCCATGGGTCTCCCTGTTGGTTGTCATTTTCTCTTCACAGTGGAAAAAATGGGACTCTCTGCTGGAAGTACTTTGAAAGGTTAAAGCCTGAAGGCAAGCCAGAAGGAGTTCAGACAGAGTTCAGTCCCTCCCTCCCTCTGGTTGCCAAGGGGATTGATTGCAGCAGGCGGCAGACTGTCTGGCTTGCCGAACGGCTGCCAAAGGTAACGAACAAGGCTTTTAACGATCACCTGTTCGTTTAGGATGGGGCCTCATGAACAGCTTGCTCACGGACAGCAGATTGGGCTGTTCGTGGGGGTTTTCTGTTTGTAATGCTGCTCATGTCCATGTCTACTCACAAGTAGAGCATGAAGGCAAGAGCTTTGCCATTGCCCCCTCCCAATAACTGGCACCCAGAGGCAACGTGGCCTACACAGATTGGCCACTGCTTCACATTCTCTTGCCAATTTAATATGTGATATGGCTCTAGTGATCTTACTAGTCACAGCTTTTCCTTAATAGTAGTAACCTTCTCCGGTGAAAGATTCTTTGCACTTAGCTGCTTTTTGACAGGAGTCCTACATGTCTGATATACAATTTATTTGTTTACACATACATTCCATTTCCAACCCCCAAACCCAAAGAAGCTTCCACATGATTACTAGGTGGTTTTTTCCATCCATGCTATGACCAGCGCTTCGACCCCTTTAGCATTGGTAGTTGAACCATACCACATTGGCTCTGTTCGGTATATGGCAGCCATGCCATCATAGCCCAGGAGTGCACAAATCTCTCTCCACCATCCTCATCATGGAAGTAACAGACATATAACAGTTCCCCATATATGTTAAACTTCTGTGATGGAAGAGACCCTTAAGAAATTGAAAAGCTTGTGACTGATTGACAATTGTCTCATGGCGATCGAGTCAAGACACCAGGCTCTATTATATCACATTTCTCCCACTCTGAGGAGTCAAGTAGAAATGGAGCATCTTACTGTGAATCTCCATGGCAACAGGAATTGTTCACAACTCCCTAGGGAGGCCAGCCTCACACTTTGAGAACCCCTGTAGCAGAGATCATGCAATAGCTGGCAGCTTGGCCTGCACTCATCCTGTCTCTCTGGCATCTTCAGAAACATAGAGCTAGAAGGCAGCCCCAAAGGTCAACTAGTCCACCCCTGCAAAATGCAGAGAATTCACAGCTGCTCCCCCACCTCCCTCAGTGACCCCTGTTGCATGCCCAGGGGAAGGCCAAAAAGATTCCAGGATCCCTGACCAATCTGGTCTCAATGAAAATTCCTTCCTGACCCCAAAGCGGTGATTGGCATTACCCTGGGCTCATATGAAAGGGCCACGGAAGCCAAGCACCAACTCATCCCTTCATGCATTCTCTCTCTTGATCTGTGTACATTCATATTCAGATAGAGAATCATCATAGCTGTCAGATGACCAATTAACCTCTTCTTACATACCTCCAAGGAAGTAGAGCCCACCACCTCTTGAGGAAGCCTGTTTCACTGGGGAACAGTTCTAACTGTTGGGAAGTTTTTCCTGATGTTTAGCCAAAAACTCTTTTGCTTTAATTTTAACCTGTTATTTCTGGTCCAGCCTGCTGGGACAACAGAAAACAACTCTGCTTCATGTTCTATGTGACAGCCCTTCAAAAACTTGAAGAGGGCTATCATATCACCTCTCAGTCACCTCCTCTCCAGGCTAAACATACCTAGCTCTTTCAACCTTTCCTCGTAAGTCTTGGCCTCCGGACCCCTCACCAGCTTTGTTGACCTCCTTTGGACATGTTCCAGCTTGTCAACATCTTCCTTAAACTGTGGTGCCTAAAACTGTACACAGTACTCCAAATGAGGTCTAGCCGGAGCAGAGTAAAGCACTCTAACGGAGTAAAGCACTTCAACAAGATCTCGACCTCAAGTCTTGGGGAGCTCCTGCCAATCAGAGTAGATAGATACATATTGTTCCAGGTGTTGGCCTGCACTAGATGAACAAGGTTCGAGTCCAGTAGCACAAGACCAACAAGAGTTTTCTGCTTATCAGCTTTTGAGAGTCAATTTCCCTTAGTCAGATACACGTAGGAATGGAGATCCAAGTCTTCTGACTGGGACAGGTAAATACTGAACTTGGTGGGCCAATGATTCCCTATAAGGCAGCTTCATTTGTCCATACGTGTTCTAGAGTGTGGATGTTCCTGGGCCGTAGTTTGGGTGCAGTTGCTGCTGCCTTGGCTGGCCCACTCTGTGTTTCAGTGCCTTGGCCTTTGTGTGTCAGAAATCCATGCCTGAATGTTGAGGCACTCTTGCATCACTGCTGCATTGAGCAAGAGATTATACTGCACCTTTCCATGACCTGGGGAGCAAATAGAGTTCTATCTGGCCTGATGTGCTGGCTCTACCCTGGTTCCTCTGTTAGTTTGTGCAAACTGAGCTCCTCACAACCTGTGCAAAATTAAATGAAAAGCCAGAGGTGTATGGAAATGAATTGCATTGCTTAACATCATCGTGGACCATATATAATGTTCATAAATTTAAATAAATTAACATATGCAGATGAGCAGCCCCTAGCTTACTTCAGGGTTCTAGGATTTTAGAGGTCATCCTTTAAGTGCTTGGCCAGAAGTGTTGTGTAAACCATAATGTAAACAAGTAATAATAAAAGCAGGTGTAGGCTTTCTCATCACCAATCAGCAAATAAATTGGAGTTAAGTCTTTTGGCATCAGCCTATAATGACATTGCTAATAAGCATGGACAAAAGCAACGCTGTGTTTGATGATTTGCATTCGGTGGCTGGCAGGAAACTGAAATTCAGTGAAAGCTGACATTTCAAAACAGCGTTCATTTTGAAGCACAGGCTTTCGTTCAGCTGACAGCCTGTGGAACTCCACTGTGTTGGACATCAGTGACTAACCAGGTGGTGTATCTCCAACAGAATGACAGAAGATTCTATAGCTATCTAAGGATCTTCTGCCGTTATCATCTCTCTACAGGGGTAGAGGGAGATGCTAGCAGATCCTGCATGAGGATAGTTAGGTGGGTAGCTGTGTTGGTCTGCGATAGAACAGCAGGTCTTCTTGAGTCCAGCTAACACTCTGAAAATCTTGTGGGTCACTAAGAGGCCACTGGACTCAAATCCTGCAGTAGTATATTCTCATCACAGCAGGTGCAACTCCATCCGGGGAGGAACAAAATTCTAAAAAGGATTGGTGGGTTAGTGTTACTGATTTAGTTTATTTGTAGACCATCTTTTATTTAAAAAGTCCCCAAAGTGGTTTGTATGTGTGAAAACTGCTGTCCAGTTGCAGCTGACTTATAGTGACCCCTGCTTGGGTTTTCGAGGCAAGAGATGAGCAGAGGTGGTTTGCCCTTGCTTGCCTTTGCATAGCGACCCTGGACTTCCATGGTGGTCTCGCATCCAAGAACTAATCAGGGCTGACCCCACTTAGCTTCCAAGATCTGATGTGATTGGGCTAGCCTGGACCAGGTCAGGGCCAAGGTGGTTTACAACAAAATAAAATATAACACGCATCAATCAAAGCTAGTAAAATACAACAGAAATTTGATTGAAATACAGTAAAAAATTGATACAAGTTTTCCAGTTGAAACAGGAAGCAAACTTCTTGGCTATGGGGAAGGGTCCTACTAATGAGAGCCATAGGGGGCACAAGCTTGGGAAACAGATGCAGTCTGGGGCGAGGAAGGTTGAGCCTGCTGTGAAGAAAAGGGGACCAAAGTGAGGGGCAGAGGGAGGAAGATTAGAATCGGAAGTTAGTTTAATGTTGAGGGCTATTTCTGCTGAGATTTTAAATCTTGCCTAACTCTATTTGTACATACTGCCTTGGAAGGGTTTGTAAGCTGCCCTGAGCCTTTGGGATAAGGCGGGATGAAAATTCCAGTGAAGTTATAATAACAGGGACACATAATTGCAAGCCACTCTGGGAGCTTAGGCTGAGAAACAGAGTATAAATCTCACCGAACAACCAAACAAACATTTCTAAGAAACAAAGCTTTGCTAATACAAGCACAACAAAAATAAGACGTTTCTCTGCTCGACTGGGAAATATTTATTTGCAAAACTATACGAAAGATCCAGGAGAAAACTTAGACTGTACAAAGAAATTATTTTTAAAAAACCCATGTTATCGATTACCAGCTGTTCCTTTTCTGGGCTTCAGTCTCCTGGCGTCATTTTGCATGAAAATGACAATCTGACTGCTAGCTTGAAAAGCATTCTGTCTCTTGCTGACTCTGAGAGTTGCATAATGCTAGGAGATGCAGGAAAACCCACATTAAGGGATATGTGCCAAGAAGACTAGGACCGTACCACATAAGGGATATGGTGTGTGTGTGTGTGGGGTGGGGGGGGGGTGGGGTTTACCCGAGAGTCAATTATTGTAGGCACCAAATGGTCCCCCTTAAAGGGTAAAGAAATAATGGGAGACTTAACTCCAACAAAAAGAATCCCTGTGCACACCAGTGGAATCATCAAAACAAAATTTGGTTCACTTATAGTGCAGTCCTAAGAAGAGTGACCCCAGTCTAAATCCATTGAAATCGATGAGTTTAGACTGGAGTAAGTCTGTTTAGGATTGCACTGTTTCTCAGAAAAGAAACGGGAATAAAACAGAAGACAGGGCAAGCTGGACTCCGACCCTCTTCGATTACTAGGATGTTCTTCCATTGGCTAGGTGGGCAAGCTAGTTAGTTTATTCAGCTTAACAGGCCATAGGCCATAGGTGGGCAAGCACTGGCCTGGCTGGCTGGGTGAATTACTGTCTTCACTGACCAGACTCTTAGATCTCCTTTCCACTCCTGTCTTGATGCCCAGTACTCTCTGGGGCCCCTGGGAGGTTCGACACAGCTGTGTGGCTGATGTTGCTGTTCTTGTGGTTTCCACTGGCACCCTCTTCCTGACACATGGAGAAAGGGAGGGCACAAATCTGCCATCACTACTTGGTCATTTCATTCCCAGATGTCCTGGATGGCAGGCATCAGGCCAGATGGCACAGTGGCCATGCAACAGCATAACATAGTCTACCAATCTGTTTTCTTATAATCTGTCTAATCAGCCTGTTTCCCTGCCACTGCCCACCCTGGAACACACCCCATATTATAGTCCAGTCCAGGGCTTCAGGCACTCTGCTAATAAATACACAAGAGAGCAAGTCAGCAAATAACTCAGTGTGAACGAAAGGTAAACCTGAATTCTTCACAATCAAGATGAGTAGCCATGTTTGTCTGTAGCAGTAGAAAAGAGCAAGAGCCCAGTAGTACCTATTGGACTAACAAAATTTGTGGCAGGGTACGAGCTTTTGTGAGTCACAGCTCACAATAGCTCATACAGCTGGTATCTGAAGAAGTGAGCTGTGACTCATAAAAAAGCTCATACTCTACCACAAATTTTGTTAGTCTTATAGGTGCTACTGGGCTTTTGCTCTTTTCTATTGGATTCTTCACTCATGTATAAATTATGCAATTTATGCAAATGTGTGTGTATTTGCTTATTTTGCATAATTGCTTCCACTGCAGCTAGTCATGGTGTGGTATAAAGAGCTATCCAGTACTGAAGCTTACTCTCTGGAAAACCCCTCCATCTCAGTGCCCATCCAGCAATTTCACTGGGAAATTCATATCTATAGTTCCAAGTCTGTCTTCACAGCCATAAAGACTAGAAGCATCAACCTTAGGAATCCTGATTCTCTTTGGAAACTATTTTTTCCTATAAATCCAGAAACTGAATTGTCTTGAGATCACGTTAATCAAAACACTGTATTTGCACGGATTTAATATGATGATTATTTTACTATAAAGAGAGGAGGAAGGAGCAAATATTCCCTAACATCAAGTTTTCAATGCTGGGCGAAAAACAAAAACAAAAAATCACATTTAAGTTAGCTTTCAAGGTAAGGAACAAGACGTTTTGCAGTTTTGCTTTATTTAATTTTTTTTTTAATGAAGAATTCTAATTACTTAAATTTAAAACCCAGTATTCTTGCATATTTGATAGTCTGATAAACAGTGCTAAACAGGAGTTTGCATTTTCAATTCAGTTACTTAAAATCTGGTAGTTGGACTAGGGTTGCCAGGTCACCCAGCACTAGGGTTGCCAGCTCTCCCAGCACTCGCTTTTTTGGTTGCTTCTAGTGCATGTGCTCTCCAGGCCTGAGTGATGACATCACTTCTGGGAAGTGATGTCATTGTGCAGGTCTGGGAGTATGTGTGTGCTTCTCAGGCCAAACCGGCCTGATTCGGCCCATTTGGTCTTCAAATTGGCCTGCTGAGAAGAGCAGGAGTGCTTCTGGGGTGGCGTGATGACATCATTCCCAGGCATGATGACATCACTCCCAGGAGTGATTTCATCACTTTGCCCTGGAAATGCACCTGGGAGGCCTGTTTCCCTGCCTTTCCCCCTCTGCCAGCCAGATGAGTGCCGGCAGGGAGGGCGCAGAGTGGGAGCGGGGGATCCCCTGCCCCCACCGGGGAACCTAGGGTCCCTAATTTGGAGTGAGCAAAATATTTGTGGATTATAACTTTGTATATGGAAGGAGGCTTTCCTCTGTTACATAAAAGGTCTCAGGATCTCTGAGGCAGGCCAACCAGCTATTATCTTTGACTACTAAAAAAGGCTTGAGGACCATGGGAACTTCATGTACAAAAGCCCTGTAGGGCAGGATCCATAGAACAGAGGGAAACTTGATGAGAATCAGTGGGAAAGAAGGCTTGGTACAGCCCACAGTTATGTTTGCACAAAGTGCTGCATAGTTTCTGTGATTGCTTATGAATTTGCTATGGCTTTGGCCTATGATTGGCTGGCCTGCCTGCCTGCCTGTGTATTGTTCTACTAACTAGTCTGTTATTTATTTCCATTCTACCGCAGGGAATTGGCTCTGCAAAAAGTCCTTCAAGCTCAAATAATGAAAGTTGGACGTTGTACCTAGCTCTATTAAAACTTCTGATATCCCAGACCAGTTCACACATCACACAGATATATCCATTAGCTCTGAAAGAATTGACTTCTGATTCCTGCAGCCAAAATACAATATAACAAATATACAAGATATACAATTTCTGCGGCCCACTCTTATACCATCATTACACACTCACTTCATGTAACAGTAAACTTCGTCGCTGAGTGTCGGTCGGCAGGTTAGCCACAGATAAGGTTAGGATTTCTGTATATTCAGAAGACTCCCCAAGTGTGATGGAGAAGAAAAAGATAGCATGGATATTTAAAATAAATTTCATATGTGAGATCTTTTGCTTTTCTTTCCCTTGCTAGTCCATCTGAATGAAACAGATTTAGGATGGGTTATTTATTTATTTAAAACATTTCTATGCTTCCCTTCCACCCAAATAGGGTTCCCAAGGAAGCAAATATAAACATTAACACATTTCATCAAGAGAAATATTTAAAATAAAGTATGCACACAAACACAATAATTCAATAACAACATAAAAAGACATAATATGAAAAACCAGGGGGAGGCCAATAACCGTTACTTACTGGGGGCATGCCAAACAGAAGACAAAAAATCTTCATTCGTAGGCAGAAGACAACAAGAGAGGGAGACAGATGAATCTCCTTGGGGAGGGAGTTCCAAAGTTTTGGCTCCACAACCAAGAAAGCCCTTTCTTAGGTTGCCCCACATGGCAGGGACATCCAAAGCAAGTCCTCCAGTGTTGACTAGAGTAGAGGGATAGGTCCATATGGTCTTTATCATATGCTGGTCTGAAACAATATAAGGCTTTAAAGGTCAATGCCAGCACCTTGAATTGGGTCTGGAAACAAACTGGGAGCCAATGTAAACAGAGCAAGACTGGAGTGATGTGGCCCCTTCAACCCATTCCAGTCAACATTCTGGTGCCAGTATTCTGTACTAACTGTAGCTTCCAGACAGTCTTCCATGGCAGCCCTGAATAGAGCACATTGCAATAATATAGATGTTACAACGGCACACACCACAGCAGCAAGATTACACCCCCCCCACACACACACTCACACACACACACTTCAGGAGTGGCCACCCTCTTAGAGAGGCATTTCTTGTCTTCCAGACTCAGACCGCCAGTCCCCCCACCTCCATAGTAGTCTTAGCAGCCAGGAGGGGCAAGGGTCATATAAACACATGGTAGGTCTCAAACTTCCAAGAATCCTGTCCTCATCCTTGAATTGGACAAGCTGAAAGGTTTCTCACATAACTGGACAAATCAGCACCCTGAGATTATCTAGTCTTGTCACTGCTAGTGTAGAGTCCAAGTTGGAAAGTGTGAGAGATTTTAATCCACAGAGTGCTAAGCAAAATGATCACAGAGGGCTGTAGAGCAGTCCATCTCCTCCTGTAGGCTGGAACCCAATTGGCCTGGAGATCAGTTGTAATTCTGGGAGATCTCCAACCACCACCTGGAGGTTGGTAACCCTAAACTCAATAGGCCCCTTCCCTGCACAGTATATGGGGCCTATGGTTATTACTCAAGGTAGGTCCATAGTTGTCATGGAGACCATGAAATCCTGAGCTGCTCCTGGCAAGGTAGCCTCAACATGGATGGTGAAGTCCTCCCAAACAACTAGCCTCAGAGTCTTCAACATGACCTCAGATACCCCCTCCACCCCTCAGGAAGGGAGACAGTTGGGTAATAGGATGGGTGGTACACCAATAGAATCTCCAATCCTGTTTATTTATTTATTTATGTCATTTATAGTCCACCTTTCTCACTGAGACTCAAGGCGGATTACACAGTATGAGATTAGTACAATCAGTATTAAGTACATTTCAATACAGTATCAAGGACATTTCCATAAATAATGCCATAGGATAAATAAATACAAGTTTAAAAGACATAGTATTAGCAAGAATCCAATACAGAGTAGAAAAAATACTGAAGCAGAACATAATCAATTCTAGGACTAACGTTAGACAATATGGAACACTGGTGGTACATAGGAGTACATATTTAAAGCAACAAATAATATGTAAGGCAATATAGTGATGAAGTCTATGGTCCATTAGCGAAGCATCTGAGACCCCGGTGGAATCTACATTCACCCATTACCCGCATGTTTATCGGATATCTTCCGTTTGCCTCCAATCCGCGATTTTTTCCTCTTCGTTCACATTCCTGCTTCCAATTCGTCTTTCTCGCGCGTCCCTCCGGTCACACGGCCGCTCAAAAACCGCTTTTTTGGGCGGGACCTTTTTTCCCCTCCCATTTTTTTTTAGCACACTTTTCCGTTATTTCGATCTTGCCTTATAAAGAAACATCATTGAAGATAATGATGCCTCTCTTTCCCCCACTGACAGCACTGATGGCTCTCTCCCGTTTCTTTTTTGGAAATTTGGAAGCATGTGGGAAGCTTTCGTGGGAATTTCCTATGCAGGACAGTTCAGTGCCTGAATTTTACTGAAGTTTCACTTCCTTGGAGTGTCATTATTTCGATATTTCATAATTTCGATATTACAGTAATATAAAATAAAAAAAATAAAAAACAGTTAAAAAGGAAGTTTCGCGAGTCCGTTCTGAGGGTGGATTCACCCCAAAATGATTTTTCAAACTACCAGATTTGATTCAGAAACAGCATAATCAATAAATCCAATGCTATGAAGTCAAAAACAGTCTTTTGCAGACTACGGAGCACTTGCAAGTTGAATCAGCCAATAGGAACTCTCGGAACGGCCGGAGAGACAGGAAGGGGGGTGGTTTTTAAAAAAACCGCGTAAATTGCACATTGGCCCGTTCACGGCCACCGTGAAACTCCCGTTGAAAACCTGTGACCACATATTCGGGAGAAATGCGAATGAAATGCGTCTGTTTAATGAGGTAATGTGACCGGCACTCGGGATTGCGTGGGGAATGTGGGGAACATGCGACTTAGAATGAGTAATGTGGATTTGACCCCCATCCCTACAATACAGCCCTCCACTTGAGTAAAAAGCCTTTTTGAATAGTATGGTTTTGCATTGTTTATGAAAAGCCAGGAGAGTGGGGGCTCTTCTGACTTCCTCAGGCAGGTCATTCCACAGGATAGGGGCCACCACAGAGAAAGCCTGTGTATGGGTTGCTGCTGACTTCACCTGTGTGCAGCCTGGCACCTGCAGGAGACCCTGTTCAGATGAGCGAAGCTGCCGTGGAGGAACATAGGGAGCGAGGCAGTCCTGCAGGTATGCTGGACCAAAGCCGTGAAGAATTTTGTATGTAATAACTAATACCTTGAACTGATCATGGTAACTGATCGGTAGCCAGTGGAGCAACTGCAGGATGGGAGTGATGTTCATGCTCCTGCTCACTCCTGATAACAGTCGAGCTGCAGCATTTTGCACCAATTGGAGCCTCCTAGTTAACTTAGATGGGAGACCTGTGTATAGAGCATTACAATAGTCAAGCCTTGATGTTACCATAGCATGGATCCATGTGGCCAGGTCAGCCATGTCAAGATAAGAAGCCATCTTCCAGGCTAGAGTGAGGTTGTAGAAAACATTTTTTGCCTCTGCCTTTACTTGTTTTTCTAGTAATAACGCTGGATCCAGTAGAACCCCATGGCTCTTAAGTGAGTCTGCAAGGGTCAGACGAACTCCATTGAAAGAGGGGAGTACAATGTCCTTCAAGGTCTCTGGCTTCCCAACAAGTATCACTTCAGTCTTGTCTGGGATCAGTTTCAATTTGTTGTTTTTCAACCATTTCACCATGGCTGTCAGGCAGTGATCTAAGATTTCTACTGCATTCTGTGGAGACCTGGATAGCGAGATATAGAGTTGGGTGTCATCTGTATACTGATGACATCCAACTCCATAGCTGCGAATGAGTTCTCCTAAAGGCTTGACGCAGAGGTTGAATAACATGGGAAATAAAATTGCCCCCTGCAGAACCCCGTAAAATAGTTCCCATTCTGGAGACAGCTGATCTCCAATGGCAACCCTTTGAGTCTGCTTCAAGAGAAACAATTTAAATCAGTCCAGGGCACATCCTTTGATTGCCCACTTCTGTTTCTAAATGCCTCAACAGGATGGCATGGTCTACTGTATCAAAGGCTGCAGATAGATACAATAGAAGCAATAGGGAGGCATGGCATTTCTCTATATTCAGACGGAGATCATCCACTAATGCTACTAGTGCTGCTCTGTCCCATGGCCTGGTCTGAAACTGAACTGGAAAGGGTCCAGAGCGCTAGAGTTATCCAAGAAGGACTGGAGTTAGTCAGCTACTGCTGTCTCAATCACTTTGCCCAGAAAGGGAAGATTACAGACTGGGCGATAATTGGCCACATCATTTTTGTCTAGGGATGGTTTTTTAAGTAGCGGATGGATAACCGCCTGTTTGAGCTGCCTGAGAAAGCTGCTCTGAGTTAGTGATTAATTACAATAGACCTCACTTATGTGGTCCTTACTTGATGTTAACAGCCAGGATGGGCAAGGATCGAGCGAACAAGTAGTGGCTTTCATAGACATCAAGATCCTGTTAAGGTCTGTCATTGTAATTGGTTCAAAGCAGTCTAAATATAAGCTGGATGATGTATTAAGCATTTCTTCTATCTTGTTTGCATTGCAGCTAGCATCTAGATCAGAGCGTATTCGTGCTATTTTATCAGCGAAAAACTTAGCAAAGGCCTCACCGCTAATTGTCTGTTCTTGGGACTGTAAAGGTTCAGAATTAGGAGTTAGGAGGCGTTTGGATATCTTAAACAATTGGAATGGCTGTGAACTAGCCAACACAATCGTTGCCAAAAAATAATGTTTCTTTGCTGCTTTCATTTCCGCTTCATAGGTCCCCCAGTGGGTTCTGTAGCATGTTCTATCTGCTTTCGTGTGAGTTTTTCACCAGTGCCTTTCTAGACATCTTCCAACCCTCTTTATGTCAGCCAGCTTTGTGGTAAACCATGGGGCTGGCATCCATCCACTAGATGCACAGTCTCAAAACTGGTAAAGCCCTGGACAGGGCATCGAGCCGGGGGGTAGAATTCCAATAGACTACAGCAACACAATCTCCCTGCCCATCAAGCGTGCCTGGGGGGCATAGTTGGAAGATGCTAACTCCTCCCCCTCCCCCTGGCCATGTCTCACTGATATGTGCCCCGTCAGCCCTATCATCCAAGATTAAATCCTGGAGAACCACTATTTTGCCTGCAACTGCCCTGACATTTAGAGGTAAGAAATTATGGCCCAGCACTATCCTGGCTGAAGGGGCAACAGCATGCAAATCTCTGCTGTCCCTTCCCCTTACCTGACCTATTCTTCTCCCACCACCTACCCTATATCCTACTGATGTTGGCACCACCCCGATTTAGTGTGGGCTATATCAATTTCACTGTTTTGTCCTAATAAACAGATTACAGGATTTCTTTTGGGTTACTTCTGGTGCTTCTGAGTGCATTTCTTGAGGGCCGCACCTGGAGCATGAGAAACTGGACAAAACAAGTGTGATGTGAATTATGTGATAAATTATGACTTCATGTGTTCTGTTTTCCTCTTAGTCTTCCCCCACCCTACAGAACGATGGAATGCAAAGGATCTGGGGATATGGAGCCCAATGGAGGCATGATTGTGCCAGAAGTAGAAGAAAAAGCAGAGGAGGAGAAGGAGGAGCTTCAAGACAGAGGCCAGTGGACCAACAAAGTGGAATTTGTACTGTCTGTGGCTGGGGAGATTATTGGTTTGGGCAACGTTTGGAGATTCCCTTATCTCTGTTACAAGAATGGAGGTGGTAAGCATTCAGCATTTTCCAGTATTTATTTGCCCGTTTCCATCAGTCATTGCAAAAAACAGGTAATCAAATTTTAGGTTTCCAATCCTGCAAGCAATATGCAGATTGCAACAAGCCATAAAATTAACAATGTAAAATAAATAAGCTAATGAGAAAATCATCAAGTGACGGGCTGCCTTTGAAACCATTAGACAGACACAGTCCCCATAACACCTAATAATATTTTGTGCAACACTTTTTGTATTGCCAGTGCAAAGAGAGTGCATTTATGAGTGACATGTGTGTCCCTGGACTCTATTAGGGAACACCTGCCAGCTTGGCTTACTTCCCATTGAGCACTGATGATAAGAAAACCAATTAATTGACGGGCTGTTCAGCTGTTCACAACATGTTCAGGTGTATTCTCAGGAAAAGGCTACTTGCAGCCATCAGAAGCCAACTCCCAGCTAATGAGGGATCAGCTGGGAGTCAGCTTCTGATCTCCTGCTTGAGAAATTTTGTTGTGTGTACCCCGAAAAGTAGCCTTTTTTTGCTGAGAGGGGTGGTGGCTCAGAACTCAATTCCCAACTGATCCCCTGATCAGCTGAAAGTCAGCTTCTGATCAATAGGAAGCTACAAACTTGTTGGGCAGCTTTTCAAGTTGCTTGGTGCAATCTGAGCATATACCTGATAGGTTCACAGTCTGTTTGTGTGAGTGCTGAACAAGGTTAAGGTAACTATTAGTCTCTGGTTGTGTCCATGCGTCCTTAGAGGTACAGTTCACCCTTGGAACTGAGGTGGCTTTTCCCCAAGCATCCATGTTATCGTTTGCCAAATGTATGCATATTGTTTTGTTAGTTACCATGTTTTCTTCGTCTTTACTGGGACCACACTTGCTCTGGTGTTTTCTTTTTTGTGAAGGCCCAAAATAGAAAACGGCTATGTAAAGGAGCATTTGCGATGCAATCATTTCATGCAGGTTAAGCTTCCATGCAGTCAAGCTTGCATTTACATTATTTTTAAGAGGATAAAATAAGAGCTTATATATTTGAATAGCATGGTAAGTGAACACTCTGACATAAGTTTGCCAATCTCCTGGTGGTGCTTAGAGTTTTCCAGGAATTATTTATAACTAATTTCCAGACTGCAGAGGTTAGTCTTCCTGGAGGAAATGGCTGGAGGGAGAACTCTGTGGCAACACACCTCTGCTGAGGTCCCTCCTTTCCCCAGACTCCACCCTCCCTAGGAGTTTCCTAAGCCAGGGTGGGCAACCTTACACTTTTTAAAAGGCAGTGGTATCAGGGGTGTGTGTGTTTGTGTGACTGAAAGAGAGAGAGAACCTTGATAGAGTGTTGATGCAGACATGGTTGTAAACATGACCACGACATTTCTGCAACTATATTCCATGTAGCCATCACTGGGAAAAGAAAAGAGCCCAAGCTCTTCTTATTCAGGGTAAGCGACTGGATTCCAGGAGTAACAAAGGGGCAATAAATTACATATTTGTTATACTCTAAACTGTTGCTTTTTATTATGTTTTAAAACTAATGATTATAGATAGCAGTTGTTACACATGCTACGTACTGGCACACTATTTCCCCACTATTTGCAATGGAGTTGCTCTGGAACACTTACGAAAGAGGATATCCCATTGTTGGCCTCAAGTTCCTTGTAACTGGATTTCCATCTGAATTAAGAAGACAATAGTTAGATCTGGTTCTTATTTTATAACATTACATGACTGGCATTCTGACAAGGGAAAATGTTTTTTTGTTGGGGCCTTGTACTTAATTATCTGCCATGGAAATGAACTTCACTCAGAGGTTGCTGGCACTGGAGAAAAGGCTTTAAAGAGCAAAACCAGGTTCTCCTAGGAAACAGAGTGGGGCTATTACAAACAGCTGTATCTCCAAAAAGTGTTGAGTAAAGGAGGAGGCAACATATGCTCTCCTTCCGTATGCTTACTACTTTTGGAGGCTTTGGGACAGGCCAGTGAGATGGCTTGCAAGGACACAAACTATTTTTGAAAAGCTGTGAAAAGCAGCTTGTGAAATTCAAGATCTGAATGCCCTGCATAGGAAGTTACTGCAGCTCCAAAGCTCTTCTGGATGGCCAGAGTCCATGGAAGCTCTTGGAAGTTTCAGTCCTGTTGTGACACAATATTTGCTTTCCCAAGAGTGCTTTATGAATGATCTGCACCCAGGAACTGAAAATCCACACTGTTTTTTTTGGTTTTTTCCAAAGGAACATTCAATGATTAGCTGGATCCATGGATCGGAATGCTTCCTGAAAAATCCAATATCAGCAAATCCAAAACTCAGCATTACTGTTTTTTTAAAAAATCAACCAAACAAAAAAAGACAGCCACCATCAACTTTCAGATCCAAGAATAGACCTTGTCCATTTAGAGAGGGCTTATTCATCTCTGACTCCAATGCTCTTAGACTGGAATAACTCTGCTTAGGATTGTACTGTAAACCAAATAGATGTTATCCATGTACTGAGTATAAACAGCCCACCCCTCCTTTTGAAGTGCCAGGCAGGTGGCAAGAATAAAACATTTGTTAAACCCTTGAGAAGCACACTGAAGTATGATTGGTGGACTACGTTTGGCTTTCAGAATCAGAAAGACATTTTTATAAGCTTGGGAAGTGATCTGCCCACTGGTTACATAGATAAGATAAAGCAAGAACGTCTCCATGCTTAAAGGCAGCAAACTTCTGAATTCCACTTCTAGGAGGAAATTTCAGGGGAAGGCCTTTTCTCTGAGCAGTGTTTGTCGGCTCTCCCAAACAATTGGCTGGTCAGTGTGCAAAATGGATTACTGGACTAGATGCACCACTGGTCGGATCCAGCAGGGCTCTTCTTATAAGATAAGATAAACCTGCAAGATTAGGCCATACATTCAGGACTTTCTAGCTCAAATTTTACCCCTTTTTTCATACTGTGTATAATTTATAAACTTGCCCCCTTCTTTAGTTGTTTTCTCTCTACACTTAAAAAAAAATCCAAATACTTCAGCTTTTCTTTGTACAGATGGTGCTCCAATCCTTTGATCATCTGGGCTATCTTTCATTTTTGAGTTGAGGTGTCTAGAATTGTATATGGCAGTCCAAATGCAGATACGCTATATGATTGGATAAATATATTACAACTAGTAACAAAGCCTGTTGTGGGAAAAAATACAACGGGCTCTAGAAAGGGGAGGGCCTCCTCCGTGACTGATTCCGGCTGGGTGAAGGTGGGAGGTGGACATTGCCACCTGCTCCTCTCCTTATCTGAGCTGAGTGAAGGGGGGTGGGTGGGCATTGAGAGCCAGTTTGGTGTAGTGTTTAAGAGTGCTGGACTCTAATCTGGAGAGCTGGGTTTGATTCCCCACTCCTCCACTTGAAGCCAGCTGGGTGACTTTGGGCTAGTCGCGGTTTCTGAAGCTCTCTCAGCCCCACCCACCTCACAGGGTGTTTTGTTGTGGGGATAATAATGGCACACTTTGTAAACCGCTCTGAGTGGGCATTAAGTTGTCCTGAAGGGCAGTATATAAATTGAATGTTGTTGTTATTATTATTGCCTCCTGCTCTGCTCTTGATCCCAGCTGGGTGAAGGGGGTTGGATATTGCCTCCTTCTCTGTGCCTGATTCCAGCTGGGTGAAGGCAGGGGCAAGTATTGCCACCTGCTTCACTCTTGATCCCAGCCAGGTGAAAGGGAGTGGGCATTGCCACCTGCTCTGCTCCTGACCCTAGCTGGGTGAAGACAGGGGATGGGCATTGCCCCCTGTTCTGCTCCTGATCCTAGCTGGGTGAAGGTGGGGTATGGGCATTGCCCTTGCTCCGTGCCTGATCCTAGCTGGATGAAGACTGAGGGTGGGCATTGCCACCTGCTCCACTCCTGATACCAGCAGGGTGAAGGCAGGGGGCAGGCATTGCTGCCTGCTATGCACCTGACCCTGGCCTGGGCTTCCCACTGTGGCACGCTCTCTGGAGGGACAGTCTGCCTCATCTGGGCTTCCCTCCATGGCAGTGCCCTCTGGAGGTGCACCAGGGTAGGAAGTGAGTTGTCAGGAACACGGTTTGCCTTTTATATAGTAGGATGTTGGTAGTTCTGTTTTCAGTCCATTTCCTAGTAACCCATACCATATTTTTGCACCACTACCACACACCAAATATATGTTTTCATCAACTGCAACAACCCACGATTATCTGATTGCTAGTCAACATCATGTCAGAGTCCATGTGGTGCAACAGCCTCACTGAAGCTGTCAATGCCTGTAAGGCAGGTGGAGGGGGAAGAGTCTGCGATCCCTATAGTTGATATCTTGAGTAAGATGATGGAAGAAACTTTCAGGTGGGTAGCCATGTCGGTCTGTAGTAGAAGAGCAAGATCTGAGTCCAGTAGCACCTTAAAGAGCAACAAGATTCCCAGGGTATAAGTTTTTGAAAGTCTAGCTCTCTTTGCCAGATGGAAGAAATGTGGCATGGAAATGTTAGTATTTTTTTTTGCCATGTTGTGCTTAACTTTACGTTTACTTGAACCTCATTTGTGCATAACTGGTTTTACTTGAAACTCGTGTGCATTTTTCTGCCCATTCTTCCAGTTAGGAGAAATTATCATGAGGTCCTCCTTTGCCCTCTGTTGGGCTTCCACCATCTTGAATACTTTGGTGTTATGCACAAACTTGGCTGCTTTGTTACTCACCCCAATTCCAAATTCTTTAGAAATAAATCAAATAGCAACAGTTCTTGCATAGATCTTTGAAAAGATTCCTCTTGTGATGCTTGCCTGTTTATTATCGTCTTGTATAAGAGGACCTATCTGCATATCCCATGATGAGTACTAAGTCTGCAGATGCCTGGAGGAGGAACTCCTCTGATGCGGGATAGCAGATCATCTGCCCTGCAGGAGTGCCTCATTGCCTGTACTTTGCTTGTATATTTGTAAACAAAGAAAGAACGCCATATGTTTCCAGGGCTCTCCCTTCCAAAAGGAATCAATCCAGATAAACACTACCCCAGTACTACTCACTGCCTAGGGACTGGGAAGAGCAAAGCAATCCATATTTCGTAGAAGGATATTTGGAAGGATTCCAAATCAAAATTTAAGTTAATTGCAGATTGGGTACCAACTGCAAATGCACAGGAGAACCTCTGGTGGTCTACAGACTATAAATTGTTCCCTTACCCATAGTTCATAAACACAGCCCAGTGGATTCCCTAAATACATTGTCAATCTCATTGCCACCCTCTTTATCCTACCTTGATTTTCTGTAGTGCAAAGAAAGTTACATCTTTCCAGATGGCTTATAAATATTTTAAATATGCCTGTGCTTGGATTTCTTGTATTTGTTTAGATTTACATTTTTAATCTGCTTTTCAGCCCCCAAACAGGCCTTTCTTAATAAAAGGAAAACTAATACTTTTTAGCTTATCACAGTGATTCTCAAAACTTTCTGAAGTAGGGCCCACTGTTGAATATACTCTATTTTCCAGGACCCACTTGCAAAGTCACTCCTTGCTATTTTTATCCTCCCCAATGTTAGAACCTCACCAAACAAGTTTATTTTTTATTTTTAGTATTTCTACATATATAGCAATATATATTACTATATTTTGTGGCCATTTCAAAAACAGTGGAGAGGCAAATCCAGATTTCCTATCAAGCCTCTAGTTTGCCCTGTATTTCCTCCACCCTCCTGGCCTTACAAACCACCTGTAAGAGAGTTAGAACCCATTTCTAACTCAGCAAGGACAAGATGCCACACTTTTGACTTTTAAATTTAATTCTCTCTTACCTTTTTTCTATCATTGAATTCAAGACAGCATATGTGAGATTCCTAGGAGATCTTCCATGTATGTGTTGATTGCGTTCAGACAGCACTGTCATGCGTGGTGGGCCATTGGAGGGAATCCCGTCAACATATGCCTTGGAAGAGAGAAGGGGATGGGATGCACATATTAAAGGCATCTGTTTTGCATGCAGAATTTACCAGGTTCACGCTCTGTAATCTCCAATTAAAAGGATAAGGTAGAAGGTGGTGAGAAAAACCTCAACCTGAGATTCTGGTGAACCACTACCAGTCACAGAATTGATCATGACTGACCAATGGTTAGACTTGGTATATATGGTGAAATGCCTTACACCCTGGGATTAGCGCCAAAGTTTGCAGCCACAAAGGATAATTCTTGGGTTTGCACTACAGGCTCAGAGATTATAAAGAGCTTTTGCTGGCTAGCAGGAGGGGAAAGAGAAGAGGTAAATGAGTATGAGTCACCTCTAAAGCACAGACCAGTACTATAGAAATGCAGATGACCCTTGCTAGGAGGACAATGGCAAACCATAGTCTCACCTAAATCATATTCTCACCTAAACTAGGGATTCCCAAGGCCAAAGTGCAGAGCGGACATTCTTGCTGACAGGAAGGAAAAAGAGAGTCTGCTGGCTGGGGGATGGGGTACACCAGAAAATAAAACCACAGAGCATGTTGAAGAATCTCTTTTGGCTATTTTACACACCAAACAAAAGGAAGGAATCAATTTTGACTATAGAAAGTAGTTATGAGCACATTGTCCTGAGGATCTTGGGGATGATCCATGAGTTCTGAGACCAAGGTAATGGATGATTTCTAAATATTTATAACTCCAAGAATTATATAGCCTATCTCTTATTACCGTCTTGGGGATATGTAAGAGTTGGGCATAAGAGGATATGTGTTTATCACCTTTTCTTTTATCTTTGCTCAGTCTGTTGAGTTTGCAGATGTTGTGTGTGCCTTTTATTTTCTCATTAAATCTCTTTTCATTTTCAGTGTGGTCAGTCTGATCTGTGTGAAGTCACAGTTCAGCCCATGTATACCAGGAGCAGAAAGGGGAGGGGGGGAAAGAAAGGTTGGTTAAGCCTTTTCTGCCTGTACTTCATTTCCTGAAGTCATGCCCTTCCCTCCCTTCTGCTTACCCTCTTCAGGATTTCAAATGCATGTTTGCGAGGACAAGGACACCTTTGAAATCATGCCATGGAAAAAGTGGCTTGGGTGAAGGAGTAATTTCAAGCAGAGAATGAGGGAAAGGATCATGCAATTCCTTCAACCCTACTGTTTCCTGGTCACAATCGTCCCGCTTCCAGTGGCTTTGAAAAAATGGCATCAGGGTTTTAGTGCACTCAGCTGAGCCTCTCCTGTACTTAAACCCTTAGCATGATATTTACTCCAACCAGAAAAAAATAGTATTTTTTTTAAAAGGTGGAGTTAACTTGATTTTGCTTCATCTCTTCCTCTTCCACTCCTCACAGGTGCTTTCCTCATCCCATACCTCATCTTCCTCTTTGCTTGTGGGATTCCAGTATTCCTCCTGGAGACAGCACTTGGGCAATACACTAGCCAAGGTGGGATCACTGCCTGGAGAAAGATCTGTCCTATTTTTGAAGGCAAGTCTCTTGCACGTGGGAAGTCCTGGTTATTTTCCATAAAGCCCTCTGTGTACTTTTTGATCTAGTTTCCTGGAAGGCCCTTGGCTACAGGGCAGGGCTCTGAGCCAGTTGCTGATATACCTGCTCCAAATTGTAATCTGAATCAAAAGGGTGAGTCATTCCGAAGAATGTCAAAAGACGGTACTGATAATCCACATACAGTCAAAAGATGGAGCCAAAGTAATGGTTAGAAGCAAACCAAGTTAAAGAATTGTGGCATGGAGCCAAGGTAGATAAGAAGGCTGTAACTGGGTGCAGGATAATGATCACAGGCAAAAGCCCAGATATCCTCAATAAGAGGTTGAAGCCAGAGAATGAATTGTACCAGTTTTTATATGCAATGGTAGAGTCGGAACAGGAGGCTGATGAGGGTGATAATAGCAGATTTCTGAAGGTAATGTTATGGCTTCTGTTTGGGCCTTGCAGTGGTAGCTGACAGGTTAGGTTTGGCCAGTGGTGCTGCTGAACACAATGCTTCAGAGACAAAATAACATTTCAGGCTCTGACATGTCTAGTTTCTCCACCCCATCCCATCTTTTCTTCTTCTTAAAAATCCAGCCTCTGAGAATGCAGGTTACTGTGGAAGCACCTTGTTTCCTCTTGCAGTTTTGTGCTAAAAATCAGCCAGCTGCCTCTTTCCATTGCAGGGGAAAAGTTAGAGGTATCCTAACTGCTTGCAAAGGAAAAGCAACTGAGAGGGGGGTCCCTTTGCAGACCCCAGTTTTTGTCTCCACACTGTTTTGAGGACACCTTGTCTCCCAGGAGCAGCATTTGGCGGGGTGTGTCTGTATGTGTGCTCAGTGGACTGCTTTGGTAGGGGAGAACATTCTGTTCTCTTCTAGGTGCCTTCCTTCAGTGGAAAAATATTTCTGGAACAAACCAGGATTCTGGATTCAGGAAGATCTTGACAGGCTGGAAAACTGGGCTAAAATTAACACAATGCATTTCAACAGAGATAAATGTAATGTTCTGTATTTAGGTAGTATTGGATGGGTGAGACTTGTCTTGGCAGTAGCACATGTGAAAAGGATCTAGGGTCTTAGTAGGTCATACACTGAACATGAATCAGCCATATAATGCAGCAGCTAAAACGGCAAATGAGATTTTTGGCTGCATCACTAGAAGTAAATTGTCCAGAGCACATGAAGTGATGGTAGCATTTTACTCTGCTTTGGCTAGACCTCTCTTGGAATAGTGTTCAGTTGTGGACACCATAGTTTATGAATGATGTTGACAAGCTGGAACATGTCTATAGAAGGGCAACAAAGATAGCGAGGGATTTGGAGACTGAGTCCTGTGAGGGAAGGTTAAAGGAGCTGTTTAGCCTGACGAGGAAGTGACTGAGGGGCGATATGATAGCCATCTTCAAATATTTGAAGGGCTGTTACATACAGGATGGAGCTGAGTTGTTTTCTGTCATTCCAGAAGGTCAGACCAGAACCAACAGGTTAAATTTAAACCAAACGAGTTTTCAGCTAAATATTAAGAAGAACTTCATGATTGGAAGTGCAGTTTCTCAGTAGAACAGGCTTCCTTGAGAAGTCGTGGGCTCTCCTTGATTGAAGGCTTTTAAACAGAGTCTAGACAGCAATTTGACAGCAATGCTGATGCTGATTCTATGAATCAGTATAAACTTAGGTTGATTGTGAAAGGGAAGGGAAGGAAGAATGAGCCAGTGTCCAGCTCTTGTGACCTTTCTTATGTGCCCAGGGTAATACTTGCTGATTGCCACTTTGGGGGCAGGAAGGAATTTTCCTCCTTGCTAGACTGGCCAGGAATCCTGGAGGTTTTCTTTGCCTCCTCCAGGCATTGGGGAGTGGAGGGGGTATAGCTGTGAATTTCCAGCATTGTGCAGGAGGTTGGACTAGATGGCCCTGTGGGATATCTTCTAGCTCTGTGATTCTAACCTCATTGCACCCGTGTTGGCCCTCCACAACAGGATTCTGCCAAGACAGACATTGTAGTGTAGGACTTGGACCGACCTGGGTTCAGATCTTCATTCAGCCATGCTCAGTGGGTGTCTTTGGGCCAGTCTCACTATCCTGTGTTCTAAATTAATTCATGAGATTGCGTTAGGATGAAATGGAGGAGGAGAGAACTATGTAACAGCTGCCCTAAGTTCCATGAAGGGAGGGTGGAAGAAAAAAGTAATAGATTAAGGAGGAAGAAGTCAGGGGGGAAATATGACTGGGTATCAGGCAGCCTGATGCTAAGAGTACACAAAATTAGGGACATATTGGTCTCTAGCAGTAGAAGTGTTAGCACTGTATTGGTAAATGCTGGGAAATTTTGAGGGTAATGCCTAGGGAGGGTGGAGTTTGGGGATGATGTGACATCACTGCTGGATGATACTCTAGGAATTTCTCTTAAAATCTATGGTAAACACCTAAGGCGGCCATTTTTCTCCCTTTTGTCAGTTTCTTGAGGGATTGAGGCCAAGGGTGGGGGTTTACATGCTGCAGATAAGAAGTTGGGAAGCCCACCTAGGAGTCCTGTCAGGTTGGTCAGGGTGGGTTCTTCATCTCTAGTTAGAGGATGTTCTATAATAGTAATGGGCTTTTTTCTAGCTGTCACACCGGGATGGAGATATTTGGAATCATAGAGTTGGAAGGGGACTTTTAGTTTATCTTGTTCAGCCTCCTGCTCAGTGCTTTAATCTGTAGGTTTTGGCTACAGTTCAACAACAAAGATGAGTCCAGGGCAGGTATGAGGAGATTCTCTTAGAATATTGGGCCTCTGGAATGTCAGGCATGGTGTCCCCTTCTGAAAGGGAAGGCAAACTTGTGAACTGCTCCCTGTGTGACTTTAATTATGTGTCCAGTGTTTCCAGTACAACCCTAATCAGTATTTTAAAATATACTATTGTAAATTCATGCACATTAGCTCCCCCACCGGCTTTGCATACCTTTGAATGGCCTGTTAATGCTCGTACTGTTAGGAAAAGGTGGCGCCCCAGAAATGTGACCACAATAGAGATACGATTATTTCACAGTGCCTCAACAGCAGGTACTGGTGAAGCAAGCTAATGAGGACAGCTGTGATGTATAATTTACAGTAGATGGGCCAAAATACTTTATCTGTAAGTGAAATATGAAAACCGAGGATTTTTTAAAAACTGCTTGCACTTTGCAATTTCTACTCTGCATTTTCTTGCATGATGCTTTCACTAATATATCATGGCTCTTTTCTAGAGATGTTGAGCCCTCCTCAAATTGTGAAGGTTATAGTCAATCCCTGGAGTACAAATAGCAATTTGGTACCTGTATCTTTAAATACACAAAATCTTGCCAAGTCACTGAAACTGACAGTAGTTTGGATCCAGACTAACTTCTCTGCTAACAGAAGGGGAGGAGTAATTCCCACCAATTCCCTCTTCTTGCTGCAGACCTCCAGTTTGCTTTTCATGCTCTTTCTGGGGGCGGGGGTCTCCCTGTCTCCAAGGAGCAGGCCATTGGGGAGTTCAGTGTGTGTAGGGGGGAGGAAGTAACATTCTGAAAAGTGCCATGCATTAATGGAAAATTTAGTCTGGATTCAACCTTATTATTAATCCACAGATAGAAAAAGTAGTTCCCGGATGGTAGAACAAAACAGCACAATTACGGGTCTCACCCGCTGGTCATGCAATGCATCTTCCTAATCGCTTTTTATTCTCTTCTGTTTTTCTGCTTTTCCTTCCTGTCTGCCACTAGCTTTCTGAAGCATCAGCAAGGGGCAGTGAGTGCAGCTGATGGGCTGGCATTTGTACAGACACAGAGCAAGAGACTGTTTTCTGCTAAATTGACACAAGATGCAACCGGGGGCGTATAGCAAGTGAACAGGAAACTCAAGAAAGGGAGTATGGAGCAAATGGTAATCATCATCCACATTACACAGCCAGATGAATAGCAGAAGAAATATTACTCATGAGGATTCAAGGGTTGGCTATGGACATTACCCAAATGGACTGGTCATCTTGGATTTGATAGAGATGCTGTCCAAAATCTTTTTCAAGAATCTGCATCTTGAAGAAAAAATCCAAATTATGCATCTTGAAAGATCTGAATTCGCTAATCATGAAACAGAGAACATTTGCAAACATTTATGTAATTCCTATGCATAATTCATTCTTCCATCAGCAAAAGAATAACAATTGACTACTTAAATGATAGTATTAAATGGGATTAATTTGGTAGCCTTCAGATTGTCACTGGGGAGAAGTGCTCCAGAAATCCTGGGGAATAAGTACTGAATCTCTCACACATATAATGAAGCCAACATTACCTAGAAATGTTGGCCAGAGTGGCATAAAATTAGCACTCTGAAGTGTAAGATCAGATGTGTGATGCAGATGTCTATGATGCAGAAGGGAGATCTCAGAGGTATTTCTGCATGCAGAAACTTTCTTGATATTACATATACCCTGCTCTTTCACCAAAGAAAGGGCAGCCCTCTCTCATCTAAACTGGTTACAGGGCTATTCCTCCTTACAAGATTGCTGTTTTGGCCACCCGTGGCAGGTAAACCCCCATTCCTGGCCTGAATTCCTCACCCTCCAAACACTGAGAAACAGGAGACAAATTGGCCAAAAAATGGCCTTCATAGTGATGCTCTAAGAATTTCCCTGTATCTCTGTGGTCTTTATAATAGAGATAAAGAGCCATTCTTACAGTTTCACTTAGAAATGTCATCACATTCTCCCCAAATTAAAAAAAAAAATTCTCCCCAAATTCTATTTTTCCCAGGCACTACCCTCAAAATCGCCTGGCATTTAGCTGGCTTCCCTGTCTCCTTAGTAGGGAAACTCCATCATATCCCTTCAGATTAGAGATGGGCACAAACCGAAATACAAACCAAAATTCATGACGAACCAGGCGGGTTCGTGGTTCGTAAACCAGTGGTTCGTCAGAGCCCATTTCTGACAAACCACCATGAACTTTAGGCTGGTTCATTTAGTTCATTTTTCAGTTCATCACTGCAGACAGCCTGGTGTCAATCAATCGGTTTCCTAGGCAAAAGGGGATGGACTTCCTGCAGACCTTCTGCTGACCCAGAAGTGGTGATTTGCTGGCCTGGAAGTGACATTTTCACGAACCAAAACAAACTGATTTGTGAACTGGGGCAGGTTCGTGAAAGTTTGTGGTTCGTGGTTCATGAAATGTGACGAACCACGGACCGCACAGTTCATTTTTTCCCCCGTTTGTGCCCATCTCCACTTCAGATAATTTGTTTGGTCTACATCAGAGGGCCCCAACTTGGTGCTTGTAAGCAACATGGTGCCCACTGACATCTTTGTTGGTGCCCACCAAGTGTTTTTAGAAAGTAGGTGGGGTCCAGCGGAGTCTTGCCCAGAAAGGCTTCTGATTGGCTACTTGAGATCTGATTTGCTGTGCAGATTAAAATAACATTGTTTTAGCTGCAGCTGACACCACAGGATTGGTTTTATTTCCCCACTTTCCTCTTTGCCAATGTATTTTCTAAATTACTCCCTCTTCTCCTCTGAACTTGATATTCCTCTGCGTATTTGGCTTTGCCCCCTGACAGCCATTTTGTGGTTGGCTTCACCTCCTGCAGTAGCCATTTTAAAATTACACTGCCAACCTGTGTCAGAATTCCAAAGTTGCCTACGGGTTCAAAATGTTGGGAACCCTTGGTCTACATGGACTAACATCCAAAACCTCT
Organism: Eublepharis macularius; assembly: GCF_028583425.1. Lineage (NCBI taxonomy): Eukaryota > Metazoa > Chordata > Lepidosauria > Squamata > Eublepharidae > Eublepharis > Eublepharis macularius. The sequence continues at coordinate 22,595,516 of NC_072798.1, forward strand.
TTCCCAACTCCACTTGATAGAATTTGTGGCTTTATCATGCCTAATATTTTCCCTATAATTCTTTTTCATTCAGGAATTGGATATGCTTCACAAGTCATTGAATCCTACCTGAATGTCTACTACATCATCATTTTAGCTTGGGCCTTGTTTTACCTATTCAACTCCTTCACTTCTGTTCTACCCTGGGCCAGCTGCAACAATCCCTGGAATACAGGTACAGCTTCATCCACATTCAACTGTGTGAATAGTTATCTGTAAAAGTGGGCCTGCAGTTCTTCTTCTTATGCAATAAGACTGGCTAAAGGCTCCAGGTCTGACAACTGGGTTTTGCCTCATTCGGAGTATTAGGAGAACTGACCTCTGCCATTGATTTAATTTATTTTATTTTAAACATTTCTATGCCATCATTCCACTCAAATAGGATCCCCAAGACAGCAAACATCAAACATTAAAACATTCCAACATTCGAAATATTTTTTAAAAAGTGCACACACAATAGTTCAATAAAAATATAAACAGAAATAACATCAAAAAATGAGGCGGGGGCAGGCAGTAACAGTTATTAGGACATGCCAAGCAGAAGACAAAAAAGTGTTCACCCATGAGCAGAAAATAACAACAGAGGGAGACAGATTAATCTCCTTGGGGAAGAAGACAGATTAATCTCCTTGGGGAAGGAGTTCCAAAGATGTGGTTCCACAGACAAGAAAGCCCTTTCTCAGGTTGCCACTCAGCTAGCCCCAGATGGCAGGGACACCCAAAGCAAGTCCTCTAACGTTGGCTAGGGTGGAGGGATAGGTCCATATGGTCTTTAACTTATGCTGGCCCCAAACCATATAGGGCTTTAAGGGTCAATGCCCATACCTTGAATTGGGCCTGGAAACAAATTGGGAGCCAGTGTAGAGTGATGTCCCTGCGACCTATTCCAGTCAACATTCTGGCTGCAGTATTCTGTATTGACTGTAGCTTCCAGACAGTCTTCCATCTAACCTAGATTTTCAAGAGCAAGCACCACAGTGGCCAAATCTTGCCCCTAGGAAGGATAACAGCAGGCTCACTAGCTGAATCTGATTAAAGGCACCCTGGCCAGTCACTGCAAGGGGTTTGTGTTTATCCAACAGGAGTCCCGGGTCCAGGAGCACCCTCAAGCTATGAACCTGCTCTTTTAGGGGGAGTGCAACCCCATCCAGAACAAAAGATATTCCAGTTCCTGAGTCAGACCCTCCTCCCACCAGTAGCACCTCCATTTTGTTGGGATTAAGTTTCAGCTTGTTAGCCCTTATATACCCCAAAGTTTAGACAAATCTCTGGGATCTGCTGGAAGCATGAGATAAAGCTGAGTATCAATCTGCATACTGGTAGCCCGTCAGCCCAGATCTCCAGGTGACCTCTCCCAGTGGTTTGGGGGACAAAATGGAACGTTGCTTGAATGTAACGGAGATTGGCAGTGTCTGTCTACCCCTTCTTGTCGCTCTCTGGCCTAATTCTTGTTCAGCCATCAGTGTCCTTCCACTTAGGATGGAAGTTTCTTGTGTAAAGGGATTCTTAACATGATTTCAGTGCTTTTAATTACTCTCCAGGGCAACACCTAGTAGTGCTTTTCTTTTTTGACAGGGGCTACACACCTGGTACACAATAAACTGAGCATCTCTTCTCTCTTACTGCTTCCCTGCACAGCCAGACATGGCGTAGACAGTCCTGTTGCTAGTAATAAAGTCTACTTCTATTCTTAACCCCTTTGTGTCCCCTGCCTGATTCCTGACTGTGTGGACAACCTCTTTGAGAGCTGAATCACGGCCCCAGAATTCAGGAACTGCCTGGATAAGAATGCCGCACCATTTCCCCTTCCACAGTGTAATCAAATGGAGCACAGGCTCCCTGCCTCCCTCTTGCTTTCATGCTGCTGAAGAGACTTAAGTCCCACACAGTGGGCTGTGAATTGTGCCTTTGTTCAGCCAGTCTTTGGTTTGTTTCATTCTGTTCAGAGGCCACAGGCCCCTGGAGCTGCCAGGCAGTTCTACAGAAGCGCTCCCTGACCTGTGCACATCCTTTAGTCTTCTGCTGTGCTCTGCTACCCATTTCCCCCTTTTTTCCTCTCCACACACCGACATGAGAGCTAGCAACATAGTTCTTTCTCTTTCTTTTCCTTATGTCAGTTTCTAAAAAAATCAGGTTCTCTGATTCTCTTGATGGCAGTCTTCTCTGGATGCTCCCTCAGGAAGGCCCTGCCATATCTCTACAAACTGAGACATCCACTCACAGCATCCGTGATCTGATAAAATGTAGCCTTCCAGTCCATGAAAACTTATATTAGGAAAAAAAATGTTAGTCTTTAACAAGACTTCTATTTACCATAAACAAAGGAATTTCTTTAGAAGATGCTAGAGAATAATTTTGGGTGGATAGCCATAGAAGAGCAACATACGGGTCCAGTAGCACCTTAAGGACCAACTAGATTTCCAGGATATGAGCATTTGAGAGTGGGAGTTCTGGGTCTCAAAAGCTCATACCCTGGAAATCTAGTTGGTCTTTAAAGTGCTCCTGACCTGGATAGCCCAGGAGAGCCGGATCTCAGAAGCTAAGCAGGGTCAGCCTTGGTTAGTAATTGGATGGGAGACCTCTAACGAAGACCAGGGTTCCAGAGGCAGGCAATGGCAAATCACCTCTGTTAGTCTTTTGCCATGAAACCCCCACCAGGAGTGGCCATAAGTCAAATATAACTTAAGGGCAGGATTTCATTTCATTTGAAAGTGCTACTGGACCCGAATCTTGCCCTGTTAGAGAATAAGTTATTTAAGACTGCTTCCACATGAGGATTTTTCTCCTCTTTTGCTTCCAAGCTGCAGCCTTGGGGGTGGGGGGAGCATCTACAAGACTTTGTGCTCCTATCGTCCTTTACCCATCCTTGGTTCACTCTTCTTCCACCCTGTTTTCCTCAGATTTGAGCACAATCCGAGTGTGTTATCATGGTGTCTGGTCAAAATGGCACATGGTTTCTTGCCCTGCAAAGATCCAGCTCACACTGGTGCTAATTTTTTTGGTTTTGCTGTCAATGTCTTCAGCCACCATTTTGACTGCTGCACCATCAGTAGGCTTTTTGAGGGTGTAAAACAAACTGATGCCCTGACCTGGATAGCCCAGCTGAGCCTGATCTCATCAGAAGCTAAGCAGGATTAGCCTTGGTTAGTAATTGGATGGGAGACCTCCAGTGAAGACCAGGGTGGCAGAGGCAGGCAATGGCAAACCACCTCTGTTAATCTCTTGCCATGAAAACCCCACCAGGGGTTGCCATAAGTCAGCTATGACTTGAGGGCATTCTCTACCACCACCAAAACAAACTGGTAATTGCTATAGTGCTACAGCAATTCTTGATTTTTTTTTAAGCCCTTCAGGGGCACGCCAGGGAAAATGCCGAGAAAGTAGTTGTTACAAGAGGCTGATTGGGAATAAGTGCAGAAATCTCCCATGAGGAGGCCCCCATACCCATGTGCGTGCCTTTGCATTCACAGCCATGGTGGAAACACAATGGGAGACTCCTTGCCATGTGGAAGCAAGCCTAATGTGTGTATTATCATTTACTTCCTAGTCTTTCTCTTCCTTTTCCTCTTTGTGTTTTCTTTTAGTATATTACCATCTTCTCTTAGAATACTTTTGTGTCTTCTCCCCACATTCTAGTAGTTTAACAGATAAAAGAGCATTCAAGAGCTTGTGTGTGTGTGTGTGTGTGTGTGTGTGTGAGGTTGGACTGGGAGGTCTGCGAAGCCAATGCAGTGAATGAGTGACGGGGGAAAGAAGCTGAGATCGGATGCTTTGGGATTACTGCAGTTGGCATTCTTGACTTATAACCTGCATTCCACAGACATCTGGATCCCATATAAAATAAAGATCTGGCACATCCATCTTGGAACTGCAGCAGTTCCTGGGCTAGGAGGAGCACTCCAGTCAAAGGAAAGATGGATGATTTAAGAGAGTGTCTGCTTATTTCTCCTCTTTCGCAGAGCACTGTGTGGACTTTCTGAACAGCTCCAGTTGGGAGGATGGAACGATGCCAGCTAATGCTACCTCCTCAGTCATCGAGTTCTGGGAGTACGTATTCTGATTTTCAGATCCCTTTATTTTCTACAGTTCACCGAGAAGATGCTTTTGGCCACTACCATGCTAAAAACAAGAGGAAGCTCAAGGGTTACATTTTGCAAACCAAGGCATATGGTAACCATATGGGTTTATTCAGAGGGTTGCCTGTATCGATGGGGGATACAAGGGAAGATCAGAGATTGTGCAGTGATATGTTCATCCATATTCCTCAGCCGTTTTGTTGTCCAAGATGAAAAGGCTAAATCCTCCCACAGCAGCAAACTCCCCCTGCTCTTCCTCCTGTGCTACATGAGCCTTCCGTGCCCCCTGCCTTGGCAGAAGGAATGCCTCTAAGATGTTGCCAGGCAATGAATGGTTTGCAGGTTGTACCCAAGGCCCTGCACAACAAGAGACTGGAGCTGTTGAGACTGGAGACTAGGAAACGGCGAATGTAGTCTAAAACTGGCCAGCCCTGCACTGCACCCCATTCTGGCCACCTGAGGCAGGATCTTTACCCTTCCTCATATATGAGTCTGCCATTCCGCATATTCGCACCCCACATTCACCCCTTTATATATTTTCATAGAAGAAGAACTAAACACCTGTCATTTAGGCACACAGGTCTTTTTCAGACTTTGCTACTAATAAAGGGGCATGAAGGCCTTATCCAGATGCTGAATATGTTGCAACCCCCATATTAGGGTTGGTTCATTGTCTTGCGAATACAAAGGCGATGGTGAAATATCAGGTTCGTGTGATGGTGGGATGGTGTTGGTAGCTCTGCTGCAGCAGAATTTCTGGACTGCTGTTTACCACGTCTTGGAGAATAAAATGAGGTTTTCCTCTCTGTACCAGAGATGAAAACACTTTATAAAACTTAAATTAAAACTCAGAATGGTGAAAGAAGTATATGCTGACTGCTGTTTGTTGTGTGCCTTTTGAGAATAATGACACTGTTCTGGGTACCTAATAATATCCTCCTTGACTACACATGCATAAGTATGCGTGTACGCCCGCACGCGCATACACAGAGAGAGAGTCTTTGTGTTTTGTAATATGTAATATGTGTGTACATATATCACAGACGTATGTATGATAAATACATCTAAAACTGTTCGTTAAGATAATATTATCTGTACATTTACTTTTCATTGATTTTTATCTCTCCAGCTCTGTCCATAGAAATAACATTCCCAGTCCTGGGGGTGGGGGGGGGGGGGACCTACGCAGAAGTAATTTAGTATTTCAGCTATTTTTATTGCCAGCCTCAGCTGCAATGTTTCAATCGGTTCTGAGTCAATACTTGTACATAGCTTAAAGGCTAACCCAGATGAAAGCACTGCTTTGTCCAAAAGTGGACAAAGCTCACATAGCAAAAGGAGAAGAAGTGAAGTATCTGAAGAAGTGAGTTGTAACTCACGAAAGCTCATACCTCATCACAAATGTTGTTAGTCTTATAGGTGCTACTGGACTCTTGCTCTTTTCTATAGCAAAAGGAGGGATGTTTTTTGGTGAGAAGGGAGCACAGAGGACAAATGGAAAGGCTGCGAGCAAGTAATTTAGCACAGGCACAATAGAAGTGATGGGATCTAAGTCTAATATGTGATGGGGTGTAGGTGAAGATAATTAGGAAAGCACTGACATGGTCTAGCATGCAAAAATCAGACTGGAGCATAAACCATCCCGTCCCTTTATCTGCTCTGGCAGGAAGCGAGCTTTGAGAATAACCGATGGAATACATAACCTGGGCACCATCCGGTGGGAACTGGCCCTCTGCCTCTTGCTTGCCTGGATCATCTGTTACTTCTGCATCTGGAAAGGAGTCAAGTCCACAGGCAAAGTAGGAGCAAATCTTTGTGCTTTTTAATTCCTAAAATGTATTGATTTATCCCTTTGGCTTCTCTGTGTTGAGGAGGCAACAGAGGGTACAGGTCAAACCGAGCTTTGGTGTGAGTATACCCAGAAACAAACAGCAGCAAGATAGAACAGGAGTCCAGTGGTAGCTTAAAGACTAGCAATTTTTTTCCAGTATAAGCTTTTGTGAAGGAGTGCTTACAGAAGCTGATGCTGGAATAAATTCTGCTAGTCTTTAAGGTGCCACTAGACTCCTGTTTTATTTTTTTGGTGGCAAATTTCCATTTCACCCGAGTTCACCTCTGCCTTGTTCACGATAGCTCTGCACTGTCAGCCCATTTACAATGTAATGAAAATAATACTGACCTCCATTACAGGGCTGTAGTTAGGCTTATGTAGTTAGGCTTATACAGAGAGCTGCTATAGTACAGTGGTTAAGTGGTTTGGCTACGAATCAGCACTCTACTGGTTCAAATCCCACTACTTCCATGAGCTCAGTAGGTGGCCATTGGTAAGCCATTCCTCGAAGCCCCAGCTGTATTGTGGGGATAATAATAACACTAACTTGTTCACTGCTCTGGGTGAGGCGCTAATCTGTCTAGAAGAGTGGCATATAAGCACAGTTGTTGTTGTTGTTATCATTGAGTTAAAGTATGTGAAGTATTTTATTAACAGAAATGCATTATATAAATATAACATTGCTGTTATAATTATTAACTCTGTTTTTTCAAAAACTTGCTTGATTGGAGACTGTAGCAGGAAGATTTTAAAAAATCAAGACTGTTCCCAAAGTGGTAATAGTTTGTCACTGACACCCTCCAATAGTTGCTGGTGACAGTCATACCGCAATACACCCACACTTCTCGCAGTGGTGATAGTCGCACTATTGTGAGCTAGTTTCAACCTTTCCAGGGTTCAGCCAGAAGAGTGACTTAACAGGTAAATGTGGTGGGACACAAAAATGAACTGTGTGCAGTATGGGCAAAATGGCAACTCTACAGGCTTGTTTCCATATCCTTGAAAATCCATTGCCTGTACACAACCTATATATAACTCTGATTCTCAGCCCGCACAGTGGAGTAGCTGTGCACCTTCCGGCACATTTTCTGCTTGTGCTATGTAGGTCAAGGCAAGAGACAGAAGTACAACACGCATCTTTCCTACCCAGGCAGTGACTTGAATTCTTCCACCCCTCTCAGCCAAATTCAAAGCTTTCCTCCAGCCTAAGGAGCCTTCTTACGACAGAAGGGAAGAGTCTCATCTGTTGGCGGAAGCCTTCTTAGACTAGGAGAACTCTTCAGACTTAGACAAGTGAAGTTGTTTGATACAAGCCTGCAATGAACGATGCAGTTAAGAACACAGAAATCCTCTTCAGTTTTCGTCAAAGTGAGGGGAGGGAGTGATTTCTGCCTCCTTCCCTCTTCTGCTGCATCCCCCCTAATTTTGTTACGTGTGTGTCCGCAGACCCTCAAGCACAGCATATTGCGGTTCTGCAGTGGGAGGGGGGAATCAGCAGAAATCACTGTCTCCTCTTAAGAAAACTGAAGCACTGTTAAGTCTTAGGAATGTGGTTGTCTATAGTGCAACTTGTTTAGCTGAATGGGTTGGTTGTCTTCTGCTATGGGCAACTGGTAGCCCATAGGATGTAGCCACCCTCTATTTTTCATGTTTATTTAAACCTGCTTCATGGTGAGCTTTTGAGATACTTCAGAGTTTCACTTGCTTGCAGGTGGTCTACTTCACTGCCACGTTTCCTTACGTGATGCTTATTATTCTACTGATTCGAGGAGTCACCCTGCCAGGTGCCACAGAAGGGATCATGTTCTATTTGATGCCAGACATTTCTAGACTTGCAGATCCTCAGGTGAGTTATAGATTCTGATCAGATGAGGAAGATTGTGGTGGATGGATATTTCACAAGATCAGATTTCGCTCCCAATGATGTTAGGGATCAAAGTGGGTAGGAAACAACATCAAAGCCTGACCTAATAATGCCTATCGATATGATAGCTTCCATGAAACACAACATTTCTGAAATAATTAAGGATAATATGACACATTTATTAAATGTTAAAAATCCATTGTATTAGGAATTTTTTTAAAAAACTGAACACAAATTAACGGGCCAGCTGACTCAAGTATGTATGCCCCCTCCTGGCTTTCTTATCACTTAGGTTACTCCATACTTCCTCATTAATATCTCTGACTCTACCCAAAAAACATTGCATTTAAGGTGACGGCAGGAAACAGGTTGTGGTATTCAATGGTCTTTCATACATTCAAGTCATTCTGTAATGACGAGCTGTTATTCAGCATAAGATCATGTACTTTTCATGCATCAGGTCCATTCCTTAGTTAAAAGAATCTCTGTGGGCAGGTTGAGAAAGTCCTCTCATAAAATCATCAGTGCGAGATCAATCAGTAGTCCTTCTAGGCTGGCATCTTGTTTCACACAGAGGCAGAACTTCTCTTTACAGAAGCCACACTGATTTTTCATCTGTTAAGACTATGCCCTATGCGCTTAATAATTCTCTTAAATACTAGCTTTCAGCAGTTTACCCGGAACAGATACAAGGCAAAGTGGCCTGTGATTTTGTTGCCCTCCAATCCAAGTCACCCATTATTATACCACTTTGGTTCCCTTCCTTATTTTTTCCCTGGCTGTTTCCACACGGCTTACCTTGTTCCGGAAAACTGCAAAATCTCGAGCGAAATCGTGTGAGAAGATGCTGTTATCGCATCTTCTCGCACGATAACAGTGTCTTCTCGCGCGATAACAGCGTCTTCTCGTGTGATTTCATGTGAGATTTCACTGTTTTCCAGAACAAGGTAAGCCGTGTGGAAACGGCCCCTATGTTTGTAGCTCTTGTGTCTTAGCTCAGGACCTTCTAAGATATTGTTACATTTAGGAAAGGGGGAAAGTGACTTTCTTTGCTGGGAACAACCTTACACCTTAACCCTTGGCCTATCGGTCCTGGGTCTCCAGATGTTCCAAAGTGGGGACAAACTCCCAGGTATTTATGGGCTATGAAGTCTGACCTAAGCCAGCCTCCTTGGTGAGATTGACTAGCAAGTCTAACCAATCCCAAGTAAAGCTCTGTCTCTGATGTCAGAGACTATTTCCACCAATCAGGAAATTATTAGAGGATGGTCCCGCCATTTTAATGGCTCTGCACTAATATGACAAAAAGGGGATCTGGCCCAAGCCGGTTGACCTTCATCAAAAAAGGATTAAGTTGGCCAGGTAGCCCTAATTTGGAATGGAGGATAAAGTGTTATTCTCATGTAAGCCCCAGGGGTCCAAGAAGCCATATTGAAGCCATATTGAATCTTAGGGTTCTGTCACACATATGAACATTTGAGACCTTGATAGACTAATGGTGTTACTCAGTATAAGGCATGTGTTCAAAATGCTATAGGCAGAGCAACATGAAGACAGGTGCAAGATTTCTTTCCCCATGCCCTGTTGGTAGTAGAGAGAAGAAAACTATGAATCAGGATTACAATAATCATATGGAATTTTATCACTGAACACAATAAGTAAAGAAAATTACACACACACACACACACACATAAAATAACACACTTTGTAAACTGCTCTGAGTGGATGTTAAGTTGGCCTGAAGGGCGGTATATGAATAGAATGTTGTTGTTATGTGTATATGTATGTATAATTTTCTTTCCTTCATTTATACTTCACCTTTCTCCCCAATAGGGACTCAAATTGGCTTACAGTATTCTCTCCTCCATTTTATTCTCGCAACAACCGTGTGATGGTAGGTTAGGATAAGAGTGTGTGACTGGCCCAACGTCACCCAGCAAGCTTTCATGTCAGAATGGGGATTCGAACTTGGGCCTCCCAGATCCTAGTCTGACACTTTAACCACTACACCACACTGGCTCTCAGTATTCGAGACCGAGATGGCTGGATGCTGGACCGGAATCTGTAGGCCACCCAGGTAACTGCGTTCTTCCCAAAGCACATTCTAGCATCCCACCTTAAAGGCAACAGCTCTTTTAAAGGGCAGCAGGGATCTCACTGGAGCATGACCACCGCTGTTTGCCGGAGCATTTTAAAGCATGGACATGCTCGGTCACAACCACATGAAGCACAGCAGAAGCGGCTGCCTCTATTAAATATTCAGCACCTGACAGATGGTTTTGCTGAGCCCTAAGTGAGAATGATTAAGAAAGAGAAAGATAACGTCTCTTCTGATTTACTAGGAGCTGGCCTGAGCTCCTCATGGATAACGTCGGAATTTCCCCAGAGACTGGAGTTCCTGGCAAAAAAGAGCCTCCTTTTTAAAAAGTATTGTTATAGTATCTGCTATGCATGGTAAGAAATATCTCAAATATATCACAAGAACATTTCTGATTCTATTAACCTGGCCATAATAGAATCTGTTTCTTGTTGTAGGTTTGAGATTCCCTGTTATAAGATTAATTTTAAAAAATGCTTTTCATGCTTTTATTCCTCACTGCAGAATAGACATTACGGAGAATTCATGGTTGTTCATTTTCTCTATGGCTCATCATGACCTAAAGCACTTCTAAACTGAGGAGTTCCTGCACGTTAGGAGGGCTGATTTTGGAGGCTAGACATTGCAAAGACTGCCAAACACGTGCCAGTCTCAGCTTCTCCAAATGGGAGGCCAAGTGATCAACAGGGGCTGCTGGCTTTAAAAAGGTTTAGTCAAATTCGTGGAGGGTAGATTTGTTCTTGGCTGTTAACCATGATAGAAATGGAACCTCCATATTCAGAGGCTGTGTACCTCTAAATAAAAATTGCGGTGGTGGTGGTGGGGCACATAGCTGGGAGGCCTTTTCGTCTGTATTCTGCTTGTAAGTCTTCCAGGGATATCGGCACTATGGGAAACTGGACTAAACGGATCTTTGGCTTGATTCTATAGGGCTCTCATATTTTCTTACATGTGGCAGAATACAAAGATTCTCTGGGATTGTTGTGCACCCTCTGTGTGGTTGTTTTGCAAGATGCTGAACTCTAATAATCAGATCATCATAATCAATATATCTAATTCTCAACATGGACAATCTATGGATACTTAAATCTGGAGACTGGAGCCATGAACAGACAAGAAAGATGTTTGTACAAACCTGCAAAAAAGTTTACAAAAGAAAAATCTGAAATCTAAAAAGAAAATACATTAGGATTTAAAAAATCCCTGAAATAAGAAAAGCAGCCTTTAATAAAGAGAACTGTCTTTAATAAATTAATGCCCTCTGAGATCTCAGTGGTCATAGCGGCCGCTGCTAAGCAACCATAACAATATTTTCAGCCTTCAAACCTTTGTTTCTATCAGTAAAAGGCAGAAGAAGAGGGGAAGGCCTTTTCCAGGGCTATTTTGGCCTCCCAGTCCACCCTTGCTCCCCTTCATCCCTCCCTAGAGGGAAGACTCATCATGACCAGGGCCAGCAGCAACTACCAGACAACTTGCTTCCATGCAATATGCATAATTCACCCATGTGTGGAGGTAGCTGCCAAATGCATTGATGCCTGGGGCCAAGCCAACCTCCACCCAACTTGTATGACTTGGCTGCACCCAGCAGTGGGTACCACACAACTCATTTGAGTGACTTGCTACCACACAACTTTTGCAACTTCACCATACTTTTCCTAGCCAGGGAGAGGAAAGGAGGGAAGGCTGAGACCTAGTATGATGTGGTGGTTAGAGTGTCAGACTGGGATCTGGGAGACCCAGGTTCTAATTCATGCTGTGCCATGGAAGCTTGCTGCGTGACCTTGGACCTGTCACTCTATCTTAGCCTAACTTACCTCTCAACATTGTTGTGAGGATAAATTGGAGGAGAGGAGAATGATGTAAGCTGTTTTGGGTCCCAGTTGAGGAGAACGGTGGGGTATAAATGAAGAAAATAGATGATGAATAAAACTGAAGACTGGGGGTGGGCACAGAAAAGAAAGGTTGGTTGGTGAGTAGGAAGGAGAGAAGGAAGTAGGGAGGGTACATATATGGGGCTATTTAGGAGGAGAGAAAGAGGAAATAGTGTGGGGGGATAGGATACAGTGGGAAATGATGCGATCCCTCCCACAAGTCCTTATGGCTTCCCCACTTGTACTTTGTGTAGTATCTTCCTTATCTGTTCCTTTATGTCACTGCCGCAAGCCTTATAACAGCCCTGTGAGATCCTCCTTCTCCCTGCACTGCATGATGAATGGGTGTTTAGCCATTTCAATCACTGTGCATGATTTTAAGCAAAAGAGTTTTATTCAGCCCTTCCCCGCTCTCTTACACAAGTTGCTTTTATGAGAGCATTGCCAGTAAAGAAATAAAGTCAGTCAAGGCAACTGATCTGGATTTAGGATTTGGGATTGGAGTCATAAATGAGGCGCAGTTTCCAGAGCCGTAATGGTTGACTTTCAGAACTGTATCTGGAAATCCTCATCCTTTTCTTGCTCTAGGTATGGATGGATGCAGGCACGCAGATCTTCTTCTCTTATGCTATCTGCCAGGGATGCCTAACAGCCTTGGGCAGCTATAACAAATACAACAACAATTGCTACAGGTAAGTATGGCTCTTGAATTATGCAGGGCGTCCCCATGCACCTGATAATGAAATCCTTGGAACTCATTGCCTCAGTATACCCCTTTCATTCCTGTAGAAGTCTGCATTGTGCAGTATGCAGTTGTTCATCTAGTTAACTCAAATGCTACAATGGGAATATTTTATATAATTAACTACCCATCAATGTTTTTCTCATTATTTCCCCCCTGGTCGTAGTGATTTCTTTTGCTTTGTCCAAATAATTTAATTGTCCCCTAGGATAAAATCAATGTCCTCTTCCTCTATGCCAAGATGTTTCTGCCAAATAGTAATGGTCTCCATTAGTCTGGTAAAGGCATTCTGCTAAGAAGATATTTCATTTTCCCTTTCTGTACAGGCTGTAGTAACCATAACCATATGGAGTTTTGTCCTGTTCTGTTGTCCTTTTTTCGAAGCATGTGCTTTACAATTAGCAGCAATCTTTTTGGTACATGGGCCACAAGTCCTAAGTGTAAGATCATTCCCCTTTAAAGGATATATGCAATTCCACTGCCTGAGGTTGTCTTGGGGTGTATCCAAGAAAGTGCAATTCAGTGGAGTTGGTGTGCCGTTAATGCAAAGATTGTTGTTCAAGCCCTAGACATGGCAGGAATCGTGTATGTAACACTTCCCACTTTCAAAAATATATTCTCCAACTTCACTCTCCAGATGTGCAAACAAACATTTATACCAGCATGCTAATGCTAGCGCTATGCCTTGTGCAACTGGAAATTGCTTGTTGGAGACAATGGGTTTTCCTTATTGTAAGCTTTATCACTTCCACTAACATAGTGATACTCCATGGCTTGGGAGCCACATGTGGCTCTTTGACATATTGCTTGTGGCTCTTCTGAGCACTGTTCCTCAACACAGCACCTGCCCAATGTTTCAGAAAAGCGAGTAAGGCCCTTTCTCAGTGGGGCTTGTGGTTGACAGGTGTTCCCACCTTGAGACAGCCGCCTCCAGAAGAACCAGCAAGCTGTGAACCTCCCTGAGTTGTAGATGTTGTGCCAGGAATGAAAGTAAATGTGACTTTTGGTTGGTGACTGATAACTACCATTGTGGCTCCCCATGAGCCACAGCATGAATACCACTGTTCTAACTTACTGATTTTTATACTAGCAGAGAAGAACCACAGGAGACACTGATAAGCACACATGCTAGGAAACTAAACAGCAACACCCCTGTAAAGGACAACCAAATCTGCAACAATGAGCACTGTTTTCTCCCTTTTGCTCACCATGTCTGGGTTTTCCTCAACAGGGACTGCTTTATGCTTTGCTTCCTAAACAGTGCCACTAGTTTTGTGGCTGGCTTTGCCATTTTCTCCGTATTGGGCTTCATGGCGCAAGAACAGGGAATCTCCATCTCGGAAGTGGCTGAATCAGGTACACTTGTGGGGACTGCAACAAGGACAGTGATAAATTGGGTTGACTTTTTAGGAACCTGCCAATAACCCTGAGCAGACTCAAAAAAATTGTCGGGGATGCTGATGGAAAAAATCCTCTCTGATGTGAAAATTGTTGACAGTCTGAATCTCTTCTTTGCCCTCTGCATGTTTAATAGACGGCAAATGCCTCCATGGCAGTTTTGTGAGCCAAGACTGAGTTTGCTCCAGCCTCTTGTCCTATTCTCAGAATGTTTTCTATTCTGTACTATTTTACAGTAGTGGACTCCCCATGAGGTAATCCCCATCATCACCGACTGATCAAGTATGGGTTTCTGCATGGAACGCTTCTTAGTTAATGCTTTTCAGACATCACAAACACATGTGCCAGAAGCCCAACAGCAGGACCGTGTCCTACCCAAGATGCTGCTCATATTTGTGGTTGCCATTTCATGTAAATATTGCAATACACAGATTTACCATGTACATACAGCTCTAATGTACACAAACAACTAGGGTTCTTTTCTGCATGTACCAAAGCAGAACATGCATGGAAAATATGCATGTTTTCCTATTCACATGAACTTGTGACTGCAAATATCAGAAGCATTCAGGGATAACACGTACTTCCTTTAGTAGGCTCCCAATATGTATTATTGTATCATCTAAAAAGGGCTATTGTCCTGTGGGCTTCCTTTGAAAAAGCCAGGGTAGTGTTGGAGATGGGATATGGACCTAGACAGATTTTCTGGTGTCTACCTGACCCTTAAGCATGATGATTCTTGAGGAATTTTTGCACCTTGATCCTAATTGGGTTTATCTGGAGGTATGTTCAACATCCTTGGTAATCCAAGTTTGTTGGGAAAAAAGATGAAAAGCCTAAGTTGCACTAAAAAGAAAAGTGTGTGCTTTAAAAAAGATCCACAGGAAAGTCTGGGGAAGAGGATTTGGATGGGAAAAAAATAAAGTTCTTTATCCTGTTCAGCTTGACTCAATAAAGGAAGCCACACCCTCCAGTTTACAAGATCTGGGCATGATGGAATGTTTTGGAAGTCTTTCATTCATTAGGGACACCATAAATCAGAAATGACTTGATGGCACACAATATACACCCTGTTCAACATAATGTACATGACAGGTTTAAAATACATGTGTCCAGTTTGCATGCTATAAGGTATTGGTTGATAGTGGAGCATCTGTTCACCCATTTTTGTTTGACTTGCAGGCCCTGGCCTAGCATTCATTGCCTACCCCAAAGCGGTAACCATGATGCCCATATCTCAGCTCTGGGCCTGCTTATTCTTCCTTATGCTGATCTTCTTGGGGCTGGACAGTCAGGTATGCAAAGAGAATATCGCCTTCCATATAACTCCAGGTTGAGTATTCTGTCTTTCACAGCTATAAATGCCATGAATAGGTGGTTCTGTATGAATACATTATAAAAATCAATCAGTTATATAAGTTGGAAACATAAGCCCCTTCTGCACCGGGGACATAACTCTTCACTTTCCATGAAGTTAAGCTGAAAGGCATGGAATTGGCTTGTATGTGGCCGTTCACACTTCTCATCGGAGCAGCGATGAATGCTGCAAAGCTCTATTCCTGCCTCCTTCCCTATTGCCCCCAAGCATCTGTTTCTCCACCATGGGATAAAAAGAGAATCTAAAACTTGGTTATTTCTGATACCCAGACATTTAGCCCCCTTTACAATATTCCTGCCAGTACCAAAGCAAAAAGAATAAAAAGAGAACTTCCCCCTGCCTGCTTTCAAACCAATGATTCATCGATCTCGTGCTGGACTTACAAATACATTTTTAAAAAGAGGAAAGAGGGGAGGGGGGAAGAATGGAAAGGAGGGAAAAGGGAGTGGCTGGCTAGATTAGAGTAGCCAATCACAATGCAGTGGGCTGGCAGGGGGCAGGAGAGGGTGGGAAGAGAGTGGAACACCAAAAATGGAATAAAGGGTATGCATGGGGAAACAGCCTACCACGAAACGGATTTTTTAAAAAAGTCATGACATAAGTGCTCCCAAGAAAACTGGGGGAAAGCTGCATAGTGGCCGGAGTGACTACTCATTGCAGCAAATCTGGTGCAGAGGATCACAAAAAAAACCCACTGCAGTATGGGAACTGAACCAGTGAAATAGACCCATGCAGACTTCTCTATTGTGGAGAATAAGGAGTTTGGTCTGCATTAGACATGGGCACGAACAGCAATATGAACAAAAAAACCCCACGAACAGCCAGTTTGTCTGTTCACAAACTGGCCGTTTGTGAGTCTCCATTCCAAACGAACAGGTGGTCATCGCAAGCCTCGTTTGTTGCGTTCTGGCCGCTGTTCGGGAAGCCAGACACTCAGGCGCCTTCAATCAATTCCCCTAGCAATGGCAAGGATTGAACTCTGTCTGAACTCCTTCTGGCTTTCCTTCTGGCTTTAACCCTTCAGCTTCCAGCAGACAGTCCAGTTTTTGCCACTTAGAAGAGAAATAGACAGCAAAGGGGGGGACCCATGGACCATACCTTTCCTGGGCTGCAATCTCTATGAAACTTGGGGGGTCTTCAGAGGACAGTGAAGTCTATGTCCCCTACAAATTTGGTGGGTATTGGACGTTGGGAAAGTCAGTTTTGTAACCCCTGAAAGTCGCTTCCAACAGGCAGTAGTTTTTGCCACTGTGAAGAGAAAATGACAGCAAAGGAGGCGGCGCTGGCTCTGCCCGCTGTCAGAAAGATGGAAAGAATCTCTCTGTCCCTCTTGCACCCGGCAGCAGCAGCCCAGCGGCGCTGGGGTGGGGCAGGGGAGTGGGGGCTGGGGGTTGTGGAGTGTTTAAAGGGCCCTGCCCCTTGCACGTGGCAGGAAAGGGCCATTTAAACTATCAGCTGACAGGGGGCAAGGGGGAATCCCACCTGCCAGCTGATAGTTTAAAGGGATCTTTAAAGGGCCACAAACACGAACACCAAACACGTTTGTTAAGGGGACATGTTCGGTTCTGTTCGTTGTTTGTTGTTCGTGGATGGCAACGAACAATGAACAGGGTGTTTGGAATTTTCCCCCCGTTCGTGCCCATGTCTAGTCTGCATTATATGCACTTCAGAAATAGTTGGTGTATTATAACGGTTAGCGTGGGATGGATCAAAATTGCGGATCCTGTGAACACTTAGGAATTTTGCAAACAGGTGGTGGATACCACCATAAAATGGTGGCCTAAGTTGGTGGTGGTAGTGGAGATGCAGCCAATCACGAAATAGCTCTATGTGTGCTGGGGCAACTCACAAATTTTTGAGCAGTTCCAAACCAAGAGATTAAATTTCTCAAAGATCCCTATTAGTGGAAAACTATTACCACTGAACCACAGCCCCTCCCCATATATGGCTTGAAAAGTTTTGCTTGCAATGCTGTACCGCAATTGAACTGCTCCATATTCTGGCAGTCACATCTGAATGGATTGCTACAGGAAGATATGATCTGGAATGAACTCTGGTGAGGCTTTTTCACCTGTCACTACCAAGTACTAAAATGGTTGTCTGAAAAGGCCCTCACTGCCAGGAAGCATGCAAGATAATAAAAGCTGGAGTGCAGGGCTGAGAAAGAACAACTCTGAAGCCTGTCCTCTTCCCTGATATGATTTCTTCCACAGTTTGTCTGTGTTGAGAGCTTGGTGACAGCCATTGTGGACATGTTCCCAGAAATCTTTCGCAAAAAGGGCCGGAGAGAGCTGCTGATCCTAGGCATTGCTGTGATCTGCTACCTTCTTGGCTTGCTGCTGGTTACTGAGGTGAGAAGCTGGGCCTATGGGAGGGGAACGAGAACGGCTATGGTGAAGTCTGTGTCAGGTGCATTATATGAAAGATACTCAAAGCAGCTCTCCAGCTTTGAAAAGAAAATTCACATAAATGTTCAGTAGAAGCTGTCATATTGATTACATATGCTCTGCCTCCCTCCAGTCTCTCAAGGAACATTCTTTATTTTCTGATACTTGTTCAAGGTAAATCTCTATCTCTCTGTTTTGTTCTTATTTTCACCTTTGGGGGATATTTGGGAGATAGCTTTAAAAGAAATCACTTGGTGTCTGTGTAAGATATTTGCTATTCATTGTACCAATAACTCAGTAAGCCTCACACACAAGGCTTCTAGGTATTCACTCACTGGTTCTGGGCTGGCAAACGGGACAGTCTCAGACAAGCCAAACAAGCCAGAGTTGCTGGAAAAAGGGTTGCGAGGTCTCCAGCTATGGAGAGCTCCTGCCAGCAACTTGCTCTCCCCACTGCTCTTTGGATTGGCAGGGGCGGGGTGGTGGTGGAAATGAACAAAAAAAATTGCCAGTGGGCTGACAGTGTGACATCACTTCTGGGGAAACTTTCTAAGAATCAAAGGAAACTCTATGGTTTCTGTGGTGTCTTCCCTACCTCCAGTCTCCTTTCCAGACTCTCTGGCAACCCTAGGGAGAGGACTGTTGCTAGTGTTACTGCTATGGTAACACCATGTCACTAAGATGTTGTCATGGTAATTTGCCCACGGTAGAGTTTCTGTGGGAGGTTGTACCAGGGTGCGTGGCCAGATTGGTCCAAAGCCTGCTGGGGCTTATTTAAACCCGGCTTGGAGAAGAATTGAGGAGGATCTTCTTGGAGGTGTGAGCAGAGCTAGCAGCTTGGGAAAGGAGGACAACCTAACTAGGAGGAGGTAGAGGCCTCTCTTTAGTTAAGGCCCAGTGAAAAGCTCTCCAGGCCTCATTCTAGTTTAGCCTCCGACCCTGACTGTTTGCAAACTTTATATACCCTGCTGTGTGGTGTGGCTGGACTGATAAATAAAATCCATGTATAAAATGGCTGGTGATCTTAGCAGGATGGGGTGGGGTGGGAGGGAGAGGCTAAGTGAGTGGACCACCGAGTCCCTCTTCATTTACAAAGATAACAGTAGTGAAGATGAAAATATGTGTAGGTATAGTTTGAAATGCCAGAAAGGAAGAATAATAAGTTGTAAGCAATTCTGTAAACACCAGTGCCATGGTAAGTTGGTATTTTTCTCCTAGGGGGGAAAATGTTCTTGCCAGACATGTTCTTCTGTGCCTGTTAAACTTATATACAGTTCAGTTTTCTTGACCAAATTCCAGGCTTGTGTGTGGTTCTTTGCAAGTGGCCTTCTTACTGTTTCTCCCCCCTCCCATTCCTGTTGTAGGGTGGAATGTACATTTTCCAGCTGTTTGATTATTATGCAGCCAGTGGCACGTGCCTTCTTTTCCTGGCGATCTTTGAAGTCATTTGCATTGGATGGGTTTATGGTAAGTGAAACACAAAGCACAACATGAAAAAGGAAGTTGGTATAAACATCCTTCCAAAGAGACTAGAACTGTACTATGTGCCCGTTTGTTCATCTAGTAGAGTTGCCTAAGAAACTGAGAACAAGGACCATTCAGCACTTTACATGCCAACAAACCCATGTTTGCTACTCACCCGAGAGCTGCAGCCATTCCTGGCTCTCTGATCCATGTAGTTGCATGATGCACATTTCCAAACACTTGTTTATCTCATTCATATGATACATTTTTAGGTGTAAATATAAAAGAAATATGTGAAATGATCACACATGCTTTGTAAGGGTGAGTCTCCTAGGATGAAAATTAGGACCAAACTAAATGAGACATGTGAGATCTGTGATCAAGATCTCCTGCACTTTGCTAAAAGCAGTTATGCTGTTCCAAGTTGAACTCACAAGGGCTCCTTTGCAATTCCTATGGAGGGATCCCTAAAGCTGATAGTAATGATGACTGTTATTTAGGGATTCTTAAATTGTGACGGTATCTTTACGAAAACTTTTTTTGAGCACTGGGTTAAGGATGATGATAATACAGGGAGGGGTCATCATGGCTCACTGGCCAGGCATACGCTTGGCAGGCAAGAGATCTTCTAATTAGTTTCTGGCATCTCCTGTTAAAAGGTCCCAGGTAGCAGGTGCTGGAAAGACCTTTTGCTGCCTGATAGCTACTGTCAGTTTGGATCAGTGGTTTGACAGGCTAAGACAACTTCAGAGGTTCATCTCCCATCCCTTAAGTAATTGCTGGCATCTGCTGCAATTACTTATGCAAAAGAGGGACTTCAGCAAGACAGGTCAAGAATTCATAGCTCTTTTCTAATGGGATGTAGCAGCTGGAAATGATCAAGAAGGATCCCTTGGCCGGCTGTGTGCAAGCCGATGCATTTCTGCAGAACTGAAATGTGTGATCTTCAGGGCTTTTTTTCAGCAGGAATGCGGTGGAACGGAGTTCTGGCACCTCTTGAAAATGGTCACATGGCTGGTGGCCCCGCCCCCTGATCTCCAGACAGAGGGGAGTTTAGATTGCCCTCCATGCCATCTCAACTCCCCTCTGTCTGGAGATCAGGGGGCGTGGCCACCAGCCATGTGACCATTTTCTCCGAGGGCACCCCACTGAGTTCCACCACCACTTTTCCCAGAAAAAAAGCCCTGGTGATTTCCATTTGGTAGGTGTTTTTTTTTACTTTTACCCCACCTTGTCTGCCTGCCTTGAAAAATGAAGCATACAAGGTAATAAAATACTGGGTAGGTTAATGCCTCCCAACCCCAGAAAATCCTGTTTCCCTCTCTCCTCATCCCCCAGTCTGCGGGTTGGCAACCTGGATCCTCTTTGCTTACACCTCCAAAGCATTACAGCGAGTGTCGTGAATAAAAGACACATGTTCCAGGCTTCCCTGTTGCCAGCCCTGAGGATGCCACCCATGGCCTGGCAGCTTTCTCGCTGCCTGTCAAAGCCATCGTCCTTACAAAGATTGGAGGATTCCCTGAATATAGCTTTATTTCCATGAAAGGATCACTGTAGTTTCCACCCTGATTGCTTGCTTGCTGCTGCAGTTGTCAAAGGGAAGAGCCTTGTGGGACTGGGGAAGGGGGGAAAGTGCTGCTTCTAAAAACTCTGACTGGCATACAATGAGTTTGGAAGGCAGATGCTGCAATAAGTATTGCATATGCAGCAGACTTTTTTAAAAAAAGCTACAGCATGCATACCTTTAAGATTAACAGTTCCCATTGCAACCTCAGTGACTTCCCTCCTATTGGAAAGAAATTGGGTTAAAGACAGTAGATAACGACGGTTGATGTTGGGCAAAAGGATGCTCAGGGCAACCTTAGTGGTGGCCTTGGACGGAGACCCTGACTTGTCTCATGTATGTTTAAATAAACAGCTGCATCTTTCTTGCACGAGCACCCTCATGCAGAGCAATCCAGAGACAGTGAGGTGGTACAGCATGAGAGTGGATAGTGAGAGCCCTGAACCAAGAAGGCCTCACAGTTCACCTTACCACAAAATTCACATGGTGGCCTTAGGGTTGTTGCTATCCCCACAGTCCCCTGTGTGAAATATAGGGGATAATAACTTGGATCTGTATTTCAGGTCTGTTGTTGTAAGGGGTTACTGTTTAGGGTTGCCGCCAGGTCCCCTTACCCTCCCAGTAAGGAGGGGGCAGACACCTTTCTGGATATCTTCCCAGGATGATGCTACTTTGTCCTGCTGCAAATTGCGGGAGCACTCCTGGGGCAGTACAATGACATCACTCCCAGGACTGATGTCATAGCAGCGCCCCGGGAGCACACTCGGGAGGCTTATTCCCCCGCCTTTCCCAACCACTGGCCTAGTGAGTGGTAGTGGGGGGTGGAGGGGTGGAGGAGGGGATCCCGGGGATCTAGGATCCCTGTTACTGTTAGAGCAAGCAATGTCTTGTGTACAAAGAAGAGAAAAAGATCCTGCAGGGGGCAGCAAGCTCTGACTAGACAGGACTGTAGGAGGAATGCCTTCTTTTAAAAGAGGGTTTTCCTTGTCTGTCTGCAGAATGATATTCTTAGATCTTTCCATCTACAATCCACTCAACTAGCAAGGCAGCTAGATTTATTTTTTCCCCTTACCTATCCAATTTGTTAGTTTGGTTAATATTTTGTTACTCTTAACCAGTTGTGTCTTAATCAGTTCAGTCTGCCAACGGTTTCAAAGATAATGAAACTAGGGTCCTTTGAATGCTTGAACTGTGGTATAAAATTAAGCATTGTTTTTACATTGTTTGCAGTGCAAGCCTAAGGTGCCGACCACTGACTTCAACAGCTTTAAAAGAGTATAGCTATGAGGTACAGACTGGCCACTCGTTCTGTAAACCAGGGTTAGGCAGTGGTATACAGACATCTACTGGTGAATTTCTGGCGAGTGACCTAGTGCCTGCTGGTTGCTACAGTTGCCAACTTCCAGGTGGTGGCTGGAGATCTCTTGGAATTACAACTAATCTTACTGGGGATCACTTAACCTGGATTACTTTTGCTTTAATCATTAAGATACCCTAGCAGTGCAATCCTAAACAGAGTTACATCCTTCTAAGACCAGTGACTAAGCACCCACCTTGGATCCTGAGGTAGAAAGTGAGTATACAAATACTCTAAATAAATATTGAATAGCTTGGAAGGATGTACTTCTGGTTGGGAATGCACTGGATATGCAGTCTTGCATCATACCATTAAAATACATTTGAGGAACATGTTTTGATTTTTTTTTCTAGTAAGGAAAAAAATAGACCACACAGGACTGAAGTTAACTAACCTCCACTATAAGCGATGTAACCCAAAGGCCCAATCAGATGAGATGGTTTGATTCCCAGTGCATTTTCTTTTCAGAAATAAGCAGTTCTGAAAGTCCCTAATTTGAGCAGCGGTGTGTTTAATTGGGCGGGTGGGGGGTGCCCATGCCATTTTCCTGAGCTCAGATGGCCTCTGAATCTCTGTTGGGGGCAACACGCATGTTGCTGTTATGACTTATCGGTTGTCTGGAGCCGAGAAGAAAAAAGTCAAACTACCCCTTCTCAACTATCCAAATTGGAACCTGCTGCACCTCCTGTTTATGGAAGACCAACTTGCTGGAGTTCTTCTGACTACAGGTCTTCCAGCACCTTGTCTCACGTTGACACTTACACCATGCAAATCAAACCACGAAAAATACATTTGGGATATCCTGCAGAGCACAGGTGGCCAGGGTGATGGGAGCACATGAATTCATGAAGCTGGCTTATGAGTCAGATCATGGCTCTATCAAGATCAAGTTTTGTCTGTGCTTAGGAAGACATTGTGTGATTCTGCACATGTTGGATAATGCACTTTCAATGCACTTTATCAATCGTCTGAGGTGGATTTTTTGTTCCGCACACATAAAAATCTGTTCCAAATGATCTATAAAGAGGATTGGAAGTGCATTATCCAACATGTGCGGAAAGATCTATTACCCAGTCCTCTTAACTGGAGGTATCAGAGATTGAACCTAGGACCTTCTATATGCAAAGTAGATGCCTTATCTCTGAGCCACAGCCTCTCCTACATGGCACTTGGCCATTCTTTGGTGGTTCAGCTTTGCCAAGATATTTTTGGTTGTCCTGAAAAACCTTAGAGCCATAAGCTGAAGTAGATGAGTTCATGTTGAAGCTGCAGGTTGTGGACGTCAGGAAACATGCAACAGTGGCTACTGCATGTTCATAAAGAAATGTCCTGTGTAGCTAGTTGTATAACATGTCATGCACATTCTGGAGATGGGATCAGCATCGTTTCTTGAAGCAATGAGAAAGGATCGGTGTCGGAAAGAGGACTTTGGTTTGCATAGGCTGTTGCTTTGTGTTAGCAGTTCAATTTCTGTGCTTGATGTTGTTCAGGATAAGAGCAAATACGCCTCCCCCCCCTTTAGTTAAACAAAGCTCTGCTCAAGAAGTCATTCAAGGTCCTTCTCTCTAGCAATGTACATAATCCTTCTGAATGGATGATGGGGAGACAGAGTGGCACATCCTTCCTCCAGCTTCTTAGCTGGAAAGCAGTGTTGTTGACTGCCTGAACTGATGACGACTCCTTAAGCTTGATTAATTTTTTCCATCATTTTTTTGAAATACTGAGCAGCCAACTTCCTGCTCAAGGACTCAGTAAATCCATTCATGTCAGGTTCCATTATTTTCTGTTGCATTGTCATTTGCATTCAATGGAATTGGTGAAACCACTGAATGTGGTGTGTCTGCAGGAAGTAGGTTAAGAAAAAAAAGTTCTAACAATCCTGCTAACCAGAAATGAGCATTATTCAGAGTGCTATTTTGAGACCATTTTCTCTTTATCTAATAGGTCTTTCCCCCTCCCACTTAGCTAACTAACAGTGCAATCCTAAGAAGAGTTACTCCAGTCCAAGCCTATGGATTTCAGTGGACATAGACTAGAGTAACTCTGTTTAGGATTGCACTATAAGAGACTGCTAAGATGATAGGCTGAAGCTTCATCTGATAATCTGGCCCCCATTTCTGATCTTGCTAGCTTTGCTTCATGCCATTGGCTAAACTGTTCTGATGTCATAGCAAGCATGAGCTTATACAGAATGAGGCCCAGACTGGCTGCCCTGATGTCACAGAGGTCAGGCAACAGGCTGTTTATACCTTAGAATCTCGATTCCATGA
Source organism: Eublepharis macularius (assembly GCF_028583425.1). Lineage (NCBI taxonomy): Eukaryota > Metazoa > Chordata > Lepidosauria > Squamata > Eublepharidae > Eublepharis > Eublepharis macularius. The sequence continues at coordinate 22,619,855 of NC_072798.1, forward strand.
GTAAATTTTATTAAAATTAACAGTGTTGATTTTTGTCCAGATTCCCTTGGCTTTTGAATGATACCTTGTTAATTCAGATTGCTGAGTAATTTTAGAGCCTAGATATTGATGACACAAATTGTGGATGGTTTATGATTGCACAGAGAAATTAATATATTTGTCTACAGCAGAACAATTATGCAGCAATTATGCCGATTACTCTGGAACAGTACATAGCATACAATGAAGATGACTTCATTGTATGTCAGCACAACCAACATAATGTAGTGGTTGTAATCTTGGGCTGGAATGAGGGAAACCCAGATTCAAATCCCTGCTTAAGTACTTGGCTCTGTTATCTGTCAAATTATCTTCACAGCATTGTTGTTAAGCTCCTCTGAGCTTTTTAGGGGAGAGTAAAGGTAATAAGCCCTGACCGGCATAGCCCAGGCAAGCCTGAGCTTGTCAGATCTGGTAAGCTAAGCAGGGTCAACTTTGATCAGTAATTGGATGGGAGACCTCCAATAAAGACCAGGGTTGCAGAGGCAGGCAATGGCAAACCACCTCTGTTAGTCTCTTGCCTTGAAAACCCCAGTGTGTGTGTGTGTGGGGGGGTCACCATAAGTCAGCTGTGACTTGATAGCACTTTCTACCACCAAATGTAATAAATAAGTTATAAGGTAGGGTTATGACTATCTGGAATGTTTCTATACTTTCCCCACCCATTAGCCCTTTTTAAAGATGTTCACAATACCATGGCTTTTTATATATATATATTTTTTAAAAAGAATGCCTTTCTTTCTATGTGATGGTCAAGGAGCAGACCGTTTCTATGACAATATTGAGGATATGATTGGGTACCGGCCATGGCCCCTGGTTAAACTGTGTTGGCGTTTTTTCACTCCTGGAGTTTGTCTGGTAAGTACACAATGTCTTTTTTTTAGGTCTTGTGTCAGTCTATGGAAGACAGGATACGTTGAAGCTGACCCTAACCCCTTGCAGCAAGAAATCCAGGCTCTTGAGTAAATGGGTTTTATTTAGATATTCAGGCTTCGCCATACGTATGTCCATAGGATACACAGAAGCAAAATAAAGGCGTCTGGCTGTACACAGGCTCCTTGTTAAGAATGACGCATTGAATACGTGATACACTATAACTACCCCTCTCCGTGCCCCCCACCCTCATAGTCCATCCAGCAGAACACAATCAGTAGCGGGACGGGTGGAGCTGTCCCAGGGCCACTGCAGCGAGCCATCTGAGATAAGGGCGCTGCCGTACTGGAATCTGGAAAGCAACCAGGGAACAGGTGCACGAGGCTATTGCAACATACTATCTAAAACTGGGTAACAGTTTGGAGGGACTGTGGGCAACGGGCCGGACATCTTGTTTCAGGCCAATCTAGACATCTTTTTGTTGGGATGAAAAAATGGAAACTCCCATAAGAATTGATTCTTGCTCTCAGTAGTCGAGGCGACCATTTTGCTAATGTCTTAGTTATGGACTTCTGCCATACCACTGGGGAGCTCCTCGGTGATGACAGATACACCTTTCCTGCATTGGGTTTCTTGAAAATCTCATTGTATCAGAACAGGATGATGGTTCCCTCGTTAAGTGATCAAGCCTTGTTTCTAGTACTGGAGATGTTCAATACAAAGCAGAAGCCTTAAACTATGCTTTAGGGTTGGTGCTATGCTTAGGGCTGTGCACATAGATCCCGTGGTGCAGTAGTTAGAACACTGGGTTTAGAACATAAAGGATCACGTTCCTGCTCACCAGTGAAGCTTGCATGGGCAAGTCACTCTTTCCTATCCTAACTAACCAAATGCGAAGACAAAAAAGTATATTTCCACTTGTCTGTGGCCGTTGGGAAATGAATCTTAATAAATAATGCCCATGCATTCAGTATCATGGTGGAATCCAGGTATGCAGTGAGAAAACACAAGAGTTCTTTATCTCAAGACACACTCTTGTTTCAGACTCTACCTTGGGATAAAATCCCTCGTTTTCTTATCAGGTAGGATATTTTCCCCCGTGTGTGCAACTCAGAGCAAATTTGTAGCCCTTGCAAAGTACAATACGTTTTTAACTAATGTGAGCCTCATGAATTGTTGTCCTGAGTTGTCAGCCTCCAGGTGGTGGCTGGAGATCTCCCAGAATTACAACTGATCTCCAGGCCCTAGAGATCAGTTCTCCTGGAGAAAATAGCTGCTTTAGAATATGGTCTGTATGGCATTATACCCTGCTGATGTCCCTTGCCTCCCCAAACCCTGCCCTGTCCAGGCTCCACTCCCCAAATCTCCAGGAATTTCCCAACCTGGAGCTGGCAACTCTAGTTTGGGGTCACCACAGAATTCTGTCGTGCTGGCTCCCTTCCCTGAATAAGAGGGTCCTCTCTTAACACAGAATTCCAGTACCTTAATCGAGGCCACAGAGGGCTTGGTGGTGGAGAGGGTTATCAGTTATATTTAAGGTAATCCCAAAGATCCCCTTTTTAAGTGCACAAGAGGGATGTGGACATTTAGGGTCAAACCAAACAAGAAACAGCAGTTGTGCAGGCCCTTGATTTGGACCGGGGTGGCGGTAATGATATAATGCTTTTTCTTTGCTGTTTTCCTGTCTTGGGGCTACTTTTTACCCCATTGGAGGAAACATACAGGTTATCTGTGCATTGTATGCTCCCCCATTGGGGCAACAGCAGCTCTGCGGCTGTTAGAGGTTGAGAAAATGCGTAAACACCACTTCCTTGTGTCTTCTTGGCTTCAATCCAGAACAGCACCAGAACCCCTCAACCCCATGGCAGCATTTTTATACTTAAAAAAAAAAAAACGTGAGAAATGCCAACTCAGCTTCTTCAGGAGCAAGAAAACATTTTATTTCCAGGTAGTTTTACTGACCCATGATTATAGTTTCAAATAGGTAGCCATGTTGGTCTGTAGTGGAAGAGCAAGATTCAGGTCCCGTAGCAGCAGTGTGCTGCTGGACCCGAATCCTGCCCATGATTGTTAATCTTGCTACAATTTGCATAGTTTAGTAGTTTAAGATCCATTTCCATGCGCAAACTCCACAGACACTTGCAGACTTCAAAATCAGCTCTCCTGGTGGGTCGGATCAGGTATAGAGCACTGCAGTGAAAAAAGCCACAGTTAGATCTGATGGGCTCAACGAAATGAAATGAGTTGCCTAAGATTTACTTTCATGTAACACTTTAACAATTAACCTGCATTTTCTTGTTCGATCAAAGACATGCAAATAAGTTGCCTGCTGAAATCTGAGACATAGACATTTGCCTTGTGGGTGATTTTCTGTAGGGATGAAAGCATCAAAGGATAGGAAGAAAACGTGTCTTTGCAACTGAGTTGATCTAATGTTTCGAATCAAAGTTGCTCCTATGGAACAGTATTTTAAACATCACACTGGAAGTTTACTTGCCCACTTCGGCCTTTGGAAGACCTATATAGAAAAGTGGGGAAAATGGGGGGGGGGGGACAGTATGCACAGTAGGAACAAACACATTTGGCTGTTGATCAACAATTTGGATCCCCTGGCAGGGGAAATTATATTGACTTGTGATTTGAAATTTATGCCAATTGAAGCAGCAATAAGAAACATAAGTTGCCTAAAGCTCACAAGGAGTGAAAAACAATAGTGCACAATGTGATATCAATCATAGTATCAGCTCAAGTATAGTTCCTCCTGCTGTGCTAAGGCACAACTTGACAAGCTGGTCGAGATGGATGGTCTACTCTCCCATCCTTTAAAGTATCTATTAGGGCCAATTTAAATAAAAAGCTAGTCAGGCAAAAGACCCATGCAACTTCTCACTCACGTAGCTTCTCATTTAAACTAGCTTGCAAAACAACTATGCGTGCTGAGTTAGCATGCTGGGGACTGGTGCCTAGACAGATGTTGTGCTGGCATACTAAAGGAAGCCTGCGTAGCTGCTTTGCACAGGTAGCAGTGCAGGTTAAACAAGAAGCTGTATGAGTGCAAAGTCATACAGGTAAGTTCTTTTGGTTTGCCAGCATCACATTTCAATTAGCCCTTTATAGCAGCCAAGGAGGAGAGGGAAAGGAATTGAACAGAGACTTAGGGCCAAACTACAAGTGACGAATGACACTTGAACAGCAAGTGTATTCCTCCCTGTTCACTTGCCCTCCACTTGCTCTCCACTCAATCCACTTGCAGTTCAAGTGTCATTTGTCACTTGTAGCTTGGTCCTGAGAGCCAAGCTACAAGTGACGAATGACACTTGCCTGGCAAGTGAACAGACTCACGTGTATTCCTCCCTGTTCACTTGCCATTCACTTGCTCTCCACTTGTGGAGCACAAGTAAATGGCACGTGAGTCTGTTCACTTGCCAGGCAAGTGTAATTCATCACTTGTAGCTTGGCTGTATGGCACTGGGGAAGAGAGAGATTAACTTTCTCGAAAGCGCATGCCCTCGAAATCTAGTTGGTCTTTAAGGTACTACTGGACTAGAATCTTGCTCTTCCATTACAGACCAACACAACTACCCACATGAAACTTTCCCTTCCCTATTTTCTTGTACTTTGCGTACATGTGCACAGTGTTGTTATATGCCCCAACAGGAAAAACATTTTATGTACTTGATATCAGGGTAAACAGCAGTACTGAGGAAGTGGGATATACATGAGGGATAATGGTACTGATGGCAAGATTGAGCTGTGCTTCCATCCAATCCTGCCCCCCACCTAATTAATAGAAAATTGATAGGAAATCTGATCATGAGTCTTCAGCGTCTTGTCTAATTCAGCCCCAATATCCAGACACATGAGACTTGTGAAATGGTTATAAATACTTGTACAGAATTCAGCCTGGATTTTATCAGGGATTCCAAGGTATGAAATAGCATGGCCTGAGAAACCAATTTAAGGGTCAAATTCGATATGACAGAGGATCCATCTGTACTTATACACGTCTTCCTGTTCAAATCACAAATCGGAAGGAGTATCTATTTTCTTACCAAATGCAGTCTATGAATGAGGGCTGATAAACTCTGTCCCCCCGTTTACTTCTCTGTGTTATGCTGTTTTAAGGATTTTTCTTCTGGTCTGGCTCCAATAGTGGATGGGAGCTGGCCTGGAGAAAAAGAGCTGAAAGCACTGGAGGAGCACAGTGCGATGAACTGGGAGAATGGGACAGGGCTTGACCCCTCACCCATGTGCTTCATTTTTATAGACTCCCCATTCTCCACTTGAGACAGAAGTGGGTGGACATTCAGATTTTCTCCCATCACATCTAGGCTCAACCCTTAGCTAATTGAACCACTTGGGGCTGCAGATGTTCAGTACGTAGTATCCTCTTCATGTATCAAAGGGTACAGAGATTGACAATATTTGCCCTTCCACACAAAACTGCTGTATTGGCCAGGCCAGGCATGTGTATATACACACACAACAAGAATTTGGACTATTGACCCAAGCGACAAGTGACAAATGACACTTGCCTGGCAAGTGAACAGACTTACGGGTATTCCTCCCTGTTCACTTGCCAGGTGGAGCGCAAGTAAATGGCAAGTGAACAGGGAGGAATACACGTGAGTCTGTTCACTTGCCAGGCAAGTGTCATTTGTCACTTGTCGCTTGGCCCTTAGTCAAGACAGAGAGCCGTTATATTTTCCTGCTGTCCTTCAGGCTCCACATATAGCAGACTTATAAAATTGCTAGATTCTGGTTGCCTGCAGTCCTGGCCTAATCTCAAGGGTAGATGGGCCCTTTAAAGTTCCCATTTGGAACCAATAAGTTGGGATGTTAGGGCCAGTTGAGAGTTACATTTCACCCCAGGGCTCTGTTCACTCTTGGGCTTTTTGAGTAACTGTCCCTCTTTGGTTTAAACAAGATCAAGTTTTTGGCATACATGTTCCGGAAGTGTTGATGATAGTTATTGCTCAAAAGCCAAATCCTGTATATATGATCACAACCAACGCACTATGGACAGTTGCTAGTCAGGAAGGGATGTCTTTTTCTCACGGTGAAGCAGTTGTGTTAAGAGGTTCTGAATTAAAAAGATCAGTACATTTACTCAGTTCCTTCTGCTTCTCATGAATTCTCTGCGTAACTGTTTCTAATTTATCACTTATCATAGCTGCCATTCTGTCTCCTTTTATCTTCGTCAGGCAACCTTCCTGTTTTCACTCATTAGATACACACCACTCAAATATAATAACGTCTACGAATACCCTACATGGGGCATCGCTGTGGGATGGCTGATGGCACTTTCTTCTATGATCTGCATTCCCTTTTACGTTGTGTACATCTTACTGAAAACCAAGGGATCACTAAAACAGGTAAAGCAAAAAAAAAAAAAAGCATTGCATCTGCAGGTCACAGAGTCTAGATGGGTTATTGATTAAGGCTGTCTACTGGTTCACAGAACATTAAAAGGGTGGCTTCAGTCAATTTTCTTTGATTGCTGCATTCTGGAATCATTGTTCCACAGTCCTAGGATGACCTGTTGTGAAGCAATTGGCCTCTGCATTGGGGCCAGTTCCAGAGAGTTAGCCATGTTAGTCTGTTACAACTAGAGATGGGCACAAACCGAAATACGAACCAAAATTAAGCACGAACCGTCCAGAACTTTTAGGCTGGTTCGTTTGGTTCGTTTTTTGGTTCGTGACTGAAGACAGCCTGGTGCCAATCAATCAGTTTCCTAGTCAACAGGGAATGGACTTCCTGTAGACCTTCTGCTGACCCGGAAGTGGCCTTCTGCTGTCCCGGAAGTGATGTTTTTCTGACCCGGCTGTGACGTTTTCATGAACCGAACGAACCGGTTCGTGAACCAGGGGCAGGTTCGTGAAAGTTCATGGTTCATGAAATTTGACGAACCATGAACCGCATGGTTCAGTTTTTTTCCGGTTCATGCCCATCTCTAGTTACAACCAGAATAACAGACAGTCTTGTGGCACCATGAAGACTAATTCCTTGTAGCTTCTGCTTTCATAAGCTAAAACACACTAGCCAGGTGCAGAAGCTAGGCCATCAATCCTTTGTAAACAAAGAAATTGATGTAGATTTCCATCACATTTTGAGATGCAAGGAATGCTGGCTGGCTGGAGGAAAAATCTGACCCAGCGGATTCCAAATCCTTGATTTGGCTTAGCTGCAGGAGCCCCAAGTATTTGTCTTTTAAAAATGCATACTAACATATTTAAAAGCATACTTGGTCCTTCCCCCAAACAACAAGGAATTGTTTGTTGTTTGTCATAGGTACATAAAAAGAACCTTTTTAGATCAGACCAGTGGACCAGCTAGTCTAGCATCCTTTTTCACCCGGTGGCCAACCAATTGCTGTGGAGGGCCAACCAAGAGGAAGGACCCACTTCTGATGCTGGCTGTTTGCCCTGGTATTCACAGGGTTAGTGGAGGTTCACTTTAGTTACTGTGGCAAGTAGCCACTAATGGACCTCTGCTCCATGAATCTGTCTAATCCCCTTTTAAAACTATTGTCATGTTCAGCAAAGCCTAGCAAAACCTAGGTGAGGTCATAGGGGGAACATTTCATGAAGAGAATAGGCCAGTACCTCCAGTCTGCTCAGGGAAGGGAATTAAACATTCTTATTGCATTTGGATCTTGAGTGCAAAATCCAGTGCAGTGAAAATGACAAGTTACACATTTGAGAAGGCTAAAACTGAAACAGGCTTTTAGCAGGGCAGGGACATAGAAGGGTACTGGTGATGGTGCATCATGATATCATTTCCACGGAAAAGTGGAATGATGTCACGTCACTCTAGGGCAAGTTGCCAAAACCTCTATGGTAAAACCAGAGTTCCCAGTATATCCTAGAGGGGTGTGACATCTTGGAAAAACGTAGAAGTGATGTCAGGCCATGTGCAACGCCAGCGGTTTTAACATTTTTCTCCCACAGCTACTTGGAGCAGCTAGTGGTCAACAAGACTCTCTTTTAGACATGCATCTCCTAGGAAATGTGTATCTTGGTGAGGTAATTCAAATAGCAGTGATGAAGCTGAAGAATCTCACACTACCACCACTGGAGAGGATGAACTTTGCAGAGGGTGCCCTTCCCAGTGTTCTGACTTGTGGGAAGGTGATGCTGTGCCCACCAGGCGCTTGTTTACTGACTAGGGATTGTAACATAATGAATAATGACAGGGTAGATGTCGGTGCTGATTTAATGTCCACCTCAGGTGCATAACAAGTTGTACAGCAAAGCCCCAGTTAGAGAAAAGAAAAGGAAAGACAGCCTTAAGCAAAAGGGGAGGCAAAGGGCAAACTATGTGCAAACACACCCCAGCAGAAAGTGAGAGAAAATGCTGCATTATAAAAATAGGTTTTCATTTGCAGCTTTCAATTTGGTCTATTCACGGCTACATTGTGTATAGAGACACATTTTTGTGTGTGTCACCCACCTGAAGGGAAGGCCTGTGGTGAATATAGTTGCTTTGACAGGGGATTAATTGTTTGAGCAGTTCTGACTTCTGTGGCACTCTTTCCAGAGAGGAGAGAAAAGGCTGAGTTCTGGAGACAACCTGAATCTACTGTGATGGTTCTTTGTAGATCACGTTTCCACCATCTTGAGCTGACCAAGTTGAAGAAATATCTCAGTGTCACAAGATGCCTCTTATTGTAAAATCAAAACAATATCCAAAGCAAACTCTAAATTAATCAGGTTTGAACTTTCTAGTTTTGAGTCATTATTGGTTAGCATGTTAAAGTATTCATTATAATTATATGTATTATTTATATAGATCAGTCTATCTAGGGCATTCTTATCCTATCCTTCCTCAGAGGAGCTCAGGGTGGTATACGTGAGCTACCAATATGCATGGTGCTTTACAGAGTTCAAACTCACTGCCTGGAAGAGGATTAGGCCTACCACGTTCCTGCTAGTAGAGCTAGTGGAACAGGAGCTTCCCTCTGCTGCTCAGGTGGGCAGTGGGAGGAAAATGGGGGTGACAGGCAGTGTCAGCATGCTGATGTCATTTCCCTTGCACCTGGAAGTGACATCAGCACATTGCTGGAGACAAGCTGACATCACTTCTGAGCACATGGGACGTGACATCAGTGTGTTGCCAGCAATGTCATTACATCGTCGGCGTGTCCCCCTCACTGACCAGGTCTCCTGCGGGTTGCTAGCCTTGTTCTGGCAACCCTAAAGAGTATACAATCTTTAACAAGTTAATTTTCTCTTTGAGATTTGTTCACTGTGTTATACTCCCTTGTGAAGATCTCCAGCTTTGTCAGCTGAAGAAGGAGAGATTGGTTTTATTTATTGATCTAGAAACTATATCCAGCCTTTTCTATTCAAGGATGCCTTCCAAAAATCAGAATTGCAATAATCCAACAAAAGAATAATGCCGAAACACAATGATATTAAAATAGCTATAAAAATAACAAAGATAATAAGAATTGTAACAGAGGGTTAAAACCTTAAAGAGGCAGTGTGTATAATGGCTAGAGTGTTGGATTATGACCAGGGAAACCTGAGTTCAGTTCCCCACTCAGCTGTGAAGCTCAGTGGGTGACTTTGGACACATCACATCACACATGGGTTCTCGCTCTCTCAGCCTAAGCTACTTCAGAGGATAGGGTTGCCAGGAGCCTGGCAACCAGCGGGAGGGTTGGAGACAGAGAAATCAGTTGAGTGATTCAGTTATGCTGTGGTGATGTAGGATAGATCTAGGATTCGCTGGAAGCACTATGGTTAGTTTCTGGCAATTCCTAGAGATACCCTATTTCAATTCCAGGTTTTACCCTGAATTGATGTTGTGGTGTGGCTGATGTAACTTTTTTAAAAAAATGGAGTGGCAACAGGCAGGCTGCCAGTGTGAGGTGTTCCACCATATCGAGCAGCCCTATCACAGGGGTGTTGTGTGAATAAATTGGGAGAGAACCATGTCTGCCACCCTGAGCTCCCTGGAGAAAGAGAGGGATAAAAATAGAACACAGATAAGCATAAAAGATAAAAATCTTTAGCAGCAGTATAAAATGATCAATTACCCTGTTTCCACAGTGCTGAGGCTTGTACTGTAAGGATGGCATTATCAATTAAATTTATGAGTAATTCTTTTGCTTGCACAGTGTCTTCCAATCAATACAAACAAAGTTTAATTAAACTTAGTTTTAAAAAACAAAGGCAATAAAATTATAAGTTAAGAAGAAGCAAAGACCCTAACCACACCACATTCACTAGAGTAGTTTGTTTCAGTTTATTGTTTTAGCCAAAGGCTTTACCAAGCAGCACAGAGAATACTTAAGATAATGGGATAAATATTCCAAAATAAAACAGTTACAGAAATAAACGTCACAATTAAAATATAAGAAACCCAGCTTGGCCCAAAGCAACCTTGCATAATAGTCGAAGCCATAAGATGAAGAAAAACCAAATGCTAATAAAAATTAACGCTGAATAGCCTGAGAACAAAAAGACCTTGTTTGCAAATAAATGTACTTAATTCCACCCAAAGAAATGTAGGCCTTTAGGGATCTAAGGCTAGAAAGACTCAGCCACCACCTGCTTTGTCCTTCAACCCAAATGTAATTGCTAGTTTGTCATTAGAAGAAAAAACGTTTTCTTCCATCACCCCAGGCTCTGGGGGATTTACACAATTTGTCTGTAAAAACAGTGGGCCAATTGGGACCCCGGATGTGCCCGATGTGGCCTGTTTGGAGCCAAAATCAGCCCCCCGCAGGGACGCTCTCAGAGGTGATGTGATGATGTCACTCCCAGAGGTGACATTGTTGCACCACCCTGGGAGCAGGTCTGGGGCAGTATTCCCTCACCTCTCCTCCTGCTGGCCAGGTGAGAAGAAACCGGGGGACGGGGGGAAGGAGCGGGGGAATGACATCGCTACTAGAAAGTCTGGTTTCAGACTGAAAAGAAAATGTCCTAAAGTATCAGGGTGGACCGGTTGTGAAAATTATATTAACTTCATTTATAGCCCACATTTCTCATGGAGATTCAAGGTGGGTTACAAAATATGAAAAGCAACTCAGTTGTACAGCCAAGATTTTCAATGAAACAATGCAGTAGCAGTAGGATTACAGAACTGGAAAACAATGGAAATGAAAACTGGTCTACAATATTGCCGTACCTTAATGAAGATAGAGGGTTACAAAGGTTGCAAAGAGGGTTAATGAAGAAAGAGGGTTACATACCGTTATTCTTCATAGAAGCGACCTCCGCTCCTGTACTGTTCCTAGGGCTGCCAGGCCTCCCACTATGGTAGGAAGCCTCCAGTGGCCACCCCTTGTTGCCTTCCACCTCCCCAAATGGCAGCAAGGGGGGGGGCAATGTCAAGTGCATTGGTATGTCACTTCTGGGGAAAACCTGGAACTAATGTAGGGTAGCTCTAGGAATGACAGGAAACTCTAATCTGTAGAGTTTCCAGTGATTTCTAGAACTATCCTACATATCTTCCAGGTTTTCCTCAGAAATTATGTAGAAACTGCCAACATTTTGCCCCCCCCCATCTCTGCCCCCAACCCTCAACCAGGCAACCGCTAACTGTCCCATTACACTGCTGTTTTAACCCTGTTCCATTTGTGCATCAGTCTTTGTGTGGTATTGCTACTTGTTCAAAACAAAGAAGAGGTTCTGAGCCTCTCCTAGGCTTTGCCTCAAAGCTGAGATTATTAAAAGTTATTGCATCCCCATAGTTTTAGTCTTCTGCTCTCAAGATGCAGTGATGGCTGTTAATTTTAGATGACTTTAAGGCATCAGAAAAACTCATGGAGGATAATGGCTACTAATGGAGCTTCCATTTTCAGAGCAAGTGGACTTCTGAATAGTCATTGCTGGGAGCCACAAGCAGGAGAAGGCTGTTGGCCTTCATACATGGCTTGAGGGCTTGGCCACTGTAGGAGATAGGAAAAGCACTGCTTTTAAGTCCCTATTTTGGAAACAGAGCTTTGTTTGTCCTAATATTCGGGATAGGTTGAATGAGTCCTGGCAGAAAACTTCTTTTAAGGCCATTTGTTCAGTTAAGCCACCCTTTGCTTGGTGTGATACAGTGAGCTCATTCCCAGCCATTGGTGATGCAGGAGACAACCAACATGGCTTCCTGAATCCGCACTGCTGATAGCCAGATCCAAGCTGAGCCCCAGTCATCCGCATCACAAGAGGAGGCAATGGGAGTGTCTGACTTGGGCCGGCAAAAATGCCTTGAGCCAATCATGTTGTTGTTTTCTAAAGATTGTTCCCTGAATATCATTTGGGGGGGGGGGGGTTAGAAATGTCTCATTATATTTTTAGATCCAGGACCAGCTCCCAGGTGGCAGCGTGGGACCCACTCAGGTATAAGTTTGTGACAGGAAGTACCGTGATGTGACAGGAAGAGGAGCATTGCCATTGCCAAAAATAAGATGGCTCTGTGGTGACTCACAACCAACCCAGTATGTGGGGTTCTGTGACCCACCAGAGAGTTGTGACCCATTGGGTTAAAGAAAGGGCACAAGGTAAAGAAAGTTCAGCAAAAGGAAGTCGTCATTTTTGAGAAACTCTGGCAGAAGGAAAATAAGTAGAATTTCTCTTCATAGACGGAGCGCTCAGCTAAAGGATCTTTCTGTCAAATACCCCGTAAAGTATGCACTGCTTTAGAATTCTTAAAAGAGACTTTCACATTAACCTTGCCCAACCTACCTTTGCATACATCTTATCAAAATTTACACTGTACTGTAAGAGACTGGACACATACTTTGCAATATCATATTTAAAGAAGCTGGAATTTCAGATTCTGAATTTTTTGCATTAATTGCTTTGTGAATCGGCCACGGGTGAATTGCTCCCTGAAATTGTTTGATGGAAAACCTTGAATAAAGGCTAGATTAAGACACATTATGTCCACTTAGCAGGCAGCCCACAAGGACAGAGAGCTTAAGAATAAGTTAGAGTAAAGAGCTAAGAATGATTTACCCTGATCAGCTTGTGTGAATAACAAGATGTGGGGAGAAAAGGACAGTGGCTAACCAACTGCCTAGTTTCTAAAAGAAACCAGTGGCCAGAAATACCAGCATCTGATAGGACAGAGTTACATGTCCCAATTAGAGATGGGTATGAACCAGGAAAATACTGAACCATGCAGTTCATAATCCATCACATTTCACGAACCACGTACTTTCACAAACTTGCCCTGCTTTGCGAACCGGTTCATTTGGTTCATGAAAACATCACTTCCAGGGCAGCAGAAGGTCTGCAGAAAGCCCTTCCCGTTGCCTAGGAAACTGATTGGCACCAGGCTGTCTGCAGTGACAAACCAAAAAATGAACCAAACAAACTGGCCTAAAGTTCGTGATGGTTCGTCAGAAATGGGCTGTGACGAACTACTGGTTTGCAAACCAGGAACCATCTCGGTTCATGACAATCTGATTTTTATTTCAGTTCGTGCCCATCTCTAGTCCCAATACATCTGGATGAAACCTATGGCAAGATTGTTCATATCCCACTATTATGTAGGTGCAGAACTACATGCTAAGCATAATCCCTGATTTTGCACCCCATCTACCTTTTTAGAATCAAGTTGCTATCCTTATTTTTGTAGCAATACAAAACACGCAGAAGCAATTGAAACTATGTAGGTTATTAACCTGAAAAAAATTTCCACAGACAGAACTAAAAAAGGAAGGTAGATAAATTGATATCTTAATGTTCACTCATAAGGTGAGACACAGTTGGGTAAGGACAGTATCTGGTTTCTCTGATGACAGATGGTGGGGATTAGGGCTGCCTGGTGATCTGGAAAACTGTTTCCAAGCTCATCCTAAACTCGTATTCTCGAGGTTCTGCATTCCATGCTTGATGGCAACTTCTCTGCTTCCTCTGCAGATTGATGGGTGTGGGAGTAGGGCTGCCAGACCCCCAGTGGGGGCGGGGGATCCCCCGCCCCAACCCTGCCACCCCCGCCCCTCCTTACCTGGCCAGCGGGGGGCGCGCACCTTCCATGCGTGCCCCCCTGCGGTGCTGCGCGCCCCCGTGCACTGCAACCGCCAGGATCAGGCCTGTTTTGGATATATGTTATGGTAAATGAGTGTTAACATTTAGGACTGTACAAGATCCAGGGGAAAAATGAGGGAAACCAATTAGTTTTTAAAATATTTAATTTCTATACCATAATTCTGTCCTCCTTTATTGTGATTATTATCATATCGGGAGATTAACTACAGCATTGGATTGGCTGGTGCTGTCCATGGGCAAGTTCTAAATTTTCTTGTATTTCCTTTTAGATTTGTTAATCTTTCTGCCATATGTTAGCATTTATCAGATTTCTGACATTGTCATAGCACTGTATATAAAAATACAAACAGACAGACACATAAATACATAGTTGGGCTGGTGAAGGGAAGGGTGAAAAGATGTTTCCCAAAGTGAGTTTAAAAGCTGAATGCACACATACTGAAATCACAGACCCTGTGCATGTACAACTCTTGTCACAGTGTTTTTTTAGTTTTTAAGGTGCCACAGGACTTTCAGTTCTTCCTAATCATGCACCCTAGCATCTATCCATTCATCTATAAATATTGCTGGGCTTTTATGACGCGCTATAGTCAACTTAAACGAGCCTAAAGGCAGACGAGTAATGACGTAGACTTGGCTAATGGATCACAATGGTAAGCTGTTTCCCTGCTGCTCTTTTTAATGTATATTTCAGTAAGCACGTACTAGGGAAGTGGAATGAATTGGTTCTTGCAATGCCTTTGCCCATAGCAATTGACGTTGGATTGCTATCGGGTATCGGTTTGTTGAACAGTTTAATTAACCGGGGGCCCTTGGTTTTTTCCTGCAGCGGTTATGCCAGCTAACTACTCCAGCTGAGGACCTGCCCCAGCCAAAGAAGCACTTGATTGACTCATCGGCACAGTGGGAGCGCTCCAAGCCGGGATGCCAGAGCCCAGCCAAGGAAGTGCTCATTACTACAGAGAAGGAAACCAACTTCTAAGAGCTCCTAGGGAGTGACTTGTTTACATTCTGGAGAGGCTGATCCTTATTTCTAGTGGCTTCTTTTTACATCTGGTATGAAGTCCTCTTCAGGTTTTCCCTACCTCGCTCAGATTCACTTAAAATGCAAGCATAGCTGGCCTTGGATGGCTTCTTCCCTTCTGCCTTGACCTAGCATCTGATTATACAGGCTGGAGCAAGGCCAAGAGCATTTTTCACCCCTGGAGAACAGCCACTACAGCTATGAAATTGCATGGAGTTGGGCCAGATCTCAGCAGCAGAGCACATGCTTTGTCTGCATTAAGGTCCAGGTTCAATCTCTGGTTGTCTCCAGTTAAGATGGGAAAGACACCTCTGCCTCTTTTGAAGAATCACTGCCAGCATAGTGGACAATATTGGGCTTCAAGAATCAATAGTGTGACTTAGAGGAAGGGAGCTGCATTCATAAAGTCAAAAAGTCAGGGAGGGAGCATAGTGCAAGGGTAGAAGAAGTATATTGCATTTAGAAGATCTCTGGTCCAGTCCTGCTTTACAAAAGAGTCTCTGTACTGAGCTAAAGTGGCCAATGGCACTCCTAAGGCAGTTTCATATGAACTCAGCATTTCAGGGAGGGGCTGGAGCACAAGGTTTGCATACAGAAAATAACAGGTTCAGCTTCCTGTTTTAAGAAGAGGATCTCAAGGGGAAGGGCTGGGGAAGACCTCGGCCCGAGACTCCAAAGCAGCTGTCTCCAATGAGGTGACCATGGGTGTCATGGCACTTGCCCGTTTTCCTCATGCCTGCTTCTTGGGGATAAAACCTGAAGGGTCCTGAATGGAATGGGGGAGGGGGAGCTTTGAGTCAGTCCCTGCCAGCTGACTTACTGGCACAGAGCTGAACTCACTCCAGGCAGGAGCATCGTCTTCACATACACGCTCAGTTTGGCCATAGACACACAGTGTCCCGTCTCTCAGTGCATGACAACTACTTCCTGGGAGCATGCAGGGGAAACCTTCCACTTCCTTTCAGATAAAAATGGACCCCAAACAGCATCTCTTCCCCAAAGCAAAGAGCCAATCCCTGCTTTCTTGGACCTTGTTGAAGTAGGTGGTGCTTCAGCAGAGCTCGGGAGGCATCACCTCTGTGTCTACAGTGAACGTCTATTCCAAAGCCGCTGGGAAGAAGCTTGACTTGGAACCTCCTGACATTTTATGATTGGTCGGCTTGCATGGCAACCATTTTGTTATTGCTATGAGAGGAGAAAGGAACAATCATTTCCTGATGGCGCCTGAACATTTCAGGGAGAGCCACTGCAGACAGAAAGTCACCGGTTCAGCTGTGAGTTTTAAAAAGAACATGTCAGCTAGCAGGGCTACCCAGATTTTCAAAAGTGCTTCCAGTTTCAACAAGTTTCATCTCCTCCCCCAGAGAACCACTGCCAGTCAGAATATACAAATACTGGAATTAGGCAACTTCTATGACTAGAAAGGTCTTGAAAAGACTGCACTGTTCTTTCCGGGCAATCTGGAAATCTCCTCCCCTCTACCCTTATAAGGAGTTTACTCTTTGAAAAAAATTTTTTTAAGGTGGATATGCCGATGAACTAGTCGATCGTTATAATGTTGTTGTGTGATAGCACAATAGCAATTACAAATATTTTTGAAAAAGCCCTCCAGTGGCAGGCTGGGCAAAAGGATGGCAAGAAGAGGCTGGCACAAAGAAAATGGCACCAATGTGGGCGGGACCTTTGAAAATCCCACCCTCCCAACTGGACGGACAGACGCACTTGGGCTGTGTTCTTTCAAACAGGAGGATGTCATGTGGCGCTAAAAAAAACACAGCATTCCAGTTTGGAAACTGATGCCGAGCAAAATGTCTCTGTGGGAGTAGCTATAGTGTGCTTCCCCAGCTCAAATAAGCTGTGGGTTCAGTGCAATGTGCCAGGCAACAATGCTGTTACTTGAGTGATGTACAGTGCAATCCTAAGGAGAGTTACTCTTAGGCTTAGACAGGAGTAACTCTTCTTAGGATTGCACTGGTAAAATCAGGTTTTCCTTCTGCTGTTCTTCTTATGTCTCACAAAACATACAGTTTTGTGCAGTTCTAGATGGGTATGGCATTACAGAAGACATGCAAAACTTTTTTTAAAGTCCAGGGACTTATTTAACTCTTCTCACAATGGTCCATGACAATATTTCTATGCACAATTATTTCTGATGGGATACTCACAAAGGCTGCAGAGAAGAGCTTGGCAGAGTGCCCTTGGGGCCTTTCTAGATGGCCATGCAATGAATGTTCAACCGCGACCACACATGAAACAAACAATTTCAGGGCCCCAATCAAGTACTCTGTCCAGGAACCTGCTTTTCTCATTGCTGTTCAAGGCCAAAGAATACTATAAAAGTTTTTTTAAAACTAGGAAAATGTGATTGTTCTCTTTATTAGCACTTCACTGAACACTGGGTTACGTTATGGAGCCTGGTTGCTTGAGTGTCCTTGACTTTTTCCTTCCCTGATCAGTTGGTTTGAAAACATCAAGATCTCTATTTCCTCATCAACCAAGTGCTGATATCATTCTACTGAGAGTGCACATCACCTTATTTTTTAAAAAATACTTTGTCATCTGGCTTTCTTGTTTCTTTGTCATCTGGCTTTCTTGGCTCAAGGCAGATTACATGGTTATTGCAATGCATACATGACAATACAATAAAACTGAATTACTCAAAGAATGAGAAGTAGGGGACCTACAAGGACTTACTCGGGTTACTTCATTTCTCTCCTCCTGGTAGCACCCTACTCTTCCCCTTTCCCTGCTTCCTTCCCTCCTTCCTACTCACACCAACCAACCTTTCCTTTATCTGACAGAAACCAGGGTTTTAAGGCTTCCACAGTGGCCACTGAGATCTCAAAGGGCATTCATTTCTTAAAGGTACAGGTGCTGCTTCTATTATGGGGCTTGGTGTAGCCTCCCCAGTGCACTTTATTTAGACTTCAGATTTGTCTGCAAACCCAAGGGGTCATGTTGAAAATTCCATATATTGATGAAACAGAAAAAGTATAATACATTGCACAAACGATCTCACAGTTACAGGACACTGAACTACAGACAGTGTAATCTATTCATTAAGCAATACAGTATAAAGGAGGGGGGGGGGAAGCTGCCTAACAATTTCACAAGCAATAAAATTAAACTCTCCTGTGTGAAGTGTGCATGCGCTCTTAGGCCTGTCTGTGTGATGACGTCACTTCCAGGACTTCCCTTAGTGCATGTGCAAAGAAGAAAAACAAGGTGAGTGCGGAGTCTTCCCCCTCCTGCCAAGAGAGTGAGGGGGCCTGGTAACCCTACCATTGCAGCACTGGCCCACCACTTTATATGTCTTTTCCTTTTAAAAATAGTTCTGTTGTGCTTCCTCACACTCCAGTGCAAGAGTTCACCAGCCGAACAAAATAAAAACGCTGAAGGTCAGAGGTCAAGCATCAGTTGGTTGGCATCAAGGCAAATGATTATATGCAATCAGCGTTTGGAGATATTAGGTGAATACAGATGAGGATTCTCCCTGAGATCTGGTATTCTCAGGCAATTTTTCCAACCACAGCTACTATTAGCGAATATTTTTTCCACATGAAACCTTTGCCTTATGTATGAACATATAAAGCTACTGTACACAGAGCCAAACATTGATCTATCTTGCTTAATACTCTAGTCACACTGTCAGAAGCTCCCCCAAGGCCTCGGGCAAAGACCTTCCTGGGCCTGCTAACAGAGATCCTTTCAGAAAGGAAACTGGAAAACAAACCTGGGTTCTTCTGTATGCCAAACATAGGCTCTACAGCACCTCTCCTTATTAGAGATAAATTGGCAGCAAGATAAGTTTGTAAAAATGGTATCAATCCTCTTTTTCTTTTCTTGAGCCTTCACCTACCCACCCAATTCTTAGCAAAACATTTTAAATTCTTTAAAGAAGTAGTATAAATTAAGCAAAAGAAGCAAATGCAGCCAGATTTGTATTCTAACGGCTTCTTTGGCACAGGATTCGGTAGCCGTTCTTTCTTAGTTTATATAGAGTGGCTGCAGATTCGTTTTTTAAGCAAGTTGCAAACTGCCATTGGGACTCCAAAATCAGAACTGAGCACTCAACCCCTCTCATTACATGAGGGCCTGGAGGAAAAGAAGGTGATAAATTGGAAGCAAGATGAGTTTGTCAGAAAAAGAATGTGTCAGAGCCACTTAAAATCTTTTTTTTATTATTATTTCGAGAAGATACTAGTGCAGAAAGGAAATGCAGCGGTGTGACAGTATTTCAGTTTGAATATACCGTGTTTGATGCAGCTCCGTGTGACATCCTTGAGTTGTTGGAAAAATAAAAGCAATATGACTTGACTGGGCTTGCCCTAAAATTAAATGCCCAAACTGTATTATTATACATTGGGAATATGTAAGAAATACCCAAGATGAATTCTCACCAGATACCAGTTTAGCAATTATGATGCGAAGGCTTGGATATGGCTTGTGATACAGAAAGTAGTAACAGGTGTGAATGAAAAGCACATCTAGCCAGGAAACCAAATACTGTGGACAGTTGCCTGGATGTTCTTCCTTTCCTTCCTATAACTTCCTACCTCTATTCAACACCAGCTGAGAACCGCAAACACAGGACCTTATCTGTATTGACAGGGCAGCCTTATCGGTTGAATTGATTCATCTTTAAATAGTAATAATTGTCATCAAGCTGCAACTTGGTGACCCCTCAAGAGGTTTTCAAGGCAAGAGAGAAACAGAGGTGGTTTGCGATTGCTTTCTTTTGCATAGCAACCCTGGTCTTCTCTGGTGAGCTCCTATCCACTTACTAACCATGGCCAACATTAATTGGCTTCCAAGCGCTGGTGAGCTGGGGCTACTTAGGCTTGGCTCATCATTACTCAGAAATAAGTCACATCACGATCAATGGGACTTACTGTCCAGCATCAGAGTTTGAATGTAGCCATAGCCATAGCTCAGTCCTCAGTCACACCACTGGGTTTTGTTTTTAAATGCATGCCCTTAATTTATCCAAATAGTCCTGGCCTGGGAACTCAAGTTTCTAGAATGCAGAGGTGCCATATGAGGTAGACTAGAGCAGAAGGTTGACTCTTGAGTGGGGTAAAGATTACTTTGCACTGCATAGGGTGCTTTCAGAGCATTGTTGTGGTTGTTACTTCTTTCCTACGTGCAATAAGACACCCCGAAGAATAATCTTTCCCCATTTGGCATCATTGTGAGGGCACAACCAAGAGAATTGTCCTCTTTCGTTGCAGAAAGAGGATATCCAAACTCCTATTGTAGGGTTCCTTTGCTCCAGTAGGAAGAAAGGAAAGGACATCTTTATAATAATAATAATATGTTTATTGCTTTTCCAGCCGAAGCCATAAGCCATAAGCCATACAAAAGGACATCTTTCAAGAGACAAGGATGGGTGTCTGGTCAGGACCATAGGGTTGCCAATGGGACTTGATCCTGTGTGGCACACGGAAACTCCCAGGGCTGGATCCCATGGAAGATTTCTCAGTATGCGAGTGCTCTTGGGCAAGCAGAAATGTACTAAAGAGACCATGCTGGCAGCTTGTGCTAACGTAAAATTATTATATCCCAACACACATTTTCATTTACATATAGGGTTGCCAGGTTCCTATACTGTCCCGCCGGTGGCGGGGGTGGGTGGGACCTGGCACTTACCTAATGCCCATCATGAGGTCTCCTTCACATGTGCACAAATTGTGCATGCACTCCAGCGCCTACACAATGATGTCACTTCTGGAAGTGACATCATTGGGCCAGCCATGGGAGCATTCCCGTGCTCCATGCGGGTCGATTTGGCCCGTTTGGGGCCCAAATCGACCTCAAACGAAGCGCAGGAATGCTCCCGCAGACGGCATGACGACATCACTTCCAGAAGTGATGTCACCACATCTGTTGGGAGCTCAAGCATAGCATGTGTTCCTGAGGTGCCTACCGGTGGCAAGTAACCTCCTGGAGCTTGCCACTTCCTGCTGACCACTGGCGGATCAACGGGCAAAGTGGCAAACCCCTATGAGTTTGCCTACCACCGGCAGGCTCCTGAAAACCCTTCTTGCATAAGATGTGGTGCAAATAATGACTAGCTTTTGATCTGTATTGCAGCATATCTAGCACTATTGCTTGAAGTAGAACTGTGCTAAGTGAACAGCAGGATTTGAGTCCAGTGGTACCTTAGAGACCAACAAGATTTTCAGGGTGTAAGCTTTTGAGAGTCAAAGCTCCCTTCTTCAGAGTTAAGTGCTAAGTGAGTTTGCATTTCTGTTCATGCATTGCCATGTCCAAACTCCAAGCTTTGCCAGCTTGATTTATGCATTCAGATTGCGGCTAATAAAGGAGGAGAGCCATTTTTTGAAGGGTCTCAATGCATCTTAATTTTCTTCCAATAACTTGGCTTTACAGACACAGATTTGATGTCCAGTATTAATGTTTGTGAAACTTATTTGGGAGAAAGAACAGGTGGTATACATATCACCAATTAGTGCAAGGACGTGTTTGGCCTTTGCATTTTCTCCTGCAGAAATGTTTCACCCCAGACTAGAAGAGATACCCCTGCTCTTCTGTGAGGCAACTAAGAAGTTTCAAGAGCCCCAGGCAAAAATAAATTGGAGGCTCCATAGGCTGAATTGCTGTACGATGTATCAGACTTCCGTAAGGTTGCCGACTTTTGAACTGGCCCTTGAGCTGTGTCATTCAAGCTAATAGAGTTGCAACAATTAGCAGGTGATAACGTTTACCTATATGCCTGGAAAGGTTCCTCTGCTATTTCTTGCATGTCAAACTGTTCTTTGAAAGCAAGAGTGATGGGTGGCTTTCTGGGTCAGCTAGTAACCCTAAGGCTTGGTCATATTAGGAGTAAACATACTGATAAGCAACAATTGGGCCAGGTCTTCCTTCCTGATAATGAAAGGACCAGTCCTGGAAAGGTCAGTGGAGGCTAGATGGGGAATAAACACACTTATTATTTGTTCTGTTACAAGAGTGCTGTGATCCCCTCCATGCTGAACCAAAAGCCAGTCACATGGGATTCCATGGGAGTTCCAATCAAACATAGTTGTAGGCAGGGATTTTTTTCAGCGGGAACGCGGTGGAATGGAGTTCCGGCACCTCTTGAAAATGGTCACATGGCCAGTGGCCCCACCCCCTGATCTCCAGACAGAGGGGAGTTTAGATTGCACAGAGGGCAATCTAAACTCCTCTCTGTCTGGAGATCAGGGGGCGGGGACAGCGGCCATGTGACCATTTTTGCCAAGGGCGATTTAAACTTTAAAAAACTCCCCCCCTTGTTCCAGCTGACCCAAAGTGACATCATTGTGCGGTCCTGAGTTCCACCATCTCTTTTCCCAGAAAAAAAAAGCCCTGGTTGTAGGGAAGAACTCCTCAGAATGCTGAGTGCTGCCTGTCAAGTTCTTCCACCAGAAGTAGAAACATTCCTAATTGCTAGGATACCATCAATAGTTTGAATCGTTGCATCGAACTCTTGTTTACAGTGTTTCTGTGTGCAGACGATGGCCATTTTAAAGTTGCTAACTTTTAAAACTGGCCCTCCTCTTATGCCTTCTAGAGATGCCCAATATGCGGAGATTAAGCAGGTCCTTCAGTTTCTGTTGCTATGGCCAATTGATGCTCCATGCCATGAGAATGTCACAAGAGTGCATTGGCCAGCCAATGAGCTAACAGCCAGGATGCACTTGTGCCAATGTGGCCTTTGTGGTAACCCCTTCTCCAAGCTGCTACAACTGCATAAACTGCAGTGGCCACATGCTCTAATATGGTTGCCCCCAAGCTACCAGCTGGCCAGTGCCTCTGCAAAGTTTCCAAGTCTCTTGCTTGAGGAGTTTGATGGCAAGTACAAAGCAACCCTTTATTTGTGAACAAAAAAACACCACGTCTGGTAAATGCACAGGGAGAGTAAAAAAGCTGGTTACACTATCCCCTCCAACCTTTGCATCTATATTGAATCTATTTTTCATAGATGTATATACACACACATTTCATAAGCCTTTGTACTGAAAATCTGTTCAATAAATAACTTTCTTCCTTTAAATATGGAGAAATGCTGAGTTTTGCTTTTTGTTTTCCTATAGGAATGAAAGAGGTCAGAAGATGACACCTCTGGCCAGGGAAAAAAATCTTAGGGAGCAGCGATCAATTAGTAGTTGATGGAACTTAATGGAAGGAGTAGAAGCTCCCAGTCATGAACTTGGCCAGCCTGGACTTAATTTTAATAGCTAGAGAAAACATTGGACTAATAAATTACAGAAGGTCAGGTGAATTCCACAGCTGATTTGTTGCCTGATCAGAAACAGTCACTTAGCTTTGATTTGTGGAGTTCCGCTAAAATGGTCACTGGAACGGAGGGCCAATTCACCTTTGTATCCTGCTACAGATGCTGGGTTAACCAGCAACCTGCCACTAAATTTTAAAGCCAGGGAGCTCTGACTGGAGGAGAGTCTGACAGGCACTAAAAGTAAATAGTCACTTCAAAAAAACCTACTCCGTGCTTGTATTTTAACTGCAACCATGTGAGAGTAAAGGTGGATAGACACAAAACCATTTTTGCACTGCTGTGCAAGAAGGATGAGGATGTGCCACACAGCTAGGGTTGCCAGCAGCCCTGGAGAAAAATGTCCTGTCCCTTAAAGAGAGATTTAATGTGTAGAGCTCGCTGGAAAAGTTTCACTGGAAAAGACAATAATACTAGGAAAGGTGGAACGCAGTAGGAAAAGACGAAGACTGAAAAAAAAATGAGATGGCTTGACTCAATAAAGGATGCTGCAGCCTCCAGTTTGCAAGACCTGAGCACAGCTTTTAATGATAAGAGGTCATTCATTTATAGGGCCAACTTGCCATAAGTCAGAAGTGACTTGATGGCACATAACATATAATGCATGGAAAATGGGCAGCAGAAACGTTTCATGAGATGGAACTAAATGACCCTGCCTGGTAACTGAGAGCCCTCATTGAAGGGACAGGACATCCCCCCCCCCCACCCTGCACGGCTCCTGTTCTTTTCGCCTCTTTTACTCTGGAGAAAACACACGTCTAATTTTTGCTGGTTTAAAGGGGAAACTGCAGGGTCCGCCTGGGTGCTCTGCCCATAATGACTAGAGGGAGGGTCCATCTTAGGGTTGCCATCTCCAGGTTGGGAAATTCCTGGAAATATAGGGCAGAGGCTGGGAAGTGCCGCATTTGGGGAGCAGAGGGATGTCAGCAGGGTATAATGCCATAGAGTCCACCCTCCAAAGCAGCCATTTTCTCCAGGGCAAGTGATCACTGTAGTCCTGAGATCAGTTGCAATTCTGGAAAACTTTCAGGACCCACCTAGAAGCTGGCAGCCCTAGTCCATCTGGATGCTGTGCCCCTAGTCACTGTGGGGAAGGAGGCAGAGCTATGCTTTGCTTTCAAAATGGTGTGGGGCAACGCTCTGCTGAGTGCTCCCCACAGCCATTTAAAGGGCTTTTCCTCCTTTCCCAACTGAGCCATACGGTCACATTGCAGCATGGTTTGGTAGGGAATGGGAGGGGGAAGGGGGATTCCAGCCCACAGAGGGGGTTGCTGAAATTGCCCTTGTGTCTGTACTTTTGCACAAGTGTGACAAAGTGAGGGGGGAGGAGTAATAAAGGACTGGGAGGCAGCATCCACATACGGTTTTCTATTAAAAACAGAGTCCCCTCCTCTGTGTGCAGATGGGAAAGTTTGGTCACCTCCAGTTTGGTTTTAAGAGCATTTGGCAAAGATATTTCTTTATTTGCCAGCTGCAAAACCTCTCTGTAAAGACAGCGCTGCTGCATCTCCTGGCAAGCAGTTTTTCATGTATGGCCTTCATTTACTTCTTCCCACCCAAATAAAGGATCAAGGAAGGTCCTCACCTTACATTTTGCTTAAGGGAACGATGTCCTGTGAAAAGCAGTAAATTTCTGCACCAAGCAGTCAGTACTCACTCCTGTGACCCTCCATCTATATCCCCATGTCTAAAGCGGTGGCAGAGAGATTCATTTACTTGCTAGCAAAATGCTTGCTTGCACAGTCTTGTCTACTGCAAAGAACCTTGTGGGAGCAGGGGCAGGGTGAGAGAGATGCATCACATTCCATCTGTGTGGCCCTCGTCACTGCATCACCCAGAATCACAGCAGAGGGCAGGTTTTACTACCACTGCCATATGGCCACCTAACGCAGGACTTCCTTTCCCCATAGCGGTATATGGTGGCCATTCTCTTATATGGGACAATGTAAAAAATTGTGCGCTTTGGAGAAATGGTAAGGGGTCAGCTAAGCCTGCTCCACCAGTGGCCCCAGCTAGTAAGAATCATGCCTTTTCCTATATCCAGAGACCTTTTCATGTGTACAAAGTCATCTTATATTTTGTGCATTAGACATACTACAGTGTGTTCAAATGCTATTTATTTAAACCATTTATAAGCTGCCTTTCTACCTTGCAGGGACTCAAGGTGGCTTACAATGTTTGGACCTGTCTTTTAGAAAGGGTTGTCAGGTTACTGCAACTGGGTCTATCACTATGGTTGATCATGATACATCCTAGAATTGCAGGGAATTAAGTGCTGTGGATGTTTCCTGAATGGACAAATCATCTGCATGTAGAAGTCTGAGCTTGGCTGCTTATGTATGCAAAACAGGACCTTTACAAATAGCATATGCAGAGATGGTGGGCCCCTTGTAACATTTCGGAGGGGGGCAGGCCTGGCAACTAGTGTGTGTGTGTGGGATGGCCTTTGGCAACAGCATCACATCACTTTTTGGGAAACCCTCTCTAGGAATCACTAGAATGGAAATGCTATGGTTTTACACCATTTCCAGAGATTCCTAGAGAGGCGTGACATCACTTCAGGTTTTTCTTGGAAGTGATGTCACACTGTCACCAACAACATTAATTTTTTTCTCCTGCCAGAAGATCTCGTGCCATTGGGAGCAGGAGATCTTCTGCTCCCACTGGGCATATGGCAACCCTAGATGGAGTACAGGATTGTGATAGCAAGCTCTGCTCTGACCTTCACATGCTGATTTGAACATAGGCCTTCGGACTATTCATGCATCAACACACACTCGTATTGCTCTGTCTGTGCAATCAAGAACTCTATTCTGTTCGTTCCCCACCATGCAGAGAAAGTGGTATACGTGCGTATGTGCATGCAGCAGCTCAGGATGTACATTCAAAGGAACGTGTTTAAAGGAAAGTGGAGCATGCTGATGTTATTCTGCTCATCCCCCAGACACATGTTCATTCTCTTTCAACATCTGAAGAGGTCTAAAGAGGGACAGAAAGAGCTGTGAATTGGCAGCGAGTGAAGCATCTCTGGTGTAGCTGATCTCCTGTTCTGTAAGAGTTCCTCTTTGTCCCCACTTATGCTCTTCATTTGCACATTTGTGAATAAAGCAAAGATTGCAAAGACTCTTCAAGTCCCCAGAGATCCTTCATCCACAACCTGGTACTGCTGCCCTTGGAACTTCTCAGCACTCAGGGAGGTATGGAGCACATAACAACAGAGATCACATTTGCATTTATCTTTCTGTTAAGGAGGTCAGGGAGGCATATGTGGGGCTGGAGCATGGAAGACTTCTCTGCCTTTGACACAACCGGTTTTACATTGTCCTATGTACTGGATGGGCGTCTCTCTCCCTCTCTCCTGTTTTCCTTTTGCAGTGAATTTTGCTGTCGTTTTATGCTTCATTTGACTCCTTGCCAGTTGTCAAGGAAGCAGGAGCTCGCCCTGAGGAATTGGGAGCCACACGGCTGAATCTTAAAAACACTTCACAAAATAAAATAACCAAAGCCCCTCGCTTGGATTTGGAATACGGATGCTGTTCTGCGTCCCCTATCCATGACCCTTCCTTGCCAAGAAGGAGGTTTATTTTTAGAGCTGTCTGTTCCAGTTCATCAAGCTTTGGTGTGGAGAGTCATGTAGAAAGGAAAGGAATTCCCACTGCGAAATGCAGGCCGCATTCCTGGCAACTCTGCCGATGGGATCTTCACCCATGTTGCTGCGTTTTAAGGAACTGAGGAGCACATTCTAAATTCAGTGACGGCAGCGATAAAAATACAGAAGACAGGTTTGGGGAGGGTGGTCATGTTGTTTCAGGTCACACGCTGCTGCTCTATTCCATGTCGTCATGGGGACCACAAATGCAGATCAAGAATGAAGCACTCAGACTTTGGCACAACCAGGCAGGCGCCAACCAAAAGCAGCTCAGAGACCAAGCTTGACCCTGCTTTATAAACAGCTCTGCTGGCCTTTTGTGCCACCTGATCACTGCCAAATTAATGGCCTCCTCTGCAGTGGTGGAGCTGGAACACAGCAAAGAAGAGTCCATAGAAGCATAGGGTTGGAAGGGACCTTCAGGGTCATCTAGTCCAACCCCTGCACAATGCAGGACATTCACAACTACCTCCCCCCACACACACCCCATTGACCCCTACTCCAGAAGATGGCAAAACACCTCCAGGGGCTACAAGAACAAAGCACTGATGTGACCCTTCCTGCCCTCCCTCTCATGATCTGCCTTGTTTCATAGAATCAGCATTGCTGTCCGATAGCCATCTTGTCTCTCTGCTTAAAAACCTCCAAAGGAGGAGAGCCCACCACCTCCTGAGGAAACCTGTTCCACTGAGGGACCGCTCTGTCAGGAAGTTCTTCCTTATATTTAGCTGAAAACTCATTTACTTTTCATTTCATCCCATTGGTTCTGGTCCGACCTTCTGGGGCAACCAAAAACAACACACACTATCCTCTATATGACAGCCTTTCAAGTACTTGAAGATGGTTATCATATCAGCTCTTAGTTGTCTCTTCTTCAGGCTAAATATACCTAGCTCCTTCAACCTTTCTTCATAGGAATGAGTCGACCCCTCACCATCTTTGTTGCACTCCTCTGGACACATTCCAGCTTGTCTATATCTTTCTTAAATTGTGGTGCCCAAAACTGAGTTATAAGTTCAGCAGCTCCACCCTTTACCAATCTTCTATGCTGGTCCCTAGGGAGGGAAGGTGGTATGGTATAGTATAGTCCTACCTTGTCAGCTCTTGGAAGCTAAGCAGGGTCAGTGTTTTGATGGGTGTCCACCAAGGAAGATGCTGCAGAGGAAGGCAGTGGTCAACCACCTCTGCTTCTCACTTGCCTTGAAAGCCCCTCTCTGGGGTCAGTTGTACCATGTCGGTTGCAAATTGATGTACGCTGGTCCCTCGTGTAAAGTACCTCAGCCCTTATTTTGATGTGACACCACCTCTTTATTTACTTGTCAACCACTTATTTATATTACACATTGGTATATTGCTTTCTGTCAAGACATTCATTGTGATTTACAATTTAGAACTGAAAAAGACGAGGGGGGGGGGAAACCCAGAGAAACAAATAATCTCATGTTATTGGTTGTCTTCCAAGTGTGGCATGAGCTCACCACCACTCCAGGCTTCACTCTGTTTTTAGTGAACTCTCAATTCTTGTATTCCTATAACTCACTAATGGGAATACGGTAAACCTCCAAGCTTGCAAAAGAAGCAGCCCGCATGGTGAAAAGCATGACTCTTGGGAATTATGGGAAATGTTGCTTTGTTCCTTTTGAAACTGTTTTAAGTTCACCATGTTCCATAGTTCAATGTTGTCAGCCATGTGCTTAGCATTAAAGGTGATGATTCATGAAGACCAGGGCCTCAAATTGCCCTTGCCGTGTTCCTCATTCCCTTTCTTTTCTGTCCAGAAATATCTCTGCATCGTGGCTTTGCTCTGCAAATAGTACCCATGGCAATATACTTCTTGGTGAAGGTGCCTCTGTCCAATGCTTTGAACAGCCCTTTGACTTCCTTCAGCACATCTCACTTTATTGCAGTGCGGCACTCCTGGAAAGTTATCATTGAGTAGCTAAGAGGCACTGTATCATTTGGAGCTAATACCTGCATTTGTCACATAGGGGAATCTTTCTCATGTGAGTGAGTGGACTATTTTCTAGCTATCATCCTGCAGACAGCAGTCATTATTTGTGGAGCCGTCTATAAGCATCTACATTTTGGGTGAACTTTGTTGTTCCTCACGTACCTCCAATGCTACAGTTTTTGTCTTTTGCAATGTGTTTTTTGAGGGTGTTTTTTTCTGTCATCCATGCAGAGTTGGATAGTTGCCAGGTTCAGACCCTGACGCTGGGTATGTGCTTGTGCATAATCTGTGAGCGCCAGACTGGATCTTGTATGACCAGTGGGGCAAAACCAAGAAAACTCTTGGATTACAGCGAAATAATTTAGCGCAACGATACTATCAAGCTACAGATTCTACAGCAAACCAGTCACTCACCAATAAAGATGGTGCCACCCAGCCCGGATCCGGCAACAATAAACTGTAAAATGAAGGTAAAATCAGAATAATCGCTGTTCTAAGCACCACCCAGATGCCTGATGAAAGAAGGTAGTTTTTACAAGCTTCCTTGAAACTTTGAAGAGAGAGGGCCACAGGGCTATCTCAGAGCCAAGCTACAAGTGATGAATTACACTTGCCTGGCAAGTGAACAGACTCACGTGTATTCCTCCCTGTTCACTTGCCATTCACTTGCTCTCCACTTGATGAAGTGGAGCACAAGTAAATGGCAAGTGAACAGGGAGGAAGCTGTTCACTTGCCAGGCAAGTGTAATTCATCACTTGTAGCTTGGCTCTCAGAGAAGGGAATTCCCGAGTCTTGGTGCCTCCACCAAGAAGGCCCTGTGCAGCATGTGCCAGCCTACTAATCCTCTGGCAGCAGTGGGATGTGGAGGAGGGCTCTCCAACTGACTGGGCTATTCTGCCTTTCAAGCCATCCCAGAGGAGATTCTGGAAGTTCTGTGAACAGAGATCCCAACCTATTTTAACTTTTATGTGGATCTTAGGAAGAGGAGGTGGTTAACCCTGGCCATTTTCATGATCCAAAGTGGCCCCTTGGAGCCACCACTTGCCTTCTTGGGGCAAGCATACAGATTCTCCTTTTCCTAATATTTGAAGAACATCCACTACTACCCCACCCCCGCATCAAGGAGCTCCATTCACAGAACTCTCACAGTGCACTCCTAAGAGTGCTTTCCTGGGAGTAAATCCCACTGAATAGACCTGGATAGGATTCAGAGTAGACCTGCTTAGGACTATTCTCTCAGTGTCCCATCTGGTTTGGCCTTCATCTGCATCTTTAAAGAGAGGCACAAATAAGATGTGGGGACAGCACCTAAAGCCAGGGATGGGGCATACTGGCCAGTTTCCCTATTGAAGGAGCCTGACACCAGCCAGCCAAGCCAGTTGGAGATGTAGCTCACTAATGAAACAGCCAGCCGCCCTGCTACCTGCCCAGCTGATTGACCTCCCAGATCACCTGCTTAGACATGCTATTTGCCCACTATCTGTGGGCAAACCCCTTCCAACATACTCCCATCCCTGCTGGTGCTCAATTGAGTGGCAGGGGGTATGGGATGGGGGAGAGGATGTTGGCCATGATCTAGGAATCTTCCTGATCTCTATAGTTTTTGCCATAGAGTTCGGGCAAAATCCTACAGCATTGGTGATGTCGATTCCAAGTTCCAGCTGGGAGTAATGTTGCCATGTCACTACCATCCTTTTCCCATTCTCAACCTCCCAAAATCTGCTGGGAGTTCCAAGCATGCTCTTGGTAGCTATAAGCCTGCTACCTGCCTAACTTGCAAGGCAAAGTCCACCAACTGAGTAACAGAGCCTTGAACCTTATGGAACAACAGTGGAGCAAGATGGGGCAAAGGCCTGGTTAACATATGCAGCAGATTAAGGCAGTAGTTTCCAAATCTTTAGAAGAGCTATATCACTTCATAGCACATGTTTGTGCAGGGAGCCACTTTTTAATACTTTTGCATATTAAAAAAATCCTTAATGTAGCTTAAACATTCATACATTGGGAGAAAGATAGTGCCTGAGGCTGGACCTTCTCCCAGATTTACCCAGATTGCAGCGGGTAGTCATCATAACCCTGGCTTCCACCTTGGCTTCCACTCCAAAGTCCTTCTGTTAACTATGGAGATGGATTGTGTCCTACTTGTTAGTTCAGAGAGTAAGCATTCCACACACGTTGGATAATGCACTTTCAATGCACTTTATCAATCGTTTGAGGTGGATTTTTTGTTCCGCACACAAAAAAATCCATTCCAAATGATCTATAAAGAGGATTGGAAGTTCATTATCCAATGTGTGCAGAATCACTCACTATGTAAAAGCCTGGTCCATATAAGGGGCCAAAGAGTGGGCCAGGGAAGGGGACTGAGGTCTTTTCTTGACTGTGGTGGAGAGGCCTTATAAGAAAGGAGGAGGAACAAGGTGTGGTTCCTCTCCTGTCCATGGTGGTCCTGGATGGGTCTTGGCTGGAACCGCAGAGGTGGACAGGGAGGACCAAGCAGTTGCAGACCCCCTGGGTCCCCAAAGGTAGCTTATCCTGCTCCTTTTTTAAAAAGGGCATGGTTGATACTCAAAAATGATATACCTAACTGTGCAGCCCAGAATTCTATTCTCTTGTCTTGCCTTGCTGCCTCTGAGAACTCAGACCTAAAGGGACTTGAAAGCAAGCTTTTTCAAAAACAAAAATGAAAAGCACTCTCAGCTATCTTTTGTCTCTCTGCCTGCTTCTTGGGTTTAAACCTGCTGCAGGAGAAAATATGGATTCTCTAGCAATAGTCACCCCCCCGACCCCCGCACTCCCTCACCTGCATTCTGAAGTTTCTGGGAGGGCAGCACCACACGCTTTTCTCTGACCATGCCAATTGCCTAAGAAGTACCATCCAAGTTAAGTGCTCTTCTTCATGTGCCTGTTAGTTTCTGACAGGCCAGGAATCAAAAGAAAAAGTGCTTCACTCAAGCATCTCTGCTGGATTAATTTTTCCTGCTTTTTCTTAGACAAACACCTTTGGTTCATTACGTTTTTCTGCCTCATCCCAAACACTCCGAAGTCCTTCTGTTAACTATGGAGATGGAATGTGTCCTACTTGTTAGTTCAGAGAGTAAGAGCTAAGCTACAAGTGACGCCTTACACAGGTCGGACACTTGTCAGCTTCCCTCAAGTTTTGATGGGAAATGTAGGCGTCCTGGTTTTACAGCTTGGCTCTCCATTACAGCTGCAAGACCAGGATGCCTGCATTTCCCATCAAAACTTGAGGGAAGCTGACAAGTGTCCAACCTGTGTAAGGCGTCACTTGTAGCTTGGCTCTGAGGCATTTCCCGCCCTGTTAAAGAAGGCATCCATCTTTCCTGCAAACAAAAGGAAATACAGGGCTGGCGTTCACATCAGGCACTGGCATCTCCCAGCTGTCTACTCACGAGGCTGCTGGTTAGAGGCAGGGATACTGGCATCACAGCATGGGCTTCTCTCTCGCCTGAGATCTGATTCTGTGCTCCTGTCTATAAACTTCCTTGATATTCAGGACCAAACTAGGTAACAAAGGTGGAAAAAGGTTTCTGATCCTTTTCTTTAATGGGTACTGGTGTCCTCAGGCATTCTTAGGTTGGTGCACATTTGATTGGAGCAGTGCCAGGTGGGCAGGACTGTTTAACTCTTTCCTCAAAGATTGTTTTTCTGATCAAAACTGTTTTTTGGCTCTTTCCCCCATCTGTGGAGAAAAAAAAGGTATGGGCGCTGTACCTTTCACCATTGGTGAAAAGGAGCTGGAAAAATGACAGAGGGGGAAAGAGTGAAAGGCTTCGTCTCCTGCTCCAAACCAAACCAGTTTGGTGTAGTGGTTAAGAGCATGGGACTCTAATCTGGAGAGCCGGGTTTGATTCCCCACTCCTCCACGAAGCCAACTGGGTGACGTTGGGCAAGTCACAGTTCTCTGGAGCTCTCTCAGCCCCACCCACCTCACAGGGTGATTTTTGTGGGGTAATAATAACACTTTGTAAACCGCTCTGAGTGAGCATTAAGTTGTCCTGAAGGGCGGTATATAAATCGAATGTTGTTGTTGTTGTTGTTGTAATATCCCCTCCCCCTTCTCAAGCACACTACATTTCAGTAAAAATTGGTTGGGAGACTGCTTATTTGACTCTTTCATCTTGTCTACAATAGTGCTTAAGTCTTTCCTCACAGACTGCTTTTCTGATTTGCTTCTCCACAGCTGTTTTTACACCTGTTTGCCAGACAGGAGGTGTTAGAAACGCTATTTCCCAGGTACCACAGCAGCAACCTTGGACATGCTGAGGAGAAAATACCAGCATCTATGCTTTAACCACTACACCAGAGCCAGTTTTGTGTAATGGTTAAGAGCAGCGGGACTCTAATCTAGAGAACCAGATTTGATTCCCCACTCCTCCACTTGAAGCCAGTTAGGTGACCTTGGGTCAGTCACAGCTTCTTGGAGCTCTCTCAGCCACACTCACCTCACAGGGTGATTGTCATTAGGAGAATAATAACACACTTTGTAAACTGTTCTGAGCGGGTATTAAGTTGTCCTGAAGGGTGATATATAAACTGAAAGTTGTTTGTTGTTGTTGTTGTTGTTGTTGTTAAACACGAGTCCTCAGCCTCTGGAGGAAGACCTCCATACCTCTACCCCAACAGTAATTGTCCTTGGTTGAGGCAAGGTTTGGGAAAGGGAACTGGCAGGGAGAGCTGGGGAGGTGAGGTCCCTGGGCTTGGTAGTCTGTCTTGGTTCCTTTCAAAAAGCTGAGAAACACCAAAAGCTTGTTAATTGGTAAGCTTTTAGGGTAGGGAGGTTGTCCATCTTTAGTTATCTCTACTAATGATAAGGTCCGCTGGCACCGGGGCCGGATCAAGGGGGCAGGGGGGGTAGTCTGCCCCCAGCGCCACCAGGGAGGGGGCACTGGGAGCAGCTGCCAGCTGCCAGAGGGCGCAGGCAGCAGTGCAGGCAGCCTCGCAGCCCCCCGCGCTGCCTTTTGCCTGCCCCGCAGGACAGGGGGCGGCCAGCTTGCCGCGCACCCCCTGTCCTGCAGGGCAGGCAAAAGGCAGCATGGGGGGCTGCGGGGCCGCCCACACCATTCGCCTGCCCTGCAGGTCAGGGGGCGGCCAGCCGCCCCCTGTCCTGCGGGGCAGGCGAATGGCGCGGGTGGCCACGCTGCCTTTTGCCTGCCCTGCAGGGCAGGGGGTGCGTGGCAAGCTGGCCGCCCCCTGTCCTGCGGGGCAAGCGAATGGCGCGGGCACCCTCGCAGCCCCCTGCGCTGCTTTTGCCTGCCCTGCAGGACAGGGGTGCGCGGCAAGCCGGCTGCCCCCTGTCCTGCGGGGCAGGCGAAAGCAGCATGGGAGGTTGTGAGGCTGCCCGTGCCATTCGCCTGCGGGGAGGTGAATGGCGCAGGTGTCTTCCCAGCCCCGCACGCTGCCTCTGTCCCACCCAGTGTGATGACGTCACCGAAGTGACATCATCACGCAGCACGGGGAGCGCGCGCGTGCTCAGTGCGCACACAAAGTGGCCAGCCAAGGGTTGCCCCGGGCGTGGGCAACCCTAGATCCAGCGCTGGCTGGCACATCTCCTCCTTCCAGATGTTCTCCCTCACTGTGTCTTTCATGGAGCAAACTCCCTTCTAAAATGCTGATTCAGCATGATTCATTCCCTTAAGCCACAGGAGGAAGGAGGGCCACCTTCCTTTTACATCATCTACCCCGTCTTCTATCACCAGAGTAACAAACAAAGAGCCACTGTGATTACCTAACTACTAGAAAGTTAGATACAGAGTGCAATAAATGTAGTACTTAAGAATCATTCCCTGGAACAGGTTACAGTTTAGTCACACAACTAAAGATTGTAGATTTCCAGAAATGTCCAGGATAAAGTGCAAAGTGTTAACAAATACATTAATAAATACAAGTCAAATCCATCTAATACAAGTCAAATCCATGTCCATATGGTCATGTCTCCCGTTAGGCTGTCAACAGGTAAGTCTATTATTCATTTCCTTGCTGGATGCTTTATATTGTTGTAATTTGTTTCCTGTCCTTCTTCTCACAGGAGAGGATACACTGTCCCCATGAGGAGCTTGGCTTGCTTCCTTGTTTCTGAGTCCCTTTTTCAAGAGCATACCACAAATTACTTCCCACCTCCTGAAGGTGTATTCTTTTATTGCAATATGGAAATTCTTCCATACACAGATTTACCATCAAGACCATTTGGTAATTTGCCCAGTGGTGCAAGATGCCACAGATCTGCCCACGCCTGGCTGTGGTGGCCAGGTGCTGGCAGGGAACCCACATGAAGTGGTGCCTGTCCCCTGCACCATCCTAACTGGGGATTAGGATGGTGTAGGTGCAAGATATGCCATTGTACCTCCTAGTCAGTTCCCAAAGCATTTTTGGTACACACACACACCACCCGCTCAGGATTGACCTGTCAGTTTACTTCTTCACACAAGCAATGAGAGATGTATAAAACCAGAAGAAATAAAAACAATATTATAGCCATTAAAACAATGTAACAAGATCCAACAAAAATGAGGCAGGGAGAGACAAATTAGCAAAAAGCTTGGGAAATTAAAAATGTTTTTGCCTTACACATAAGAGACAGCAGATTTGGTACTGGTGATCGAGTTCCAGCATCTTGGTGCCATAACAGAAAAGGCTCGGTCCCTCGTGCTCTCTCACCTCCCTTGCTTAGGAAAATGGGGGTACACTAGGAATGAACCAGCACTACTTTTTCAGGTTGATCTAATATTTTAAAACAAAATTCTTCCAAACTACAAAAGCAACAAAACTACAAACCACCACAATATTTATAAATATTTACCATTTTTTCTTCCCTGTACAGTTACTCCGTTATTCGCAAGGCATGATTTTACTGCTTCTTTTCATCTATCCAGATAATAGTACTCACTCAGTATTGAATGAATGGAGACCATTTCTTGTTAAAATTGATTTGCGACCATTTCTCCCTTTCCCACATGTTTTTATAAGTCATAATAAACATCTTTTACCTGATCTTTTACCTCTGGATCTTTTACCATATTATTAGTAACCATTCTTTTCTTCCTGTTATAAAATGTTGTCTCCATAGCCGTGCTACCATCATCATTCTTGCTGCAATTATTACATTTACCAAACTTCTATATTCCTTTTTTATTCTTTCTGAAAAATATTCTAATAACTGAATTATTGAAGGACATTCATGTTTCTGGTTTATTATTTCTTCAGTGCTCTCAATATGCTATACCCCAGAATTTCACCACTATAGCACATCGCCACCGTATATGAGATAATGGGTTGGATGGATCCATACTAAATTTTCCAGTGGCAGAATGGAACTTTCCTGCCTCTTCACTCCCACTGCAGTCCACTAATCTTCCCAAAATGCTGCTGCTGGGGGACAGGGGAGCCCAAGGAATAACATTGGGAGATTCGCAAAAAGAAGAGCAGAATTGGTGGAAATTGGCAATTGAGTCTGGATCCAACCCAATGTTTTCTAAAGTTTAATCTCATTTTATCTTAGTATTTTCTTTCATTCCTGGGTGGAGAATTTCTTTTTTGTTCCCCCATATATACAACATTACCTTGACCTGCATTGCCCAGGTGAGCCTGATCTTGTTAGATCTCAGAAGCTAAGACTGGTTGGCCTTGGTTAGTAATTGGATGGGAAACCTCCAATGAAGATCAGGGTTGCATAGGCAGGCAATGGCAAACCACTTCCGTTAGTCTCTTGCCATGAAAACCCCACTAGGGGTCACTATAAATCAGCTATGACTTGAGGACACTCTCCACCACCACCATATATACAAAATTACATTTTATATTTCAGTATTAAGTACAGAGTCTTAAAGAGGCTTGGCTGGGTACAGGTTTTTGCCTCAGACAGGCAGTAATTCATGATAATTCATTTCTACCCTCGCTCATTCCTCTGCTCTGCTATCTTCAAAAACACTCCTAAAAGGAGGGCCCTCCTGTCTGAAATGAGGGTAGAATGCTTAATAGATGCAGTGCTACGGAACAGAGCTTGTTATGGGACACAGTTCTGTCTTGCACCCCAGAAATAGGCTCTGTTCTATTGCACTGTGTATGCTGAGGTGCTATAAACACACCAAAACGTGACCATATATATGTATTACTCACAGCAATGAGCACATTCACCCCAGTTAACCCAAAATCAACTGGTGAGCAAGCAGGCCTGGCTTGTTGGAAGGAAGAAGACAGGTGGACGTATCTTCACAACTGAATATATCAAGGGTCTGATGCAGAGCCCATTCTTCCAAGGAACAATTGCTTTGGTGGCAGCTCCCAGAAAGATTCTAGTTTCTTCAAATACAATGTACTACTGACGTTTTTTGCCCCTCTATTTTGGAGAGATTTTTATGGGAGTCTGGTTTGACGTTTCAGGCCCACACAGCTTGTGACTGAATGCATTTACTTACCATGCATTGTTCCTGTCACACGCTGGATAGGCCCAAGAAAGCAGGAACAAAGTAGATTTCCTGAGCGGCTCTAGCAGGCCGTCATGCACGGATGTGTGCAGCCCAGTGATTTACGTTTTACTGTGCCGAATTTTCGCAGCACTTGATTTTTGTTGCCATTTGGGGGAGGTAGGGAGCAAATGCGAAAATGCTCATGAAAAACCTGAATCTTCCATTATTTTGCATGTTTTGTGCTTCTTCACAGCCATTGCCCCCCCAAGGCTGAGAGATGGGCCGATTCCGCACGGCTTACCTGAAGCCGGGACGTTGCGGAACATGCTGGAAAAAATGTGGAAGATCATGTTTTCTCGCGCGAGTTTTGCGCAACATCGTGCAAAACTTGCGCAAGAAAACGTGATCTTTCACGTTTTTGCCGGCATGTTCTGCAACGTCCTGCAACGTTCCAGCTTCAGGTAAGCCATGCGGAATCGTCCATGGTGGAAAAGGAACTCATCCCTGTTGCTGAGACATATGAGTTTCCCATGTAAATTTCCTTTCAGTTACGAATCCCACATATGCT
Organism: Eublepharis macularius; assembly: GCF_028583425.1. Taxonomy (NCBI): domain Eukaryota; kingdom Metazoa; phylum Chordata; class Lepidosauria; order Squamata; family Eublepharidae; genus Eublepharis; species Eublepharis macularius. The sequence goes on from NC_072798.1 coordinate 22,657,659, forward strand.
AGATGAGGCCATAGCTCCAGGCCTTGTTGTTATTGCCCCGAAGTTCTGACAGCTTCTCCCATATATACTCCTCCGTAGGGCTGGCCAAGTTTTTTCACTGCCATGAGCAAATAAAAAAATTGCTGCAGTCTCTGGCTCATTGTATACTAAGCTGTATATAGCACAAGCACATTAAATGGCCAAAAGTTGATTAAGAACTTATTTTTTTCATTTTGGTTTTATGCTGTCACTTCTCATGCTCCTCCATTTTAAAGAGTGTTTATGCCCTTGGTAAGAAAGAGATATTGTTTCCTTTAGTGTTTTTTATTGTTCCAGATTTTAATATTCCTTTGCTTCATTTATACCTCACCATTCTCCACACTGGGGACCCAAGGCAGCTTGCAACCTGCCGATTCCCTACAGTTTCTAAATTGTAGTGGCACACTAATTGTGGAAAGCTCTTAAAAGTTGAGCTCCACTTAGCCCTACTTTGAATTCAGCTCAGTTACTTTCAGGGAAGCCATAAGGCAATTTGCACCTGTTCCAAAAATCTTGGCCCATGTGATGTGCTATTTCTCTGACTGTGTGCTGTTTTTACACTCCCAGAAGGATACGTACACTTGAAAGCATTTGGGGGGAAATGAATGTCCTTGTGTTTTCCGCTTCTTAATTGCCTTAGTCTGATGTACATGTTGTGACGGAATCCTGTTGAATAAATATATCACTGTTGGCACTGCAAGTATGCGAGAGTTTGGCTTGCTGCTATAAATAGAGGCATTCTGCAACCTTGATAAAAGCATTTGGAAGTCTCCCTCCCTCTTAGGAAGAAATGGGTGAGGGGTGGGAGGGTGAGAACAGTTCTGCCTTTACCCAGGGTAGAGGTGTCAGCAGCACCCTGAGGTCACACAGGAAATAATCCTGTCAATGGAGGTGATATATAGCCCATGAAGTGACTGCAAAACAATTCCCAACTGTCCACTTCTATTGACAGCAATAAATCCCTGTGTGTGTGGGGGGGGGAATGAAATCATATTACCAGAAACAGGAGCTCATTTCTTGCCAATAGTCACATAAGCAAACAGCAACAGGATCCACACACAACATTTCTCTGTCCCTCCCCCTGCCCCCATCATACAGTGTTAATTGGCATTGCATTTCACTATTCTGCCATGCAGGCCTAATGGCCTTCCCACCAGATTCAAGTTCTTGCCCTGCTTGCTTTTTAAAATCTAATTTCTCTACTTGGACAATATCTTTGCCCTCACTGTTTTTGCCCTCTCCGTTCTACTCAAGTTCCTTTGTCAAGGTCACTCGCCACACATTGGATTTGTAGGTGTAAACCTGTATGTGTCTGTCAAAAAATGGGAAGTAATGGGACAGCTCCATCTTTGATGTCGGAGACTATTGCTACCAATCAGAGAATTATTACAGGACGGCCCCGCTGTCATGGAAGTGCAGAGCCATTAAAATGGTGGGACCATATTCTCATCAGAAATAGGAATGCTTGAACTCGGCTAGTTGGACTCACATCCTGTTCTCCAGTCACAAACATGGAAATGACTGTTTGTTGGACTTTGATTTTCCCTCAGCTAGTTCACAGTCTTTCAGTGGATTGTTTTTCTGTATTCTTTTCCAACAATGCAGTTCTGTGCAATCGGCATACATGTTCTTACACGCTCGATTGAGCTTCTCCCCTTGCTATGCCATTACTCTAGTCAACAAACAATTGTTTAAATAAACAGTTAAATCAGTTGAAAATCACACAGATCAGTCCCCTAAAATTCTGTGTTTAAGTTCTATTGTTAAACATGTTTACAGCAAAATTTGTAGCAGGAAGCAAAAATAAATGGGACTCTTATTTATTACTTATAACATTTGTATGCCACCTTTCTGCCCAAAATAGGGGGATATCAAAACACAAACAATTTAAAAGTACATTTAAAACAATTTAAACAATATTTAAAATATATTGTCGAAGGCAAAAAAAGTGTTTTTGCCATATATCAAAGGAATCACTGATCAGATGGGAAAGCTTATGAAAAAGTACAGCTTACAAACAGTATTCAGACCCACCAGAAAAATACAACAGATGCTACGTTCAGCAAAAGACAGTAGAGACCCCCTCACCTCTGCAGGAGTATACCGCATACCCTGCAGCTGTGGACAAGTTTACATCGGGACCACAAAGTGTAGCATCCAGACAAGAATAAAAGAACATGAAAGACACTGCAGACTTGGCCATCCTGAAAAATCAGCAGTGGCTGAACATAGCCTAACTCAAACAGGACACAGTATCCTATTCCAGGACACTAAAATACTGGACAACACTTCCAACTACTTTGTCAGACTCCACAGGGAAGCCACTGAAATTCACAAGCACAAGCAAAACTTCAACAGGAAAGAAGAGACTTTAAGAATGAATAGAACATGGTTTCCAGTCCTGAAAAACACCAGGCTAACAAAACACTCTACACCCGACAATAGCCCTGCAGAGAAGATTAGCACATCAAGCACCAATCCATATGCTAAAGAACCTCCTCAGGATACAGTGAAGCCTCCCGCCATTAGCATTCCACACCCTGGGAAACTCTTACAGGATGACTCAGCTGAACCCCACCCCTCCTGAGTAGATATAAATGACTTGCCAACATCTTTTCCACACTGTGACACTGAGAGATCTCTGTATTTTGGTGCTACACCTCTGAAGATGCCAGCCACAGCTGCTGGCGAAACGTCAGGAACTACAATCAGGGCCGGCGCCAGAGGTTTTAGCGCCTGCGGCGGCGCGCGCACACGCGCCCCACGGGAGGCGTGATGACGTCATCGCAGACGTCATCACGCACCACAGGGGGGCTGGGCTGTGCGCGGACCGCCGAGCGCAGAAGCTGCGGGCTGCTGCTGGAGCGGCGCGTGGAGGCTGCTCCGTGCGCTGCCCCAGCAGCAGCTCACAGCTTCTGCGCTTGGCTGGGGCAGAGGAGTGCGCAGCGGAGCTGAGGTGGCTGGCTGCAGCAGTAGCTGTAGCCAGCCAGGCAGCCCCGTGCCGCCGCCGCCACATGCCCCAGATGAGCGCAGAAGCTGCGGGCTGCTGCTGGAGCAGCGCGCGGAGGCTGCTCTGTGCGCCACCCCAGCAGCAGCTCACGGCTTCTGCGCCCGGCTGGGGCGGAGGAGCGTGCAGCTGAGCTGGCGTGGCTGGCTACAGCTGCTGCTGCAGCCAGCCAGCTCCGTGCTGCCGCCGCCGCGCGCCCCAGCTGGGCGCAGAAGCCGCGAGCCGCTGCTCGAGCGGCGCACAGAGACTGCGCCCAGCTGAGGTGTGTGGCAGTGGCGGCGGCGGCAGCAAGGGGCTGGCTGGCTGGCTGGCTGCAGCAGTAGCTACAGGCGGCCCTGTCATGCCAGCTTCGCTGCGCGCGCCTCTGCCCCCAATGCCCCCTCCAGCGCCCCTCCAGCACCCGCGCGCCCGAGGCCACTGCCTACCTGGCCTCCATGGGCGCGCCGGCCCTGACTACAATGACAAGACCACAGCTATACAGCCCAGAAAATCCACAACAACCAATATTTAAAATAGTTTTAAAAAATACAATAAATACAAGCAACACAAAGAACAGGGAGGAGGGCCAATAACAGATATTGTGGCACCTTAAAGACAAACAAGAGTCTTGTGACACCTGAAAGGCAAGCAAGATTTTATTCCAATATAAACTTGTGTCAGCAGGAGCCCACTTCTTCAGATGTGGTGAGTGGCTCCTCTCTATGCTGTCATTTTATGTTATAGTGAGGAGTCCCTCATTGCATCTGAAGAAGTGGGCTCTAATTCATGAAAGCTCATGCTTGAATAAACCCTTTTTAGTCTTTCAAGCGTTTCAAGAGTCTAGTTAATTTTTGCTATAACAGACAAACTTGGCTATCCTTCTGGAATTACCATCATGAATCTATGATTCCCTAAAGTTCCCTATTGAGGGTACACTCCATAGAAAACTCTGGTTTTCTACATGTTCCAGATGTCTCCTTCTCTTTCTACTGTCTCAGTGCTGTTTAGAAGATACGTTAGATGCTACTTAAGAGGACAAAAACTACCTTGTCAGACCAAAGTCCGTGTACTAATCCTGCATTCCAACACTAGGCTTGAAATGTGGCTACTCCAGCCATGTGATGTGAACATTGCAGAAGGTCTTGCATTCAGAGCAACTGCCAAACTTTTTATGCATTAGTAGTCATAGTATGAGAAATGGGATGTTCTCCCAATAACCAGGAAACAGAACCCATTTAGCCAACAGCTACCTGTGTAACATCAAGAAAAATGCCTTGGATGTAAAAGCCAAATAATATTTTTTGGTAGACCCACCCAAATTGACACAAAACAGTGTGCAAACTTTCAAGTATACCAGAATTCTTCACCAGGGTGGATATTACAGAAACAATTTTTTAAAAAATGAGGTTGCGGGGACAACACATGTATCATATCCTAATTTTGGTTGAACCTAATAAATGTATTATGAAGATTTTGTTCTTTTAAAATTTTGCTTTGAACCAAAGTAGCTGCCTACAACTTCTTTCTGCTTTGAGAATACCTAAATTCAGCCAATAATGAGAAGGGGTTGTCAACTGAAGGAGAATAAGCCTGGGAAGAAAGTGTGCTTATGGGGTTTCACCCACAACAACATAAGGTCAAACTACTCAACAACATTAGGTCAAACTACTCAATTTGGCTTCAACCTTGTACATCACTTTAAATTTATCTCCAGGGACTACCTACAAGAACTACCAAGCACTTCCTTTGCTCTCAGCCTTCAAAGGATCTGTGTCTCTCACCTGGTGTTAGAGAGAAGTTTAGCATATTGTTGACTTTTGGATTTCCAATGGGAGGAATCTATTTTTTTCTTCTCCTAGAATGCTAGAGATGCAAGCTGGAGCATTTTAAGGCAGCATGCCCAGTCAACTTTGTACACAGGATGTTGACAAAACCAGATATGAAGGCCATGACCTGAGATATGCCCCTCCCTTTAAAGAAATTGTAATATCCAGTCTAATGAATAGTTTTGATTAACCTGAAATCTTGCAAACTGTTTTGTGTCATTTTGGTGAGTTGTAATAAAAAGTAGTTTATGCAGATTTTGTTCTTGTTTGTGGATTTTGCTTCAGATGGCTACCTACAACTTCTTTATTCTTAGAGTGTTAACTGTCTGGAAGGTATCTTTGGAATTCTGCATATAGGCTGGTTAGTTTTTGTGTGGTGAGTTTAAAATGTGGCACTGTGGCTCGGTGGTAAACATCTGCATTGAACGCCCTCTGTCTGAAACCTGCTTACTGTTAAGGTAGACAGTGCTGAGCTTGTTAGACCAATGGTCACATCACACAGGCTGCTTTCACACATGTTGAATAATGTATTTCCAATGCACTTTAGCAATTGTTTGCAATTGTTTCACGCAGGAAAATCCAGTCGCAAATGATTGCTAAAGTGCATTTTCTAACGTGTGACAGCAGGAAAGCTGGTGAAGGGCGATTTTCAGCCCTTTTTTTTTTTTTTTAAAAACGGCACAATTCTCTAAATTGTCAACTTATGAAAAATTCCATTTCAGCTTTGCTGAATCCAACAGTTCACTAAGCCACTGGCCTCCAACCATTTAATCTGGAATAGACACATTGCAGCAAATGGTTTTGATTAGCCTGTGTGGAATGAGGGTTCCAAGGCAGTGGAGCAAAGCTGTGGCTTGAGGGTAGAGTATCTTTATTGCATGCAGAAGGTCCCAGTTCCAGTCCCCAGTTTCTCTGGATAACAGCATCAGGTAGTAGGTGATGTGAAAAACATTCATGAGGACCTGGGCCATTTCCAGACGGCTTACCTGCCCCCGGAACGTCACGCCACGTTGCTGGGGAAACGCGAAATATCGCGTTTTCTCACGCGAGTTTTGTGCAACATCGCGCAACGTCGCGTGACATCACGTAAAACTCACGCGAGAAAACGCGATATTTCGCATTTCCCCCGCAACATGGCGCGACGTTCCGGGTGCAGGTAAGCCATCTGGAAACGGCCCTGGAGAGCTGTTGCCAGTCGGAGGCCTTTTTCGCACTGCTTACCAGCTGCAGAACATTGCACAAAGCTCCTGGAACAACAGCATCTTCCTGACGCGATTTCGTGCAAGAACGGTAGTTCTCACGTGAAATCGCGCCAGGAAGACGCTGTCGTTCTGGGAGCTTCGCGCAATGTTCTATGGCCAGTAAGCAGTGAAAAAACGGCCAGAGTAGACAATAGTGAACTTTCTAGACCAATGGTCTGACTCAGTATAAGGCAGCTTCTTATGTTTATGAGGCAGCAGTGATATACCTGTTTTCACAAACAAAAGCCAACAAAGAGTGCCTTATAGGAGCTCTACAAAGATGAGGCTGTGGCGTTCCAAGCAGGCCTGCCATTTTCATCTGTAGCCCAATCAGAAACAGTGTGGCTTGGGATGGCTTCCCTGGAGGGAGGAAGCTGAAAGTATCACATCCTTACAGCAAAATAGTAGAGTCCCGTAGCACCTTTAAGATTAACCAACTTTATTGTAGCATAAACTTTCGAGAACCACAGTTCTTTTTGTCAGACGCATCTGATGAAGAGAGCTGTGGTTCTCGAAAGCTTATGCTACAATAAAGTTGGTTAGTCTTAAAGGTGCTACAGGACTCTTTACTATTTTGCAACTACAGACTAACACGGCTAACTCCTCTGGATCCTTGCAACAGGCAGCTAACTGGAAATTAGCTAGCTGTAAGTGAGAGTGCTTCTGGAAGCTCACAGAAGGATGGGATTGATAATTAACGCCCCCCCCCCAATTGCATATGCTCCATCAGTCCCTGTCTAACAGGCACCCCTCCTCTCGCTCCTGGTGAATATCACGGACTCTGTTTTGCTGTTAAGAGGTGCCTTCTAATCCCACCTTCCCCCATATGCACTCTAGACTTGTCTTTATTGAGGCTTCAGGCAAACGACAGGGGGAACGGTCCCAAACTCCAAAGCAAAGGCACACTAAAGCAAAGGCTTCAGCCAATTCCCAGGGCCTGTAAGAGTAAAAACTGGAGGAGCGTCAAGAGGAAGGGCAGATTCAAGCCCTGCACGTGTAAGTTCATGTGCCTGAGCATGAATGCCCTATGCATTGTGCAACCTGCCATTTCACATACTGCTGAGCTTAATTTTGAATGTTCAAGCACATGAAGTATAGACAAAAAAGTTTTATTTCCTTAATCTATGCTGAATAGAAAGGATAAAAATCCTTTCTGGTTTTTTTTTTAAGTTTGCACATTGTAAATTAATGTGGTTTACAGCTGGTGGGAAAGAGCCTATCTCAACATGTGATACCCAGGGAGCTCTTAAACAGTAATGCTTGGTGTGGGGAGAATAGGGGTGTTACAAACATATTATCTGTGAAAATGTGAAATATCGGAAGATGTAACAATGGTGGATTCAGCTATCTGGCTGGACTGCTTTCAAAGTGGTGCCATGTGTCTTTCTTTGACTAGCTTGAAAGCAGACATAAAAACAAATATTGCCCACACTCTAAAGAGCATCTTGAGACCCCAGATGCGCAAAAGTTGCCACCATTTTATCCCCCGCCCCCCAATAGCTGTGCCAGTTTTAAAAAATCCAGCGTTTCAATTAGGGCAGTTAACAGGCTCTGAAAAAGTGATTGTTAGCAGAGACAAAAGATGCATTCTATCCAATTTATACATCATACTACTCAAGTGAGAAATGGAGCATGTGGGAAATTGATGTAAGGAAAACAGTGATCATTCTGTCAATAGCGGCATAGAACAAACTGCCTTAACAGTAATAAACCAGATGACGTACCACCCCGAGCAAATTTCAGAAGAGCCCAGCTCTGCCGTTCAACCAGCAAGGCAGCCTTTGAAGCAGGATCTTGCCCATTCAGAGCCATTCCTGTGAGCAAGCCAAACAAACAATTGTTTAGGACATCACAGCCCGGAGGAAGCAACTTAATGGACTCAAAGGATGCTGGATTTATGCTATTGAAAACTGTCTTACTTAGCTGTCCTCTCCTTTTGAGACATCCATTGCAGGCATGGTTGGCGATGCATAATAATTATAATTATTCACTATATTATTATTTCATTTATACCCCGTCTTTCTCAACAATGCAACCCAAAGCAGCTTGCATTGCTCTCACCATGGGGCAAAGAAACTGGCATCACATGTAAGTAATGCATTTATTGATGCCCTCCCCCCTTTGATAATTTCCAGGAATCTTGGTGTTAAATGAGAATCAGATGCTTTCACTGCTGGAGAAATCCTGCTCTCTGCCCTCCGAGAGTCCACGAGGAGCTGCCCAAAATGGGAGGAGGGGTATGTGCGCATGTCAGTATGCAAGAGGAAGGGGCTTTCTTTATCTGTTATCCACTTTTAATTGATGTATAAGGCAGCAATGGACTTTAAAGCATGAAACGTGCTTTATTCCACTTAGTGAAAAGTTCTGATTTAAAAATATATCTTTAGTGCTGGCAGAGTGGCAGGTGATGGGGCAGAAGGGTGAGGAGGGACAGAGAAAGAGCTAGGGACATGCTTTTTAGGGGAGTAGAAAGGGCTTGTGTCCTCCCGCTTAAGCTTGCTCTCAGATCCAAGCTACAAGTGACGAATTACACTTGCCTGGCAAGTGAACAGACTCACGTGTATTCCTCCCTGTTCACTCCACTTGAAGTGGAGAGCAAGCGAATGGCAAGTGAACAGGGAGGAATACATGTGAGTCTGTTCACTTGCCAGGCAAGTGTAATTCGTCTCTTGTCGCTTAGCTCTCAGAGGCACCTCCTCCTGAATTCTAAATGTGTGGAGAAACAGACGGCCGTGCAGTTGCTTAGCAAGGAGGCAAAGACACTCCCTCCATTCTCAGATATACATTTCATCCTTTTTCTTTTCTCCACCTACTTCTGAAAACAGAGTCCCGGGCTCAGTCATGGTGAGAGTGTGGCTGGGAGGCAGCGGGGTGCAGTGGTTAGAGTGTCAAATTAGGATCTGGGTGAACCAAGTTCGAATCCCCACTTTGCCATGGAATCTTGCTGGGTGACTTTGGCCCACAAACTCTCAGCCTGACTTCACAGGGCCAAGCTACAAGTGACGAATGACACTTGAACGGCAAGTGGATTGAGTGGTGGGCAAGTGAACAGGGAGGAATACACTTGCTGTTCAAGTGTCATTCGTCACTTGTAGTTTGGCCCTCAGGGTTGTTGTGAGGATAAAATGGAGGAGAGGAGAATTACGTAAGCCTCTTTCGGTCCCCAGTGGGGAGAAAGGCAGGGTATAGCCGAAGTAAATAAAAATGAACTTGGAGGATTTCTGTTTCTGTGGAGAGAGAGATGATGTGGTGAAGAGAGAGCACTTTGCATGTGCTGAGAGGTACGTTCTGCCTGCCTGAGGCAGTGGTGCGCTGGCTGATATCTGACTAGTTCCTTTGCTGCTGTGCCTCCGTATTGCTCAGCCAGTAGAAATGGGACCAGCGTCATCAAAATGGCACCTCTGCATTGTAGTGCAGAGGGTTTGTTGTAGTATTTGTGGAAGACATTTGGTTAGAAGCAGGGACTTCCTGGTTATCAGTTGCTGGTTTACACGTTACAGAATACACAGGTTGTGTCTCGGTTATGTGTAACAGTCACGAGTGAGATGTGGGTTCCCCTCAGTTCCCATGGTATTGATAGTGACTGTGGGCCAAGCTAGAAGTGACAGGTTACACTGGAATGGCAAGTGAACAGACTCACATGTATTCCTCCCTGTACACATTCTTTTTTTTTTTTTTGAAAAATTTTTATTGGGTTAGAATCCATTATTTCCACATTTACATTCAATTTTCCCCAATTTTTTCATCTCTAACCCCCTCCCTTTCCCCCCCCTTTTTGTTGACTTCCAACAGCTTTCCAACCCTTTGTCCCCTTTCCCTTACTTTTATTAGCTTCCTCTATCTAAAACAAATATATATTCTCCATTATTCTAAGCAGTACATCCTTAACTATTTTTAACATTATATGCCCAAACTGTAAGCCTTTGTTTCTATCTTAGATAAACAATTTATCCCAATTTTTCAATTTCAGGTATTTCTATATATCATAAACCATATAGATCATACATTCGTTTATATCAAACAATTTGACTTATTCTCTATATATATTACTCATTCTATCTTTTTATAATAGTTCTATATATCTCTCCTCACGTAGTCAATCAATTTGACCCATCTATATCTTCAGACATTCAGTTTGGTACAAAACTTGTCAGAAAAAAAAGAAAATATTGTTAGTTAATCGCTCCTTATATTTAGTCCTTATAATTAATTATTTTCTCTATGTTCTGTTTGTTAACCTACATATATCTATATATATGTCAATCTATTAATCTGACTGCTTATTAATTCACATTTATCTCTTCTCCCCCCGGTAAAGTCTCCCCCCTCTACTTCAATACTTCAGTAGTTCTCAAACTGCCACAGTTTTCCTCCCACCTCCCATTTCTTCTCCAGGTATTGTTTCAGCTTCTCCCAGTCTGTGTTGAACTGCCCTGAGTCCAGATCTCTCAATTTTCTTGTCATCTTGTCCATTTCAGCCATATACAGCAATTTGTAAGTCCAATCTTCCATAGTTGGCACTTCTTGTACTTTCCATTTTTGCGCATACAAAAGTCTAGCTGCTGCTGTCATATAAAATATCAACGTCCTGTGTTGGGCTGGAATTCCCTCCATTCCCAAGTTCAGTAGCAGGAGTTCTGGGTTCTTATTAATTTGAAATTGTAAAATTTCACTCATTTCTCTTATTATTTCCCCCCAGTACTGCCTGGCTACCTCACACGACCACCACATATGATAGAGGGAGCCCTCATGCTTCTTACATTTCCAGCATTTATTAGAAGTATTCAAATTCCCTAGCGCAATCTTCTTTGGTGTCATGTACCAACGATAGATCATTTTATGAATGTTCTCTTTGATATTAATACATGTCGTTGTCTTCATTGTAGTTTTCCACAAGTATTCCCATGCCTCCATTGTTATTTCTTTATTAAAGTTTATAGCCCATTTCACCATTTGTGTTTTAACTATCTCATCCTCGGTATACCACTTCAACAGTACTTGGTATACCTTGGATATTCTTTTCTTATCTTCTTTAAGAAGGGTCTGCTCTAGTTCCGAATTCTCTATTCGTATACCTCCCTTTACAGAGTCCGAATTATATAAGTCTCTGATCTGTCTATACTGGAACCAATCGTAGTTAGGTGATAGTTCCTCTTGTGTCTTTATTCTAAGTTTGGATGCTTCAGTTTTAGTTATTTCTTTATACGTTAAACATTGTTGTTCATTATCAACAGCTCTCGGGTCTATCACCTCATATGGAACCACCCACAAAGGGGTTCCTTCTTGTAGATAAATTCTGTACTTCTTCCAGATTATGTATAGACTTCTCCGAACAAAGTGATGCAGGAACATCGAGTTGACCTTTACTTTGTCATGCCATAAATATGCGTGCCATCCAAATATTTTTTTATATCCCTCTAGGGCTAATAGTTTCTTGTTCTTTAATGTCATCCATTCTTTCAACCAAACTAGGCAGATTGCATCATGATAAAGTCTCAGATTGGGCAGTTGCATTCCGCCTCTTTCCTTTGCATCTTGTAAAACTTTCACTTTCACTCGAGGCTTCCTGCCTGCCCAAACAAAATCTGATATTTTCCTCTGCCATTTTTCAAATTGTTTGGAGTCTCTGATGATTGGTATTGTCTGTAGCAAAAACATTACTCTTGGTAACACATTCATCTTAACTGCTGCAATCCTACCCAACCACGACAAATTCAATCTATTCCATTTAATCAAGTCTCTCTCTATCTGAGTCCATAGTTTTTCATAATTGTTTTTGAATAGATCTATGTTCTTTGCAGTTAATTCGACTCCCAAATATTTCACTTTACTTGTTACTTCACAATCCGTTGTTTCCATTAACAATTGTTGTTTCTGCTTAGTCATATTTTTGCATAATATCTTTGACTTCTTTTTGTTAATGAAGAAACCTGCCAAGTCTCCAAACTCCTTGATCTTATCTATCACTCTTGGCATGTTCTCCAATGGGTCCTCTACAATTAACATTATGTCATCCGCAAATGCTCTGACCTTGTATGAATAGTCCTTTATTTTTATTCCACGAATTTCATCATCTTGACGTATTTGTATCATCAGAATCTCCAATACTAAAATGAACAACAATGGAGATAACGGGCAACCTTGTCTTGTTCCTTTACTTATCGTCAATTTCTTGGTCAATTCATCATTCACCACAATTGCTGCAGTCTGGTCTCTATAAATTTCCTTAATTGCTCTGATGAATCTTTCTCCCAATTGTAGCTTTTCCATAGTGGCAAACATAAAGTCCCAGTTTAAATTGTCAAACGCTTTTTCAGCGTCAACAAAGAAGAAACCAACCTCTTTGTCACAACGCTTGTCATAATATTCAATAGCATTGATCACTGTCCTTAAGTTGTCTCTTATTTGTCTGTCTGGCAAAAAGCCTGCTTGTTCCTCCTCTATGACTTCCGAGAGCCACCCCTTCAATCTCTCCGCCAATATCTTCGCAAAAATTTTGTAGTCATTGTTGAGTAGCGATATAGGTCTATAATTTTTCACATTAGTCAGGTCTTGGCCCTCTTTTTGGATCAATGATATATTCGCTTCACTCCAAGTTTCTGGAATCCTTTGATCCCTTAAAACCCCATTCATCACCTCTTTTAGGAATGGTGCCAGTTCATTAGCCATTGTCTTATAGAATTTAGCCGTAAGTCCATCTGGCCCTGGCGCCTTTCCTAGATTTGCAGATTGTATTGCCTTACTTATTTCCTCGTCAGTTACTTCACTATTCAACTTATTTCTCCAAGCTTCCGAGATTTCTGGAAGTTTGGTTTTCTCCAAATATGACGCTATTGATTCTTTGTTTACTTCTTTTTTATTATACAGCTTAGCGTAAAATTTATAAAAGGCTCTACTAATGGTAGCCTGCTCCAAATACGTTTTGTTATCTTCGCAAATTTTATTTATTATCTTCTTTTCCCTTTTCTTCTTCAATTGCCATGCCAGGTACTTCCCAGGTTTATTAGCACCCTCAAACGCTTTTTGATTCAGTCTTTTGAGATTCCACTCCAATTCTTTATTGCTCATTGCTGTTAGCTGTTCTTGAAGTATTTTAATTTCCTGGTATACCTTCTTTTTCCCTGGTCTCTTTTTTAGCTGTGTTTCTTTGGCTTTTATTTTCTCCTCAATCTCTTGTCTTTTCTCCTCTTTCTTCTTTCTTGCTCTACCATTTAAGTCCATTAGTATGCCCCTTACAACCGCCTTGTAAGCATCCCAAACTTTATTGGTTGGTACTTCTTTATTCACGTTGTATTGTATAAAAAACTTTGTCTCTCTTCTCAGTATTTCCATATTCTCTCTTTCCTGTAACAAGTCCTCATTTATTCTCCATGCTTTCCTTTTTCTCTTTTTTCCAAATTTCCACATAATTGGGTTGTGATCTGAGCCTACCATAGGCATTATTTCTACCTCCTTAGTCCATAATGCTAAGTCTTTTGAGGCCCAGATCATATCAATTCTTGATAATGTAGAATGCCTTGCAGAATAAAAAGTAAACTGTCTGCTTTTAGGATATTCTCTCCTCCATACATCTTCAAGAGTCTCTTGTTGAATCAACTCAAAAAAAAGCTTTGGTAATAGTCCTCTTTTCTTTTGTGCCGTTGTAGTCTTTTTGTCTAGTTCCAAGTCTGTCACTCCATTGAAGTCTCCAGCAAGAATTATCTGGTCGTATGCAAGATCGTCTAAATGCTTCCTTAAATCCTCAAAGAAGCTTTCTTTTGCACCGTTAGGTGCATAAAGTCCGACTACCAACACTCTCTTTAAATTCCAAATACATTCCACTGCTACAAATCTAGCTTCCACATCTCTCATAACAAATTTTGGCTGTAGCTCCTCTTTTATGTACAACACCACTCCTCTTTTTTTCTTGTTGGAGGCCGCTACATATTCTTTGCCCAATTTTCCAGATTTTAAATATTTTACATCCTGCTTTCTGATATGGGTCTCTTGCAAACAAACAATGTCACATTTTTGTTTTAGTAGCCAGTGAAAAGTATTTTTCCTCTTATTCGGTGAGTTTAGTCCATTTACATTCCAAGATAATACTTTACACTCCATACTCATGATCTTGTTGGTAAGTCTTTTTCATTGTCCTTAATAAATCGCTCCATTTCTCGCTCAGATCTGATGCGTTTTTTGGCCCCTCCAAACTCAAAGGACACTCCTTCCGGTAACTCCCATCTGTACCTGATTTTCATGTCCTTCAAAATCTGAATTAGCACTTTATATTTTTTCCGGTCCAGTAACACTGATCTGGGCAGTTCCTTCATTATAATAATCGTCTTGCCATCAATCTCCAATGGATCTTGAAACTGTTTTGTCACAATCCTCTCTTTCATATTTCGTGTTGTAAACTGCACAATCACATCTCTTGGTAGTTTCCTCTGGGTTGCTATTCTCGAATTCACACGGTATGCCACATCTAGGATAGCCACAACTTCCTCCTCCTCCTTCCCCAGGTACTCAGCCAACACCTCAGTCATCTGTTCTTGCGCTGACTTTCCTTCCACTTCTGGCAAGCCACGAAAACGTAGCTGCTTCTCCATATGTTTAGTTTCTGCAACTGACATTCTCCCCTTCACCAATCTCATCTCTGTTTGTTGCGTGTCTGCTAAATTCTCCATCGCGTCTTCTACTGTTTTAACTCTCTGCTGCGTTCCTTGTAATTCACTTCGTATTGTTTCCGTACCTTTTTTCACTTCTGACAGCTCCGATTTTACTGTCTGTGTAACCTCTTTAACCTCTTTTATCAGCTCCAATTTCGTGTCCTTAAGTTCTTTAATCATATCTAAAAGTTTTTTGTCCAGGTTTTTATCCAGGTTTTCTATTGCCGATTGCCACTCTTTTTTTGACATCGTGGGGCTTGCTTTAGCTCGCTCCCACGAATCCGCTCTCTTCCTTAACTCCGTGGCGTAAAATTTAACATTTTTCTATTTTAAATGTCCCGGTCTTCTTATAGAAATTAAGTTTTAAAGAGTCCAAAATGTCGGGCGTCTTTTCTCTATGGTTTCTCTATGATTTTGTAATCCAAGATGGCCTACTTCCTCTTCCGCTGAAGCCGCGACCCTTCCCCTTTCAAAAATGGCGATTCCCTACTTCCTGCCCTCCAGCAAGGGCCGCTTCTCTCCAGCCACTCTATTGTTATTACGCACTTCCTGTCTCCCGTCTTCCCACAGCAGATCTCGCGATGGTGTCTTTTTCTCACAGCTCCAAAGCCACAGGTATTC
This sequence comes from Eublepharis macularius, assembly GCF_028583425.1. Classification (NCBI taxonomy): domain Eukaryota; kingdom Metazoa; phylum Chordata; class Lepidosauria; order Squamata; family Eublepharidae; genus Eublepharis; species Eublepharis macularius. The sequence goes on from NC_072798.1 coordinate 22,672,996, forward strand.
AAAACAATAGTCCCATTTCTTTAATAACTTCTTTAAACTTAGTCTCTTTTTAAATTCGATTCCTGCCGAGTCTTCCCCTCCTTTTCACTAGTCTGTTGCAGTTTAAAAATCTACTTTTTTTCCTCTCTGTTTTTATCAATCTGTCCCGTCTCAGAAGATAATGATCTTTACCTTCTCTTCACTTTTCTCGGGTTGTAATCGCTGTTTCGATTTTAAGTTCTCCTCTCAGCTTCTTCCCCCAATCGATGCTTGGGTATGTAGGTCTTATGCCAGCCGAATTGGCCCCAAAACTGCCGCAGAGATTATAGCCGACCCGTCGCAAGGTGGGACCTCAAGGATCGGGGGGAGACTCGCTGTGTAGAGCCCCCCCTCGTCCGAGATCTAGCTCACCCTAGGGTCTTGAGCGTTCTTTGCCTGCTCCCCGCCTGAGAGCAGTCGGCCGCGGGCTATTTTCACCCCGCCGGCCGGTTAAAACGGCAGTCCGGTCAGCTCCGCAAGTGGAGCTGCGTTAGACCTCCATGGATCCCAAACAGGAAGTCCCTCCCTGTACACATTCAAGTGTAACTCGTCACTTCTAGCTTGGCCCTGTGTTTTGTGCAGGCAGAATGGGCTGCAGTTTCCCCCTGCAGAATCTTCCTTGCCTGAAATGGAGCCCATAGGGGAAAGCCATGCATGTACTTAACTTATTATACTTATGTATATTCCGCCTTCCTATTTAATGGCAAATTCAAGGTGACCTGCAATAAAAAATATTACATTACATATATTACATAAGAGAGGTCAGATAAATGAGAGAATGCCCTTCTTCCCAGCAGCATGATGATGTGATAGGCTTGCCTCCGGCCCTGCACCCACTGCCCTCACCCCACTCCGCTGGTGTGACTCTCTAGGATCCCTCTAAAACTCTTGTGGCCATTACTACATTGCTATTCCTCCCACCTCTGCCCTCTCCCTCTCCTGCTAGTTGCCACCGAGGGCTAGTGGTGATCAGACCTGCATGCCCCATACCCATCAGCCCAGGTCATCTAGTTGCTGTCTTCCACACGTACCATAACTATGTGGGAGTGCACCTAAGAGACGTGTCTCTCAGCACATGTCTATGAATGTACTTAAAAGAGGCCTGAAGCACTGAGGTAGCCTTAGTGAGATACTTATGCTGCAGCAGCAAACATGTTGTCTGTCTTGGGCAGTCTCCTAGGGTCCTTGAGCCCAGTTTAACTGTTGCCTTGTCTTTTGTCTTCCATTATTCATCAGGGTTTCCATAACTATTGACATCCCACCCAAACCTCTTGCCTTTGGCCACATCTCTGTCTTCCCCACAGTCTGATGTCCTTGAATCGTTTTCTCTTCAGGGCTTCATTGCAAGAACATGTGGAACCATTTTGCTTTGATTTAGCTAATTGAGTCCGGTCCCACACGTGGAGCATTGATTTGATCAAACACGAGCTCAAAGCTCATTAACGGCTTGTCAATATTAGTAACGATAAACTTTGCGAGGAGCATCACGAGGCAGAGGGCCCGTGGCAGGAGGGGAGGGTGGCCCACATCTCTCCTCTCTCCACTGGGACATTTCAGTATGCACTAACTCCAGCTGCTCAGAGTACTACAGGGAATGTTATGGAGTTCCTGGATAGGAGGTAGGTGCCTCTTTGAGTTTCTAAGCATGGCCATTTAGGGAAAATCTTATCGTGGAAACATGATTCAGTAAGGACAAAACCATTGCATTGTGTGTGCATTGTTAATCATTGGTTGCATCAGATGTTTTGTGCTGGTCTGTTTCACTTCGGTTAGGCAACCGCACAACATAAGTTGCACTTCTTTGTTTTATTTTCAGCTGTTTTCAAAGTGGCTAGCCCACACATCCCTGCCCAGTGGTTGACATGCAGCTGGACGTTTGACGTGGGCTGCTTTCACACACATCAGCGAATGCACTTCCAAAGCACTTCTGCAGTTATTTGCAACTGGATTTTCCTGTGTTGAAACTGGAAAATCCAGCTGCAAACAATTGCGAAAGTTCATTGAAAATGCATTAACTGATGTGTGTGTGAAAGCAGCCCAAGATTACCACTGCCTTCTAAGGTACTCAAGGCATTTCTTGCTAGTACTGCTCATCCTTTTAACAGCTAAATGAGAAGCAGAAATTCAATAGGAGAAGCTTTTTTTCTTTCTTCCATGCAGATGTTGATTTCTCCTGGGTGTTGAAGCCCTTCCAAAACAAGAGAGTTGGCAATCCCATTATATGTGGTGTGATGGATTGTGCGGGCAACTGCTGTTCCTATAGCCTTTACAAAAATATGTCACATCTGTTTGCGTCACACTCTTTCTGTTACAGGCACAGGGTGTGTTGCATGGAGGTCACCTCATTTCATCTTCTAAATAGCTCTGCAAGCCTAGATGGAGGGCTGCACATGCAGTATTCACAGTGCAATCCTATGTAGAGTTACTCCAGTCTAAGCCCATTGAAATGAATGGGCTTAGATTGGAGTAACTCTGTTTAGGATTTCACTGTCAGCGTACCCGCAGTCCCTCCCTCCAATGTATTGTCTAGTTTTGCCCTTGTAATCGTCATTTCTGGGTTCAGATAGGGACACTGAGATATTAAAGTGGCCATGAAGTAACTGGAGCTAAGTACCCCTTGAGGCTCTGTGTTTGCCACTGGACGCAGCTTGGCTTGCCAGGATTATCCAAGGAAGCAGCCTGCTGGGAAGTTTCCTGGGAAGTTAATGGACCAGGCTGAGAGGTACCAGGTAGGATTGTTAAGAGACATTCTCTTAATTCCTTTTCACCTAGTTTCTCCCTGAAATCTAGCAATCCTTTGCTTTTCCTCCTTTTAGGAATTTGGAGTTAGTTTCTAATCGATTCTTTTGTTTTGATCAAAATGAAATGTAAAGAGAGGAGGGACAGGAAGGGAGGCTTTGCCAGATTTGAGGATTTCACTCTGTAGACGCTCAGAGGCAGGCCAGCCTTCCTATCCTCCTGCTAAAGCAACACCCTGAGGTAGATAACATAAACAATCACGAGGGTGAACATTACAAAAAGGTGCCATGATTTCTCTTTGAAGAGCAATGAAAGAGAAATCCTCCTTTTAAAAGAGACAAAAGAGAATAAGAAGAACCAGTGGCTATATCTAAAATGTGAATGTCTGAAAAGAAGTCCCTCACCCCATAACAACCCCAGTACCAGGGTATCAATCGACTCTGTTTCTTCCCCGGTCTAGACGCCAACGGCACCAGCAGTTGGATGTAGTAGGGAGACTAATTTACCTTCCCCATACAAACTCAGAGGTAATCTCCTTTCAAGGAGAAAGAGCGTCTAGTCAATCAAACCAAGTCAGCTGCTGGAAAAGAGGTTAGATTCACAGCTTGGCAGCTCCCGGGAACGTTGCATGAGACAAATGCTAGAAGCAGTGTTGCCACTTAGTGCTGCTTATACTAGCAGCCAGAAGGAGGCAGCCAGCTCCCTTCATCTGGAGGAGAAGCGCCAAAGCCGTGATGCTTCATGCCTGATGCGTAATATGGCTTGAAAAAGTGGTCTTGGTGCAATTGGTCCAAGGTGGGGAATGACCTTCTCCTGTGCCATTTCTCCCAATTGAATTGCCTCCATTGGCTGCTTGAAGCTCTATTAGGTCTCAGTTTGGGCACCTCTCTTCCCCCGCCCCTTACTGCGGCTGAAAGCAGTTGAGGTGAGGCCGATTGTAATTGATAGAAGGACCTGTTCACCAGCAAGTCAGCCCTGATCCAGTTGAGTTCTTCCTAGATGCTTTGAAGGCCAAGCCATACAACTTTGGTACCCCCAACAGCGCATAGAGCATGGCCGCAATATAGCAAGTTGAGCTTGCTTTCAAGTTCTTGCGTGATGTGCAAATGAACCCCAGTAACTACATGAACACCGTAAAGCTTAAATGCTGCCTTGAACTCGAGAGAGAAACAGGTACATGTTTAAAATCTTATTGGTTCTAGTAGTGGGACATTTGAACTTAGTAACCTAATATTTGGGTCGAATCACACGATAGTACACACATTGAGTCTGGAGTCCCCCCACCTAATGTGAGAGTGAGACTTGAGTGGAGAGTTCTCCTCCATTCTTCATGCACGTGGAACCCAATTAAAATTGGGACTGTGATGTGCTTGGAGAAGGGGCTTCAGTCCTCTACAGGCACTGCTTTCACAGGGTCTGTTGTTTGTCCCATTGGGAAAACTCGCATGTTCTGGTTAGGAAAGTGGTGCGAGGTGGAGGAGAGGCTGAAGTCTCTTCTCCACATGCACCACAGTCCCAAACAAAATTGGGCGCCAAGTGTGTAGGGTTTTGGGTTGTTTGTTTATTTCATTGATTGTCCACCTTCCTCACTGAAGATAGAGTACAGTGTTATAAAAACAATGAGGCAGAAATGGGTATCGGGGAAGTGCCTTGGACTGGTTTAAATCATTCCTTGTGGAATGGGCTCAAAATAATGCTGTTGGAGACCTGCAATCTTCAGGGTGGGAGTTGTTTTGTGGGATTCCACAGGATGCCATCGTATCCTCCATGTTATTCAACCTGCATGTAAAGCCTTTAGGAGAAACGTTTTGTAGCTATGGAATTCAATGTCATCAGTACGCAGATGACACCCAGCTCTCTATCTCTCTATCCAAATTCCCTGGGGATGCAGTCAAAATCTTGGATCGCTGCCTGACAGCTGTGGTCAGTTGGCTAAAAACAAACAAATTGAAACTGAACCCAGACAAGATGGATGTGATGCTGGTTGGGAAGGCAGAGACACTGAAGGACGCTTCCTGGGGAATTCCGCTGACCCTTGCAGATTCGGTTATATTGTATCAATCATTGCTACTAGAGAAGAAGTTGCAAAAAATGCCTTCCACAAACTCAGTATAGCCTTGACATGGCTGACATGGCCACCTGGATCCATGCCATGATAACACGGAGACTTGACTACTATAATGCACTCTATGTAAGTCTCCTTATCAGGTATTAGGGCTGTGTTGTAAGAAAATGGTTAAAGAGATGTATTGACAAAAGTGCAGAGACTGTAGACTATATTATTGTGCACTATCTATTATTGGTGTTTATCATGCCATGTCACATTGCTTATGTTTTGTTTCAACCTTGTTTCATCTCTGTATCAGATTTCAGCTTGTTTTCAAATTGTTCTATCTGTACCCTACTGTATTGTTTCTTGAATGTCCCAGCTGTTGATTGTCTTGAATTATGCTCTGTAATCTGCTTTGAGTCTCAGTGAGAAAGGCGGGCTATAAATAATGTAAATAAGATATATATAATGATCAATGCAATAACACTGGTTTACCCAATTAAAAAACAATGAAATAAAAACAATATAACACATCCTATTATAAATACATTTCCTGACTGACTGTCATACTGGGTGGAGAGACCTGAAGTCCAAGCGATGTGCTGTGTAATGTGTGAATCAGCACTTGTGTGTTCATAAATGCGCAGGCACAGAGTATAGATGTATATCATAATTTCCCCTTAGTTCTCTAGATGAGAGGAGAGGTGCATTGTGGCTGCGTCTTTCAATAGGCCGTGATGCTCTTGCCAGAGCAGACTATTTCCTGATGCTTAAATTGGCTGACACTTTAATTAACTTCTATTACCAGATATTCAGCCTGTCCTCCTTGATTTGACAGTCGCATCTAAACTGCTACGGAAAGCCTGGCTTTTAAATAACTAATTCTTCCAGCAGAGAAATGGCGGGAATTAAAAAAGAGGACAGAGGGCCCTATTATAAGCACAATAGAATAGGAGGCAAAATTCTGAAAAACCTTTGGGAGAACGAGTGAATATAGAGACGGCAGCATCATTAGCTATGCCTGAAGACGAAACAAATGAGGAGAACAAAGGGGCAGCCCAAGCCATTTTATTTTATTTCCTATTTTAATCTTTAAGCAAAGGTGGTAATTAGATACTGGTTTGGGAAAGGGGAGACAATACCCTTTGTTAAGCCAAAGATAATGAGAAAGCGGTAATGTATTTGTTTGTTTTTTGTGTGCAAGAAAATCACTGTGTGGCTATTGCCCAGGTTCCACATCAATCAGAGAAATAGGGATGTTTGCTGTATAGAGTGGATGATTTCCTCATATTGCAACAGAGAAGAAACAATGATAGGAAAACAAGCCACCCACCCACCCACCCACCCACACAAACACACACACACACACACACACACACAAACACACCTTGGTGTGTGGTACAACTCACTAGAACGTTCATTTCAAAATATTCATTTTCCTAACAGCTGAAAGCCCATATTTTTACAGGTAGATAGCTGGAGATCAATATATTTTGATGGGAGGGTGTAAAAGCTGAAATGGAATGTCTGGAATGGCCCTTTAAAGAAACAGCATTGCTGCAGAAAAGAATGGGAGAACTGAGAACAGCATTTCACTTAATGTTCTTCACTAACTCAACAATTTCAGACTCATCCCTTCCATTTACCCCATGGAATCACTATCACTGGTCTACCTTACATGGTCAGAATAAAACCTGGATCTGGAGGGACCCAGCTCTCTTTGGCTTGGTTCAGATATAATGCAAAATCATGGTTTATTGCAACTAAGATAAGTTCGTGAAACCAGTATTTGGCTCACAACTGATCACTTAGTTCCTGGTTTTCCTCCAGAAATGCTGGTTTCATCGCTTTTGCTCTGTCCAGGTGTCTTGGTTTCTGGAAAGTACATGAGGGCAAGGGGATTAATACAGGATGCCCACATTTGCACATCAGGAGAAACCATAGTTAAAGCCAACGCTACTTCGAGACTGTGGGTTTTCTGCACTTCGGCTACCAAACGGCAGCCAAACTTTTTTTGAGCATCTATACTTGAGATGATAAAAGAAGCCACAGTCTCCAGTTCACGAGATCTGAGCGAGGCTGTTAATGATAGGACATTTTGGAGGTTGTTTTTATAGGGCCACCATAAGTCATAAGAGATATGGTGGCACATAACACTCTCCCCCCCCCCCCAAATGGTAATTTCTCTGTCCTTGGAACACTTTTTCTCCAAACTGTTTTTCTGTGATCCAAGAATTTTATCAGGTGGTCTGGATGGGAAGGAGTGGAAGATCTAGAGTACCACCCAAATCAATGTCATTTTCCTTTCCTCGGCCCCTCACAGCTGTCATTCTCTCTTCCATGCCAGCAAAAAGTTTATCCAACCTAAAAAAAACCCTGTAATGTTACAGTGTTATAGTGTTACAAGAATCTGTTGAAACTATATTCTAGTACCTCTGCATTCCCAGCTTTCATTTTTTTAAGTAAGTATCTAGCCCTTTCTGTTACAGGGATACATCTTTCCCCTTCTATTTCTGCAATGAAAAGGGTTAGAGACTTACTTTTTTACAAAAATGAAAGCTGGGCATTCAGAGGAATCAGTACATTGTTACAATAGCTCATTATAAAGTTCTGATGCTATAGCTATCTAGCTGTTACTTTTTTAAGCTTGAAAAGCCCTGTAGTCGTGGAGGATGAGGGAGTGGTTGCTTTGGAAGGCTGAGGCAAGAAAAGTAAAAATTCCCATGCGAATGTTCCATTGCACAGGCATTCACAGCAACAATTAGAGCTCTATATGAAATCAATCTTTGCTTTCACACACATCAGATAATGCATTTCCAATGCACTATAGCAATTGTTTGCAATGGGATTTTCCTGTCCAGTTGGAAACAATTGCTGTAGGGCATTGAGAGTGCATTGTCCAACAATGTGGAAAAAGCAGCTCTAAGAAAATACCAACTTCCATCTATGGTTTCAGAACCTGGTTTGACAAACCCTAATTAATCATACTAATGAGAATGTGCGATGTATCTCCCCGCATCCTTCCATTAGGAATAATGCATGTTTGGGATTTCCTGCCTCATTATTTTCATCCCAGGGTAGCAAATGTATTAACAACTGCCATAGAAAGGCCATTTTAACGAGCTCCACAAGGCAAAGGCCACCCCATATGAAATGAGCTTCATTTCAGTGAGGCTTGAGCAAGAAAACTCTTGGGTGAAATTGTGAAGAGAAGGTACACTTTGGATTTCTTACTCCAGGAATCAAAAGGCCTTGAGGTTACTTCTGACAAGATATATTCAAGATCAGGGTGGCAGTTGAGAGGGTTTTTGCCAAGAAAACAAGCAGGATTGTGCTTCTTGGTCATCTTCTGGGGTGGGTCCTCTGTCTGTGAGGAAAATAGATGAGGCTGCCACCCACGTTTAGAGGGCATGTATGAGGTGCTGTGCTGGTGTTCGTAAGGGAAGCAGAATGGGAATTATCTGATGTGTCACCCCGTCTGAAAATAGAAGGGAAGGATGCTGTGGAATGGCAGTGATAAGGAGTGAAAGCAAGAGACCTGTGACAAGAAAAGCAGAGAAGATGACAGCACAGAGAAAGAGAGCACCAAACTGCAGCTCAAGATGAGGGCCCTGCTGTGATTCATTGCTTACTATAGCAGCCTTACACACTCTGAGCTGAGCTGCCACAACTGGGTCTTTAGGATAATATTATCATTCCTGGAGCACTGAGAGACTCCGAATGTGCTATGCTGGGGGCTGCATACAGTTCTTAATAAGGACACTAGCTCTCTCTTGTAATGGAGCCTCTCTAATGGCTTTTGGATTTAGGCCCTAAGAGGGTATGTCCTGCCTAGCAGAATATAATGTCCCCTGGGCACAGCAGCCCGCCTCGACTCAGCAGGAGCCACTTAAGGTGGATGTGACCCAGTTAGGGATTGAAAGCCTTAGGCACAGCTTGAATAGAGGCTGGCTGAGGGAAGCTGATTTGAAAGGAAAGCTTTCAAGACAAGAAACCCAGAGACGGGGAAGTCGGGAAGAGCTGTGTCTGAACAGTTGGCCGGAGGTGTGAGGGGGGAAGTAGCATCAGATATTGAAATTTTAGAGAGAGAGTGGCCCACAGACAAGGACAGCAGTTCATGAAAGGAGAAACTGACAGGAACATTTTCTTGTTCTGGATTAAATGGTTTGGAACAAATACATCCTTTGTTCTCTCAGCTGCTTGTATGGACCAACATGGAAGAAAAGGGTTCACTTAATGGACATGAAGCCCTTATAATGTAATTATTTAATTATTTTGTTATTCTATTGAATACTGAAATGACTGGTCCATGTGCTGCTGATGGAAGCTGAAACACCAGTCCACTCACAGAGAGGAATCTTCCTATGTACCTATTGGGCAATAAGTATTATTTTTTTATACTTGGGTTTGGTTTGGCCTCACTTGGAGAAGACTTCTTCATGTATTGCAGTGGTTTTTTTTTTTAAATGCAATTTAGCTCTGCTAAGATGTTTATTGCCTGAAATGTGTCATGAAGTATGCCTGTTCAAAGTGGGCTTTCAGCTTGCTGTGGCAAGAACCATGAAATGAACTATTCCATTCCACAGAAAGGCAACATTGTCAAGAATGTGAAATGCCCCTTATTAGAACAAAGAGGAAAAATGACTAGGAAGAATTGTCATAGAAAATACACCCACCCTTTGGGCAGAGTTCTAATTGCTACCAAGACAATTTTATTTTTCTTTACCCAGGCAGGTAGCCTCACAACCTGTTTAACTGAAGAGCCAGGGCTGCCGTTAACTCAATTAAACAGCTGCTTCCATCCTGACCAGTTTAATGATAGCCAAATTGCTTAAGGCCAGTATTTCTTGCTTAGAATTGTGACCAGCTGATTTCAGTGAAGATTTCTTTGCTCTCTGTATGTGTGTGTGAGAGGGGGGGGGCATGCTTTGATCACTTTGAACTTGACATTATTAGGTTATGCCCAGAGTATATAAACTTTCTGAAGGGCAACTAGATGCAAACAGCTTGATTTAATCCAGTGCTATGTGTTGCTATTCTCCACCATGGTATGTTGTCCAGTTCCCTCAAGCCCCGAATGATTATCCAAGCCTGCAGAATAGTTTAATCCTTCTTTAGTGCCTTCCTGTCTCTAGGCATAGCTTTAAGGGAAGTGGGGACTATGGAAAAAGAGGGGAAACTACTCATATCTCCCATGATTGGATCTGCCTACATTTTTCTTAACACTAAAACCAGCCGTGCAAGAGGAAGTATTGCACATTTCTTCTGCACCATTTCCTTGACAGACATTGCCTCCTAAAGTTGCTACTAGCTATGGGGGAGGAGGAATGGGATCCATATTATACCATATATATTTTTTCTCTTCAAAGAATAATCGCAACTTAGGAGGCAAGGAAATGGTATGGAGGAACAGGTTACACAGTAGCCTCCATGTTTTTAAATCAAGCATCTTCTGTGCAGTCTTTGGAAGAGCTCACAGGGAATTTCTGTTTGAGAGGGACGTGGTGACTCTAAATAGTCTTACCTAGAAAATGCTCTGATGCTAAGTAGATGCACAACCTGAGACCCGCAGCCCCAGAGCATTGTTCTGTGGGCCAGTTTTGCATCAGGCCTTCAGAGGCAGCTGCTGGCCCAATCTGCACTGCACTAGAGCACCCTTCTCAAGATGGCTGGCAGAAGCCATCTTAGAGGGATCCACTGGGGGCTTCTAAGATCAGCTAGCAGAAGGGTCCAGTAATGCCCTCTCCTAGAGCATTAAAGCTGATGCACCCCAGCTGGGGGCTTCAATCTGAGCAGTTTGTCTGCAGTGTGGAGACTAACGCTGGTCAGTCGGGTGCTCCGTCTCTGTCTGCTTGGTCTTGCCTTGTGGCTTCTGACTCCTTCTCTGATCTTGACTGTATTTCTGCCTGGCCTCAGAGGAGCCCAATTGACCATGATCCATGGTGTTACAGCAGCATTTCTGATGTCTATGTTGCCCTCTACTCATGCTGTCTGGTAAAGCCTACAAAGCTCCTTCTGCAATGTTCAGTGGTGGTATTAGCACCACAGGAGCCTCTGCTGGTAGGGCTCCCCTCTTCCCTTTCCCACCGTGGCAGAAAGTATTGTTGCTTGTTCTGTAACATACACAGAGTCCTGGAATATCCCTGCAGAGGTAGCTCATTTCACATATTGGAAGCAGCACCTTCACACACTCACCAACAACAAACCTGCGAGGTAGGTGAGACTGAGAAAAATAACGGGCCCCAGGTCACCCAATGAGTCTTGTGTCAGAGTCGGCATGTGAAATTGGATCTCCCCGATCTGACCAACATCCCGCCCCAAAGGTAGTCAGCCCTGAAGTCAATTATATTTAGCTCCTTTAAGCATCCTGCCATAGGGCCAGTCATAGTGCAGGTAATGGTAGTTTTTAACCTGAGATGAGGTATGTAAATATTCTAAATAAACAAATACAACCTATTTTAAAAGAAAGATCCCATTATTTGAATGGAAATGGCCACAATACAAATTAAAAGCCTTTTAAAAATGCCTGTGTGGAGTGAAATAGGTGGGGGGGGGCAGGGGGAGTTCCTCCCTAGCTACAGTCCTGCAAACGCCACACTTGCTTGGCTGTGTGAACTGAAGTGTCCTGGAATAATTAAGAATATTTGATTTTGACAGTGAAATTCGTTGTATAGATCTGCAGATAGGAAGAGCCCCTGTCCATTTTCATCGAGGCTGGCAGTCCTGTGCTTGACCATTCATCAGAATGTCTTCATTTAACCCCAATAAATGGAAATCTTATTTCAGCCTGGCCAGCCAAGGAAGGAACTGAGTGGAAGATTTACTGAGTCATTACCTTAGGCGTAGATTTAAATGAAATTTACTGGCTTGGTAGATGGTTCCAGGGCTGTGGGCCTAGAGGTCCTGCTGTATATCATATGTGCCAGTTTCTTGGAGGAGATGCTTTAATAGGGATTCACTTTGTGTTTTTGTGTGTTGCTTTTGTGTGTTTGCTGGTTTCTTCTAAGTTGGTGCTTGTCAAGCCTTGTTAGAGCAAACCTCCCCAAGTGAAAACAAACCCCCAAATTACTGGGTGTTGCAAACATCATCATATTTCCACCAATGGATATAGCCTGTCTTTGGTTCCAACGATGACGAAACATGACAGAAATTATCCCACCTCTTTGACAGCCAAATTAAACCATATCATTGATGGGTCACTCTGGATTTTGTGCCGTTCCTCACTTGCGATTAACTGAAGAATTATTTTTATAGTTAGCAAGTTTTCCCTAATATTATGCTTAAAGTTTGCATTCTGCAGATTTAAATTTTATTTTTTCTTCTCTTTGGTGAATAGGGCAGGCTGTCGTTCTCTCTCATTTCTGACATCCACGTTTACAATGTTTGACAGCTGTCAACACAGATCACCCTCAAAGGACAGACAATACCTCAGTCAGATGTTCCATGACTTGTGTAACAGAGGCTAGCTCTGGAATCTCTCCCAAATATATATTTATTTATACTCCACCTTTTCACTGGGACTCAAAGAGGATTACACAGTATAGGATTAATGGTAGGGACTCTCAACGAATGATACAATAGGGCATAGATAGCAGAAATCCAGACACAAACGTCAATCCAAATACAGAGTCTAAACAATGTTGAAACAAAACACAAGCAATCTGACATTAAATGGCATGGAAACTAAACAGTAGGAGCCTACCTAGATGGACAGACTGTGGAGTATAGTCTACAGTCCCTTTATCACAAGCATCACTCTGGGCCATTTCCTCACAGCACAGCTCTATTGCCTGTGTGAAAAAGCTCTCCTGAATAATTCAGTTCTGCTTCATTTGTGGAAAGCCAGCAGAGTGGGATGTTTTCTGACCTCCTTAGGCAGGCCATTCTGTAAAGTGGGGGCTACCATGGAGTAAGTGTTTGTGTGGGCAGCTGCTGATTTTGCCCATTTGCAGGGTGCAACCTGTAGAAGCCCCTGTTCAGATGAGTGAAGCTGCCATGGCGGAGCATAGGAGACCCCTGCTTTTATTTAGTTTTAAACCTGCAGCTTTTATAGTTGTCTAAAACATGGCTGTCACTGAAACAATTTTACTCATGCTGGCCATTCACACACAGGAATAATGTCTGGATTTGTCCCCTTTGTGTGCTAGTCTACTTTTGTCCAACGCTAACATGCCATCATGGAGATGAAGAACGAATGAAGCTGTACTTGTTGAACATCTGCCTGTCAGGCTGCCATTAATAGCACAAAGCATCAGGGTGGCTAGCCATTTTTTTAAAAAAATCATGTATAAATTTATTTCCCAAATAAAATATATGGAAAATAACGTTTAAACACACACAAACATTTTGCTCTTGCATAATAAAAGCATTGGTCTGTGTGTAAGGAGAGGAAAAGGTTACAAACACTCTTCCTCAGCACCTCTTGCCTGTTAAATGAACAGCCCTGTGAAGGCAGCCACCTTGTGTCTGAGGAGATAAGGCAAGGTATAAGTATTTAAAATGAATAAGTAAAACCCTCATGTTCTTATCCTGTCATCCCTCCAAGAAGCTCAGGCAGCGTATATGGTTCTCCCCTTCACATTTTGTCCTAACAATCTATGAGGTCAGCTTGAGAGAAGAGGGTGCCAGGCCGAAGGTCACCCAGAGAGCTTCAAGAATGATCTTGGGCTTGTAACACTCTAACCTCTGCCCCTCACTGGCTCTCTATTCTGATGGCACATCTCCTGCACTCTATCTATCTTGGCTCAGAGACACGCATACCACCCCGACTGAAATAAAGATGGATATTGTGTTTACTGAGCCTGGCTCAAACAGTCTAGCTGTCCAATTTGTGAGTGTACAACTTCTCTTTCTCTTTTCAGGTACTAGTAAGGGTGTTTCCAGCCTGATCCGCCCTGCTCTTCTGGCAGTGCCATTTCCCCCTCCTCCATGAGGTAACTGTGAGCAAGCAAATGGAAATGATGGACAATACATCAATGGAGCTGAACTTGCCCACCAAAGTGAAGGAACTGGCCCTCAATGAGACAGCAGCACCCACTTCTCCAGGAGGAGATGATGCCAAAAAGAAGATTAAAAAGGAACTGCCTGACCGAGGCACTTGGAAAGGCAGATTTGACTTCCTGCTCTCTTGCATAGGGTATGCCATTGGCTTGGGTAACGTCTGGCGTTTCCCATATCTCTGTGGCAAGAATGGAGGAGGTGAGATGGGCCGGTTACAGAATTGCTGTTTCTTCATACCAGAGTGCATGCAGGGGGTGAACTCTGCTTTTAGAGTGCCTGTTCCCTTGGTGTCTCTTGATCATAGCACTTGTAAAATCTACCAAGGAGGGACTGTGGCTCTGTAGAAGAGCCCCTGCTTTGCCTGCAGAAGGACACGGGTTCCACCTCTGGCATCTCCAGGTAAAAGAACCAGGCAGTAGGTAGTGTGGAAGACCTCTGCCTGAGACCCCGGAGAGCTTCTGCCAGTCTGAGCAGACCGTACTCACCTGGATGGACTAGTGGTCTAAGGCAGCTTCATATGTGCCATTCGTGTACTGTGTTCGTTAGCTGTGCAGTTTTAAAGACAGCATTATTAACAATGATTAATTGCTTGCCGATAGAAATGCGATACCCAAAACAACTTACTATATTTCAAAATAAGTAAATGCAACTCATTCACCCATCCATCCATCCGTACCCCGCCTTTCCACATCGTTCAAGGGGGCTTACAAAATAATTTTAAAAATTTCCCAATTAAAACCAAGATAAAATCTCTCTCTCCCCCCCACTTAAAAGATACCTGTCCTTCACACCCCTCAAAAGTCTTGGCAAATAAGCTTGCCTTGCAGAACCTCCTGAATAGTTCCCAGGAGGAGGCTCCCTTCATCTCCCCAGGGAGCCCATTTCACGGAGCAGGGGCCACGAAGGAAAAGATCAGGGCTCTGGGTGATGATAGGCAGCTTCCCCAAGTGGTGGGACAGCCAACAAACGGCTCCCTGAGGATTGTTGCCTTGGGACATAGGGAAGGAGACGGTCCTTCAAATATGTGGATCCCAGGTCATGAAGGCTTTAAAGGTCATGGTCAGTGCATTAAATTGAACTCAGGAAAAATCTTTCAGAAATCATTTGGGCTCTCGTTTTTTTTAGGCAAGCCATTCCCCAGAGCTGCTGTGTGTTTACGGGAGTCGGGTTGGCTCCATGGTGAACTTGTGAAGGAAGTAATGTTTAGAGTGACCTTTAGCCCCCTGACTGTAGACTCAAAGCACTGGTTTGGAACTAAGATGACACAGCTGGAGGCTTGGATAATGAAATATAGAGCTGGGCGTCATATTCATGGTACCCAACTCCAAAACTTAGGGCAATCTCATTCAGCACGAGAGAGAGTGCCCTGTGGCACTCTACAAAACCCAACTGAGATGATTCCACACGTCTAGTGAAGATTCACTAGCCATTCCCACGTAGCCTTAAAGGGACAGCCCACTCACCGAATGCTGGCGGCTTTCCCCCTTCACTCCAGACATTTCCATTTTCATAATGGTCACAGGCTAATTGGCTTCCATTTTGGGGGCATCTTTTGGGGGGGCACAGGAAAGCACGTTCCCAGAAAAGGCAACGAAAAAATGGAAGCCAAACAGCCTGCAACCGTTTTAAAACCAGAGACATCTGGAGTGAAGACAGAGAAGAATGAAACTGCCCTTAACTCCAACTCCATATTCAAGCTGGTGGACAAGAATGGAGTGGTTAACTGTGTCAAAGGCTGCTGAAAGACCTAACAGAATCAACAGGGAAGATTGTCTCCTGTCCAAGTTTAAGGCCATTAGAACCATAAAATATCAAAACCAATTAAAAACAGCAAAGCAAAAGAGAGAATCAAATTAATCAGTCATCATGATGCTTATTGGAAGAAATGGGTTTTCCAGCAGCTTGGTAAATGGTGCCAGAAATGGCTGCAATATGGGGATAGTAACATTGATGTACCTTATGGCTGCTGAAAACCCTTTAAATGCTTTAAAGACTAAACAATAAGACTCATTATGTCTTCTGGTGGATTTTCCTTGGCAAAGAACTGCAAAAGGTGGATGCCACCATAGAAAAACCCCTACCATGTGCTCCCAGATCTCATCTCAGGGAAATGGGGAGTCAGGCAGCACAATCAGATCTTGAAGGATGGGAAGGAACATACAGAGAAGGTGTTCCTATTATTTATTATTTATTTATTCAATTTATATACCGCCCATCCCAGGGGCTCTGGGCGGTGAACAGTTAAAATTGATAAAAACAAAAACTAAAATCAATATACAAATAATAAAACAAATTAACAAAGTGCAGTGGTGGGGAGAACCTTCCCCACCCCAAAGGTGGGAGGCCGACATGGCACCGCCCCCTTCAACTGATTTCCATGCCCTAAACAAAATAGGGACTGGCTACACTTTTAAAATCCACTGAGCAAGCTTGCAATTTCTGTGCCTTCCTCCTGGTCCTCTCAGCCATCCTCTTCCCCATCATTGTGGCTAGTAGCCGTGCCATCCTAGGCACAGAAGACTGTGGCTTTGCTTAGGATGCCCCTGTAAGTGTCTAATTCTGCCCCCAGAGAGCAGGTGAGTGAAAGGACTGGTGGACGGATGGAGTAAAAGGTGCAGAGGTTTCCGTAGAGCATCTCCAAGCTGAAGACAAAACAGTGATGCTTGTACATCCATGTGAGGATCGCAGCAGGTCGGCGATTCCATGTTGACTGAGGTCCAGGGAGTGGTTGTGAATTGGAACTTTGCCTGATACCAAATTCCACAAACTGTTTTTGGAGCAGCTTCAAGGCTTGGGAACCAAGACAGAGATACAGCCAAAGGGATAGCACCTACGTTTGTTAAACATTCAGGGAAGACTTGCTTGCCCATAGCTCTATGAGATGCTTACCAAAATGCTAAGCATCTAAAATCGTGTTGCCAGATTACAATCCAGATTACAATCCAAAGGTCCTACTTATTGTTCTTAGGGGCCAAACAAGCTGAGATAATTTTTCATAGGTTGGGTCTTGGTTTCCCAAGTCAACCTTCCCCCAAATGACTGTCATAGTAGTTGAGGCCAATCACAAAATGATGGGAGGTTCTAAGCAAAACATCTTCCTGTAACAGCGAGAGCTCCCTGCAGAAAGAAAGGTGATGCCTCCAGGGCTCTTTTGACATACCTCCTGTTCCACTGAGGCGGAGGAAAGCCAGGACAGGCTTTTTGCTTTCAGGAAAAGATGGTTTGAGAAAGAAGGATATGAGCACCCAGAAACACATTGACGGGTGCCACTGCTATGGCATTCATGGGCAGCATATTTTGAATCAATGTTCTATTGCATCCTCGCAGCAACCCAGTGATAGTAGCTTACTCAGGATTGGCTTGCAAGCTTTATGGCTGAGCAGGGCCCTTTTCACTCTACATACCTGCTTCCAGAACATCGCGAAACGCAGTGCAAAAAACGCGGAAGATAGTGTCTTCTCGTGAGAGTTTTGCATGACGTCGCACAAGTTTTGCACAACATCGCGCAAAACTCTCACGAGTCGCGAGAAGACGCTATCTTCCACGTTTTTTGCACTGCATTTCGTGATGTTCTGGAAGCAGGTACGTAGAGTGAAAAGGGCCCAGGTATTTGAATTCAAACCTCCCTGGTCCAAGTCCGAGTTTGATATGCGTTACACCCCACTGGATTAGACTTTAATGGGCCTTCACTTTTACAATCGAAAATTATTGTAATCTTTGACACTTTCGAGATGCTGTTTCCCAGTTGAGACTATAAGATAATTCTATGGAAATGAAAAGATCGTTTTATAACTTTTCCAGACTGGGTGCCTTTTTAAATATTCTACTCGATAAGTAAGCAGCCGTTGCTGTTTTAATTAGTAATCGTTACTGGAGTTACCATTTGCATTAATGGTAGCTGATTTAATTTTTTACATCAGTGCTTCCACAGACCAGTTCCTATTAGAGCCTTTGTTATGCTAAGCGTTGTCAGTTCTTCTTCGCTATTCAAAGAGAAGAGCTCATGAAACTGCAGAACTGGAAGGAATTCCAGGGTTGCAAAAGCTAACCTCTTCCATTTGAGATATGAATTATAAAATAAACAAAAAATAATTGTCTCAGACATTCAGCCACTTTCATCTAAAAGCCTCAGGGTCCCATAACCTTCTCAGGGCATCTTTGCTTTTCCTTCTTTCTCTCAAATTTGTGGCAGAACTGCCAAAGGGTATCTATGTGACGCCTGCTGCTTTTTTTATTTCTAGTAGAGCTCCTGTAACAGCAATATGGCAGGCAGAAATGTAATAGGCCCCATTTTTCCTTCATATAAGGATGAGGGGGAAATGCATCTGGTTAATGTCTGTCTGGTCACGTATCTGATTGATTTGCTAACTTGGTCATGGATGGCAGCACAAAAAAGGAGTTTGGGGGAGAATGGGCTTGAGGAGAGAAGTCCAAATAGTTTGCATGAACAGGGCCGGATCGAGGGGGGCAGGGGGGGTAGTCTGCCTCCGGCACCGCCAGGGAGGGGGCGCTGGGAGCAGCTGCCAGCTGCCGGGAGCGCACGGGCAGCAATGCGGGCAGCCTCGCAGCCCCCTGTCCTGCAGGGCAGGCGAATGGCGTGGGCGGCCTCGCAGTCCCCTGCACTGCCTTTTGCCTGCCCTACAGGACAGGGAGCATGCAGCAAGCCAGCCACCCCCTGTCCTGCAGGGCAGGCAAAAGGCAGCACAGGGGGTTGTGAGGCTGCCCACACCATTCGCCTGCAGGGAGGCAAATGGCACGGGTGGCTTCCCAGCGCCTCAAGCTGCCTCTGCTGCTCCGCCCTGTGTGATGACGTCACCAAAATGACATCATCACGCAGCGCCGGGAGCGCACACAGGTCAGACTAAGGTTGCCCTGGGCACTGGTAACCCTAGATCCGGCCCTGTGCATGAACATGCACATATTGTGTTCATGGGTGAGAAAGAAAAGCAAGCAAATTTTTTGTTTATTTACAACATTTCTACCCTACACACATTTCAGTTCATAAAAAGCATTTTCAAGGCAACTTCCCATAAAAATAATAAAATGTCACACAAAATTATAATAAACATCACATACAGTAAAGAGTCCAGTAGCACCTTTAAGACTAACCAACTTTATTGTAGCATAAGCTTTCAAGAACCACAACTCTCTTCGTCAGATACATCTGATGAAGAGAGTTGTGGTTCTTGAAAACTTATGCTACAATAGTTGGTTAGTCTCAAAGGTGTTACTGGACTCTTTACTATTTTGCAACTATAGACTAACATGGCTAACTCCTCTGAATCTATCACATACAGTGCAATCCTAATTTGGAGTAACTCTTTTTAGGATTACAGTGATAATGTGTATAAAGTACCATCAAGTCACAGCCAATTTATGGCAACCCCTGCCGGGGTTTTCAAGACAGGAGGTTAGAGGTAGTTTGCCATTGCCTGCCTCTGTGTAGCAGCCCTGGAATTTCTTGGTGGTTTCCCATCCAGGGGTGATCCTGCTTAGTTTCCACAATCTGACCAGATCAGGCCACCCTGGACCACCCAAGTCAGGGGTAAACAGCATATTACGACATACTAAGTCTAATAAGAGAGCAAAGCAAAAATGAAATAAAGTAGGTATGTCTTTCCATCAAAAACTCACATGAATACAGTGGATTCTGGTGTCTAAATATCTATTTTAAAAGACCAGTTGGCAATCACTGAGAAGAATATTTCACAGCCAGGGTGCCACCAGAGAAAAGGCCTTGTCTCTCTAATAGCCATCCACCTAATTTCTGAAAGCTGAGGCAGAGAAGGATGGAGCTGATCTTAAAGACCAGGCAAGTTCATAAGGGAGGAAATGGTTCTTTAGGTATGGAGGATGGATTAATGTGTGATATGGAAACAATGATACAGATTTCACAGATGTGTCATCATAATTCCCTTTTTCATGGCTCTGGGATTCCACATAAGGGGGGAGCTGCTTTATTTCCCCAACTGGGTAACAGGCACTCCCCGCCATGAGCTGTGGGACTTCCCCACACAAAACTGCACAAGAGGGAAAAGAATCACAGCTTTTTTTTTTTTTGCTTCATTGCTACATCTGCACTACACGCAAAATGGTTTGGAAAGAGGCAGAAAAGATGAGTCTGAGGAAACAGGCTCCGGGCTGTGGTTAATAACAGCGCATTTGTCTTGCAGAAAGATTGTATTACATTTGCAGCTCTATGAAACACTCCCTAGAAATGAATTGACTCCATCAACAATTATCTAGTGAGCACTGAGTACCATTCCTATTAATACCAAAGACAGAAAAACAGATCCAATTTTTTAAAAAATAACCCGCAGTATGCTTGAGGACCCAGGCAATAAAAACAGAACCAAATCACTTCAGTTTATTCCTTTTTTAAAAATACACCAACCACTAGAATAACTCCATTTTTTAATCAGATCAAAAGATAAACTGCCTGGAAAGACAGGGAAGGAAACCTTCAGAGGTCACAGAAAAGCTTCTTGCCGTGCTCATACGCTTCCCTTGTTCCTCTTTCCTTTCTTGTGCTTGGAGCTTGATTCAAAATTTCCTGGTTTGATCTCACTCCAATTCACCATGATGTCTGAATGCAGGAACTTTGGTGAACTGGAGCTTATTTACTGCTTACAAGCATCAAGGTTAAAACTGGGATTCTAAAACACTGTTTAGAATCTCTGTTTGTGGAGAATAAACAAACTCAAATTTGCTAAAGTGTCTGCTTAGAGAAATGACAGCAAATGGATCGAGATAGCAAGGGTCAAATCAATAGCTATACATGAAAGGATGTAGAAGAGGAATGTGCAAGCATGTCAACAAGTTGTGTTTGCGGCCAACGTTAACTCAGTTTGTTGTGATGGAGCCATAGATTTTAGCAGAACACAGAGGAGGTTTGAGAGGAGGGGAAAATAAGATATTTTGCAAAATATATTTTATAATTGGAAAGGTCTGGTATAAAGATACATTAACCATTTTGGAAGCTGGGCAGGTAATAGTTAATGCCTCTTTTAAGCGGTACTGCCTTTTTACCTCTTCCGAAAAGCTGTGGGCAGTTCTTCGACCGACATTCTTCCCTCCTTCCCCACAGGTGCCTTCCTGATCCCCTATTTTCTTACACTGGTGTTTGCTGGGATTCCGCTTTTCCTGTTGGAGACGGCACTTGGGCAGTATACCTCTGTTGGTGGACTCGGTGTCTGGAAACTTGCACCAATGTTTAAAGGTAATGTGAGTCCACTAAAGACAGCAGCAAGCGGATAGCCAGCAGCTGGTTTGTGTGCTTGTTTGCGTAGAGCCATAGAATACACTCAGCCCAGGCACAATGCAAAACCATGTTAATTGTGGTCAGTTTCTGAAATCGGGGGTCAGCTCACAGATGTTCACTAGTACAATCCTGGTTTTCCTTGACAATTGCTCGTTTCATTGCAGCTCCAGGGGAAAGGACAGGATTAAGCCAGGATGTTTATGGTCAATAAACCAACTTCAAACTTGTTTTGACATGCCTTAACTAACCATAGTTAGTAGGGTGGCCTGTGTATGGATGATCACATTAACCACGGTCATACAATATTTTATTTTATTTTATTTATTTTATTTATGTCATTTATAGTCTGCCTTTCTCACTGAGACTCAAGGTGGATTACACAGTACGAACTTAGTATAATCAGTATCAAGTACATTTCTATACAGTATCAAGGACATATCTGAACAGGCCTTGGAGTCCCTGCCAGTTCAATCCTCAGGAGAGTTGCACCTTTCAATATGTTTATTTAAAGTATTCGGACCCAAAGTAGGTCAGTAAAGTAAAGTCAATAGGCTTAGAACAAGGTTGCCAAGCCCCCGGTTGAGGCAGGGGATTCCCCCACCCCAAGCTCACTGCCCACTGCTGCGCCAAGTTGCAAGAGGGGGGAAATAAAAAAAATCACTGGCATCCAAAGCACAATGACATCATTTCTGGGGAAAACCTGGAAGTCACAAGGGTAGCTCTAGGAATCACTGGAAAGTCTATGGTTTTTACTTTCATGAGGATGCTGCCCACCCTGTCCTCACCCCAAACCTTCCTGCTGCTTGACAGGTTTGGCTCAGCAACCCTTGTCTAGAAGGGTGTTAACTCTGCTTAGAACTGTACCGTGCCTTTTAAGAGAGGTCTGGGAAAGGATTCTGGGAAACAAATGGTATTAGGAGCCTCGCATAGGAAATGGATCCTTGCTATTCCCCTTTTCCAAATAGGATAGGCTTTATTAGATGTACATCGAAGGGTCTACAAAGTGTCTGTACACTAATTAAAGGCCAAATGTTTGTGAAATGGTGTTTGTGAGGTCTGTGACTGGAGAGGCATCTGGGAGCAGTTTAGAATTAAAATAGAGTACTCCTTTACCTACTCCCAAATGTCCATTTCAGATTTTAAAAATTTGAATCTGGGATTTTAAAATTTCAGGGAGAAAAAAAGAATCCCCAAATTTTACAGCTAAAAATATTAAGGCTCTCTTATATTGAGTACTAACTTGCCAAATTCACACTTTAATCCGTTGTTTCTCTAAATCTTTAGCATTTTATAACTGGTAGCGCTGTACAGAACTCAAATTACTAGAACAGAAATTGCAGCTTTTTTGAAGAAATTTCCAGTTCGCTTCATGTGAGAGAAGACCAGATTCATTGCTTGTCTTGAGTTTGTTCTGCAGGATTTCAAAATGGACCCACAAAGGGACATCTGCTCCCTGTAACTCTTGCACCTCTGGGTGTGCCTTGACTCAGAGAGGAACCACAAGTGACGCCTGACACAGGTTGGACACTTGTCAGCTTCCCTCAAGTTTTGATGGGAAATGTAGGCATCCTAGCCTTGCAGCTTGGCTCTCTGAGGGAAGCTTGAGGGAAGCTGACAAGTGTCCAACCTGTGCCTTTCGTCACTTGTGGTTCCGCTCTCACTTGGCTTAACAATTAACCCTGAAATGAACCTTTCCACACCAATGCAATGTCATCAACCTTCTATGTCTTTCTCCTACCACCGGGACTACCAAGAAACTTGGAGAAAAATGTTTTTCCCTTTTAATAGAGGCTTCATGTGTGAAAAGGGACAACTGGATCTTTTCATGGCATGGTGCTAAATAACATCACCTGGGAAACAGCATCCCATTAAATTCTGTTAAAGGGGCAGGGCATTTTTTTTCTCCAGGGGCTAACTGTCTCTATTGCTCTCTTCCCTGTTTGTTGATTGGCACAAGCTTGTGTTATTTGGCATAATGCTTTCTAAACATCCTGTATTTCTTGTCTCTTAGGAGTGGGCCTGGCTGCAGCAGTTCTCGCCTTCTGGTTGAATATCTATTACATTGTCATTATTGCCTGGGCCCTGTATTACCTTTTCTACTCTTTCACTGTGGTGAGTGAAAGAAAATTGCACCAAACTACTGTTGCATGGTTGTGCCACTTCGTGAAATGAATGTTTTAATATTTGTATGGATAATAGAGATGACAGAGAGCTACTGTGGTAGAGTGGCTAGACTGTCACCCCAGGATCTGGGAGACCCAACTTTGAATCCTCCAACTCGGCCATGGAAGCTTGCTAGGTAACCTTGGACTAGTTACTCTCTCTCAGCTTAACCTACCTCACAAGGTTGTTGTTGTTGAGGATAAAATGGAGAAAGGGAGAGAAATGTTGAAATCTGCTTTGGGGAGAAAGGTGAGGTATATTTATTATAGTGCAGAATAGATGATATACACTCAGCTTAGGATGGCACCATAAATGAACGTCATGATTGACCGAGGTTTTGAACCCAGATGTCTGCAGTTCTGGACCTATAAATACTGGCAGTCTGTAAAGTTTATTCATAGCTTAATTTGACCAAAAGTGCATCAAGGTGGAGTTGCAGAACTCGTGTACTGGAATATCGGTGCATTGGTGGTGATGGAAAGAGTAGTCAAGTCATAGCTGACTTTTATGACAATCCCTGCTGGGGTTTTCAAGGCGAGAGACCAGCAGAAGTGGTTTGCCCTTGTCTGCCTCCACAACCCTGGTTTTCCTTGGAGCTCTCCAAATACTAACCAAGGCCGACCCTGATTAGCTTCCGAGATCTGATGAGACTGGGCTTGCCTGGGCTATCCAGGTCAGAGTATAGATGAATGATTTATTTATTAACTGGAAACAACCAATATCAGCTGTTGATAAAAGCCCTGATTGAGCATGCACACGAGGGAAAGAATATTCGTTGCTCTTGAGTGCAAGTGGAATGGGAGGTGGCGACGACAGAGGCTGCCACCCCTAAAATCCATCACCTGAGGCCAGAACCCCACTCTATCTTGTTATATCACCCATGCTGCCCCTTTCTTTTTTTAAAATGACCTAATGCACATCTATAATGAGATTTTGGGAATATATGCAATGATGTACTATTTATTTGACAAATAAACTGGCGAAAGACAAACAATTAATGAGATGAACTCACCTAAGTATTGGAGAGTCATATTAATGTTTCTCTTCAGCAAGGTGGACTCGAAGTATGCATCTTTTTAAAAAACAGAATATCGAGTCTCAGGGTGCTGGAAAACCCAGGGAAGCTGTTGGCAAGAATTGACCTCGTTGACTTTAAGTGTCTTTTTCCTTGAACAGGAGCTTTTCAGCCAAGGCTGGTCTACCTGTAATAAATTTCATCACAGCCGAGCCATTCTTATCAATATAAAGACTCCTTTAATGTACATGTCTCAGCAATCAATAGGACATAAAGGCATCTGTTTCTATTGTCCCTGTGGGAATCATTTCATTTGATTTAGACGCAGCTGCTCAGGGGTGGAATATATGCCCTGCTTACGTCCACGATAGGTCATTGTTTGAGTGTATTCCCAAGCATCAGTGAAACCTCTTGCCCATATATTCCATTGTTTAACATTTTCTGACTCATATGCCTATAGCCTCCTGACTAGCACCTGCATCTTCTATTGCTCTTCCGTGAAGAACAAATCAGTCGCTTGTATAGGTTTCATTTTGGTGACTGATTTGCACAGAACATCAGGATTTTTGCCCTCTGTTGAGCTCAGGACGGGTGGGTACCAAGACTTACAATAAAGCAACCTCTTCTATCTCCATTTCCTATGCCTCTATCAGTCTGCCATCTTCTGCCCTGTCCAGAACTGCTTGGTGACTAAGTCAGGAGAAGGTATCATATGAAAGCTGAGAGGCAAAACAAGCTGTTTTTGGGGAAACTTGCCTTAGGAAAAGAGCACCACAAAACCTCATTCTGGGAAAGAACATGACTTTCTGCTGCATAAGTGAGTCTATCGAGTGTTGTGGCATCAGAAACCATCAGACAAATCTCTTCCCAGGTGTAATTGGCATGCTTACATACCTAAGCCCTGACCTGGATAGCCCAGGGTCTCGTCAGGTCTCAGAAGCTAAGCAGGGTCGGCCTTGGTTAATAATTGGATGGGAGACCTCACCAGGAAAACCCCACCAGGAGTCGCCATAAGTCAACTATGACTTGAGGGCAAGATTTCATTCACATACCTAAAGTGGGTGTGATGTTTGGATAGGTGCATCTCTCTCCCATGCTTTTGTTTTAAACAGTAGAGGCATGGGGAAAAGGGCAGCTTAATTCTTTCCCCTCTGAATTTTTTTGGGCTCAGAATCACTTTGATTGGAAAAACGACCTGAAGGAAAAGGGTTAAGCAGCCCTTCCCCTTTTCCAGTCCTTCACTTACAGCGCAATCCTAAGAAGAGTTACTGAGTTGAAATCAGAGTTGAAATCAATGGGCTTAGACTGGAGTAACTCTTCTTAGGATTGCACTGTTAAACTCAGACCCAGCCCTTTGATTAAAAAAATTCTCAAAGGAAAGGTGCATACTACCGTACTGTCCATGTACTGTCTGCAGTCTATACCAGGTATTCCCTACTGAATTGTTTCTGGAATGCCCATCTGTTGCTTGTATTGAATTATACTGTGTAATTGCTGTAGGACCTGAGCTAGCAGAGTATGGAAAGAAGCAGATGTAGCGAGCAAAGAAACCAAAGGCTGGGCCAAGCCAGATGGGAAGGGAAGATGCAACCATTCTCTCTCTTTCAGAGCCCAGCTGTATAGACACATTTCCATATATACCACTGCCAACTTGCTGGGCATCTTGTCATTTCCAAATTTCAGGGTTGGTCTGGGATGGATGTGTCTTGCCAGGCTGCCCAGCAATTTGCTTTATGGCAGCATTACAGTGATTTTACAGCACTGTGATTCAGCAAGAGGCACAAAACTGTCAGTTGCTCTTTCATCTGAAGGACACCGGAAAAGTCTACATTTTCCCTTTGGATTTACAGATAATTTTCATAAAGATATAGGCTTGGATCCCACCTAAAACTCCCATGGATGAATTTCCATTTTCAGAGCATGACTTTCCTTCCTACTCTTCCTGCTGCAGCCCCCAATGTCACCCCAATGTTACTTATAGAGAACCCCAAGAATGGTTTGGGGGTATTGGAGATCTGCTCTGACAAGCGGTAATCAGCTAAAACCACCTCCTACTTTTGTGGCTGTGGAAATTTGAGGCAGGATCCAACCCACAACTCTTAGTACAGAAGTGTCTTATTTTTTGTTGTGCCTTCCTCACAAAACAATAGGAATGAGTATTACAAGAGGATGTAGGGTAAATCTATATCTGTAGATGGACAAGTGATGACAGATGAAAGAGCAGGCAAATAAGAGCTATTCTACGTGTCCAACCAGGTATTTCAAACTGGGAGATTTTGAGCTCTCTTTGGGATTGCACAGTGCCTGAGCCTTCGTGATAGTGAGAGCTGCCGACATTCTGAGAATGGCAAGTCCCCTGCTTCTTTACCACACACATGCCGTCTGAAGAACTGAGCTCTAGTCCAGGAAAGCTTATATTGGAGTAATGTTGTTAGTCTTATAGGTGCCCCATAACTCCTGTTTATTTTTGTCACAACAGGCAAATGCTGCTATCCCCTTTGGATTTTTAACAGTTGCATCAACACACAATCGATTCTAACGTGGACACATCTTATATAGCCAGGGAAAAAATCGTGCAATGGGAACTTACGTTTTTGTACATTTAGGCACATGGGGTTTCAGCTGTCCCTTAAAAATAAACAGATGAGAAAAAGAACTTCAAAAGAAATAGAAAATGAAGCAGAATACAACTTTTGTATCATATTTCTTCCTTCTTTCCATCAGTCCATCCTGATTTTCCTTCTCTGACACATTAGATTTTTTCGTCCCTTTCTGTTTATTGTTCCTTCCTTCCTTCCTTCCTTTAGAAACTTTAGAAAAAAGAACTTTAGAACTTTTCCTTTAGAAAAAGTTCCTGTTGGATAGGGGCGGGGATGCAGCACTTTATGAAGTGGGGGGGGGGGATGATCTTGGAATAAACAAGTGGAAATTCAGCCACTGAAGCAGATCTTGATGCTCCATACCTTTCTCTCCTCTCTCTAGGACCTGCCATGGCAGAACTGTGACAACAAATGGAACACAGCAAAATGCTTCTCCAACTACTCTCTGACTGACACCAGCAACCTGACCAGCGCTGTGACCGAGTTCTGGGAGTATGTCCCCCGCCTCAGTCAGGTTTCACCATCCTTGGGATCATCTCAACAGTGTGGGGCTGAGTTTGGGGGTGGGGGGAGAAGGTGGTGTGACCATCTTATTCATCGTACATAACAAACACACAGAGATACTTCCTTCCATATTGCTTCATACTCTAGTAGGGAGGTTGCTTAGGGAGCAACCCTAAGCAGGCCTACTCAGAAGTAAGGCCCATTTTGTTCAGTGGGGCTTACTGCCAAGTGGTTTAAGGACTGCTACTTTAATCCATATTTCTACTTCGTATTTGTGATAGGACAGATGAGAAGGGCATTCCAATTCTGAAAGGAGATTTGGGCTTTTGTTTAAATTAGTAAACAACAACAACATTTTATTTATATACCGCCCTTCAGGACAACTTAATGCCCACTTAGAGCGGTTTACAAAGTGTGTTATTATTATCCTCACAACAATCACCCTGTGAGGTGGGTGGAGCTGAGAGAACTCTGAGAAGCTGTGACTGTCCCAAGGCCACCAAGCGGGCTTCAAGCGGAGGAGTTAGGAATCAAACCCGGTTCTCCACATTAGAGTCCTGCCGCTCTTATCTACTACACCAAACTGGCTCTTGCCATTGCCTTTGGTGGGTTTCCCTTTCTCCTTCCTTGTGTAGGTTTTGGAGGATGGGAGAGCATTCTCATGAGCTAACATCATGACCTAGTTGGAAGAAAGATGGTGGTTGTGCTGCAGGATGTGGCTTTGTTTCTCATCTCTTGCTACAAAATGCAAGAGGGATATTTGGCAGAGTGGGGCATTCCTGCTGCTTGAACACAGCTTGGAGCAGAGGGTGGCTTATAATTGCTTCCATTCTGTCTGAGTGCTGCAGAAGAGTTGGAGAAAGCACTCTGCTATTGGCTTTAGCAACCACTTCTGAGGACTGACATCTTCTGGTCTACAGAAGGAGCCATTGGGAAGAGGCAAATGTGTCTCCGCCAGCTTGTGCCTGCTTGTGCATGAACCCAGAAGTTTAGCATGACCAAGAGATGGAAGCTGTATGTGGACTCTTAAAAATACGAGTCATCCTGTTTATACTGCAGTAAGGGGCTGCTGGAAGTTGCTTTTCCCTTCTTACATTTTGCAAGATCTCCCCTGATGTAATCAGACCTTGAGTATCACTTGTATGTATGTACATTCTGGGTCACTTAAATGTTACTTCCATCAGGAGTTCTCCACGGAGCCAACACAGGCTTGCACAGTCACACAACAGCTTTGAGAAATGACTCACAAAAAAAGGAGAGCCCAAATGGGCTCAGAAAGCTGCTGTGGGGAGAGGGAGAGATCCTGCCTTTTTTGACCCCTTGCAAAAAGAGTGAGGGGGGGGGAAGAGTTTCTCATTTTCTTTGCTCCATGTGGAGGTATTTTGTGCCCCTGAAACAGTAGAAATGGGAAAAACTGTCCCCCGCCCTTCACCGTTTTTGCACGAGGGAAAAAAGTTTGGGAGAAAGGCAGGAACTGTACTTACCCTAGCGGCAGCTTTCCAAATCTATTTGGACTCCCCCTTTTTATTAATGCAAGCCATTCTCCAAAGCTGTTGTGTGTCTGTGTGAGCCCCGATTGGCTTCATGGAGGAAGTAACATTTAGAGTGACCCTTTGTCTGGAGCTTCAGATTGATATGTTGAGGTCAGGGGTTGCAATCCATCCTTTCCATCCCATGCATTCATGTCCTCTGATGTGCCATAGGAACATGTCTATAGAATATATGTGACTTGGGGTGTGTTTGGTGGTCATTTCTCTACCTGACCTTTCTAATGGGCAAACAGAGAAGGATCTCATGGTCAGAAGCTTCACTGCTGTCCTTCAGAATCTCACACTGTGTTGATCTTCTCCCATCCCTGGGGAGGTGAGGTAGCCACATCTACTCACATGGGGAGGGGGCATGCCTGCCGCTTGTCATTTAGTGCTCCACTGAACAGCTGTCCTGCCCTGGCTGCCATTTGAGCCCTGCAAGCCACCTTCTCAGGCTGTGTGCACTGCTTGCCCACGACCACAGCCTCTTTAGTCATCTTTGTCAGTTTGTAGCTGATGTTTGTCAATAGACCCAAGTCCTCTTCAAATGTTACAATCCAAGAGCCTGCCAACCATGCATATTGAGTGTGTGCTGCTACCCATGGTTCCTGGTTGCTGTGTGGTCTAAAAGGGGGAATGGATGGATATTGCGTGGTTGTACAGCCTCTGTATACTTGACACAAAATCCTAAATTTTTCAAGGTTCTTGTTTGCATGTATTGAAGTTGAAAAGCCACACATTCAGACAACACAATCACTGTGTTTATTGAAAGCATCCATGTACAGTTGCTGGCCTGCTGGGATGCACAATCATACCTTCTGAAAAGAGCCTTTTGCCGTTGGCCTTTGCTGTCTGCACAACCATCCACCACCAGGATACATTTTCCTGCGCTCTCCTACCCCTTTCCCTCAATCAGGCCATGAGGCAAGGCCTTGAGTATTCACTGTTGTGTTATTAGAAGTCTTTCCATTCCCTTTCACTGGGCCCAGTGAACCCTACGGCTGCCTTTAAAGTTTGCTTTTTCTGTATTCAGGTTTCCTGTCCTGACATTGCTCACAGCCGTTGTTGTAACTTGTAATTGTAAGTATTCCGCCTCAGTGGAGCTCCGTTGTTCTGATTTCCTTTTCTCTTGCCCCTCTCTTTCAGGAGAAATATGCATCAGATCTCTGGAGGTCTGGGAGAGCCGGGCAATATTCGCTGGCCTCTGGCAGGCACGCTTGCATTATCTTGGGTTTTGGTATATTTTTCCATTTGGAAGGGTGTTGAGTGGACTGGAAAGGTACTCTATGTGAATAGTATTTTCCAATAATATCTTTGATTGCTGTATTCATCCTGTAGTTTTTTGCCTGAATGAATATCATTAGGGTTTTTACATTTCAGGGCAGAATTGTGGCATGTGGCATATACAGTTTTTGATATATATTTTTTAGCTTTCACAGTAGCAAAGTTGTCACACTTTCCTTTGTTGGGAACATTTTCTTTCCTAAACTGAACAAAGTGATTTAAACCAAAACAAGCATTTGTGGGCTTTTCAAGGCTTCAAAGTAAAAACTGATTTAGGGATTTCAGTGCAAGTTATTTGTAAGGCACAAAATAATTGCTGTTTGATTTAAAGGCTGCTTTTGCTATTAAATAGGCCTGAAACAATCTGAAGAACTGTTCACGTTTCAAGTACCATATTATGACAGTGAAATTTGTACTTGAAATCGGGTGTAGGAAATTCAATGAAATTTGTCATTAAAATTTGAGACGTCCTTGTTTTAATTAATATTAATAATAGATAATATTAATGGAGTGTCACAATATGATAATATTAACATAGAATACAGGTTAGCCCAATCTCTTCGGATCTTGGAAGCAAACTTGGTTGGCCTTGGTTAGTACTTGGATGAGAGACCACCAAGGAATTCCTGAGTCACTACTAGAGGTGGGCACAAACCATGAAAAAAATGAACCGTGCAGTTTGTGGTTCGTGGCGTTTTCATGAACCAGGAACCACGAACTTCCATGAACTGGGGCAAGTTCACAAACCGGTTAGTGGTTCGTGGGGCTCGGAGCGGCTCGGAGCGGCTTGGATGGCCAGCCGGGAACTCCTGGCTAGCCAGCCAAGCTCTGCTGTTTAAATGATCAGCTGCTTGTCGGGGATCTCCCCGACAAGCAGCTGATCCACAGGTTTAAATGCCCCTTTCCCTGCCACTTTGCAGCAGCACACAAAGGGGCAGGGCTTTTTTTCAGCTGGAATGCGGTGGAATGGAGTTCCGGAACCTCTTTAAAATGGTCACATGGCTGGTGGCCCCACCCCCTGATCTCCAGACAGATGGGAGTTCAGATTGCCCTCCTTGCCGCTCCAGTGGCACGGAGGGCAATCTAAACTCCCCTCTATCTGGAGATCAGGGGGCGGGGCCACCAGCCATGTGACCATTTTCTCCAAGAGCAACCCACTGAGTTCCACCACCTCTTTTCCTAGAAAAAAAGCCAGGGAAAGGGGCATTGGTGTTAAAACGAACCAAATGAACCAAACGAACCAGCAGACCAGTTCGTGGAAGTTCGTGGAAATGAGCTTCCACGAACTGCTAATTTGCAAACTACGAACTGGGCCAGTTCATGGGTTTTTTTGGTTTGTATTCTGGTTCGTGCCCATCTCTAGTCACTACACAGTGGCAATCAATGGTAAACCACTCCTTGCCTTGAGCCAGTTTGCTGTAGTAGTTTAAAGCAGCAGGACTCTAATCTGGAGAACCGGGTTTGATTCCCTACTCCATCACTTGAAGCCAGCTGAGTGACCTTGGATCAGTCACAGCTTCTCAAAACTCTCTCAGCCCCACCCCCCTCACAGGGTGATTGTTGTGGGAATAATAATAATATTCTTTGTAAACCGCTCTGAGTGGGTGTTAAATCATCCTGAAGGGCGGTATAGAAATCAAATGTTGTTGTTGTCGTTGTCATCATTGTCATCGTCATCATCATCATCATCAAAACCCTGTACACACAAACACACTCACACAGAAAATATTACATTCCCTTGGGAAAATACTCTCAGCATTTCAGAAACACATGACTACTTTCAGATACCATCAAGTAATGATTGCTGCTTCAGCTACTACATCAATTGCGAATGCTGACACAGAACGTAACTAGTCAGAGAATATACACCATCAAAATTCCTTGCCAGGAGGGGAGGAGAGGGGATTTGTTTCAGGCCTTCATTTAAACTAACTTCCAAATTCTTTCCCTTTCTTGCATAGGTGGTGTATTTCTCAGCCACCTACCCTTACCTCATGTTGTTTATCCTGTTCTTTCGTGGGGTCACCTTGCCAGGAGCCAAGGAAGGAATCCTCTTTTACATCACTCCCAATTTTAGCAAACTCTCTGAGTCTGAGGTTTGTATTCCCTTCTGATTCTCTACAACAGTGGAGGTAATTAAGGCTGCAGACAGCCTTTTATCCTAGCAATCCCCATTCCCAGCCTCCACTCCCCGCCACCATTCACTTGGCTGGCGGGGGGCAGGGGAATGGGCCTCCCAGGGTGTGCTCACAGCTCTGCCCAGTGAGTCACTCCCAGGAGTGATGTCATCATGGATGGCCCTGGGAGTGCTCCCTTGCTTCATGCTGGGCCAATCTGAGCCCCAAATGTGTTAGCTGTCAGACCTGCCCACACGTTAATAGAAGGCTTATGAATATGGCACTACCATAAGCCCCTCTCTTTATGTGTTTAAACACAGAAATACTGCCTATCAAGGTAGGAAATGGTTGCCAGCTCCCAGCCAGGAGCTGGAAAATTACTGGCATGTGAGTCACCAGCGCGAGACTAGCTTTCAGCTCCACACCCCCAGAGATGTGTAAAGATCTTAAGACAATAGGGTCTTCCAGGAGTTCCTGAATTAATCACCTCCACACCCCGTTGATCTCTTATCCACTCTCCCATTCTGGGGTATTCAGTGCTCTGATAGCCGCTCCCATCCTGCCATTGAGGGTCATCAGTCATCATTGATAAGTTTAGTTTCGCTTAATCAAAACTTTCCAGTGCTTTGTCTCATCCTGGAGATGGCCAATAAATTACTGTTTTGGGCAGAAGATGAAATCCTGCACCAGGGTACTTTCCACAGTATAATTGGGCTACCCTTCCACCATAATTGTGTACATGCCTTCGGATCCAGCATCCACCCTCAGACCCCCATCTGACCCTCTCATTTACCTGCCACAAAGAGCTGGTTGCTCAGTGCTCTCCCTCTCAGACTCCCTCTTCTCTTCTGGATTGGTAACTATCACACGACCCTACAATGCTCTCCAATTTTCCTCCCTGTTTCTCTAGTTAGCTCTGGGAGTGTGCTGCGTGATTTGTGTGTAGGGCTGCCAATCCCTTGCCTGGGGTGGGGAATCCCCTGTTCCCACCTCTACCCCCTGACCCCACTTACCTGGCCAGTGGGGGGGCATGCCCCCAGAGCACCCCCAGGCAGTACAGTGCACCCCCACACTCCACCGTGGCATCTCCATGCCCCGCAGTGGGCCCATTTTGGGCCGAATTGGGCCCGCGGGGGGGGGGGGGATTCAGCCCTTCGGCGAGCATGGGAGTGCACGCCGGGCCACTCTTTGACTCGTGTGATGACATCACTTCCCAGAAATGATGTCATCATCCATGCCAGGAGCACGTATGCACGTGGAGGGTGAGTGCTGGGTTCTCAGTCCCCTTTTTAATAGAACATCTGCTGGTTTATTAAAACAGTGCTCTAGAGGAACAATCCCTGTATATACAAGTGGAGATTTCATTCATTATCCCCTATTGCTGTCTCTTCTTGAACGCTAATTTCCGCTAAACTTGCAAAAAGGCCCCTGTTTGGGTAACAAACAGGCCGAATCAGGCCAGTGCAAATTGTGGGAGCACTCCCAGGGTTTGCGTGATGATGTCACTCCCAGAAGTGACATCATTGTGTCGCACAGGAGCGTGTGGGTAGGAATATTCGGAAGGTAAGTGTTGGCTACCCATCCTTCCTGCTGGGAGGGGAAGGAGACCTGGCAATCCTATCCCAGACTCCTCCTCATTCAGGCAGTCAGATGATCCCAGGTTATCAGCCTGATGTCCAACTAAAGAGATCAGACCTGTTGCTCTCCTTCAATGTTGTAAACGTGCTGCTGAAGGAAGATACTACAATCTTCCTCTGTAATATCCAACTATAAGCCATCCCAGAACACTTTCCTGTTCTTTGGCCTGAGAGGCTGATTTTTAAAAACTCTACATATCAAGTATTTCTTGCTATGGAGACTATCCCTTTTATTTTATTTTATTTTATTTTATTTTATTTTATTTTATTTTATTTTATTTTATTTTATTTTATTTTATTTTATTGGTGTGCAGTCACACTTCTCCATATGCTACAACAGCCCAAGTTTCAGTAGCCTGAAAAAGGTGTTCTGCACAATGCAGGACTCTTGAAAGAAGTTATGACCGCATCATTGCCTCCTGTGGGAGAGCTTAGGTATTGTAGGGTGCTTTGGAACTGGACTAGAGAGGGGTTTCATGTTCTCACACAATGATCAAGGACCAAATAGGATGAACCATTCCCATGTCACATAGTGAACGTTTGAAAATCTCTGACTTAGTAGACTATGTTGAGACATTTGCTTCTCTTACAGGTCTGGATGGATGCAGCCACGCAGATCTTCTTCTCCTATGGTCTAGGACTGGGGTCTCTGATCGCCTTGGGAAGCTATAACACTTTTCACAACAACGTCTACAGGTTTGTATTGTGTACCTTAATGTTCTTGAGTTATGATTTATAGAACTTCTATAGTGCTTCAGAAGGTTCAAACTACTTCACTCACTCAAGCAAAATTTGAACCTGGTGCTTCCTGATTGGTAGACTAAAGAACAATCTGCAGATCAAAAAGTCCTCATGTTTGGTGATGGATAACTTGAGAGCTCTGCATCAGAGTTTGCCTCCCACAGGGCTTTTTTTCTGGGAAAATAGGTGGTGGAAGTCAGTGGGTTGCCCTCGGAGAAAATGGTCACATGGCTGGTGGCCCCACCCCCTGATCTCCAGACAGAGGGGAGTTTAGATTGCCCTCTGCGCCACTTGGCAGTGTGGAGGGCAATCTGAACTCCCCTCTGTCTGGAGATCAGGGGGTGGGGCCACCAGCCATGTGACCATTTTTAAGAGGTTCCGGAACTCCGTTCCCCCGCATTCCAGCTGAAAAAAAGCCCTGGCCTCCCAGAGTTTTGTGCCTTCCAGACTCAGGCATGCCCCCGTCTTCTTGCTACCGTGGAACTGCTATTGGTTCCATTTAATAACTTACATGCAGCTGCCTAAGCAACATGATTTTGCAAACAGAGCAAACAGCA
Source organism: Eublepharis macularius (assembly GCF_028583425.1). NCBI lineage: Eukaryota > Metazoa > Chordata > Lepidosauria > Squamata > Eublepharidae > Eublepharis > Eublepharis macularius. Next base: position 22,708,211 of record NC_072798.1, read on the forward strand.
GCTCCGTTTGGGAAATGAAGACACAAAAATGGTGGTGGGGGGTGGGGCTGAAGTTGTTGTGGTCTTGAGGAGAAAAGGGCTGGCATGAACCTTGGAGGCACAAAACTCCCATTGAACAGCTGATGCAAAATCCTCACGTTGTTCACCAACAAACATAGACTTTTTAACATGCTCATCTGCCATTCTACCAGCTGACTGCACATGAGGGATATTCTGGAAGCAACCAGGCTTTTAAACCAACTCCTATCCTTAAAATTTAATAAACCTTTCAAAAAGGCAATAATTGTTTGCCACAACTCCAGATGGGTATTTGATAATTTACTTTTAATCCTCAAGGCAATTTGGAACTGCCTTACCTTCTCCTAAGAGATTTTTACAAAAATCTACAATATTGAAATATTAGTAAAATAGGATAACATTTAAATTTGTAGATCAGCTTGGAGATTTCCAATCTAGAGGCAATTTAGAATACAATTGATTAAAAAAATGGGAAATTGGATGTCATGCCATATCAACAACAACAACAATAACAACAGAGTGCTTATAAACTGAACTTCTGGACAGATTAGTGCCATACTCAGAACAGTGAACCAAGTCAGTGTTATTATTATCCCCTCAATACAACTGGGGAGCTGGGGCTGAGAGGAGTGGCTTATCCAAGTCCACCTACTTAGCTCATGGCAGTAAGGGGAGTTGAACTAACAGAGTGCTGATTCACAACCACTGTGCTGCAGCAGCTCATATCATACTGCAGGGCTAGTAGGTCCCCTTGCTTTGAAACCAGGAGGTGGGAGGACTTCTGGCTGGGGGAGTTGCCACTTTGCATGCATGCTTTGTTTGCTCTGGTTTGTATGCTCCTCCATTTGCATGCATCCTCCATTTGCTCAGTTCCGCTGAGCCCCCATCACTTCCTGTTTAAACTGGAAGTGATGTCATGGGGAGCTTGTGAGCATGCACATGCCATTTCACCATGTGCTCCAGTTAGCCTCTCCATACCTCCCCCCTCACTGAGTAGATGAGTGGTAGTGGGGGATGGCAGCTGAGGCCAGGTAATCCTCCATTCCCCGTGGGGGGCTGGCATCCCTAAACCCAAATCAGGAGGAGAGAAAGTGAAGCAAAGTAGCAGCCCAGAAAAATGGCAGCCTAGTACCAGAGAGGAGGGGAGTCAAGTCGCATCTCTGGTGCTTATCAGGGAGCAGGAAGGGGATGTTAAGTAATGACTCACTTGAGAAAACTTGGGAGATGGGTGAAAAATCCAGGAAGTGGATGTAACAATGAGGAAGTGGTTAAAAGGCAGAGTCAGGGGAACTAGCGAAGAAAGATCCTATTTGCTAGCAGTGATAGGAGTCTATAGGGCCGCCAGTTCTGGATTAAGACATTCCTGGAGATTTGGGGGGTAGAGCCAGGGGAGGGTGTGGTTTTAGGAAGGGAGAGACCTCAGCAGGATATAATGCCACAGAGTTCACATCCCAAAGCCACCATTTTTCTCTAGGGGAACTGATCTTTGTTGCCTGGAGATCAGCTGTAATTCCAGATCTCCAGCCACCAACTGGAGGTTGGCGACCCTAGGAAGAAGAAGAAAGCTACAGAATGCTAAAATATGGAGGTGCAGCAATCCCTTCCTGAGGCATGGACCAAACAAGACACATACATGTCTTTAATGCAAATAAGCCTCCTCATTGTAGCAAGGTCCTAGGCCCGATGACTTTCAGGGTAACTTATTCCATGAAAAACCAGACTCCTCCATGTTGTGTAGCCGGATGGAATTCCCTCACTGGAGATGATGCCCCTGATGAGGAAACTTCATGCTGACAGCTAAACTAGATGTCATAGTGTCCTTATGGCTGTCACAAATACACAATGGGCTGAGGTGCTCTTGTCCCCCGATCTGTGCCCAGGAGCGGCACCAGGGTTTTCGGCACCTGTGGCCGGCCAGCGGGTCGGGCGCCCGCACGCCCATGCCCGCACACACACAACAGCCTGTGTGATGGCGTCACGTGTGATGTAATCACAGGCGCGCACAAGCCAGCCCGATTGCTATGGTGGGCAGCTGGGACAGTGCACAGGTGGCCTTCCAGCTCTCCCGCTCAGTTGCCCTGCGCCACCCCAGACGCCTTCCTGTGGCTGCTGCGCCTGGCCGGGGGCGTGTGCTGGAAGTGGTGGCAGCGTGGGGCAAGAGAGCTGAGAGGCTGCAGCTCTGTGGCACGCGCTCCCGCCCCCAGCACCTCCTCCGGCACCCCCTCCAACACCCCGCGCCCTGAGGCAACCACCTACCTGGCCTCAATGGGCACGCCGGCCCTGTCTGTGCCTTATCAAGTGCCAAAATGGCCACACACACATTATGGCCTCTTCTGCACATGAAAAGGTGCTCCAAGGGAAACGAGAGCCTTACTCATTTTAAACTTACTTTAAAATGGTGGTGGTGTCTCCGTGGCAACCATGAGGATGCTGTCATGTCTAGTTAGGCCCTACATCACTTGGCATTCAAGACATAAAAGACAATAGTACATTTCAAAAAGGTTTTATATGCTAAGGGTAAAAATTCATGTTCGAAGCTAGAGCCGAGAAGCAACGGTGCCTTTGGCCTCCATCATCCCCCAGCACAAGATGTCTATCACAGAGCCAAAGGAAGAGGAACACAGAGATGCAAATCTACCCAACAGCAAAAGAGGTTCTCCTAGCCATTGGAAAAGAAGGACCCTTTTTCATATTGGCAACCAGTTTGCCACAAACAGTGTCCAGTCCATGCAATTGACTGCTGTATGAGAAACTGCCCACAACAGTCAGGGCTTTGACATCTGTCCTCATTATTATGTGGCATTGGCAGCCGTCCTGCTTTCTTGCCTCTGGCCTTATTTCCTGTTTCCAAACTTCTCTAGAGTTTTCTCTGCATTATCTTTTTTAAAAAATGGATAGCATCTTCCTTAGGGGCCACGGAGCATGTGATGCTCCTTTGGAAATGGTTTTTTGCTGCCTTCAGCTTTTTCATAAGCATGATGTGTCCCCAGAGAGAGTTGAAGAGGCTTTAAACATTCACAAGGAAAACCTTTTAAACCCTTTCTAGTTCTTAGTCCATTAACAAGTAACTTAGGCCTTGCTTGTGAACGTCAAGCTTCATTTGGGACTCTTCCAGTGCAATCCTAAACAGAGTTACACTCTTCTAAGTTCATATACATAAATGGGCCTAGAAGGGAGTAACTCTATTTAGAATGGCTGTTTATCCAACCATGGGGAAGCAATTTCTGGTGGCAACTGGTCTATGGCATGAACATTTGAATCAGACCTATATTTTTGCTCTCTTTCCCCCTGCTCTTACTCCTCCTTCTCCATGCAGGCTCATGACAATCTTTTGTTCTTTCCTTTTATCGACATCTCAAAATAGCTAAACATTTTTCATGATATGAAGAACACAGATTTTTTTTAAGGGCAGAAAACTCTCTTATACCTAGTCAAACTATTGGCCTATCAGTATTGCCTACTCTGATTGGCAGTGACTTTTTGGTCTCTAGGGCAAAGAAAAGTCTTTCCCAGCACCTACAACCTGAGTTCCTCAAAGAGATCCTCCCTCTCTTAGAACTAAGGGTCCCATTTTCCCGGTGGGGGTGGGGGAATCTCCTGCCCCCACATCTGTTGCCCACTGCCACTCTGAATGGTGGTAGGAGAAATTTTTTTTAAAATCCTACCATGTTGCGTGCAGTGTCACATCACTTCCAGTAAAAAAAATGGAAGTGACATAGGGTAGCTCTAGGAATCACTGGATACTCTATGGTTTTAAACAGAGCGTTGATTCCTAGAGCTACATATGCCATTTCTGATTTTTTATTGGAAGTGACATGACACTGCAGCTGACTTTGCCCCTCCATATCCCTACCAGGCACTGCCTGGCAACCCTACTTAGAATACTAGGGCTGCCCACTGAAGTTTATTTGCAGTAGACTCGGCAGTCAACATGAAAATCTTCACACTTGCAAAATTAACTTAGGGAGCTCACTGTCACAGAATGTAGTGAGGGTTACTAGTTTAAATGGCTTTGAGCAATAGAGGGAAAAGCTATATAGATATAAAAAGCTATTAGCTGTTATGGCTGAATGAAGTTTGTGAATCATTGCCAAGGGTCACCAGCATAATGCAGTAATCTACATGCATGGACCATGGTGCAGCAAGTATGCAGCTGGCTGCAATATTTACAGGACTGAAAAGGAGCAACAAAACATGCAATAAGTTGGAACCCTCTCTCTTCACAGAAGGGCTAAAGCAAACCCTTTTACTTTAGAAAAGATGAGCATGGTGGAGGCATGGAAGATCATGCACGGTGGAGAAAGTGGATTCTGAGTGCTTCTTCCTATCTTCCTAAGTTCTAAAATAATGAGACAAAATCTTTGATTTGCAGTAGATCCAGGACAAGCTCTACCTGCAACCCATAACAATTAGCTTGGGGAATGTTCTGCCTCCACATGGCCATAGCTTAGGTGGCTTTAAAAGAGAGGAGGAACATTCATGTCCATCAGTGGCTATTATCCACAGAAATAAGGTTACTAGATGGAACCTACAAGGGAGGGCTTAATTTCTGTCCATGGCTTTGTGCTTCTTATAGTTGTTCACTGTAGTAAATAAAGATGCTAGACTTGATGACTCTTGACTCAGTAGGGTTCCTTTTTGTTTTGAGAAATAGTTGCAGAAACCCATGCAACAATGGTTTTAACAGCAGAATCTGAGTCCAGTGGCACCTTAGGTGCATATGTGAGACATGTCTATGCGCCTACCCTGATTATTACTGGTACTCTGCTATTAACTGTCTTAGCATTTCCTTAATAGATACTCTTCACCTCTGTCCCATGGACTATTCTGAATGGCTCGTGGGGTGGAAAATGTGGGAGTCTTCCTTCTTTGTTACTTTCCACTTCTCTTTTCCAGGGACTCCATCATTGTTTGTGGTATAAATTCCACCACAAGCATATTTGCAGGCTTTGTGATTTTTTCTATCGTTGGATTCATGGCACACATCACCAAGAAGTCCATATCTGAGCTGGCCTCCTCAGGTAAGCAGATGCTGCCATTGAAATGTCCAACTGTAGGGCAAATTTGGCCCAGGAATTTTATTAAATTGCTAACCTTCTGCACCAAGAATAGCGGCATTGTGTGACCTGTGTGAGCTCAATAGCAAGCCATCATGCTGGCCATGAAGACTTTTTGTCAGCAGTGTAATGAGAGTTCTGGGCCTCTCAGATGCCCCGTTCTGACCATGGCTACAGCACATGGATAGAAGCAGCTTCAGCCTTCCCCCTGCACCATTTTTACTTCTTGAAATTATGGCCACTATTAGCTCTGGTAGGGAAACTTATGTGTAGTCATTATTACACATAAATTTCCTGCTGGAGCAAATAGTGGCTCCTGGGAACCATTTCAAGAAGTAAAAGTGGTGCCGGGGGGTGGGGGGAGGCTGAAGCTGCTTCTATCCATGTGCTGTGGTCATGATCAGAATGGAGCATCTGAGAGGGCCAGAACTCCTGTCGCACATGTCTTACAAAATCCTCAGGGCAGTTTCAATGACTTTGTATCATGAGAATTGGCCCATATTTGCATTTCTCTTATTTTGCATGATGCTCATATTTTGCTGTTCTGCTTAATGTACTGTATTTGCTACAGGTGGGGAGGGGAAGGAACTAGGCTTTGCACAATGAAAATCTCCTGCAACCATCTTGGTCCCTTCAGAGATAACAGGCATTATTCTTGCAATTTTAAGCATATCTTTGCAACCCCCAGAGGCAGAAGCTTGCTTCTTTTTCAAAACATGGGGATTTCAAGAAGCTGACTGCCTGCTACCACACTGGTGATTTTTGCTCCTGCGGAATGACACAGCCATAGTCCCTAGTCACAAACTGTAAGCTATTTTCAAAACTTAAAATGGCCCCCTAGAGGCAGTCGCTCGCCCCTTTGGAGAAACATACTCATTGGTCAAGCACATCCAGAAAGTCCCAGGTTTGGTCCTTGGCATCTCCAACTAAAATGGTGATAGGAAATACCTTTTTCTGATGGAGATCCTGGGCAGCAGCTGTCAGTGAGAGTAGGAGGTACTGTAATATAAGGGCCATTTCATATGTTCAGCATACAGGAATACTGTGTGTTTCCTCCACAGGGCCAAATAGCATCTCCAGGGTTGGGGAGTGAATACCTGAAGCTGTGTTATACTGAGTCAAACCATTAGTCTGTCCAGCTCAGTATAATCTACTCTGACTGGTGATGGCGTTAGAGTTACAGATTGAGGCCTTCCACATCACGTACTGCAATGTAGTAAGAAAACAGATCAACAAAGCCAGAATGATACCAAGGGATGACCTGCTACAAGATAAGCCCAATCAGAACAACAACAGAACACCACGGGCAAATCCACACGCCCTCGGCGCATCCCAGCGTTGCGCTAAATGTTCGCTAAACACTCGGAAGTATAGCATCTTTCTAGCATGATTTCAGAAATCGGGCTAGAAAGACACTATAATTCTGGGTGTTTAGCGAACATTTAGCTCAACGCCGGGACACGCCGAGGGTGTATGGATTTGCCCCACTAGTAGTCACATACAGCTCCCAGCTCCAACCAGTTCAACACATCATCAGCCTAGGTTGGACAATGATACTGCTCACTCACAGGCATCAGGAGGCAAATCTTTTCTTTCCCACAGATAGCCCCCAATCTTAAACAACTCCTCACGTGCAACAATGTACATCCCAACATGGACACAAACTCTTTGACCAGGGCCTGCAATAAACCAAGATGCCAACTCTGCTCCCATATTCACTCCAACAACACAATCACTGGACCTAACAGCACCAGCTATACCATCTCAGAGCGGAACTACAAGTGACAAAAGGCACAGATTGGACACTTGTCAGCTTCCCTCAAGTTTTGATGGGAAATGTAGGCATCCTAGTCTTGCAGCTTGGCTCTCTAACTGCTGTCCAATGGACTTTTCAACTGTCACTTGTCCAACATTCGGCCAAGCTGCCTACATTTCCCATCAAAACTTGAGGGAAGCTGACAAGTGTCCAATCTGTGCCTTTTGTCACTTGTAGTTCCGCTCTCAGGCTCATTCACTTGTTCATCTTCCAACATTATATGTGCCATCACGTGCCAGCAATGCCTTTCAACTCTCTATATTGGACAAACAAGTCAGTCTCTTCACAAAATAATGAATGAACATTAATGATAATGATAATGATAATGATAATGATAATGATAATGATAATGATAATGATAATGATAATGATAATGATAATGATAATGATAATGATAATGATATAAAAAACATTTGATTTATATACTGCCCTTCAGGATGACTTAACACCCACTCAGAACGGTTTACAAAGTATATCATTATTATCCCCCCAAAACAACAATCACCCTGTGAGGTGGGTGGGGCTGAGAGAGCTCCTAGAAGCTGTGATTCACCCAAGGTCACCCAGCTGGCTTCAAGTGGAGGAGTGGGGAATCAAACCTGGTTCTCCAGATTAGAGTCCTGCACTCTTAACCACTGCACCAAACTGGCTCTCTGATATAAAAAATCACGACATTCAAAAAACCGTGGGAGAACATTTTGATCTGCAAGGACATCCCATCACTGACTTAAGAGTAGCAGTTCTAAAGCAGAGAAACTTCAAATGAAAATTACAATGTGAGATTGCTGAAATTGAGTTTGTTTGCATATTTGGAACAATGGATCCCCCACTGGGATCCATTGGGACATAGGATTTTTTCACATTATAGATACTAATTTTCTGCACTTCACACCCAGGCTCTGTCAAGCTAACTACAACATGTATTATTGCCATCTTCCCGACATTCTAATTTATAATAATCCTCCAACCCTCTGCCTGGATTACGAAGACCCCTCCCTTTTCCCATTCCTTGTATCTGACAAAAGGAGCTCAGACTTTCAAAAGCTCATACTCTGGAGATCTACTTGGTCTTTAAGGTGCTACTGGACCCAAATCTTGCTCTTCTACTATAGATCAACACGGCTACCCACCTGAAACTATCTCCATAATCCTTTTAACTGGAGATGCTGGGGATTGAACCTGAGACCTTCTGAATGTTTGTAAATTTGGAACAATAGATCCCCCATTGGGATCCATTGGGACATAGGATTTTTTCCCCACATTATAGATGCCTTCTCCTCAGCCTGTGCTGTGCCCTGATCTGAATCCACACGGGCATTGCAAATAAAAACGCACTGGAAATCTGTCCCTGGGTCCCCAGCATCTGGCCTAGGTTGACCCTGAACTCAGGAGTCTGAACATCACAGGACAGGTTTAGTGAGTGGGCGGGAGACAGCAGGTCTCTAGGTAGCCTAGGAAACAGAAGTATTTCTGTATTTGGATTTCTATCTCTAGAGTTCAGGTAGGCTATAGTTGAACATAAATAAATAACACCCAGCTGCAAATACTTGCTTTTAGATCAGAAGGAGATAATAAACATATAATAGAAATCTTGTCTGACAACCCAAAGAGTCTCATGAAATTTAAAGCATTCATACTGGAAAAATAATGTATGAAAGGGGTTTTGTAAAAATTACATTAGATACAATACAAAAATGTCCTTATTCGTTCTTTATTGAAAATTCGTGTTGTTGTGCCAATAAAACCTATTTTGTAATGATATTGAAAGCTCGTATTGAAAAAAATTCATTTTGTGCCTTCCTTCCCTCCATCTTATCAAAAAAGGGCACACGTTCACTTCTTCAAGCTCCATTGTGTACGAAAAGACACAGAAGTACTCTTCCCTTCCCCCGTACTCCCTTTCCAGCTGCATATTTTTCATACCTTTTCCCTAATTCCTCTTCAACCCAGCGGCATTCAACAGCAAGCGTCGGCTACTACAGTCCACTAGAAGGGTCAACATGTAGGGGTGTTGAGAGGGGGTTACTGGGGAACTGGTCACTCTGGGGTCCAGGGTTCTGGGCAACTCACATAATATACTTTCATATAATATTGGGGGGAGCAGAGGGAACTTGTGTCTGGGGGTTTGTGGTGACTTTTGACAGCTCTGTCTGCATGAGGCCTATCCTAGCCTAAGAAGTATTTTTAAAAACTGAACTGTCTTCCCATAGTATATTAAGGGAAGAGTGAGTATGTTTACTTTTTCTTTTTTTCTTTTTTTTTTTTTTAAGAAAAAGGACATTCCAGGGAGTCAGACATATATGGAAGACCTTCTAGAAGCAAAGCTGTTCTTTAATTACAAGAAGGGGATAGGCTGCAGAAAAGTTGTACTCCAGCTTGGATTTTTTTCTCTGTATTATTTAATGTTCATATTTGATAGGTTTTATCTAAATTATTCCTTCTGTTATGCCCTGCGGTTTCATTACTCTTGTTGCTTGCATGGGTTGTTCATATTATTAACTTTGTTGTTTTTTAAAAATGTTTTTTGAAGTTACCTTGGAAATGTTACTCATGGAAGGCAGCGGAGAAATGTTTTAAACAAATACATGGTGGTGGAAAGTGCCAACAAGTCGTAGCTGATTTATGGCAACCCCTGCTGGGATTTTCTAGGCATGGGACTAACAGGTGGTTTGCCATTGCCTGACTCTGCATAGTGACCCTGGTCTTCCTTGGAGGTGTCCCATCCAGTTACTAACCAAGGCCAACCCTGTTTAGCTTCTAAGATCTGGTCAGGCTTGCCTGGGCTATCCAGGTCAGGGCAAATGAATATATAAACGTATACATACATTAAAGGAGAGGGCGGAGCTTTCAAAACCAGCATGACCTAAAAGAGATCTTGTTATCTGCTTGTTTGTTTAAAGGTGTAGGGACAGAGTCCATTTAAATCCTACTGATCTCTGATATTGTCAAAGGCTTTCACGGCCGGAGAACAATGGTTGTTGTGGATTTTCCGGGCTGTATAGCCGTGGTCTTGGCATTGTAGTTCCTGATGTTTCGCCAGCAGCTGTGACTGGCATCTTCAGAGGTGTAGCACCAAAAGACAGAGATCTCTCAGTGTCACAACAATAGTGTCACTGAGAGATCTCTGTCTTTTGGTGCTACACCTCTGAAGATGCCAGTCACAGCTGCTGGCGAAACGTCAGGAACTACAATGCCAAGACCACAGCTATACAGCCCGGAAAATCCACAACAACCATCTATCTCTAACTCAATTCCTTTGTTTGCAAATGTTACCTAACTCTATTACACCTGCAAATCCAAAGCAAGTTGCCAAGTAAAGCAGTAATTGTTCTATGCATTTTAAATGCCTACAGGTCCAGGACTGGCCTTCCTTGCCTACCCACAAGTTGTCACTCAGCTGCCCATGTCACCTCTCTGGTCTATTCTGTTCTTCTCCATGTTAGTGATGCTTGGACTGGACAGCCAGGTAAGACATTTTAAAAGCAACCTCTCTGAGAGTGACCAGGGGCAAGAACCAAAGATGTGATTCCTATTGAGTTCTCCTCTGGACAGAAGTTCCGTCACATAGATGGCTTTAAGTTCTTCCTTCACTATAAAAAGAATCCTTTTGCGCTGATTTTGGAAGGGTAGGCAACTGGCATTCCTGAGGCTCATTATGGCCTACAGTCATTTCCTGTCTGTTCCCCAGCATTATTCTGATCTCAAGAAGACCTTTATTATGCAGCTTTGCCACTTTCTCTGTTTTAATCCCTCTTGTGATGAACTAGAGAGTTCTTGTGAGAGCCCTCTCCTTAATGTACACATCAACCATTCACTTCCATTTGACTGCCTTTTTGCTCATGCACAAGACGGGCATCTAAAAGGAGAGAACTTCAGAAGACTCCCTCCTTTTGGCTTGTCGCTTGGATTTTATGTGGCTCGCAAATCCCGTTTGAAAAATAAAAATAGCCCTCAATTTAAAAATTAAAATCATAAAACAAACGGGCCCGGGAGAAGAGATGTAAGTGGGCAGAGAGAAGAATAGATTAGAATCCAGAATTTTAAAAATACTGAACTTGGAAATGAAAGCAATACACTCAAAAACAAAATCGGAACGAAACCCTCTCATAAATGGAAGAAAATATTTAAGTTTGGAAATATAGTGGTGGGGAAAGGATAGGGCCAACTGAATGGAAGAGGTACCATTGGATTATACCCATCCCTCTTTCTGGCTCTTCAACCTGGCTCCTCGGTGTGTAATCTGGGACACTGGAAAAGGGTAGATGGCAGAAGAATCTATGGAACTAGGGCTGCCATTGTGGTCCCATTTTCCCTCTGTATCTGGGTTCACAGCATCCTCAAAGGGCTGTTAATAAACAATATAAAATAATGAAGGCCTTGGACAATGTGCTTGAACTGAAAAGTTTAAAGGATGTTCTTGTTTCAGACAAGAGCTGTTTCTTTTAAGTCTCATGGAGATGGATTTCTATAGGTTGAATTCCCCTCTGAAATCTGCCACCTGGAGCTATTGCTGTTATCACGCAGTGGGTCCCTCTAGGTTCAGTCCTTCATATCTCCTGCAAAAAGAATGTCTTGGGTAGAAGGTGCTGCAAAACATTTTTCTTTACCTGAAACCTGGGCGATCGGTTGCCAGTCAGTACAGACAATACAGAGGTAGATGTACCAATTAGGGCTGTGCACAGGAAAAAAAATTTGGTTGATTCAGTTTGGTAACACTGAACTGGGGGGGGGGATCAGAATTTGGGGAATGCCAAATTTATTCTCTAATTCAGTAATACAGAGCAAATTGTTTCCTACAGGAAACTCAGTTTGGACATTTCCAGAGGCTAACCCTCTCTCTGCAAAGAGAAAAAAAACCCCAGTGAGTCTACAACTCTCAATCCAGGCAGCAGCCAGAAATCCACTCCACTCACTGGCCAGCAGAATCCAGTCGCAGTCCAAAGCAGTTCAGGAGAGAAAGCCAACAGCAGCAAGCAGACAGTGTGTCTCAATCTCCAGGCCAGAGCAAAATGGAGGCTGATTGAGGCAAGCCTTCTAGTTTAATTCCTTGCAGCAGTTTTTAAAAGGCATTCTCCTTCTTGGAGCCAGTTTGGTGTAGTAGTTAAGAGTGCGGGACTCTAATCTGGAGAACTGGGTTTAATTCCCTACTCCTCCACTTGAAGCCAGCTGGGTGACTTTGGGTCAGTCACAGCTCTCCTGAGCTCTCTCAGCCCCACCTACCTCACAGGGTGTTTGTTGTTGTGGTGATAATAATGACATACTTTGTAAACCGCTCTGAGTGGGTATTAAGTCATCCTGAAGGGCGGTATATAAATCGAATGTTGTTGTTGTTGTTATTGAGAATCCCATTGGCCAGAAAAGGAGAGCTGCTGCAAGGACTGGCTACTCACACTCCCTCCTCCCTTCCCCCTCCCCCTCCTGCCTCTGACTCACTCCCCTTCTCCTCCCTAATCTGGGCCGTTTTCACACATCTTACCGGTTCCGGTATGTCACGCAAAGCTCCTGCAAGGTCAGCAACTTCCACGCGCGATTTCCTGATTCTCATGAGAAATAGCGCAGGAAGATGCTGTCCTTGCGGGAGCTTTGTATGACGTGCCGAAGCCGGTAAGACATGTGAAAATGGCCCTGGTAAGAAAAGGTGGAAAGCAGTGTTTCTTTGCTGTTCCTAAGCAAAGAAACGACGCTGCTGCGGTAATACCAAAGTTTACCGAATCAGGAAAAATTTGGTAATTTTACCGAATACTGATCCCGAATTGCACATCCCTAGGACCAATGACTGGTGGCAGTTGCTTCATGGGAAGATCAGTCAAATGCAATGTGTTAATTAAGAAATGATGAAAATTAGAATGGTGTAAACCACATCTCAGAGCTGCAGCAGAATCATATGATACCGCTCTTCCTGCGTTGGAGTATGCATGAGTAGGAGAACAATCAACTTTTTATTGCTGTTCTAGAGCTGGAGAAAACTGCTTGCATATAGACAATTAGCAGATCAGGCCAGGCTAAAACCCCTTCTACTAGATGTGCTTCTTTTCTATGTGCAGATAATTTTTTTCAGTCGAAAAGGGGATTTCAAAATGCAATTTACTACCTGCAGTTTGAAGGTATAATCCAGAAAAAAGGCACAATACACTTTCGCTGCACAGGTAGAGCAGCTTATACTGAATCAATGACAAAATTCCCTTCACTGTCAACATATTGCAACCAAGCTCTTAAAACAGAAAAAATAGTCTATTTTTCCTTGCTGCACGATGCACTTATTGCCCTGTCTTGGATATTTATAATTTATTGCTCCCAGGAGATGCAGTTGTGGTTGAATTTTACCTGGTTCTTAATTCAGATTCCTTTTTTTATAAATGGCACAAATGCTAACTCGACAACTCCATCATTCATTATTACTTCTATGCCTCCTAAACAGCTTTTTAAAAGCAGTTAATTTTACGTGATTTCCCCACACCACTTTTTCTCAAGGTGGCTGGCAGCAGATACTTTAAAGTGACGGCTCTCCCTACTCTATCAGACACTTCTAAAATTAATTACTTTTAGTGTTGCTTCTTAATAAACTTACACACAGACGTGCCCCAAAGGACTGTGGTGTTCAAGCGAGCTTTGAAGAGCAACATCTAAGAGCTGTCTGTAGTCTTCTCATCGAACATTCCGTATTACATATGTCACAAAGTCTTACAATGGAAGTTCTTCGGGTTAAGAATTTGGTGCCGTTCTCTTGACAAATTGTGGGGGGTAGAGGATGACAAGAAGCAGTGAAAACGTATTTAGTAAAGGAACATATAGTTTTAAAATTGTAGTGTAGGTTACATGTACAGACTGGCTATTTAATTCATGGGGAAATGTCCTGGTGGGGCGCTGCTCTGGAGGGTTACTAATGGCCAGCTGTGAACGCAGGCAAACACCAGCAACTCTGCCCGCATCTCAGGGGCTCCCTGACTCAGATCCTTCAGCAGCCGTAGGAATCGGTCTCAGCTCATCAAATGCCTCCTCCTGTGCTGCCACCAGTTTGTGGGAGCAAACAATGAGTGAGTTCACATTCATTGTAGGCACTACTGAACTGAGAGCCAAACTAGATCGGATGGCATCCCCAAGTCCACCACAGGGACACCTCCGCCATTTTAAGTATAAAATTCCCTCAGTTTACCAATGCCACAGAGGCCCAATCCTGATCAGGACAGCGGCAGGAAGACGATAGTGCCTGTTCCCTCAACCCTTGCGCAGTTTTCAAGAGCCAAGGGTTTGGGCCCTTAAAAATGGTTCATTGGGGGGACAGGGAATAGGAGCCCCTCCTCTCCATCCCGTGGTCTCAATCAGGATCAGCTCTTGTAACATTTGTAAACAGAGGGAATTTTATTCCTAAAATGGTTGCTGTGTTCCCAGGGGGACTCAGGGATTCCCTCATGTCTACTTTGGCTCTCTGTGGCCCCTGCAGTGCTAGTTTGTAATGCTGTAAGAGCTGCTCAGCGTGGCTTGTTTCAGGGCCATTTTAGCTTTCCAGTCCACCCCTGGTAGACTATATGCAGTGGTTGGGAGATGAGTGTTGTGTAATGGTTAGAGCATTAGATTAGAGCTGTGTTCAAATCCTCTCTCAGATGTGAAGCTCATTGGGCTCTGCCAATCATTTTCTCCCAGCCAAACCTCTCTTGTTTCGAGGATGGAAATGAGGAATGGGAACCAGGGGTGCTGCCATGAGATCAGGCAGAATAAAATGTCGTCACACAAACACGAAGGGCTCTATCTCAAAAGTGACTCGCAAACTGCAGTATCAAGGGATGACTTGCAGATGTGAATTTCAGTTCTTACACCTTCTTCTTCCAAGGAGGTCAAAGCAGCATACATCCCTCACCACCTCAGCTTTTACCTGCACAACAGCTCTATAAAGCAATTTTTTTTCTGAGAAAGTGTATGGCCCGTATTCATCTGGTAACGAATGAACAGGCACAGATCACCCACCCCAGAAGGAATTCTGAAGTCACCTTTTAACGTCAGAATTTGGAAAAGAGTCAGTTCACCTACCCACGTGCATGCAAATTCACACGAACACATGAAGCTGCCTTTGTACAGAATCAAACCATCAGTCCATCCAGATCAGTACTGGCTGTTTTCACATGTCTTACCGGCCGTGCACAATTGTGCAAAACTCCCGGAACGACGGCGTCTTCCTGATGCGATTTCCTGTCATGACTCCGGTTTGTGGCACAATTTGCGCCACAAACCAGAGTCATGATGGGAAATCGCGTCAGGAAGACGCCGTCGTTCCGGGAGTTTTGCACAATTGTGCATGGCCGGTTAAGACGTGTGAAAATGGCCATTGTCTACTCAGACTGGTGGCAGCTTTCCAAGGTTTCAGGCAGAGGTCTTTCACACCACCTACTACTGGATCCTTTTAGCTGGAGATTGAACCTGGGACCTTCTACCTGCTAAGCAGATGCTCTACCCCTGATCTACTGTCCCTCCAGGGAGTCATCCTCTGCTGGGTAATACAGAGATGTCCATGCTAGTGTGAACTTGAGGAGGGGGCCTTGGCTCAGTGGCAGAACATCTGCTTTGAATGCGGGTTCAATCCACGGCATCTCCAGTTAAAAAAGGACCAAGTTGTAGGTGACGTGAAAGACCTCTAGAATAACATTGGCTGATTCCACACACGTTGGATAATGCACTTTCAATGCACTTTATCAGTCGTTTGAAGTGGATTTTTTGTTCCACACACGAAAAAATCCATTCCAAATGATCTGTAAAGAGGATTGGAAGTGCATTATCCAACGTGTGCGGAATGTGTCAAAGTTAGCCTGATCCGTATCGCACTGATGCTTGAATGTGGGGGTAACTTGCAACCTTGGTTTTGCACATGTTTTTTATTAGTCCAGCAGAACACATCTCTAATCAGTGGTATTTCTTCCATATCACTGATAGAAACAGAAACTGGGGATGAAATTAAGCATTAATGAGTGGATATGGTATCATGATGATGACAGCAACAGCAGACATTCCTTAGGCAAACAAGATGCTGGTCTGTATTGGGAAAACAGTGGATGCAAAACAGGGGATAGGAAAATTTTCCAGGGAAGTATGGGTAAAAAGAAACAGTAGTTCAATAGGTAAGTTACTGATGATCCATTTCTTCCTGCAGTTTTGCACCGTGGAAGGCTTCATTACAGCTTTGATTGATGAGTTTCCACATTTGCTCCGGGCAAGGAAGAAAATTTTCATTGCTGTGGTCTGTTTTATCTCCTACCTCATTGGATTGTCTAACATCACTCAGGTAAACCCAAACTGTATTTCCTTTCTCTGTCAGGTTGCTGCAGCTGCAGCACTGAGTAAAGTGGATATCCAATATCCAAAGCTGATTATTATTAGATAGATGCAGGCAAAAACTAGACAGTCCCTGCCCCCAAGAAGCTTACAATCTGAAGTAGGCAATAGGGGGGGAAGCAGAGGGAGGGAAGAGAAAGACAAGAGTAGAAAGGAATGTCTGTAGGCTACAGCAACCACCTGTCTTTATAATTTGGTTATGGTAGGAAAGAAGGATTAAAGGTTTGTGTTAAAGGTCTGGAGGAAAAGATGGGTGAAAAGCTTTTTAGTGGCATCTTTCTGTCCATCTCGGCATATGTAATCATAGTGCAGAAAGCCCTGGAGATTCCAATATGAGGCATCACATTTATTTAACAGTTCTGTTGCTTGCTATTGCCTTTCTATGCATTTTGTCTTTGCATCAGACATTGCTAAATGACCACAAGCTCCTCTGTGTTTTCTGAATCAACAGTCTGAATTATCCAGAACGAGTGTACATCTTCCACTAGGCTTCTGTTACCAGGGACTGGAGATCCATGTCATCCACTCTGAATTTTTTGTAGGCTACAAAGAGCCTCAAGGGAACAGGCCCCTCACATTGGGGTGTCTTGTCCACTTCACCTGGTGATTGAATCTTTTCAGTCACAATGATTTCCTACATGGATACTACTTTCATATAGGAGGATTGTCTATGCCCTGTCCTGTATGACATGTGCAAGCATCTCTTTAGACACATGGAAATGTGTTAGGACTCCACAGCAAATGATGGCTTCCCACTAGGGCTTTTTTTCAGGGGGAATGTGGGGAAACGGAGTTCCGGCACCTCTTGAAAATACTCAGCAATAGTGCTTGAAAATAATATGATTTCAAAGAATCTCATGTTTTCTTCCTCGTTTCCCTCTTGTGAGTTCCGCCACCTCTTTTCCCAGAAAAAAACCCTGCTTCCCACCATATGTGCATGTGGCAACAAACAAACACGGGCAGTAGGGTTAGTGCCCGCAGTGCTCCAAAATTACAAATACAGTTCCGGGAGCAAAAGAAAATGACATCTTGCGTGTGTTGACGCATCATTAGTGCTCTATAAAAATATACCATCTTTGAACTGTATTAAATATACTTTATGAAGAAATGGTGCATCTCTTCTTTCCCACAAGTGTTTCTGAAATAAATAAGAAACCGTTCCTTGAAAGAAGGATTTGGGGGTAAACTAGATTCCATTCAGAGGGCATTGTGCGTGAAAAGTTTTGGCAGATTTGGCTATGTGTTACATTGATTGTGCATTGCTATTTGTTTTATGGATGCTTAAGTGTTGCATCGCTGCAACTTCATGCATTGTTAACTTGCTTGATTCTAAGGAAATAAGGCAGGTTATAAATATTTTGGATAAATACAATAAATGTATTGTCGAAGGCTTTCACGGCTGGAGAACGATGGTTGTTGTGGGTTTTCCGGGCTGTATTGCCGTGGTCTTGGCATTGTAGTTCCTGACGTTTCACCAGCAGCTGTGGCTGGCATCTTCAGAGGTGTAGCACCAAAAGATCTGTCTTTTGGTGCTACACCTCTGAAGATGCCAGCCACAGCTGCTGGCGAAACGTCAGGAACTACAATGCCAAGACCACGGCAATACAGCCCGGAAAACCCACAACAACAATACAATAAATGCCATGTGTACTCTTCAGATGTGAAAGTGTACATACAATGGGCTGGGTCCACACAAAATTTTCCAGTGACAGAATAACGCTTTCCTTCCTGCCCCCTCCTGCTGCAGCCCACCGTCTCCATTAAATGCTGCTGCTGGGGGACAGGAGACCCCAAAGAGTGACATAGGGAGTTGGTAGAAATTGGTAGAAATTGTCCATTTAGCATGGATCTAACACAATGTGTACAGAGTTTTCCTGAGTGCAAAATTGTCTCCTGTAAAAGAGCATGTAAAGCTATTTTGGATGTGGTTGAAACTCAGACCTTTGCTAATTGGATAGAGGATATGCGGGGAAATCAAGAAAAGCTTTTTTAGCCAGAAGTGATAACCAAATGCAACAAGCATTAATTCCTACCATAAGCTACAGAAGAAAGCCCTGAGGTCAAGACAAAGGAGAAAAGAATAAGGGAGGCTGCCTGAATCCCCCATGCACTTATGTTGCTTATCTCATTCACTTTTATGGGATTTCATCAGTTGAACTATTCACAAGATTTCAGGCCAAACTACCAACCAATCTGACCTCTTCAAACTCCTTTATCCCAGCCCCCTAAGATGTCTATTATGAATACACAGCAAGATCAGTCACGGCAATCAAATAGAAACCTTATCAGCAAGGGGTCTCTAACAGAATTCTCTGCACTCTCCCCGAACTGCCGTTCCAAGGTCCTTTGTGGGAAGCCAGTGCAATTAAACCAGCATAAAATGGATATAATTTCATAGCACAGATATGCCTGCTGTCAACCTGCTTATGAGACGATATTTCAGATCTCTCCTCTGCTCTGTGCTGAGATCTCTTTTAATGGGATTTTCTGTCTTCATTTGCCTAGATGCTCTCTAACTGCATTAAGGCCTTGCATTCTGTCCCCTCAGGGTGGCATCTATGTGTTCAAGCTGTTCGATTATTACTCTGCCAGCGGCATGTGTCTACTCTTCCTGGTCTTTTTTGAGACTATCTCTATTTCCTGGTGTTATGGTGAGTACAAATGATCTGTGGTCCATTTTTGTAAACATACAGTATTGCCTGGATTGGATTCCCGTGGACATTTAGGGATAGTCCATTGTGGCTCCTGGTAAACAGAACCAAGCCCCAAAGTGGTCAAGCTTTCCTTCCTGGCTTGTACAAAAGTTGGTGATCTGGGACTTGAGAATGGCTTTGCCAGACCTCTCTGGTGTCCAGCCTAGAATCTTCTTGGTGCATCATACCTTTGGTACAATGGTTTTACCAGTGAATCAGTAGCCTTTGGTACAATGGTTTTTCTCAATATCTCCTCTCCCTTCATATCCCAAGGTCTTAGTAACTACTTCTAGCCTGCCCTGGATCTGTGGAAGAAAGGACAGGTAGCCATACAAAAACATTTCTGGACTGTTTAATAGATACTTACTTATCATTGCAGGTGTGAACAAGTTCTATAAGAATATTGAAGAGATGATTGGTTATAAACCTTGCAGTTGGTGGAAGATCTGCTGGGTCTTCTTCACTCCTCTTGTCTGCCTGGTAAGGATGCATTAACCATTAGAATTACTTTGCAGAGTCAAACAAAAGTTCTGCTGTAGTCTGTTTTCAAGACTTACTGCTAGGGTTGCCAGGTGCCCGCCAGTGGCGGGCAAACTTTGGGGATTTACCCCCTTATCCGCTGATCACATCCCTGCACTCAGATTTGGCCCCAAACCGGCCAAATTGGAGCGTGGGAGTGTTCCTGCGGCCAGTACAATGACATCACTTACAGAAGTGATGTCGCCATGCACTTGGCATGGCGATGTCACTTCCGGAAGTGATGTCATCACGGCGCGCTTGTGCTAACACATGTACGCGAGGGGAACTTCCAGGCCCCTATCCTCCTGCTGAGTGGATAGAGGTGCCTGGCAACCCTACTTACTGCTCTGATTCCACAGGAAAGCAGAACATGACAGAGACAACCAATCACCTTTTAGCTTCCCAACATCTACTTAGTAGTAGATAAACGCTGCCTTCAAATATGGAAGTTTCATTCAGGGCCACCAAGGAGGGGATAGGGCTACAAAATTCTGGGGCCCCAAACTCCCTGTTATCTATGGAGTTGGGCAAAATATTGTGGGGGTTTAATAGCAGTATGCCCAGGGCTTTTTTTCAGGGGGAACGTGGGGGAACAGAGTTCCGGAACCTCTTTAAAATGGTCACATGGCTGGTGGCCCCGCCCCCTGATCTCCAGACAGAGGGGAGTTTAGATTGCCCGAGGGCAATCTAAACTCCCCTCTGTCTGGAGATCAGGGGGCGGGGCCACCAGCCATGTGACCATTTTCTCCGAAGGCAACCCATTGTTCCACCACCTCTTTTCCCAGAAAAAAGCTCTGAATATGCCAGTTCTAATCAAAGATCTTATTTGTGTTCTTTCTGAATGGGTTGGTGGTAGGAATCCTTATCTTGGGGCCACTGCGAGCAGCCCTCTTGGCAGCATTTTTGAGTATTGCATTCAGTAGCCCCTGAAAAGTACTTGTCTAAGGAACCGAACAAGTTATGGTTGAAGGAAAGTAGATGTTTAGAGTGGGAAATGTGGGTGGCTGGGTTAAGGGAAGTGGAAAAGGCATGTAGGGAGATTGCAGAAGAAAGGTTAGACTGCTTTTCTTTACATGCTTATGCTGAGCTGCAATTATTTCCCTCCCTCCCCCCCCCCTCTCTCTCTCTGACCCCCAGGGGGTTTTCTTCTTCAATGTGATTGAAATGACTCCCCTGAAAATGGGGAAATATGTCTATCCTGCATGGGGTCAAGGCATTGGCTGGCTCATGGCACTCTCTTCTATGGTCTTGATTCCAGGATATATGTTGTTCTTTTTTTTTACCACAAAGGGAACAATCAAACAGGTAAGATCATCTCTACAACTCCCTTTTTGTTGCTGTTTTTGAGTAGAACACAGCACAGGTAGGAAAAACAAACACTTGACCCAGACAAATACAAAGAATGGAAGCACATGACTTATGAAATATATCTGTTTCTGGACTGGATCGTTTCAGACTGCAATTTTGAAATTCTTGAAAACTCATGATTAAAGAGCAAGAGTCCAGTGGCACTTTAAAGAGCAACAAGATTTCCACAGTGTAAGCCTTTGAGTGTCAAAGCCCCCTTCTTGAGATACAAGTAACAATGGAGATCCCTGACTCCTTATAACCCGGACAGAAAGTGGGAGCGGTGTTGCAAAGAAGGGATTCGAGTTGTAAAGGTCCAATGCAAAATGTAATCAGCTTGATTAAAGCAGGGAAGAAATGCTTAGGGGCAGGGAATGTAGATAATTGCAGATAAATGCTTCATAACAGAGGATAATGTTATATGCAAGTTGGTGTAGTGGTTAAAAGCTGCAGGACCCTAATCTGGAGAATCGGGTTTGATTCCCCACTCCTCCACTTGAAGCCAGCTGGGTGACCTTGGGTTAGTTACAGATCTTCCAGAGCTCTCTCAGCCCCACCCACCTCACAGGGTGATAGTTGTGAGTTTAATAATAATAATATACTTTGTAAACCTCTCTGAATGGACATTAAGTTGTTCTGGGCGATATATAAATCAAATATTATTATTATTAATGTTATTATTACCTAGGTGTTTTTGCCTCATTCCCCTGTTCCCCCACCTCAGTAGTCCCTTTTGACCCCAAGGATGTTGATTCCCAGGGTCAAGAGGCCCACATTGACTAATAGCTGTTCAGGTTGGGGAGCTGCTCTGAGGAGAGGGAAGGGCACAATATTGTCCCTCTTCCACCAGTAGAAATGTGCTTGGGGAAGAGAGGAGGACATGGTTTTACTCCCTTCCCCATTTCAATGCATCTCACCCAGCCCATGCAGCTATTATTCCATGATGGCCACATGACCCCTTCCTTGGCATTAGTATGGACTACTAGGGAGGGTGGGGGATGTGGCAGACATCTGAACTTCTTGTGTTGTTGAACTGTTGGATCAAACCCCATTCATCCTTTTCATACCTTCAAAATTATTCTTGAAACCCTTTTCTGACTTTGACAAAGCCCTTGAATTTTCCAGTCAAAATTTCCTCCTGCTTTGTAGATTTAATGGTTCAGGCAGATTGTGTAGGGGATGAATCTCTGGCCTGTGGAATACTAATTATGGATGTCAGCCACTCAGTAGGCAACAATATACATTTACTAGGCTATTCAAAACCTGAATCTGAGTATTTCAAAGTACAGAATATCAAATGGTAGCTAGAGATGGGCATGAACCGAAATACGAACCAAAATTTGTGACAAACCAGGCTGGTTCATGGTTCGTGAACCAGCGGTTCGTCAAATCCCATTTTTGACAAACTCCTACGAATTTTAGGCTGGTTCATTTGGTTCGTTTTTCAGTTCATCAGACAGCCTGGCACCGATCAATCAGTTTCCTAGGCAACAGGGGATAGACTTCCTGCAGACCTTCTGCTGACCCGAAAGTGACCTTCTGCTGACCTGTAAGTGACATTTTCATGAACCAAAACAAACCAATTTGTGAACCGGGGCAGGTTCGTGAAAGTTCATCGTTCATGAAATGTGACAAACCATGAACCGCATGGTGCATTTTTTTCTGGTTCGTGCTCATCTCTAATGGTAGCACAGAGCCTAAAGTAACTAAAGGACATTTGTGGAGGATATTCAGGCTACAAATTCTGTGTTTCTAGAAATATAATGTACAATCATGGAATTTAATATATGGATTGCAGATTTCTTCATTTTGAGATCCTGCTTGTGTGGATCTCTTTTTCATTTCCTTTGAAAGGCAAGTGTCTAGTCCTTAAGAGTTCGAGATCTCAGCAGTTCAGTGTGGGCCTGTAGAGGACTTCTAGGTGTCAGAGGTCTGCAATGCTCTACATAGCTTTTCACTTCTCCTTTTCGAGGATAAATCAGACCAAACATTTATGTGCATTTGCTTAATAGCATTTGGCTTTCTTGGCACAGAAACTGGGTTTTAAACAAAGCAAGTATATACACAGTAGCCCTGTCTATGTTCTATGGCTTCACCCAAAGCCATTCTGCTGTCTTTACCTGCCCCCACCCATGTAGGCTGCCACAAACAGAAATGCACAAATGTAGCCTTCTACTTCTACCATAAAGAGCTGCTTCCTGTAGTGATGTGGAGTGACTGTTTCTGTCTGCACATGACCCTAGTTCCAGATCATATACTGGTCCTACCAGCCTGTAAAAAAGATTTTCCTCCCCCATTCTATAGTTTTGAGGAAGACCAGCACCCTGATTAAGAGCACCAGTTACCCAGAAATTTGTTTTGTGCAGAAGCATCCTGAAATGCCTGGCATTCCTCTCAGAAGTAAAAAAAATAAAATCCCTGTTTTCCATCATACCTGCAGGGTGCATCATATTCATAATTAAATTGAATGATTCATAATTAAATGAAATAATTCCGCTGCTAATCTGACTTTAAGATCTCAGGTGACCTTTAAGTGCTCGGAGACAGCACAGTGCCTGGAATGCAAAGGTTTTGTTTGTTTCCTTATTTCTTGCTTTGAATCCCTTCCCTCAGCAGTTTTGAAATGGGAGCCCTAGCCTTTCATGCAGACCCCTCCAATAATTATTGCTAAAATCTAATTTCCAGTTTCATAGACACTCTTCAGAAATCTGATTTTGGACACCTTCACATTATCCTTTGCCTCCTGCAGGGAAACAAATTAATATGGCACTGCTTAACTATGATCTACTTACCCCCAGCTGAGGGGAGAGACAAATTCAAAACATCAAAATGTACATTCCCCGAAAGACTCCATCTTCCATCCGTGTGCGGGGGGAGGTGATGGGGAATGTCGTTTTGAGTTGGCATATATTTTCCTCTGTGCTAATTGCTCTCTTTGCTGGTTTGGTCTTAACTGGAGAACTTTTTCCTTTATGGATTTGAATGACAAAATCAGGGTGTTCCAGTGGGCTAGGCCTGTCTATTGTAAGAAACCAAAAGAGAAATCCAGTGGCACTTTAAAGACTAGTATGAGCTTTAGTGAGCCACAGCTCATGTCTTAGGATACAAAGGGAAGAAAGAACATAATTTCCCTAATTTTTACAGAAAAGTACAGAAGGAGAGGGGGGGAAAGGGAGGAGTTGAGCAGAGAAAGGTGTCTGAAGGTGTGTTTGAAGGTTTTTAACTGGTGGCTTGCAGGGCAGGCATAGGGTTATCCTCTTCTCGTTAGATGGGCTTTAGCATTTCCAAGTAGGGACAGACCATCCCCCAGCCAATGCAGGAGAGGTACTGTGATGTCAGGGCCGGCGCATCCATTGAGGCGGGTCTGGCAGCCACCTCGAGCACTGAGGCGCTGGAGAAGGCACCGGGGGTGAGGGCGCGTGCCGCGGAGCTGGCGGCGGCACCACTGGCGGCTGAGTGGGAGGACTGGGAAGCTGTCTGTGCACCTCCCCAGCTGCCTGCTGCATCTGGCCTGCAGCTGCTGCGCCCGGACGGGAGCACATGCTAGCAGCAGCAGCACAGGGCAGTCTGAGCGGGCAGCCTCCCAGCCCTCCCACTTAGTTGCCTCGTGCTGCCGCTGCCACAGCCAGCACAGAGCAGCAGGCCAGGCATGGCAGATAGCCGGGGTGGTGTGGGGCAATTGAGCAGAAGGGCTGGGAGGCCACCCATGCGCCGTTTGAGCTGCCTGCCATGTCAATGGGGCCAGCTCACAGCGGCATCCTCTGTGATGATGTCACATGCAGTGACATCATCACTTTGTCCACGCTCGCATGTGTGCGCGTGGGTGGGCGGGTGGCAACAACCCTGAAGCTGCCCCCAGCCTCAGGCACCAGAAAGCCTGGCACCGGCCCTGCGTGATGTCACTAATCCCCCTGCCCCAAGCTTCATGTGAACATGGCAGGCAACCAAAAGCGGATAAGGGGATTAAACCGAGGACCTTCTGTATGAAAAGCAGATATTCTACCACTAAGGCATGGCCCCATCCAGTCACAGTAGCAACCTGGAATCAAGTTCTCATGCCCAAAATGGAAACGGTCAGGCCTACAGGCCTAGTGCACGGCAACCTCAAACTGGGCCACATAATGGGCTTAGGCAGACGGCCATTTTCCTTTTCTTGAAAAGTTTAAGTGAAAACTCTGCTTTATTGTCCCAGGAACAAGGTGTGGCCTTCACACATGCACCTTGTGATCTGGGATGTTTTAAGTCTGAGTACACACGTGTGTTTGGAAGCAATAATAAGGGAAATGAAAAGGCAATTCTAGCCATTTTCACACGCCGGAAAATCAGGCAAAACTTATGGCACAGTGGCGTCTTCATAGCACGATTTCCTGTCATGATCCTATTTAGTGGTTACACTGAAAGTTTATATAACCTATCATATATGTGTGGTTAATGTGTGATATGTGTCCCACTGTGGGGAAATATAAGTAGGTATTAATGAAAGAAGGGAAAAAACAGGAGCGATACTGCTGGGATCTTCAGCAAGGGGACATTTTAGTAGGGAATTTGTGTGTGGGGGGGGTGATGTAAAAGCATCTTTGTCACAGCCTGTGCTAAGATTAGAAACATTGGGGCAGAGGGGGAGAAGAGAACCTTTGAAAACAGAAAAGTACTGATAACAGCATCTAGTAGCTCAGTGTTATTTTGGAAATATGTATGGTTACATCCACATGGGGCTTTTCTATGTGCAGATAGCAGGATACCTCTGCTGGATTTGGAAGCATTCACCCAACATCTTGCTCATTCTTGTTGTGAAGAGAGCAATTGCCATGTAGGTTCATAGAGCTGCTATAGCATAGTGGTTAAGTGGTTGGGTTGCAAATCAGCACTCTGCTGGTTCAGATCCCACCACTGCCAGGAGCTCAGCAGGGAATCTTGGGTAAGCTACTCCTCTCAGCCAGAGAGCTGAGAGGAGGAAATGAAGACCCAGAGAAACCTCTCACCTGTAGGAGATCCTTGCTTGGATTGTGTTTCCATCTGAGACCCATTGCTCCTTAAGGAAAGATGCTTTGCCCCATGCTGTTTTTCCAGCTCCCCTGGAAGCAGGGGGGAAACATCAAATGAATGGAGAGAGAAAGTCAAACAAAGTACAGCAAAAGGAGAGAAGGAAAGGGGAACATGAAAGCAAGGTAAAAGGCAAAAGAAGCAACTGGGTAGAGAAATAGGTTAGAGAATGCACACACCCTGTGCACGTGCATGCCATGCACATGTACACACATACACATATACACATATTACAAAAGTCAATAATGCTGGGGAAAGTGGAAGGCAGTAGGAAAAGAGGAAGACCCCAAATAAGATGGCTTGACTCAGAACCAAGCTACAAGTGACACCTGACACAGATTGGACACTTGTCAGCTTCCCTCAAGTTTTGATGGGAAATGTTGGCGTCCTGGTTTTACAGCTTGGCTCTCCATTACAGCTGCAAGACCAGGATGCCTACATTTCCCATCAAAACTTGAGGGAAGCCGACAAGTGTCCAACCTGTGTCAGGTGTCACTTGTAGCTTGCCTCTCAGTCGAATTGTGGGGGTAATAATAATATTGACCTTTTTCACCACTCTGAGTGAGACACTGACCTGTCTAGAAGAGTGGTATATAAGATTACAGTTGTTGTTATCTGCAGAGATGGTCCTTCAATTATGTGTGTCCTCAGATCACAAAGGTCTTTAATGGTTAGCATCAGCATCTTAAACTGAACCCAGAAATGGTCAAAGGGATTCTTCAAGTGAATGGGGCTTCCAAACAGAATATTTTTGGCTTTCCTAACCCTGTCCTGTGGAAAAAAGTAGGCACAACAATGCAACACCTCTGTCCATTTGCAGCCTGAAGTTGGTGAACTCTCTCTTTTAAAAACGGTTCTCTCTCTTTTGCATAATTTGGTCCACCTCAGAGCGAAGATTTGTTTTTACTGCAGGGCTGAGGCTAGTTGGTGAGGTCAGCCTGCCTCTGCGGATGTATTTGAATAAGATCTTATGTGAGGACAATAAATAAGTGTGTCTAGAAGAAAGATAGGGAAAGGGGCAGGGTTAATCAGGCTTGTGGCCTTTCCAGCTGACTGCCTGGATAATGAAATAAATCTGCTTGATCCTAACAAAGATAGGCTTGAATACTAATCCTCTAGAGATGCAGCAGAATCTTGCAAGCTTGCCACCTCAATTCAAAATTCATGCTTTCAGAAAGGAGAAAAACTAGTGAGCAGCAAGGCAATTGGGTAATTAAAAATATTAATTTTGTTTATAGGATCAAGAAAAATTAAAACAGAGCCCCTTGTTTGTCAAGATCTGGAAATGCTTTTCCTCTACTTTATTCAGGGCTTTTTTCCAGCTGGAATGCGGAGGAACAGAGTTCTGGAACCTCTTGAAAATGGTCACATGGCTGGTGGCCCCGCCCCCTGATCTCCAGGCAGAGGGGAGTTTAGATTGTCCTCTGTGCTGCAGCATGGAGGGCAATCTAAACTCCCCTCTGTCTGGAGATCAGGGGGCGGGGCCACCAGCCATGTGACTATTTTCTCCAAGGGCAACCCACTGAGTTCCATCACCTCTTTTCCCAGAAAAAAAGCCCTGACTTTATTCATTCATCACTTGGCTTCATCACTCTCCCCACTTCCAGATTGTACCTGGGGTGGGTCTTGGGGTCATATTCTGCTCCCATCTAGGTAGGTTGCCAGCCCATCGCTGGCAAACAGTGAGAGTTTTAGGGGTTGGGGGTGGGGACATGTAAATTGGCATCAGTCCAATGCCATGATGTCACGTCTGGCATGAACCTAGAACTGATGTTATTCTGTCAGGGCAATGCTCTAAGATTCTACCAAAATGCTTCAACACAATGACATCTCTTCTGGGTTTGCATCTGAAGTTACATCACAGTATTGGAGCGGTGCTGATCCCTCCCCCCAATGTCCCCCTGCCAAGTAGAAGTGGGTAACAGAGGCTGCCAGGCAGGAAGCCTATTGCCAGACTGGGGGACCTGGGCAGCCCTCCTGTGGTCTGTTTTCCAAGGTCAAGAAGACCAAATAAACACAGGGGACCTTGGTTCGCTCATTACCATCCCCTTGCAAAGAGGAGAACAGCAGGTACAAGGCCACATGAGCATGGGGCCTACTGTTGATTTTATCCAGGTACAACCCTAAGAGTTCATGTAGCACGTAAAACATCCTTGTTTGCAGAAAACCAGAGGAAAAGTCCTCAGCTTCAATGCAATTCAGGATTTCCATTCCCTGAAAAGTTCATAAAATCTCCAAATTTACGTTGAAATTAGTACCCATACTCACTTGTAAAAGCATTGTTGATGAAAAACAATTGAGAGAGATTTTAGTTGTTGGGGTTTTACTGTAATTAGTAGTGAAGAGTAAAAGGTTGGCAGAAGTGAAGCCGATCATCGAGTCTATTCAGTGCAGCAGCAAATGTCTTGAACGCCTGCTAAACCTGGTTTCCTATAGGTGTTTGCAAAACTGTGCATACACAAAACACTGCTGATGCAAACAGGTTGGGTCACTATTATTGCTAAAATCTTAGATGAGTACTGAACAATAGGATTTTGGAAAACAGAATGTTTTACTTATGCTTGATTTATATAGCTTGTGACTGAGTTAACTGTTGATTTAAACAGTTTCCATAATACCTTTTATTACGACCAACCAAATGACACACAATGGCTTATTAGCTTTCAAGTTCTCTAGAACCTCTCATCAGACTGGATGTTATAAAAAATAAAGTGTTTAAAAAGAGAGAGGAAAATTCCTCAGGATGTGATGCGCAACAGGTAATAAAACAATTAGACTCCATAGATCAGAACACAATCTAGTTTAGAGAGTAATTAGAGACAAGTGTTGGAATTTGTTAAAGCCTATGAAGTTTCATTCCTGAGGTCTACTCCTTTCTCTTTTTAAACTATTCTTTATAAAGAATTCAGTCAGATAAAAGATGAAGCTCACAGATTGTTAAGCATCATTTGGTTCATCCTAATAAAAGATACTATAGAGCTGCTGTAGCATAGTGGTTAAGTGGCTGCCGGTTCAAATCCCACCACTGCCATGAGCTCAGCAGGTGGCCTTGGGTAAGCCACTCCTCTCAGCCCCAGCTCCCCAGCTGTAGCGTGTGGATAACAACAATAATAACAAAACAATAACATTCAATTTATCTACCACCCTTCAGGACAACTTAATGTCTATTCAGAGTGGTTTACAAAGTATGTTATTATTATCCCCACAACAGACACCCTGTGAGGTGGTTGGGGCTGAGAGAGCCTGGCAGCAGCCCTGGAACCTGAGCGTGAGTAGATCCCTACCGCACCAGTCTCAGAAACCCTACCTGAGCAGGCAGTAGGAAAGGTACCAATAGTAAATAATAGCTTGGCCCCAGAACCTGACAGCAGCCCTGGAACCTGAAGAGGTAGATCCCTATCCTACCACAAAGAAAATTCAAGCTCCAATGCACTCTCCCTGTCTATCAAAATGCCAACAGCAGCTGTCTCTCCCTCTCCACTGTCTGCAAAGACTAGCCAGAGCTGGGAGCCCCCCCCCCCACATGGTCTTTGCTCTCTTGTAACAAATTTGGAGCTCCACACTTGGAAGGAAGACCACCTATCAAGCTAAATTGGGCTTAGATTGGGGTTTCCGGGGCAACAACAGGAGTTCAGACAGAGTTCAGACAATCCCTGCCTATGTTGCCAAGGGAATTGATTGCAGGTGCCAGACTGTCTGGCTTGACAAATAGCAAGGAACGAGGCTTGCAACAACCACCTGTTCGTTTAGAAGGGGGCCTCACGAACAGGTTCTTCGCAAACAGCTGATTGGGCTATTCGTGCCTTTTTTTTGTTCGTATTGCTGTTCGTGCCTAACTCTAGTCAGGATGCGCAGGCACAAAAAGCTAGTTCACTGTACTGTTAGGAGGGAATAGTTGAAGCAGTCCTGCCAAACAGCCACAAACAGATAGATGAACAGACAAATAATAGTCTATCAAATATTCAAATCCCTCCTCATGAGTGGTGTACAGGATGTGAGCCAAACTGCTGTATTCAACCATCCCTAGTTAAGAGAAAGTTTGCACATTTATAGAAAAGTAAAATCCTTGCTCGCAGAGCAAAACATTTGGCAGTCCAGGAAAGAACAAATCGTATGTAACAGAAGTATCCTCAAGCAGGGTTTGAAGAGTCGATCTGTAAAAAAATTAATAACTGAGTGCACAGGTCAGTGGAAGTAAATCCTGTCCCCTCCAAAACTTACTTCACTGTCCATTCCTAATTCATATCCAGACAAATATTCAAGGAGTACTTATGTCCAGGACAGGATAAATCAATAGCTATCTGAGGAAAGAGGTGTGTATTACATCTGAGCCACAAAAATGTGAAGCACACATCCAGGATGGGGGATAACTTCTGGGTAGTAGTGTATGTGAAAGAGATCTTGGAGTAAGAGTGGACTGTAAACTAAACATGAGCAGTCAGTGTGATGCGGTGGCAAAAAAGGCAAACTCAGTCTTGGGTTGTATCAAAAGGGCCATTGCATCGAAATCACAGGAGGTCATAGTCCCTCTCTATACTGCCTTGGTCAGGCCACATCTGGATTACTGTGTGCAGTTCTGGAGGCCTCAATACAAAAAAGATCTGGACAAAATCGAGAGGGTGCAGAGGAGAGCGACAAGGATGATCAGGGGTCTGGAGACTGAGCCCTACGAGGAAAGGCTGAGGGCCTTAGGAATGTTTAGTTTGGAGAAAAGGAGATTGAGGGGGGACATGATTGCTCTCTTTAAATATTTGAAAGGCTGTCATTTGGAGGAGGACAAAGAGCTGTTCCAGTTGGCAGCAGAGGGTAGGACCCGAAGCAACAGGCTTAAATTACATGCACAAAGGTACTGGCTGGACATTAGGAAGAACTTTTTCACGGTCAGAGTAGTTCAAAGGTGGAATCAGCTGCCTAGGGAGGTGGTGAGCTCCCCTTCACTGGCAGTTTTCAAGAAGAGGCTGGATGAATATTTGTCAGGGATGCTTTAGGCTCATCCTGCATTGGGCAGGGGGTTGGACTAGAAGGTCTGTATGGCCCCTTCCAACTCTGTGATTCTGCGTGGGGCCACTTGAAAACTTGTGAGACAAACACTGCCCCTTCTTTCTCTGCTCTGTAGCTTCACAGAAGCTCCTGGGTCAAACACCAGCCTACTCACTTAGAAATGTCTGTTCTTTGTGGTGCCCAAATGCTTAAGCCTTTCTTGTAGACCCTAGGGTTATCAACCAGCCTGGAGAAACATGTCCTTTCCCTTTAATAGCAGCTTAGTGCATAGAAAGGATCATTGAAGCTGTCCATAGCTTGGAGGTAAAAAACGTCACCTGTTATACTATCCCATTAAGCCTGTTTTAAAATGACATGATACCTCCCGCAACACAAGCAGATCCACAGAATTCCTGTTTGGTCCTTTGCTTAAGAAACTCGTCTCTTGGGTTGTGGTAGCTATTGCTAGAGAAAATCAGTGTTGGGTATTGTTATTAATAATAGCGTTAACTAACTGATTAATTTCCAATGCATCGCTGTATACAAAGTCCCTCCCATGAGGACTATAGGGTCTGAAATTTGACATGGGTGAAAGAATAAAAAGTGTGGAAGGTGGTGGGGGGGAAAGGGGGAGAATTAATTCCAGATATAAGAGCTTTGGTTTAGTTTCAGTAGGGGCACGAGAGAGAGTTAACACCAACTTGATTGGCTTCTCTTGATCATCCCTCATTTTGTAGCCACTTAACCATTTGTGTACATTGACCTTTCTCCAGCTAGGAGCAGAGTGCTGTTTTTATTTGAAAGAAGCTCGCAATCCTTGTCTTGTTTCTTCCTCCTGTGAATTCACCATTTTGGCAGCAAACAGCAGGGGGCAGCAGGGAGAGAGCATGAGAAGCTCTGGCATCTCATCTGCGAGAGTCCTGGATTAGTTTGGAAGAGCTGAGTCTTGGAGGGAAATTAGATTTTGATGCAGAACAAAGTGGTTTTGACAGACACAGGAGATTATAGGCCATTTCAGTCCTACTAAGCATAAACGGAAGGAGGGGAAATACACTGAGGACAGAAAAGTTGGGCTAACTGCTTTCTAGGCTCACCTAGGAAAAGACAGTTTGGCTGCTTCAGAAAGATGCCAGATGGCATCTGGGGCTCATACCAAATTAAATTTTTTTAACCAGTTGTAGGACTTCTATATCTTGCTTTAATTGTTTTTCAGTATTCTAAAGCAGATTTTTTTGGCTATGATTTTCACAGATTCATGAGAATCCCACTAGACAGCAAAGCAGGAGTCGGTGGCATGGCTAAAGGTCAACAGAGGGGTTCAATAATGGAGAGTCAGTGTGGTGCAGTGGTTAGAGCATTGGAGTAGGGTTTCAGAGACCCAGTTTCAAAACCCTACTCTGCCAGGGAAGCTTGTTGGGTATTCTAGAGCCAGGTACCCTCTCAGTCCTATCTACCTTACAGGGCTGTTGCATGAATAAAATGGAGAAGGGAAGAACAATAGACACCACCTTATGCTCCCTGGAGAAAAGGCAGGATGAAAATGTACTGAATAAAAATAATACACATTGGCAGGGCTTTTTTTCTGGGAAAAGAGGTGGTGGAACTCAGTGGGTTGCCCTCGGAGAAAATGGTCACATGGCCGGTGGCTCCACCCCCTGATCTCCAGACAGAGGGGAGTTTAGATTGCCCTCCACACCGCTCAGAGGCGCGGAGGGCAATCTCACCTCCCCTCCATCTGGAGATCAAGGGGCGGGGCCACCAGCCATGTGACCATTTTCAAGAGGTTCCGGAACTCCGTTCTACCACGTTCCCCCTGAAAAAAAGCCCTGCACATTGGGACATTTAACTCGGAGGAGGACAGGCTGTCTGCTCACATCTTTCTGATTACCTTTGTTTATTCTTCGGCCAGCGCTTTCAGCTAATGATCCAGCCTACACGAGACGCAACTGTTCAGCGGAATGGGCTGCAAGCAAAGGCTTCGCTAAATGGAAGTTTCTCCGAGGCTGCTGTCTAAGCAAAGAAGAAAAAGCACATCTCCTTGTCTGCAGCAGCCACGCTGCATTCTGGACTTGTGCGTGGGAGTTGGTTTCATTGCTTTCCTTTTGTTATTAATTCCAAAAGGGACTGTTTCACTCTGTATGGGTTTATTATGTTATTGTTGTTTCGTGTTCAGAAGTCTATTTTTCATTATTATTTCCCATTGGTTTTGATGGAAGACAGCCTACCCACCCTTCTTGGGTCTGCACCTTCATAGTTTTCCATCCAAACTGGACAAACCCTGGGGGAGGGGGTGCAGTAGCCTCCTGCTACCTCCACACTCACACATTTCAGGTAGATAGAATGAAAAGTGCCCATGTTTTGCTTTGAGGTTTATGGATAAATTGATAGGCAAGATTCCAAACGGGTAACACAGACAGCATGAGGGAATTTTGCACTGCACTGCAGCCACTTAGCTTGAATAACAGTAGGACGCAAATCAAATAATCTTTAAAGCACTGAAGAATTAGGATGGGAGGGAGGAAGCAAAGCCCAAATAAAAGCAGTAAAATATTTCAGAAGGATTCAGAGAACACAACTCACAGAGAACAGAAACTGTATTGAAGAAGAACTATAAGTAAGCTAAGGAACAAGGAAGGAATAATAGCAATACAGTCACTCTAAATGGCAAAAGAACTTGCAACTGCCCTCTTTCTCATCAACAGGTGAGCTTCAGTAGGTGACATCAGCTTGTATCTGATTAAAAGTCCCATCCCATATCCTTCAGGATTGGAATACCTCACATGTGCCTGTAATCCTATTGATTGAGCTTGCAGTCAGTCAAGAGAGCCCTGAGCTTCTCTCCCCCATCCCCTAAGGAACACTCTTTTATGCTCCTACTATGAAAACTCTGGCTTGTAACATTCTATTGGTGCATTACAAAGTCCTTGTGTTTGTTGGGGAACAATATAAGGACTTTGCATCAGATGTGGGTTAGGAGTTTTGTGCCTCCCAGACTACCTTGGATCTTTTCTGTTTGTGACCAAAGCAAGTGGGGAGAAGCAGCTTTAATCTTCACCCCATGTTGTTTTCAAATCCTCAAACTGCCCCATGGAGCTGCTGTTGGCTCTGTTATGGATAAGTAATGTGATTTTTACAACAGAGCCAATAGCAGGCCCACGGGCCAGTTTGAAGGAACAAAAACAGCAGGAGGCTAAAGCTGCTTCTCCTTGCCTGCTTTGGTTGCAAACAGAAAAGAGCCGGTGTGCGTCTAGGAGGCACAAAACTCTCATCCCATGTGTGATGCAATGTCCTTGTGTTGTTTCCCAAAAAACATGAGAACTTTGTAATACAGATACAGCCTAAAAGAGAAATGGCTGAGTGAGGGAGGCAGAGACAGTAATAACAAAATAAACAGAACAAAAGAAGAAAAACACAGAAAACATGCAGTCTTGGTCTTCTGTAACCCTTTACCTAACTTCTAAAACAAAGATTCCTTGCTCCAGATTCTTAAAAGCAGTCCATGTTCATAGTCTTCATCAAACACCTCTCCTTTATCCCCCTTAGTCTAAACCTCCATGTTCAGGGGCAGTATACCAGTTGCTGCCAGGGGCAACAAGAAGTAGCGCTTTCAGCATCTGTCTCTGGTTGTGGGCCTTCCAGGTCTGTTGCTACTGACTGTGTGGGAAAGGATACTGGACTAGATGGACTATCAGTCTGGTCCGGCAGGGTGCTTCTTATGTTGTTCCTCAAGAGGCCCCCCAAATAATCTATTCTTCAGTGGCCAACTGTGCTATCATCTGCAGCACGATGCATCTCTCTTCATGTTCCTGGTAGATCTCTCCAGTCTCCTTGTACTTATTTGTTGCTGAATTGCCATTGTTGGTCATCTTCACTGGCTGCTCATTTATAGAACGCTTTCCCCATAGGCAGGGCCAGCACCAGCATTCCCTGAGGTGGGGCAGGATCCATGGCTTCTGGCAGGTCCCCACTCATGCATCTCCTCTGATGTGTGCACTCCCACCCTTCCACGCCCTGCTTGTGAGTGCTTTATGACCTCTGCTTCCAGTTGCATGTGCTGCCTAATGCTGCTGGAGAAGTGCATGTGGATGGTGCACAAAGAATCACCATTCCTAGTGACCCTGGCAGTGGCACTCTTCGCTGCATCTACCATCCAGCATCATTGGGGGAATGGCATGCAGGCAGTGTGGGCAGCTGCCATTGCAGAGGATGGGAAGGAAGGAAGCACATGCAGCTGGGGGCCTGTGGGTGGGAGAGAAGGGGACCTAGTACTGGGCATGGTGGAGAGGCTGGGCACCCTCTGCCCAGGAGTCCCCCCAAACCTGAAACCCTCCTGCCCACATGATACCATCTCTCCCTGCACTTTCTCCCCACAGTTTGCCTCTGGATTCAAAATAAAATTCCTGCCTTTGCTCCTTTTTTGTTCCTTTCCTTCATGCATATTTCTGGACTGTAATCCTGCAGGCAGGACCTCTTGACTGTAACTTTGCTTCGTACAGTGCCTAGATGCTTAGCACCGTAAGAAATAAAAAATACCATCGCCATCTAAAAATAGCTGACATTGGACTGTAGATTCAGATTCCAGATGTTTAGCACCTGCAACATTGGCAGGTGGTACCCAATTGGTATGCATTGCTTCTGCCAAGCGGGGGAAGAGGAGAAACACTGATAAATGAGAGAGACTTCGCTAAAGCCAATTGCTGTAAGCTGAAGGGTTACCGGAGGTATTACCATTTATAACCTGGCACCCACTTACCATGCTTAAAACAAGATTTTAAATTGCCCCTTCCCTGCTCTAACAGGGTGAGTAAAAATTGCCTCCAGATGATTAAGCAGGCATGAGCACAGATTGTAAGAGCAAAATTTTCTTGTTTCTGTCATATTCTTGATATAATACTGATGGGCACAGAAAGGGTTGTATCCTCGTTAATTTGGCAATTTCTACCAATTCCCTCTTCCCACTGCAGACCACCTTTGTGCTGTTGCTCAGGAGCTTCTCTCTCCCAAGACCAGCACTGCATGGAGACTTGTGAACTGCCAGGGGAGAGGGGAGATAGTAAAGTTCCCTTTGGCTGTTAAAAAATTGAGGCTGATCCACCCCCAAATCTTTTGCTAGAAAGTTTTGGGAATATATATGTAGTGCTAATTATCTGTGAAAAATTTTAAACAGTTGTTTTTCCTCCTCCCCTCCTCCCATACTGCTTTGTACATTGGATTTATCTCATTGTTCTCCAGTTACGTTATTCAGTTTATTGGATGTATTATACTATTTTTATTTCTTTGTTCTCTGTGTAATCAAGTTTTATTGCATTGTTTATTGTATGAATTATACTGATCTCACATCAATATATCTAATTCTCAGTGTGGTCCCGTCTGTGGCTACTTAAATCTGGAAATTGCAGCCATGAATAGACAAGGCAGACTTTTCTACCTGAGAAAAGCCCCAGGGCTGAAGAAAAATCTGAAATTAAAAATATACAATGTTTTTCTAAAAAACAAACAAAATAATAGAAGTAACACCTGTACCTCTAAGAAACATGCCCTTTGCAGTAGCCATTGTGGGAGGTTGCTAGGCAGCCACAACAATATTGCAGACATTCAAGCCTTGGTTTCCGTCAGTAAAAAGCTGGGGGAGGGGAAGGATCTTTCCAGGGCTGCTTTGGCCTTTGAAGGAGTACTCATTGGTGCCAGGCCCAGCTGCTCACTACTATTCAGCAGGACCCACTGCATGAAATTCAGTCCAATATATAGTTTCAGACTAGGATCTGGAAGACCCGGGTTTGAATCTTGCTCTTTGATGATGCTCACTGGGTGACCTTGGGCCAGTCACACACTCTCAGCCTAGTCTGCTTCACAGGGTTGATAGGATAAAATGGAGGACAGATTCGTAAATTGGTTTGAATCCCTATTGTTGAGATAGGTGGGGTATGAAGGAATTAAATAAATAAATATAGCTGAATATGGGGGTGGGGCAGATGAAACGAGAGCAGGGAAAGGTAAGGTTATGGCGGCTGCCAGAAAGAGGAGATAGTGTGGGGAGGGGGATACAGGGGAAAGTAAAGTCCCCCCCCCGATCACATTCTTGCAGGTCCCCCAATGTGCAACTGGGCCCAATACAACTTGGTGGCCAGAACCACGCAGCATTTTTCCAGGGAGCGGCTGTCAGAGGGTCGGAGGGATGGAGAGCTGAAAACAGGAGCAGATAATGGTAGGTTGGCTGGTGGCTGGGAAATAAGGAAGCAGGAAAAGGGGGGAGGCTATTGGGGCTTTTAGGGGAAGGGAAAGAGCAAACCAGGGGGATACGGGAGAAAATAAGATTTCCCTCTGCAAGACCTTGTGGGTCTCCTGCTCGTTGTTTTATAATTTTGTAATCTGCCTTGAGTCTCAGTGACAAAGGCATATGATAAACGAAGTAAAATAAATATTTGTAAGGCTGGATCAATCTGTTCAGTATTGTGACAACTGACTCATTTGAAACTGTGGTCTGAATCCAGCCAGCTCCGCCCCCCCCAACTTACCCAGTTCTCCTCCTTTCTACAGTCCCCATCCCCCATGGTTGTTGTCAATGCTGCTACCAGGATCCCTAGCACAGTCTTTTTGAGTGGTCAGAGACCCTTCCTCCTTTTTTCAGAAAAGCTAGTTGGATCCAACCCATCAATTACAGAGTTTTGTCCTTAGATTTGTATGGCTCAGGCTAGCGTGATCTCCTCAGATCCCAGAAGCTAAGCAGGGTTGGCCCTGGTTAGTACTTGGATGGAAGACTATGAAGGAAGTCCAGGACTGCTAGACAGAGTCAGGCAATGGCAAACTACCTTTCTCTTGTTTTCCCTGTGGGTTCACCATAATTTGGTTCCAACTTAATGACCCTTTCCATCACCGGCCATTTTCACACTGCTTACAGATTGCTCAAAACTCCAAGAATGATGCGCCTTCCTGGCGCTATTTCCCATCATAACTCCGTTTATCGTGGGAAATCGCGCTAGGAAGGTGCATCGTTCAGGAATTTTGTGCGATCGGGTAAGCAGTGTGAAAACGGCCACCATCCTTAGGCTGCTCAATGTTCCATTACATACAATCTATACCTAACAGAGCATCTCGCACTAAATGAGCCCCTATGCCTAATGGCAGGGAAGAGGATCTACTAAGGTTCTATTCCATACATTGTCATGCCATACATTTTAGAAGATCTGACTTGAGGGGCAGAGCCTTCACTACTGTACCCCTATGATAAATAAATCATTATGTAGGCCCCAGAAACCTAATTAAAAGATTCCATGTTTCAGCTGTTAGCACAGTCTATCATGCAGCATAGGAAGCATGATTATAGATGGTTGTGAGCTCGTTCTGCTGGCTGGTGTGTGTGCAGGAATGAAAATAATAAAAGCATACACTTGGTTTATATTTAGGAAAGAAATAAGAGTTCTTTATTGCAGGAACTCCATACTCTGATAGGAAAGGCAGAGAAAGAGATACTAACTACCTATCTAGTCTAAGGATGGACCTGGATGGCAGGACGAGGCCTGCATCCATGCTGCCAAGATGGAGGTAGTAGAAGGAGAGAAGTGTTGCCTGGAACAAAGCCAGGAAGAGAAGGAGAGAGAGAGAGGAAGTCAGATGGAGGAAATCCTGAGAATAGCAATCTGCATGTTAAAGGACAGTCAGAGCAGTAAACAATAGTAAACAGTAAACAGAGTGCCCTGACCTCTTTATCTTTCTAACTCTTTGGTTTGTCCCCCTCTGAAACCTGAGGAGAGAGACAGCGCTGGATCCTCCTCTTCCAATACCCTAAAGTTGTGAAATGATTCCCAGAGAAGGATTATTAATCTCTGTATGATTTCAGAGGGCAAAGCCCACTTATTTGAATAATAAGGACATGTTGCTCTTTAGGACAAATGTTAATTAATTTATTGATTGATTAATATTAAAACATTTATAGCCCACCTTTGCTTTGTGGATCAAGGTAACTTACAGGTGCCAATTTAAAACATACAATGTACAATAAAACCCCAAATAACCCTCTCTCAAAATGGCTGATGGTGGTAGAAAGTTGTTGGTAGTTACAGCAGCAACGAGATACGATAATAATAATAATAATAATAATAATAATAATAATAATAATAAAGTTTTCAGAGTAGCAGACTTTGATAACAGCACAGCGGAAATAAGACAGACTTCTGTGATTCTAGCTCTATAAAAATACTTTACTGCATAATAGGGTAAAAAGGGTACATTTGACAGGAAAAACAACAAACAGTTTCTGACTACATCTTGATAGTCTCAACTAGGTACTAGAGAGAGAAAAGCTTAGACTGCATGGTCTAGTGAAGTTGTAGAAGTGTAGTAGCAGACTGAACAAAGAGCAATAAAACCTTAGTATATGTTGCTAGCTAATTGCCTCCCAATAAACTGGCTCATCCAATAGACAATCCTGGATTCCCTCATTAAGACTAAAGACTCCCACTTTCTCTGGCGGGAACGTCTCTCGAAGCCTAAGTGGTCCTATGCTAACTAGCTATCTTACTAAACAAACAGAACCACAATTTAACTCTTTCACGACTGAGCGTAGGACACTTGCACAGATTCCAACAAAAGAGCCATCAGGTCATAGCTGATTTATGGTGACCCTGCTGGGGTTTTCAAGGCAAGAGACTAACAGAAGTGGTTTGCCATTGCCTGCCTCTGCCTAACAACTCTGGTGTTCTTTGAAAGTCTCCCATTCAATTACTAACCAAGGCTGACCCTGCTTAGCTTTCAAGATCTGATGAGATCATGCCAACCTGGGCTGTCTTGGTATGGGTGTCAATCAATGTAGTTGTTTTAAAATAGGTGAAGTGTATAGGTGTGTTTCTTTTCACCAGCCCCTGAGAGTGAGCTAGCTGCCACATTTAGAACCAGCTGCAGTTTCTGAGTTCTCTTCATGGCCAGCCCAACATAGAGTGCATTACAGTAATCATAGAATCATAGAGTTGGAAGGGGCCATACAGACCATCTAGTCCAACCCCCTGCCCAGTGCAGGATCAGCCTAAAGCATCTCTGACAAGTATTCATCCAGCCTCTTCTTGAAAACTGCCAGTGAAGGGGAGCTCACCACCTCCCTAGGCAGCTGATTCCACTTTTGAACTACTCTGACCGTGAAAAAGTTTTTCCTAATATCCAGTCGGTACCTTTGTGCATGTAGTTTTAGCCCATTGCTTCGCGTCCTACCCTCTGCTGCCAACTGGAACAGCTCTTTGCCCTCCTCCAAATGACAGCCTTTCAAATATTTAAAGAGAGCAATCATGTCCCCCCTCAACCTCCTCTTCTCCAAACTAAACATTCCCAAGGCCCTCAGCCTTTCCTTGTAGAGCTCAGTCTCCAGACCCCTGATCATTCTTGTCGCTCTCCTCTGCACCCTCTCGATTTTGTCCACATCCTTTTTGAAGTGAGGCCTCCAGAACTGCACACAATACTCCAGGTGTGGCCTGACCAAGGCAGTATAGAGAGGGGCTATGACCTCCTGCGATTTCGATGCTATGGCCCCTTTGATACAACCCAGGATTGAATTAGCCTTTTTTGCCACCGCATCACACTGACTGCTCATATTCAGTTTACAGTCCACTCTTACCCCAAGATCCCTTTCACATATACTACTGCCCAGAAGTGTATCCCCCCATCCAGTATTTGTGCTTCTCATTTTTGTGGCCCAGATGTAATCCTGTGCACTTGTCTTTGTTCAATTGCATCCTATTCACAGCTGCCCACTTCTCCAGAGTATTCAGGTCTTGTTGAATTTTAATTCTATCTTCTTGGGTGTTTGCTACCCCTCCCAATTTGGTATCATCAGCAAATTTAATGAGCAGCCCTTCCACTCCTTCATCCAGATCATTGATAAAAATATTGAAAAGTACCGGGCCCAAAACCGAGCCCTGCGGCACCCCACTGGACACCTCCCTCCAATCTGATGAAACGCCGTTGACCATCACTGTTTGAGTGCGGTCCTCCAACTAGTTCCCTATCCACCGAACTGTCCTATAGTCTACTCCACAGTCTTCCAGTCTGCCCATCAGAATGTCATGGGGGACCTTATCAAAAGCTTTACTGAAATCCAGATAAATCACGTCAACAGAGTTCCCCTGACATTCGCTCTTCTCCTATCTTGTGGCACAGCGTGGCCAGGCCATAAAAAAGAGAGCTTTTGAACAAAATGCAGCTGATAAAAGGCAGTCTTGGCCATCATACCAACCTGTTTTTCA
Organism: Eublepharis macularius; assembly: GCF_028583425.1. Classification (NCBI taxonomy): domain Eukaryota; kingdom Metazoa; phylum Chordata; class Lepidosauria; order Squamata; family Eublepharidae; genus Eublepharis; species Eublepharis macularius. The sequence goes on from NC_072798.1 coordinate 22,749,234, forward strand.
AACAGCAAGACTGGGTTCATCAACATTCCCAAATTCTTAACATGCTCTTCAAATGTCAACTCCATTCCATCCACCATCAGTGGATCTAATCTCTCCGAACCATCAGCCTTCCTGGCTGACATTACCTCAGTCATATTTGAATCCAACTTCAATTTGTTCTGACTTAGCCACCTGACCACAACTCAAAGTAGCGGTTCAGAAGGAGTGAAATGAATCTGGTTTTTTGGATGGTGTTTCCCAGTAGTTTTGCTGCTGAATTTTAATTATTTTGGATGGAGGTGTGTGTGTCGTTTTACCATTTTAATTACTGTGAGCTGCCTCAAGCACAGGTATAAATGTCTGAAATAAAATCTTTATCCTAGATCTGTGAAAAGGGCTTTACATGTTGCCAGAGAGGCTGCTATCCATCTTAGCACAGAGCCCTAGAGGCTATTTGGATTTTTGCACAATTTCAGCATCTTCTCTTAATTTCCAGAGAATTCTTAGATGTAATACTAGAAAAATGGAAAGAAATAAACGGAATCTCACTTTTGAAGTACTATTTTTGTTATCAAGCAATTTAAGAGTTGATAGACCTTTGGCCACCAGGTTATGCAGTCGGAAATTTGATATTTTTTTGTGTGATTCAGTGGTGTCTTCTTCTGTATCTTCATCTGTCCAACAAATCCATTCATAGCCCACATACATTGCTCCCACCCTTATCCTGGCTGAGAAGAAGAACGGAGTGGCAATACACATATAAAGAAAGAGTTTAAGGAAACATAGATATAATGCAAGACCTTATTGTTCTTCATGGGTTTTGCTACTGTTAATAAAAAGTTTGGGAGAATGTAACAACGATTCTTCATTAATGCCAAGAGACACCAAACATAAATATTTTTATCATTTGTGTGCATAGCTCAACATTCACGTTACACTTTGTCATCAACAACACATGTTGATACCAGCTGTGATTGGAAGGAAGTGAATAAAATATTAAAATGTATACATTAACTATTTTACTGTTCCACACTCTTGAATTCAAAAACTGCATGTAACGTATAAGATTTCCACACCTACCCATATTTTTTCCCCTCTCGCACCTCTCACACTAGACTTTTCTCTCTTCCTGTTTTGGAGACTGGATGGAAAAAACATTTCAATTCCTAGCATCAAAATACTAGTCCTGGTCATCATATCTCAAAAAAGATACTGTACAGCTGGAAAACACAGAAGAAGGGCAATCAAGACGATTAAGGGGTTGTACTTGTAGCACCTTTTCTATGAGAAAAGTCTAAATAGTGTGGGGCTTTCAGGACTGAACTCCTACACATCTGCATTCAGTTTTTAAAAAGTCAGAAATGATAATAACAGAATTACAGCGTAGTTCTGATTATTTTTTTAAGCAAAGATGACCCTTGTTTAAAATGCTGAATCTTCAACAAAATCCTGCATAACAAATCATAACAAATTATTTTTTTTTATTTTACCCACTGTTTGCATGCTAGGAGGGCAGTTTATGGATGGAATATCAAAAACAACCCTTCCTCATGTATCATAAGCTCAAGGCACTGCCTGGCCCAGAGTGGATATCAGCTAGGTGGGAGCCTGGAAAACTATCAGAACGTGAGTCATAGGTGGCTGACTGACTGACGGCCCCAACACGCCCCAGATAGGAACGCCTTAACTTAGGACAATGAGGCTCCCAGGAAGTTCAACACCTGATCTCTCTTCCTTGCACCTACTTACTCTAATCAATCTATTCAGCAAACCTGGTAGCCGTTAAGCTTCTCCCAGCTTTTTGGCCAAACCTCCAGACAACCCATTAGGTTATTGTTTTTGGACAAAGATGTCAGCTTGCCCTAGGGAGCACACTTAATGCAGAGCAAGATCTTAAGGCAGACCTAAATGCAGGTACATCAAAAGAAACATATACCTATATTGCTGGATCGAACCCATAGTTTAAAGCCCTAGATCCACAATATGACTCCATCTGGCAACTGCCGTAAAAAAGGCAGCCTGCACATCATGGCCAGGGAAGAAATGTGCAAGAAAAAACAAGGCAGAGCCAAGAGCCCTTATTAAACACGGCACTCAGAGATAAATTCAAGGCCATCTGTTGCCTTGCCTTACTCAGTAGAGCTGGCATCATCGTAATTGCTAGCAGAGGGAAATGGGGGGGGGGAAGGACTTTGGATAAACACAGAAGGGCTTTTGCATTTAGTATAAGCTTATTATTGCCGGCTTGGTAAAAAGAATTCAAACTGCAGAAGAAGGAAATGATGAATAGAGACTATCCTTGGTTCCCTCTTCTTCTCAGTCTATTCAGGAGGATGGCTGGGTGTATCAGTACAATTTGTTTCACTAAACCTTCCACTGCCGGCCAGATGCAACAGAATCCTCCCAGCTCTATTCTAAATGGGTTTCCCAGACTCCATCCTGGAGAAAGAACCCAAAGGCCTTTTCACAAGTTACAATGAACACATGCACAATCTGTTTACAATGTACACTGGGTTTTTCTTTATACATCTGTTGAGTAATTATCATGTTACATTCAACACATGTCCCAATGAATAAACCTCATATTTATACCAGTGTTGTTCCCCAGTTTCATTCTTATAAACAGTTGTACACAAGTACTTGCAGGATGCATGCACATTCATTGTACAGTGAACAGGGCTACTGTCTTGAACTGTTGAGTGGCAGAGAGGTGTTCCATAGGTGTGGATTCTCACAGGAACACATACATGAAGCTGCCTTATACCGAGTATTGATTTATCGAGGTCAGTATTGTCTACTCTGACTGTCGGCAGCTTTCCACGGTCTCATGTAGAGATCTTTTACATCACTTGCTTATCTGGACTTTTCCACTGGAGAGACCAGTGATTGATGACCTGGATGGCCCAGACTAGCCTGAACTTATCAGATTTCAGAAGCTAAGCAGGGTGGGCCCTGGTTAGTACTTGGATGGGAGACCACTAAGGAAGTCCAGGGTTGCTGTGCAGAGTCAGGCAATGGCAAACCACCTCTGTTCACCTCTTGCCTTGAAAATCCCTTGAGGGGGTCGCCATAAATCAGCTATGACTTGACAGCACTGCGCACACATACCAGGGACTGAACCTGGTGTTAGGTAGAGTGCATAGAGGGTGCCCAGCAGAATTGTGTTAGCTGCTTTGGAAAGAAAGTGAGAGCTATGTAAGAGCCTCTCTTTACCTTTAGTAAAGAAATATGAATCCTTTATTATAACTATCCTGAGGTCTTAACCAGGGCTTGAATGCCAACAATATTATGAAAATCATGGTTGTTTATTGCCACACCACAACAAACTACTTCATTGCCAGATGGCTGATGTTAGGTCATCATCATCACAACACTGTGGCATCTGCTTAGCTCCCCTTTTCAGACATTGCTAGACTCCTACCGTGTTCCCCTGTGCAAACAAAACATCTTTCAGGGGAAACCTATTGTTCCTCTAAAGCCTGAAGTAGCAAACAAGTGAATGGATTTACTACGAGTCTTTATAATAATAGAACCTGGAGACTGCAAGCGTCTACTGGGTCATTGTTGCAAGGTCATCTGGCCAAGCTGTTGTATACACAGAAGCAAATCTGCTTTCACAGGATTCTGAAGGCCAAGCCAGACGTGATACTGGAAGAGCCATTTACGGACCTTCTCAGTGCTTTTTAAAGGGGAATAGCAGTTCACAGAGCCCTGATTCAGATTGGGGGCTGTGATGTGAGAGTGTGCCTGTCTTATTTCCCTTCCACCAGCTGGGGAGAGTTAGTTTTGTTGGGTGAAACCGCTCTATCTTGAGTCACCACCATGGAGCCTGTTCCAATTGGCTCCACATGGCTGCTATTTCCTTTTACAAAGCACACGTCTCCCAGTGCTTGGCCACTATTTTGGTTCATATCCTTTTTGCAGTTGTGAATGGGGAGCTGGTTTTTCAATGTGCTGTTCATTGACCTGTTTGTGATAGTTTGGCTGGCTGCTTTACCCTACGCCTTCCAATGGGTACAATACAGCACAATCAGTTTTGCACGTGTGCATTTCTCACACAGGCCAATTGACTTCTGCTTCTCCCTTGTTGTGCCACTGTTCTAGTCAGTGAGAAATTGTTTAAATCAACAGTTCAATCAGTCACAAATCACATGAGTCAGTCTGTAAAGAATGTCCAGCCTTTCAGTGTTCATCTGATCTCCAGACATCAAAGATGATTTCCCCTGGAGAAAATGGCTGATTTGGAGGCTGAGCTCCATGGCATTATATCCCACAGAGGTTCCTTCCCTCCCCAGACCCCACCCTCCGCAGGTTCTAAGAATGTCTAGGACTTCCCCAGCTCAGATTTGGCAACCCTACCTCACCTTGTCACAAGGTGGGCCTGAGGTGCCATGAGAGTGACCAGATGCAACAACAACAGAAAAGCCCAGGACCTCATTCCTTTGAAAGAGGTGGAGCAGAGAAATTTCCAGCAGGTACCACCTGCTCTGGAAGAAGTAAGAACAGCTGCACAGACCTTATCAGGAGGCCCATGAGAAACTTTTGACAAAGTTCCTCATCAAAGGCTCCTAAGTAAGCTCAGTAGCTATGGGATAAAGGGCCAAGTCCTCTTGTGGATCGAAAACTGGCTAATTAATAGGAAACAGAGAGTGAGTATAAGCGGGCACTTCTCACAGTGGAGGGTGGTGAGCAGTGGGGTGCCACAGGGGTCGGTATTGGGTCCAATGCTTTTTAACTTGTTTATTAATGATTTGGAATTGGGATTAAGCAGTGAAGTGGCTAAATTTGCAGATGACACGAAATTGTTCAGGGTGGTGAAAGCCAGAGAGGATTGTGAGGCACTCCAAAGGGATCTGTCGAGGCTAGAAGAGTGGGCATCCATGTGGCAAATGAGGTTCAATGTAGCCAAGTGCAAAGTAATGCACATTGGAACCAAAAATCCAAAATATAAATACAAGTTGATGGGGTCTGAACTGGCGGAGACTGACCAAGAGAGAGATCTTGGAGTCATGATAGATAACTCACTAAAAACGTCAGCACAGTGTGCGACTGCCATAAAAAAAGCTAATGCTATGCTAGGGGTTATTAGGAAAGGGATTGAAAACAAATCAGCCGGTATCATAATGCCTCTGTATAAATCGATGGTGAGGCCTCATTTGGAGTACTGTGTACAGTTCTGGTCGCCACACCTTAAAAAAGATATCATAGCACTGGAAAAAGTACAGAGAAGGGCAACTAAAATGATTAAAGGGTTGGAACACTTTCCCTATGAGGAAAGATTGAGGCGCTTGGGGCTCTTTAGCCTGGAGAAAAGACGACTGAGGGGAGACATGATAGAGGTTTACAAGATAATGCACGGGTTAGAGAAGGTAGAGAAAGATGTGTTTTTCTCCCTTTCTCACAATACAAGAACTCGTGGGCACTCTATGAAATTATTGAGCAGTCGGGTTAGAACAGATAGAAGAAAATACTACTTTACACAAAGGGTGATAAACACATGGAATTCGTTGCCACAGGAGGTGGTGGCAGCTACAAGCATTGCCAGCTTCAAGAGGGGACTGGACAAATATATGGAGCAGAGGTCCATCAGTGGCTATTAGCCACAGGAGATAGATGGTATTCTCTTTGTGGGGAGGTGGTGCTCTGTTGTCTTGGTGCTGGAAGGAAGGCAGTGGGAGGGCTTCTGGTGTCCTGGCCTCACTGACAGTCCTTTAGATGGCACTGGATTTCTAGCCACTGTGTGTGACAGAATGTTGGACTGGATGGGCCACTGGCCTGATCCAACATGGCTTTGCTTATGTTCTTATGTTCTTATTCAGTTCTTGACACAAGGTCTATATTTTTACTGCTTAATGGGTGGCTGCAGCTTTTTATATCACTCAGGCACTTCAGTGAGAGAAACCAGAGCTGATCTGATTAACTTTTAATTGGCTGAGAGATCTTAAATCAGGTCTCTCCTGTGGCACTTTGTAATTTTGAGAAGTGCTAGTTGGTGCCATAACAAAATGGCTGCCACAGGGATGGGACCTTTCACAAAATGGATGCCATAGGATCTGGGTCCAATCAGAAATCATTCAAAGTTCCACAAAATTAGGATGTTCCATACCAAGCATCCTTCTATGGCGGAGGCACCTGTTCTCAAAAGGGTGCTTCCTGTAGATGCAAAGGTGACGTCTTCTTGATTTTTCTGAACTACTTTCTGCAAGGTTGTTTGCTTTGGAGAAGAGATACTTGGGGGATGAGCAAGAGGGTGTCAGGAAACACATTGGAAGGCACCAGAGAAATCATACTGAGGATCACTGTCTTAAAGGAACAGGAGCCCTTTCCCATCTGGTGACCCTGGTCTAAGAGCTTAGAAAATGATAGGTTCCCTTTCTCTTCACAGGGTGTCACTGCCATCCATTGTTTTTTTTTGCATGTGGTCACCTTAAACAACAATTGTTCAGTGACCCAGTATATATTTTGCAGTTCCAGTGTCCCAGCTTCAATCCCTGCTGTCTCTAGGCAAATGATTTCATGCAGCAGGGCTGGGAATCGGGTTGCCCACTGAACACTGACAACCAGCTGGAGCATTTGGTGGGTGGGGAGCAATAGCATGCAAGGGCATGTGAGGTGCAGGTTCGCTTCAGATTTCTATCCAGAAGTGACATTATGACACTCTAGGAATCTGCTGAACTCTGTGTTTTTTAACCATAAAGATATGCATATTCCTACCGCCTCGTGACGACATCATTTCCAGGTATAAACTGGAAATGGGGTCACAACACCATCGCATCATTGCATGACTTTGCTCCTGCTCCTTGCTCCTGCTGGAGTGAAGAGGTCCCCCAGAGTCTGAAGCCGGGAGGCAAGAGCTTGCCTGCTGCCACAAGAGGATGGGAAAGAAATATGGAGAACCACTGCCAGTTAGTCTAGATAGTCCTATGCTAAAAGGTCCCGTCCTCTCAGAAGAACTCCCCACACTGATATTACTACAGCGCATTTAGGCTTCTATTGCTTTAAGAAAGCTTTTACCTACTTTAGAATATCACAGCCCCAATAGAGGTAGGGTTGTATAGTGCTTAGCGTATTAAATGGGGTGTGTTTGCATTCTTTGCTATAAAACTCAGTGTTTAACCTTGGGCTATTCTCTCTCACTCTCAGCCAAACATGCTTCATAGCGTTGTTCTGAGAATAAATGAAGAAGAAAACTGTATGAATCTCTGGGAGGAAAAGTTGAATAAAAGGACAATAGATACATAAAGCTATAGAGAACAGAGGCAGCAAGTTGAAAAGGCGCATTATCTGGTGGGAGGAGGCTTTGTTAAATCATATAGGATATATATATATATATCATGTAGGATTGCAGGATTTGAGTCCAGTGGCACCTTAGAGACCAACAAAATTTTCAGGGTATAAGCTTTTGAGCGTCAAAGCTTCCTTCTTCAGTTACAGGATTATGTAGGATTGTGTGTGTGTCCTATAGACGCCTGTGAGCAACCCAAACCTTTTGTACTCTGACCCGTTTCTCTTCCTTGCACAGGAACCAGAGCACAAAATTTCTTTCTTTCCATGAGACAATCCAGCTTCTTTGAGCTACAACTGCATCTGAGCTATTTTTAAAGGTGCGTCAGCTTCTACGTCGGCAGCAGTTAGAGGGACGTGGGCACAGAGGCAGTAGCAGCCCCCCCCCCCCCGGCTCAAGAGAGCTTTGCTTGGCAAAGAGCCTGGCTGCTTTGGGTGGGTTCGATGATGGTGAACTCAGATGAAAAAAGAACAAGGGGAGCTCATTTGATCAGAGAGTTAGAGGACTGCAAAGGAACTAGAAAGGCCTCTGATTCAAGAATATGAGATGGGGGGACAAGCCTGCCTAGTGAGGGAAGGCGGAGTTGCTTGCATCATTGCATGGGGGAGTGCAGCTGAAGAGCAATAAGAGAAAGAAACATCTACTGATGATGGCCTGGAATTATAAGCCTTTCGGCTTCTTTACATGGAAGCATCCACTGATGATGGCCAGGAATTATAAGCCTGTCTGCTTCTTTACACGGGAAATTCATATTATCCCCTGATCTGAGGGTCAATGTAGAAGTTTTAGCAGGTGTGAAGATTGTTTTCCCTTCTGTACATCCAAATCAAATTAGGAGACAATTGTCTTTGAAACAGCAAACCAGATGACACCCAGGGGGAGTATGAAGGACAAGTCCTGTGGCTGTCCTGTATAATTTTGGGCTGCTGTCTGGGGGCTTTAAAGTCTGCAGATATGTGGGCAAGAGTTGACACAAACACACAATGTCAAAAACAGCAGCTATTCCTAGGGATTCTTCTTCCTCTGCCTTGCCTGTCCTCTCTTGGGGAGTGGAGCGGAGTCTTTCCCCCATAAAGATAGTTGGGGTCCTTCCCCCATAAAGATAGTTGGGGTGTGGAGAGCCTTAGCACTCTGGTTCACTGTTTGGGGCAGCTAGTGTGATTTTCAAGGGGCACAGAGCTTTCTGCACAGTCAGATACATGCCCTCAAATGAACGCTGGAGCAAACGGATCTGTAGATGAGTGAGAGCCACACGGCTGTGATTCAGGTATTACAGGGAGTCTTGCGCAGGCAGTGCCTGTACAACATACACGTATGGGCGATGTGCCTAAGGCAAGGAGAGGGGTTGGTCTTTTTAGCCCCACTTCTGAGTCTTCATCCCCCGTTGGAGCAGAGTTTCCACTTGTACGAATTGCCTTCATGAAGGCTCTCTGGAATCGCACGCCCCAGAAAGACACTGGCTCGTATCTAATCACTCCAAGTTTGAAAGCTTCCTCCAAGTTAATCCTTTAGAAGAAGAGCCACTTCATTTGAAGGATGCTCCTTAGCTGGAGGAACTTCCTCTAGCCTAAGGTGGGATACATACCATTATGGCTGATCGCCTGACTGAACCAATGCACAATTGTTATGTGCCTAGACTATATTCCAGCATGGGGCTGAAATGCCTGTACAGATATGTGGAATTAGCAGGAAGTATGTATGTAGGATCTAGTAGGAAAGGTCTTGTTCCCCATAGCCTGTAGACAAGTGTGTCCTGTATATAGATCTACAGGAACATTCGTATTGTTTGTTAATCCTCTCCAGTGTGGTGCAGTGATTAGAGTATAAGACTAGGATCTGGAAGACCCAGGCACAACTCTCCAGTCTGTCATGGAGCTTGCTGAGCTAAGCAGACCTTCCCCATATCTCTATTGCCCCCTCCAGAGGGTGTTTTGTACTGGAGAAACAGCCATCATAAGAGCACTACATGTGGCCACATTATAACGTGCAGCTTGACCCTCGGTTTCTAAGGTTCAACAGCAGTTGTTAATGTTTTAGTTGCAAGGACATTATAACCAAGGGTTTAGTCACACACACGTGTATATCTCTCAGTGACCCACATTGCTCAATAGTTAAATGCAGCTCTGATGAAAAATGTGCTTGAAGTGATGTGAGAAGCCTGTCTGTGGCACTGGATCAGTGAGAGCCGATTCATACCTGCAAATCATTCCCTGATCTCACTAGCCTCAAGTGATTTTGCAGATGTCAGTCAGCACCATTATAAATTCCTTCCACTCCTTTATCAACCCTTTGTACCACCCAAGTGAATCATCTTTGTACAGCAAGGGCATGTTAGAGAGGGGTCAGTTGGTTAAACTAACACAATACTCTGTGAGCAGCAGTGGCTATCCAGGGCCTCAGGCACTGAAGCTCCCCCTCAACCTGTTACACCGGAAGTTTTGGAACTAGAGATGTCAGGGACTGAACTTGAGATTTCCTACATGCAAAGCATATACTTAACCACTCAGTCCCAGGAGAGCAGTATTTTATTTTTATTTATGCTATTTATAGTCTGCCCTTTCCTCTGATACTTAAGGTAGGTTGCAAAATTTAAGTCAATACAATCAACAGGATGGGACATCCAATAAACAATGCAGAAGGATTTGGACTGCAGAAATCTGGAACCAAGCTTGTTTAAGCTAGGCATTTAATGGTCACAGTTCAGGTTCCAGGTTCAATCTGGTAAAAGCACCTTGGGTATCGAGCTATGAAAGACCCTTGTCTATCCGAGTCTCTAGAGGGTCAATGTCAACACTGGTTCATCATACTGAGCTAGATGGACTGATGCTCTGATTCAGTATAAAGCCACTTCTTGTGTATCTGTGTGCTAATCTGACCTGGATTTTGTCATCATATATTAAATGGCACCTAGTGGATCATTTGAAGTGTCATTAGCTGCACTGACTTCTGGACATGGAAGGAGTTAGCCATAGAGGTATATACATATTTCTTGACATAGGGGCTGTAAAATTGCAATGTAGGCAAAGGCAACAGGAAGCATCTGTTTCGAAGGTGTCTAGAATTGATTATTATGAATCTAAGAGACAGGAACAGATGTGGAAGTTGGCAAGGAAGAGCCAAATGAGCTTGCTGGCCTTTGGTGGAACAGTGCATGGCCTTTGGTGGAGCAGATGTGGCTTTCTACAAATCACTTTTGTGTGTGTGTGTGTGTGTGTGTGAGAGAGAGAGAGAGAGAGAGAGAGAGAGAGAGAGAGAGAGAGAGAGAGAGAACAGGCAAAAAATGGGGCAGGGATATTTTTAGTCCAGTGACATTCTTCTGTGGAACTGCAAGTTCTCGCATTACTAGGCAGAGAAAGGTGATTGTGATAAATTGGTTTGGGCATCTGAAGAGCTCGTGGAAAACATCTGCACTGGAAGTGGACAGATGTTTAGGTTGTAGCTCCTTAAGGCTATGATGAATCCACATGGAAGAATAATGTTGCTTTATTTCTGGGTTAAATCTTGTCCTCCTTATTTCCTACTCTGTAGCTTTTAAACCATAGCCTTGAAATTGGCAGTAAAGTGCAAAGAAAACTGGGCATTCCTATAGGCCGTATCTTCTGGAGCCGTATGGACTGCATGCAGTTGGCACGAGTTTCATGCACTTTTATGCCTCCTTTACCGTGTGCTACTGCAATGGGATTAGAGGAGGGACTACAACATGGAAGGGGAAACTTTTTTGCCGCTGATGAATACTCAGCAGTTCCTTGGGAGATGATTTCCTCCCCATCATGACCACTGAGAGGTGACTGATACTTTTTTTCTGGATTCTGCAAATTTGGGGGTGAGGGGAGAGTGGCATAGATGTTCTTTCTCTTCAGAATGATCATAATTGGGGCCCATAAAAACCAAGAGCACTGTGCTACCAGGGTGGGGCTCAATGGCGCATCATAAGGTTATCGTACCATTTTCTATAAGGGAAACCCTTCTGTGTATGAAACAGCATGAAACCAATGGGTAGGGCATCTGGAGTGATGGCTCCAGATGTGCATTTCACCACATGAATATTGCCGTGCAGTACATGAATGCACGATAGTATGTGTCAGTCTTGGCTCTGAAGCAGCATGAGCCGAGCGGCACTGGAAGGCGGCTACTTCTCCATCTTCCCCTCCTTACAGCACCTTGCTGAGCTCCCCTTCCCCGAAATTCTACTCTGTGGTTTACTGGACATTAATGAACAATGTGGGGAGTTAAACGAGAGCCTGCAGCAGCAGTGAGAAGCTGGCAAAAATCTCCCTCCTGCTCTCCACAGAAGGGAAATCCATTCCGTCAGAGGAGCTGCTGGAACTTATGTCACAAGTGATGTTTTGCATGTTATTTCCTTACATAGAATGCTTTTCATGTAGGAAATGTATAATCTGGGAAATTGGAGAGAGCTGGGCAGAGCAGTGTCATACAAGCACACCCAGAAATGGGAAGATAGAGTGTTGATGGAGTGACCATTTCTACGAGAGATGACTTTGTCAGTGCAAATCTATGGATTGGAAGCATCGTAGCAACCTCTTGGAACAAGACTACAAGTGCTGAGACAGCCAACAAGCCAGATTTACACTGCTTGCCTTGCACGAGTGGCTGCTGGATACACTCACAGACTGGTGAAACAGAAGCATCTCTGGTAAATCTGAAAGCCAGCAGGCAAACAACCTGTCGTCACCCAATTGATTGTGTTTCAGGCAGCTGTCTCAAGATGTTGGGACATTTGGAGGGGGAAACCACCAGGATTTGCAAGAGGACAGAAAACAGCTCACTGTTTCCAACAAGTTCATCACCACATTGGCTATATTAAAAATGTAGACATAGTTCATCCTACTTGCACACTGGGGGCAGCAGCTAGTATAGCTGCCTGTGGGGAGGACAGGCAGCCATCCTGTTGGAAGCAAGATTAGGTGCCTTGCAGTGTGATTGGCATTACCCACGCTTGAGTGGATGGTGGAGGGAAAGACTCCATTTTTTATCAAGGTTCCTTCTACATGACAAAGAATGAATCATGTCATTGGTTTCTTTAAAATTAGAATCTGCCCTGTCCTGAGAGTTCAGGGATAGCAATAATGGATTGCTTAAAATTCTACTTGGAAATCCAGTTACAAACTACGAAGGTCCAAAATCACTCCCTGAAACCTAGTCCACAGATGTTTAGAGATGTTGTAATGTTACCAACAGATGCGAGCCAGTTAAGATCATAATGCTATCAGACCCATACTCTAAGGCACAAGTCTAGGACCCTAGCTCACAGGCTCAGGAGGGGGTCCTAAAGCAGACTGCAGTTAGGAAGCCCTATGGAGTACAGTGGGAAGTATCTCTGATGCACAGAATCAGAACAACCTATCATGTCTATTTACCTGTGGGGAGGATGGGATGAAGTGAGTTCGCTAAATGTTTATGCTGTGCTTCATATCTGAAATATATATTTGCCTTATAAAGGAGACACAAACTCCAAAAACCAGTTACCGAGTGGTAAGCTGCAGTACTGCAACCCAATGACCTGAGTTTGATCCTGGTAGAAGCTGGGTTCAGGTAGCCGGCTCAAGGTTGACTCAGCCTTCCATCCTTCCGAGGTCGGTAAAATGAGTACCCAGTTTCCTGGGGGTAAAGTGTAGATGACTGGGGAAGGCAATGGCAAACCACTCCATAACAAAAGTCTGCCAAGAAAATGTCGTGCTGCAACGTCCCCCCATGGGTCAGTAATGACTCGGTGCTTGCACAGGGGACTACCTTTACCTTTACCGTGCCACTGTACAAGAGCTTTGTAGGATAAAACCAGCACTTCTTTCTTGTGTCCAGATGACAAAAGGCCACTGGCATAGTGACGTAATGTGTTCCCAGATTGCAACCACAACCACATTCTTTCTGTACCAGCTGAAGCTTCCAGATAATCATCAGGGACATACCATGCATCTTACAAAATATTCATTGGCTTCTAAAATGTTGACAAGTACAGTAGTAAAACTTATCCAAATCTTTTCTACGAGCTATTCTCATTTAGGCCCCTATCCCAGCAAAGTCCCATTGAAAAAGATAGGGTTTAAGTGCCACCAACTCTGGATTGGGATCTGTGTGTGAAATTAGTAGCTCATCAACCTTATCAAAATTTATGGGTCAAATTAGTCACAGCCAGGGCTTTTTTTCAGCTGGAATGCAGTGGGACGGAGTTCCAGCACCTCTTGAAAATGGTAACATGGCCGGTGGCCCCACCCCCTGATCTCCAGACAGTCTGGAGATCAGGGGGAGGGGCCACCGGCCATGTGACCATTTTTGCCGAGGGCAATTTAAACTTTAAAAAACTCCCCCCTTGTTCCAACTGACCCAAAGTGACATCATTGTGTGGTCCTGAGTTCCACCACTGAGTTCCACCACCTCTTTTCCCAGATAAAAAGCCCTGGTCACAGCTAACTTCTGAAATAGCAGAACTTTTAATTTAGCTGCAGCTTATGTGTCCCATTGATTTTAATAAGATTTCTCTGGATTTGGGCCATGAGAATTTGCGTAGTATAGTGGTGGGGGGGTGGACTCTTCTGCATCCACCACCATTGGAATGATATTAAGCTGCCTATAAATGATATGCAACTTTTATGACTGAAAGACAGATGGGAGATTTCAGGCTTTTTAGTAGTCCATGTTATTGCATTAAAATGATGTTTCCTCAGAAAACGATGCTGATGCTGCCCACAGAATAATTTGTAAAGAGCTCCTTAATATTCACCCTCACTATTTTCTTGGGCGTGAATGATTTCTATTGACTGGATTCATCCCCTTCAGACTTGAATGGGAGCTGCAGCTGGTACCTAAAGAACAGATAAATAACCGTGAAAGGAACAAGATAAGCCATCTAAGCAGGTGCAAACAAAGCTCACTGTGAGCCATGAAAGGATACCTACATAACCTTCCTACAGACACTGATATACACACTATGAGAAATTTTAGGACCTGGAGCACAATCTACTAAAGAGCTGCTTAGGCTATTCATGCCATGAATGAAAAATTTAAAGAGCATTTTGCTTATATAAAGGCTCCCATAAAAGGTAATCAATGGGTTGAGTTTGGTGGAGCCACCTCCATCTGGGGCACCATGCCCTCTTCAATATGCCACTCACCAATGGCTTTCCTAGTGCTTCTTTGATCAACCATCCCTTTCCCTAACTCTGGCTTTCCTCCACCTCAGTGGAGTAGGAGGTGCTTCAGAACTCTCTAGGAGGACCCCCCACCCCGCTTGCATCTGCAGATAGCATCTATCATAGGCTTTGCAAGTCACCAACACTGTAATTGGCTCCAGTCCACATGGCCGCCATTTTATGGTGTTGACCATTCTCTGATCTCAAAATTTCAAAAGTACCCAGAAGAGCAACCAGGGCCGTTTCCAGATGGCTTACCTGCACCCGGAACGTCGCGCCACATTGCAGGGAAAACGCGAAATATCGCGTTTTCTCACACGAGTTTTGTGCAACGTCGCACAAAACTTGCGTGAGAAAACGTGATATTTCGTGTTTTCCCCGCAGCGTGGTGCGACGTTCCGGGTGCAGGTAAGCCATCTGGAAACGGCCAAGATTGAGGGGTGCAGATTTTGGCAAAATCCAACAATAATCTAGAGAGGTGTTGAATGGCATCCAAGGATATGTACTGGATTTATTAAAACTCTTTTAGCTTCCCTCAGAATTCACCACAGCTTTTGATTGAGGAGAATTTCATGCCCACCCTTCAAAACTGTGCTTTAAATTTTGCATTAGCTGATAATTTTGGGGTGGCAGAAAGTGTAATGAG
Organism: Eublepharis macularius; assembly: GCF_028583425.1. Classification (NCBI taxonomy): domain Eukaryota; kingdom Metazoa; phylum Chordata; class Lepidosauria; order Squamata; family Eublepharidae; genus Eublepharis; species Eublepharis macularius. The sequence goes on from NC_072798.1 coordinate 22,764,292, forward strand.
GAGGCAAGGGAGAAATGTTGAAGGCAGCCGAGGCAAAGAAGACATATTTGCACAAGTGACATATCTCAATATAATTTCTAAAACTCTATTAATTGAACAGATAAAATACATCTCGTCTATTTTGTTACAAAATATTAGCCATTTGGAATCTTTGCTAGATGTGAGCACACCGCTGTTCCCCGTAGGAAGCTTCTCTCGAGAATATGTACAGCAGGAAACAGGTACAGACGGATGGACAGACAGGTGCTCTCGAATAGCCTACACACATAGGTAAGTAACATCTTTGTTTTCTGGCATGGAGAATGAAAAGAAACATTCAGTGGAATGTGTCAAGTGATAACAGAGTGCAAAAAAAATTAAACCAAGAGATCATTAAAGCTTCTGACCCAGGCGTGGCTGTTAAGGAGTGATGCAGACACAGTGGCTAAATGGCCGCTAGAGAATTACAGTCATCACTTGAGAACAATGACCAACGGTCTCAGGCTCTGGCCTTGGTGATGGGTTTACAGCAGAAGGAACATACTAGGATGGCCCAGTACAGCAATGCAATGTAATGCAATTCTCCCTGCGCGCATGCGCGTGTACGCACACACACACTTTTTTGGGATAGTAACCTTCCTGGCAGGCAGCAGTTCCAGAAATCTTGGGGACACGGCTTGTTTCAGAGATCCCATAAACTTCCTACTAAGTATCACTTCAAAGCAGTACTACTACGGTAAGCAGCTTCGGGTTCCTTGGGAAGAAAAGCGGCATAAAAATATCTTCCTGAATGAGTAATTAAAACAGACTTTAAAGAGAAACCCGCTGCTGTCGCAGCTTTATTTTGGAGCAAGTTCTGTTTGCTCCAATTTGTGACTAATGTTGCTTTCTCTTTAGAAGAAGAGATGGTATATATATTACAATTTTTGCACCTTTAGGAGCAAGATGCATTTAAAAACATGTCATGTTGTAGCTTAGAGAAATAAAACCAGTAACTAGCTATTTTTGTATATGTAGTGGTGAATGTGAGCCCCTATGAGCTGGCACTGAGAGGGGGCTGCAGTGGCACCTCCCATATTCTGCTTTGAGCCCCCCCCCCCCCCGCGCATATTCATATATGAGAAGGATGAAGAGACATGAAAATTCAGGAACCTAGCCTATGTCTTTTATGTGCTTCAAGGACCTCAGGAGACAAGAACACCGTTGTGCCTACAGATAGCTTTCCTGGTGCTCACCAAGTCTTTTTAGAAAGTGGGTGAGGCCAGGTGGGGCTTTTGCCAAGTATGACTTCTGATGGGCCACTGGAGATATGATTGGCTGTGCAGATTTTAAAAAAAGCATTGCTTTGGTCGAAGCGGCTTCCACAGCACAAGGATCTTCACTGAATCACTGAAGATAAGTTGGTGTAGACATTTTGTGCCTGGCTCCACCTCCTCCAGCAGCCATTTTGTGGCTGCACCCACACACTGTCAGAATTCCAAATGTGCCCTCAAAGCTTGTGGACCCCTGGTCTGAAGTAATCCAAAAGGCCTACCTATACTATAAACATAACCAATTTAGACCAGACAAACAGTACAATCCTGCACAGCTATAGGACCACTGGCCAATGGACTTAGAAGGATATAACTCTTGTCATAAAGATCCCTTCAGAGGCCTGAGAACTGTACTTAAGTGAAGCCTCTGAGAATTCTTTGCTAGAGATCCCTGCCCCCATCCTTTTACTGAACTACAGTGCCCAGGACTTTTCTAGGGAGAGGAAAAGAAAATTAAGACCGTTTCAAGTCTTCATTAAAATAGTGTTCTTTATATTAAAGGCGTATTTCTTATTACAGCAGGATTGGAGTCCAGGGGAAACTTGGAGACCAACAAGATGTTCAAGGTATGAGCTTTCAAGACAAAGTTTCCTTCTTTGGATACCTTTTTCAGATAACTTCAGAGCTCTGACTCTTCAAAGCTCAGATCCTGATAACATTGCTGGTCTCTAAGGTACCACTGGGTTCCAGTTCTGCTGTTCTCCTGCAGACCAACGCAGCTACCTGCCTTATTTCTTATTACAGAACATCATAACCTTGCAGGACCGAGTAGACATTTCTTATTTCAGACATTTCAATTCCAAAGCACAGTCTTTAAAGCTGTTAACCCATCTGCGTGTTGGGGACGGGGAGGGACATGATTAAATAGCTGCTGGAGTGTTACTTAAGAATAGCTGCTGACAGATTTTGGTCTAAATGTGCTGGGTTTATAGCAGAAACAATACCATGTATCTGCTCTCCACTTTAAAAGGTAGAATTTTGAAAAATGCTTATCTGGCCATTTTAGCTAATTCTTAATCTAAGACTAGGGGATTTTCTTAAGTGGGGTATATATAAAACTCACAGCCTAGTGCACAAAGGAAACCAGAGGGCAGGTCCTATTTGTGCAGAACTCTGTTGTGTTAAGGTGAGAAGGTGTTACAAGATGCTCTTTGGGCCTGGATTTGGTAGACTGTACAACCAGCCTTGGTTGGTGGTTTATATGATACTGGAACCATGTGAGCCAGTCTGGTGTAGAGGTTGGTGTGTCAGAGGTTCGAATCCTGACTCCACCATGAATCTCTCTGGGTGACATTGGAACCACTCACTGCTTAGCCTAACTCTCCTCCCTGGATTTTTCATAAGGGAAGAGCACCTGGGAGGATAAAAATGTAGTGAATATATATTCCTACTTCAGCTAGGACACAGGATTATGTAGACAACTATTGCTTTGTTTTGTTTTGAATACAGAAGAAACTGAAGATCACAGCAAAAATTAGCAATGTTGTTGGGCTTGCAGGCACGCTTTGAGCAAACTCACTGCTCGATTGGTAAATTCTTGCCACTAGTGGAAAAAGACAATTGTCTGATCCTGTGAACTGCACTGGACAACATCACCACTCGTAGCAAGCGGCCCATCAGGTTTTGCAAATGAACGTTTCAATCTATCATCCCTCTAGAAATCAGTTATTTTAGGTAGTTTGGTGGTGCTTAATAGCAGGCAATGGGGCCTGGGACATTTCAGTGCCATGACACAGTCTTAGAATGTGTGAAACAATAACCATCCGGGCTACGGTTAGTCAATTAAATTTTTTAGGTTGATTTAATGGCATTTTGATTAACTAAAATGATACCCACTTACTCAAGCCGCAGACTTTTAAATATTTTAGATGCTTTTAATACAAATACTTATAAGAACTGCACCTGGCAAGCGCCATCTTAGAAGAGGCATTCCCTCCTGGGTATGCATCCAAAGCAGGGATCTCTCTTTTAAAGTGATGCAGCATCTATGCATTGTCTAAAAGTAAAGTATGCTATTTTCTTCAGAATTTTTATTAATAATAAATAATAGTGTTTCTGGACAGGTGTTGAGATTCTTTCCATTATCACAAGGTCATATCTGGAAGAAGTGTTCCAAGAGACTCAGGCAGTCTTGAAAACCCACATATTTTCCATTCTAGATGAAGTAGTAATAGAAAGGGGAAGAGATGAAAATTTCAGAGAAAGTTCCTATGATTGAATACACTCTTGTCCTCCTGAATGCATTATTAATACCTCTGATCTCTCCTCTAACAGAACTTCATAAATACTTCATCAAAAAACACACCCCAATTATTTCCTCAAATGATTTAAGGGTTTTTTTGTTGTTGCTCCTTTGTGTTAAATTAGATTTTACTTGACATTCATCTAAACACACAAGCTGTCTGGGGTTTGACTAATGCACTGTGTGGAAAGTTACTTTTCTTCCTGGACAATAGAACACACGCACGCACGCACGCACCCCCCCCCCAAATGCTTGCAGCATAGTTGAGGCAAACAATGAAATCTTCTCTGGAAGCTCTCATAACTCCTGCATGCATGGCATAAACATGCAACGTCAGCCAACCCCTTTCCTGTTCTGCCTTCCAGTCTTTTACAATATAGATGCTGTATTTCGCTCCTCCGCCTATGGATATAGAAATTCCTCCTCCACCTGCAAATATAGCCACTATAGAAGTAAGCTATGAACCTGCCCACCCACTGATCCTGTTAGCCTAGTATTGTCTACTTCAATGAGCAGCAAGCTGTCCACTCCCAGATATGGGTCTTGGGTATGTCTTGGATCACTGGTAGAGCATCTGCTTTGCATGCAGATGGTCCCAGATTCAGTCCCTGGTATCAGGTAACAGGTGATGTGAAAGACCTCTCCTTGAGGGCCTACAGATCTGCGGCCAGTCTAGAGTTACTAGCCAATGGCTGACAGGAAAGGGGGTACAGGCATGGGGGGGGTGGCACTTCTGGTATTCCATAGATTTTTGCCCAAATCCTAGAACATTCCATAGTGACATCATTTCAGTGTTTTAAATTTCCCCATCTAAGAGTGGAAATGAATAGAGAGTAGCAAGTCTGCCATGGTATCTGAATCAGGAAACCTACTCTCTGTATGCCAGTCAGAGTAGACAGTACTGACCTTGATAACCCAATGGTCCGATTCAGTATAAGGCGGCTTCATGTGTTCCAACTGAAGTCTTTTAAAATTGGCATCAGTGCCATTCTGCACATTTTAAAAGGCCTCTGAACATTGAGTGGAACTAGGGATGCCAGCCCCCCTTAACCTCTTGGCTGGTGGAGGGGGGAACCAGGTGCTTACCATTTGTCACTCTCTGGGTGCTCCTTGCGCATGTGCTTCCATGCCTGCATGATGATGCCACTTCTGGGAAGTGATGTTATTGTGCAGCCGCAGAAGTGTGAGCACGCTTCTCAGCAGGCCGATTTGGGAGTGCTCTTGGGGGTGGCACAATGTCACTCCCGGAGGTGACATCGTCATGCCACCCCGGGAGTGCGCCTGGGATGACCATTCCCCCACCTTCCTGCTGGCCAGGTGAGCGGAGGGGGGGAGAGGGTGGGAGCGGGGGATCCCCCACCCTCAGCGGGGAAATGGCATCCCTAAGTGGAACACAGATCCTGACACAAAAGGCCTTGCGGTATTTGTCAGGCCTTGGTCATCTAACCAGTTCAACTGAAGGGAGAGGAAAAGCAAAAATGAAGGCCCAGAGTGCAAAGCTGCTGCTAGTGAACAGCAGCTGAGGTAAATTTGCTGAGGTAAATTCACACTCTGGCTATCTCAGTGCTACCTAACTTGATTAACCCATGTAGGTGCAGACCTCTTCCTTATCTGCCCAGATGCTGCTTAATCACCAGCTGACTCCAGTCCTTTTTCTGCTCACAAAGCAAAGAACCAACACATTTTCTCCTTTCTAATCAAACAAATGAGATAAAACTTGTTCTGCCCTATTTCCAAATCCTAAAGTTGATCTTCTTAAGCTTCATAAGGAGAGAGAATGAGCAACAGCAAAGGCCTTAAGCTAATTAAGACTGTTCCTCCCTCATGCGTGGGGAGATTTTTTTCTTCTAAAAATACAACCGTAGCCTACTTTAATACCATCATTCTGCACATCAGCATCTCGGATAGCAGCAAGGAGCTGAACTCTGCTTTCGTCTCCTCCCACTGGAATTCCCTACCCACCTAGCTGGGTTTTTTCTTGGTAAGGGTTTGTTTGTGAAGAGAAGCAAGTAAGCAAACTTTAAATGGGAGAGAATCGACTTAGTGTTATACGATTGTGCTTCTTTGCTTGGCTACTCTAAGACACCAACCTCTTAATTTACTTCAGTATCAGATCATTGACATGGTCATGAAAGAAAAGCAGACAGACTCTGGGTGACTAGAGCATCTTGCTTCTCTTCTGTTTATCTTAAATATTATTTTATTTTGTCGTCTCAGAAATGCTAAGGTGGGTCCTGTCTGTGACCCAATATGATGCATTTCTCTGCTCTTGTAAACATATTACTAATTCAGGCTACCAACTGTCTAAATAGACAAGTCTAGGGTTGCCTGCTCCCAGCCCACACTCCCTGCCATTCCACACCTGGCTAGCAGGGGAAAAGGTGTGGGGGAATGGCTCAATTTTGTGCACTTCCCTTGGGAGGCATGCAGTCAAAATGGGTGCATACACTACCATGTCTCTGGAAAGTGTAGAAGCGTAGCAAAGCATAGCAAAAATGCCTCGGCATGACCCATCTCTTCCACATCATGCCAAAAATGACATCATCAACAACACTGGAGTGCATGTGCTTCACATCTGTGGGGCCTGAGTACCCCCCCTCACTGCCCTCCATCCCCACTTGCCCTCAGGGGGACCTGGCAACCCTGGACAAGCAAGTGGTTAATGTGTTGGCCTAGGTCAGGGTTCTACCAACCTTTTCAAGTCTGTGGGCACCTTTAGAATTCTAGTGGTTGCAACCACAAAATGGCCACCACAGGAGGAGGAGCCAATCACAAAATACAGAGGAACCCAAAGTGCAGGGGACAAGAGGAGTAATTTTTTAAAAAAGATACTGGGAAAGAGAATAGACCAACACTGTGGGGGAAGCTACCACCCAAACGATGTTAATTTGCACAATCAGATCTCCAATGACCAATCAAAAGCTTTGTTGGGCAGGCACACCATCTGGCCCCGCCCACTTTCTAAAGACACTGGGCAGACCCCAGTTATTGGCAGGTGCCAAGGCACCCACAGGCACCTCTCTGGGGAACCCCAGCCTAGGTCTTTGGATACACCCTGATGCAGCTCCCTTGGTGACCTTGGGGCAGTGGCTGTCTCTTTACCTAACCTACCTCACAGTATTGTTGTGAGGATTAAATGGGGGAAAGGAGAACAGTATAGGCCAACCTGTACTCCTTGGAGAAAAGGCAGCATAAAAATTTGATAGAAATACCAGGCATGTAAGTGAGGTAGTAGAAGCATAACAGATTATAAAGAGGAATGAATATGAGAATAGAAAAGAGAAACTGGGCTGAATCCACACACCCGCGGAGCGTCCCGGCGTTGCGCTAAATGTTCGCTAAACACCCGGAAGTGTAGCGTCTTTCTAGCGCAATTCAGAAATCGCGCGAGAAAGATGCTACACTTCTGGGTGTTTAGTGAACATTTAGCGCAACGCCGGGACGCTCCACGGGTGTGCGGATTCAGCCCTGGAATCTCTTTGCAAATGTACACTGGTGCCATAACGACAGTGGGAAGGGTGTAGTTATTATTGCCCCCGCTTCCCTCCCGAGTCATAAACACCCAGTAAGAGGTTTTTTGGGCTCCTACAATTTGAACGTTTGTACACCAAGGATACAGAATCCTGTGAGAAGGAAGCTTGAAAATTAGCTGAAGGGATGGAGGAGAAAACAAGACCCTGCCAGGGTTAGGAACCAATTTCTACCAAATTAATCCTGTGCAAATGTGCCGTTTTATTCTGTTTTGTAAGACAGCTTCTTGGTCTGATATGGGTCTGAATGATGGGGTATAAATCAAATGACTAAAATAAAAATAAGAGAAAGCGACAGCCTTTTGACATTATTAATTAAGGAACAGGGCACTGCCAGGAAGATTTCTAGATCTGATAACAACTCCCCTCACCCAGACTTTACCCGAACTGCCTGGTGCTTCCTTTAGCAGGCATGGTCTGTACACATTCAACCAGAAAGGTGCATATTTACAAGAAATGTAATTTGCTGGTGCCCAGCAGAGCTTTCTCAGTACAATCCTTTAATGTAACTGCAGAGAAGGTTGTAACATCCGAAGTGAGGCCATCTTTGTGTTTGGCCGCACCATGGGAAAGGGAGGTGCATTCTCTTTCTCTCTCTCTTTCTCGAGCTTTCTCCCGCTGACTTTCTCTTCCAACAGCTGCACGAGAACAAGGGGCACCCCCAGAACAAAGGCAATGAGGAGAAAGCATGGCAGGTGGCGCAAGACTTCAGCTCCAACTTAGCAAGCTGTAGTGGTGGCAGCGGCGGTGGCAGCAAAGGCGGCAGCAGTTCCTCAGCCCCAACAAGGTGGACTATCCAAAGTCAAGGGCCCCCAGAAAGGTAAGTAAAGTTTATTTTGGTCAGAAACCTGTGATAACAGCGAGAAACAAAGGGAAGCTGAAAATGGAAGGAAAGAGAGGGAGAAAGAGAGACGGAAGTGGAGGGAACCGAAGACACAAAGCAAAGGACAGTATAGCAGAACACTTCCATGTTGTGTGGGGGCAAGCATATGGTTAGATGGCTGGGCAGGAAACATCTTCTTGAGCTCTCGGACAGTTTCTATGGATGGGCTCCTCACAAACCATCATTTCAAGAGAAATAAGGAGGAATTAGGCATGTTCATAGTACATTTACTGTAATATTTTTTTGCTTTGTTCTTGCTTTTCTCATTTTTTTTTTTACTAAAAAATAAATCACAAACTAGATTTTCTCTGAAGACAGAAAAGGGTCCCAGGGTAAGTCTGTGCTGTTTTTTGGCTAGTGCTGGTTGAGCTGCTACACTAGACTGCGTGAGCCGCTGGAGTACCTGCGCCTCTCAAGCAAGGAGCTAGGGGGGCAGGTTTGGTGCGGGTGGTTGTAGGGTGGTGGCGGCGGCGGAAGTGGGGGCTGATGGATGATTTTCACTGGGGTCCCTTGGAGCCCGCTGCCTAGACCACGCAAGGGGGTGGAGCTGCAGGAATCAGAGGACACGTAGCGCGTCAGAGTCTGGTTGAGGGCCGGCTCCATACGAGCGAGGCACGGCTTGTCCAAGACTATGACTTTGACAATCTGCTGGCACTGTACAAGTGTCCCCGCCGAGGCAGGGTAAGAGGGCACCAATGCTGTCTCCAGCCTCTCCCGTGGCATGTTAGGATGCGTGCTGGGCTGCATTCCACTCTCGAGCCCCGGGACGGAGTTGTGCTGGTACGTTTGAAGCCTGTTGTGAATTGACACCTAGTTTAGAAACAGTCAAAGAAGCATTAAATGTTACAAGACTTCTTCCCATCCACTACTGCTGGCTGCCCTTCAACCCCCCCTCCTCCGGTCATCACTTGTCCCCGATAAGCTACAACCCACCCTTAAACATTTCTGTTCTTCCAAACATTCTTATCCCTCAGCCCCCACCAACACACCTCTCTCTTTCCACAATCCATCTCTTCCCACCCCACCAGCATTAACCTGAAAATGTCCTTCTAGAAATAAAGATCTCCATCATAGCAAAGGCGGTGATGCTGTTTCCACATACAGCACAACCTCAACTATCCAGACGGAGCAGATACAATCTGATAGTGGAACTCAGAGCAGAGAAGAGAGAAATTTCAACTTGAGGAGATGTAGGCAGTTGATGGCTTGAGGTGACCAACTCTCAAGCCAACAAAAATAGTCTTATTTGGGCTGCTCTTTTTTCTTCCTGTTACATCTCCTCTCCAACCCCCAACCCCCTTTCAGTAATCTGTCTGTGATTGAAAATAACTGGGGGGAAAGACTCTCTTATATGCTCTGTCATTATATGGTTCCTTTTCCAAACGGAGCTCTGCTCTATGATTGAAGCTCCAAGAAAGTCCTGCATCCTCTGTAGACCAATGGGGCAAAAAGAGGGAAGGATAATTGAGGTTGCACACATTTGCAAAGGAAAAAAAAATGAGATTTGCTAACACTCAGAGAAAGACTTGAGCTCTTCCCAGCTCCCGTCTTTTTGAGCAGAAAGGTGCACACATGATTCACTAATCTGTTTACAAAAGGAAAAAAAAAACTAAAAAAGCAGAAATCGGACATATTTCAACAAACTTGCAGCTTGTTCTGATCCACTTGATGGTTTGCAAGTGAAAGGAGATGATTTTACATATGCCGAAAAAGGGAGAAAAATATCCATCCAGCTTGTACAATGATTGAAAGGAAAAAAGAAATCTGATGAAATGGCAGCAGATCAGGTAATCTCAGAGAAAATGGAGATGCTTGCTTCTGCTGAGGAGTAAGAGGGGGGAGAGGGAAGGAAGATGTGTCTTCACAGAGGAAGTATTCGGGGTTTCCCAATCTCAGATTGAAGCTAGGAATTAAGATGGAATGGAGCTCCCTACAGGGCTACAAGACACAGTCCTGAAATATTCCATAAGGGCACATGTGCTACAGGGCACATGAGGAAAGTGAGGGGGGAATGAGGAATGGGAAGAAAAAGATCTCTTCCATGTACTACAGATGACAGATATGAGGAATGTTTGCTTGATTTGGGAATTCCTTCAATGAACAGAGAATTGTGAAGGATCTTTATCTGCCTCCTTAGAATTCTACATCCCTGAAATAAAAATTCCTTCACGCCTATGAGCCAAAAGGTGTGTATGAGGCCATAGAAATGTCTGTCCCTCTTCCCCATTAGCAGGAGTAGCAGGATAATGAATTAGCTCCTGTGAAGCACATCTTCATGAGCACACCTTCAGCTATGGATTTTCTCAACAGGCTATGGAACAGAAAGCTGTGGGAAAAATGGCCTCAGAGAACAGAGGCCCAAACAGCAGTAACTGAGAAGAGCATCAGAAAGGTAATGGAGCCACGTGCCAGCCTAGAAATGGAGGTTCTTTAAGGAAATGAATATTAGTGGAAAGCTGCAGCACCTGTCCCCTTGGGAAATAACACCTGCAGGGAGATGGAGGCAGAGATGGATGGAGGTATTTGCTGGTGAAAGAGCCTTGGAGGAGGACAAAGCCAGGCCGAATGAAATATTCTGGAGATTTCTTGCAGATGAGTTTACCTGAGGAGGTGGGGAGCGCAGAAGGACTCCTGCAACAGAGTCCTTACTCCCAAGGAATAAAGTTCCCTCAACCCCCCAAGCTGGTAAATGGTTGGCCTAATTTTTCACAAAGAGTCACAATGAATACGTTCTTGATCCCAACTGAGGTGATCGTGTCTGAGGCAGAAGAGACTATGAGGGAAAGATCACAGCAGTGAGTTTTAGCAAGGGGTTCTGCTGTGGTGGAGGCCTCTCAGGGGAGCTCATCTCGGCTGCGTCTCTGATTTCTCCTGAAAGTGTGTTGGGTGGGGGATGAGGACGGAGCAGGTTAGTCTCCAGAGTTCGGGCGCTTGCTCCATGAAGGATGTGTTAACAATTATAGAAACGGCTTGAAAAAAAGCTTTGAAGTTTAATCTGGATTTGAAAGTTGTATTACCCGTCCTAGCAGTAACTTTTTATTGTATCTCTGGAAATTGGTAAAATTGTCAGTCTGGCTGGGGAGGCATTGATTAAAACCTGAGAAAAGAAACAACAGAGAATGTAAGAAGAGCTGAAGTGAGGGAGAATTACTTACCTCAGCTGCTCTGCATTCTACTTACCTCCACTGTGCTGTCCGGGATCTTTTCCCCCAAGTCTTTTTTGGCTGTCAAAAATAAAACAAATCCCCTTTTCAGTGATGAAAAATGTTTCTCATGTCAAGAGTTTCCTATGAAATAGGGCTTTCACCCAACAACGAAAGAAACAGAAAATCTTTGTATGAGTTTTATCAATTAACCAATAATTAATTGATGAAATCTACATCAATCTGCATGTGAATAAACCAATACCACTGAAGAGAAAAAGCATGCTTTTCTTGCTATTAGAAGACACACAAGTCCCTGCACTTTTTAGAAGAGGCTTCCCTCATGTCTGAACACATGAAATAATTAACAGGATTTTATAATATCTACTCCCCTATCAATCATAAGGCCCTGATCTGGATGGTCCAGACTAGCCCGATCTTGTTAGATCATGGAAGCTAAACAGGATCAGCCATGGTTGTTAGGTGAGAGACCACCAAGGAAGTCCAGGGTCACTATGCTGAGGTAAACAAAAGCAAACCACCTCTGCTCATCTCTTGCCTTGAAAGCCCAAACTATAGGGCACCTTACGCAACACACGAGTCATGGAAATTTGGAGACCTTCTGCCAGCACCTGTACTTGTCTGCCAAAGTTCCAAGCTGGAAACTCTATGGCTCTACCATAGAGTTTCTGGTAATTCCTGGAGCTACCCTTCATTCTCTTTGGGTTTTCCCTTGAAGTGGTGTAGCAGTGCAGACAATGTGCCCCCCCCCCACCATGACCCTGACAATGGGTGCCAGGCAAAGCAAAAAAATCTAAACTGAGAGCCAGTTTGGTGTAGTGGTTAAGAGCGCAGGACTCTAATCTTTTTGCCTAAAATAGATATACCCACTGAGGCTATAGAAGTCAGACTCTGTCCCTGTTGGCTTCCCTAGTTTATTCACTACAATATTGAAAGGTACATACAGATTTGCCCGAATAAATATGCATGATATTTTCAACTTTTGAATTCTGAACCACCAGGCAGCCAAAGGATAAGCCAGAGGCCTTCCAGGTCACATTTCAGACCTGGAAAAAGTACTGACTCTGAGGAAGTGGTCTAAGAACACATAGTCGTGTTGAATATATTCCTTGGCAAATAAGTTTTTTTAAAGAAAGGAAGGAAGGAAGGAAGTCTTCTACTTAGGCATAAATCAAATATTATATCTATAGGAGTATCCTTCAAAGTGATTGAACACACCTAGCCCTTCCTGTTTTCATCCAATTCTCCTATGCACCAAATCCAATCGTCCAAGACAATTAACTAATCAAGTGTGGCATAGTGGTTAGAAAGTTAGACTAGGATCTGAAGATGCAGGTTTGAATCCCCACTATTCTGTGTAAGACTGCTGGTGACCTTAGGCCAGACACACTATCACAGCCTCACAGGGTTGTCATGACGATAGAACAGAAGAGAGGGAAATGATATAAACTGCTTTGAGTCTCCAATGGGGAAAAATGAAGTAAATAAATAAATAAATCTTCTGGGTAGGAAATGAAGACCCAGAGAAACCTCTCACCTGTAGGAGATCCTTGCTTGGATTGTGTTTCCATCTGAGACCCATTGCTCCTTAAGGAAAGATGCTTTGCCCCATGCTGTTTTTCCAGCTCCCCTGGAAGCAGGGGGGAAACATCAAATGAATGGAGAGAGAAAGTCAAACAAAGTACAGCAAAAGGAGAGAAGGAAAGGGGAACATGAAAGCAAGGTAAAAGGCAAAAGAAGCAACTGGGTAGAGAAATAGGTTAGAGAATGCACACACCCTGTGCATGCGCATGCCATGCACATGTACACATATACACATATTACAAAAGTCAATAATGCCGGGAAAAGTGGAAGGCAGTAGGAAAAGAGAAAGACCCAAAATGAGATGGCTTGACTCAATAAATGAAGCCACGACCTCCAGTTTGCAAGATCTGAGCAAGTCTGTTAATGATAGGACAATTTGGAGGTCTTTCGTTCGTAGGCACCTTTAAGACTAACCAACTCATTTGTAGCATAAGCTTTTGAGAACCACAGCTCTCTTCAGTGAGGAGAGCTGTGGTTCTCGAAAGCTTATGCTACAAATAAGTTGGTTAGTCTTAAACGTGCTACTGGACTCTTTACTATTTTGCAACTACAGACTAACATGGCTAACTCCTCTGGATCTTCCTTCATAGGGTCACCATAGGTCAGAGGTGACTTGTCAGCACATAATGCACACACATATATTGAAATATCTAGTAGTAACTGGGGAGGCCTCTTTGGTGGCAGGCAGCAGAATCAGGCCACCAGCAGGCAAGGCAGGGGCTTTATACTCAGAGGATTTGTGAAGTATGCAGGAAAATATGCCTTAGTAAAGAGACCAAAAGGGAGGGGGAAGTCATTTAAAATGGTCTGATGAAAATGCTCCAAGGGGCCAGGACAGCTGCTGAGATTCAGTTAAGGGAGGAAAAACCAGAAGGGAGGGATGAGAGCTTACAAAATTGGGGGTGGGGGGGGGAATGAGAGGGTTCCTCTCGTGCAATTCTTCACGGGCCTCCGGCTTACGAAACGTAATTTCAGCATTATGTGGATCTACTGCAACCAGGGATGTGTTTATGATTTGGAAGATATCAAAAATTTATGCCTAATATCTATCTTCTATGCTAAGGAAATACAAATCCTGAAACCTGCTTAAATTATACACAAGCATATTTAGGAGCATTTGCTTGATTAGAATGCTTGATTCTGTATCTGCTGAACAAAGCAGCAGATCTAGAACGAGAAGGATAGCTGGGGAGCTCTGCGCATTCATGAAAACCAAAAGTATGTTTTTCAAATTAAAGTTGAGTTTCTCAAGGTAATGGCCATTTTCACACGGCCAGGTGCCGGGAAGATCGCGCGAAACTCATGCCATAAAAGTGCCTTCCTAGCGCAATTTCTCAGCACGATCCCATTTAATGGCCCTTTTTCTGACCATCATCGGGCCATTAAAGGGGATCCGCAGGGAGATCGTGCTAGAAAGATGCTTCATGCTGTGAGTTTGCGCGATCTCCAAGGGCGCATGTGAAAACGGCCAAGATGTTTGGAATGGTGCTCAGTTTGGGCTGAGCCACACTGCACGAGTGCTTTTAATGAACATTTCCCCATTCTGTCAAAAGTGCCCTCTTTCAGGAGATTTTTCATGGAGGTCACAATGAACATTTGCATACAGCTGTGCTCCTCTCTTCCCAGTACCTGTTCAGGGTGAGCGCAACGCCTCCTGCTGACACTCTGAATTGACTGTAGTATACCACTGCTAAGCCAATTCAGAATGAGGACAAGAGGTATTGGCCTCACTCTGGATTGGTTTTCTGTTGATAACATGTAGGCAAATCTGATTGGTTACATGGCATATCCCAAAGACTACACAATCCTCAATTGACTAGGATAATTTTTCTAGGGAGCTTTTGAACCCTTAAAAGCTCTAATTTCTCCATGAAAATCTACAGATGTAAACTCTCACTGCAAATTTAAAAATTGTGTTCATTCTCAATATTTACTATTTTTCCTATTTTACAGATAGGAAACTGAGAAAAATAATGAGTTGTCTAACACTGTAACATATCAACTCCATGACAGAGGTCAAACTGGAATTCAAATACTTTTTTCTGTTTCTTGAATGACACTAGTTTTTTACAGACACTAATTTTAAGAGAATGTTTTTAAAAAACAGGTAAATGTTGCTTTTGAACAGCTGGATGGATAAAAACTTCATGTCCGTATATTCCTGCTTTTTTCCAGCTGTCCTGCAGCTTCCTTCCTAAATATTTTCCAGGTAATCTGGACAAAAAAAGTCTGCATCTCTCCCCTTATACCTTCACAATGAAAAGAGCTAGAGACTTTTAAAAACAGAAGCTGGGAATTCAGAGGAACTAGTACATCATGACAATAGATCATTATTAACATCATTGTGTTATAGCACAATAGCAACTTCTGATTTTTAAAAAAGCCCCCAGAAAGCCTTCCAGTGGTACAGTGAAAACATTGGCTGTGAGGGACTGACAAATGATGTCAATGTGAGCAGGACCTCTGAAAACGTGCTTGGTCTTTCAAACAAGACCGTAGCAAAGAAGACTTGGCAAACCAGCGGAAAACCCAGAAAGGGGATGATTAGAGGATGACCTTGTAGATGCTCAAAACTAAAGCGCTTTGAGATAGAAGCAAAGGTGGAGCAAAACATCTGAGTGCAAGTAGCCTGATAAACACCTAGCAAGGGCATGAGGCACAGTCCCTTATTTAGGGCTGTAATTCCCTCCCACCTCCGGCCACCTTCTCCTTGTTTTGCAAGCAGATTCCGATACGAGGTTCTTTCAGACTAGTGGTCTCTTGCATGCAATCTGCAATGGTCCTGTAAGGCCCCTAAGCATTGCGTCTTAATCCCCTGTGACATGACTGTTTCCCTGATCCAAAGCCAATTATTATATATTTGTATTACTATTAAATTCCATATTTTTGAATATCTAACACACTGTGCTTCATGTTATCATTAAAAAATTAACGCAACAAGCACAAATGGGTTTCTGGTCACGTGGCCATTATTGAAAAAACATGGGTGCCCTGAGTTAGACGTGCAATGGAACATAGAATAGTTAGATTAAAGGTGGAAAGGGGCCACAGTATTTTCACCCTCTGCTCTAAGACAGTACTGTATATCAGTGGTCAGCAAGAAAGAAGCATCTGTACAATACTTAATTTTTGCACACTCCTAATTCAGAGCATTAGCTGAAGCGCCAGGAACTGCTGTGGTCCTGCCCCCTGATCTCCAGACAGAGGGCAATCTAAACTCCCCTCTGTCTGGAGATCAGGGGGTGGGGCCACCAGCCATGTGACCATTTTCAAGAGGTTCCGGAACTCCGTTCCACCGCGTTCCTGCTGAAAAAAAGCCCTGGCCTTTCCTGAGATACAAATAGCTTCTGAATGGCACTATATGTACCCTCATATCACAAACACACAGAATATTGTTGATTATATTTTTTTTCAAGAATAACTTCTAGTCAAATGAGTTAAGAACTTTCTTTTACCCAATGACCACATCACAATCAAGGGTGCCATTTTGGAGTGGGAGTTCAGATCACATGAGGCTATTCCTTAGGAGCATTTATTGTTTCTGCATACTGAGGGTTTAGTGGTACAGTCGATAAAGTGGGTCCATTTGGTAGACATGCATGCCAAATGTGTAAAAACCTTCACTTAGAAAACAAAGAGTGCCAGCCAGATTATCCTGTGATGATATTGCTATTGTTATTGTGAAGTATTACAAAGTTTTCAAAGTGGAGATAACAAATGCTGTTCAATTGTTGATTAGGAGATGATTGCAATTTAATATTGAATATATCCCAAATAGAGCCTAGCCAATAATCCTCCCTCTGCCCTCTTTTGAAATCAAAAATGGCACCCCTGCCAACAACAAACAGAAAAAGACCCAAGACACAGACATGTGTACATACAGATAGAATGACTGCATGAAGTCTGGACTGCGCCGGGAGCCTTACATTCAATGCGAATCTGTTCTAGCTCCATCACCTCTGCTATCGATTCTTTTAGGTCTTCCACAAACTTCTGCATTTCCTCTGCACCCAGAGCACAGAAATGGAGGACCTGCTTCTTCTCTGAGCCTGAAACTGGAGTTACCAAAGTGATGCCATGGGGGTAATCTAAGAAAAAGAGGGGCAAGGAGAGGAAACATGCATTTTAAAGTAAGAGGAGATTGACGTGATTCCACTAATTATAGATCAATTAGTAATAGACTTTGTCACCCAACTTTATGCCAAATGTTCCTAAGAATGAAACCTTAAGGTTCAAAAGGAAGTGCGTGGACAGTATTGTTAAGAGGGTTCTTTGAGCTGATTTTAAAAGATTGCAAAGAGACACAGGGGTGGGTGCAGTCAATTAAGTTTGTTGGTCTTAGATTATTTATTATACTTATATCTCACTTTCCCTTTAAGGAATTACAAGGGGCTTACGCACAGCTCCTGGTAGTCTCCCATTCAAGAATCTTCCAGGCCCAAACCTGCTTCTGTTCAGCAACAGAACTATGTCCAAACCATTCTCTGATTAAGCAACAGACTCAGCAGTTCCCCAAGTTTCCAAATGTATGAAAACCCCACAACATCAATCCTGTCCTCTAGTGCCATCTGGCAAATACCCAAGAGGGTGGCAAACTTACATTCATTCTCGAAGAGGTGGAACTGCATCCCTAACAAGCCAACCGATTTGCAAAAGGTGTAGGTGGAGGAGCTTTTCTTCTTGGGGCAAAGCTTAAGAATCTGTTAAAGGACAGAGTGGAAGAAAGAGAATTTCAGAGGCATCAGTGAAGACCTGTCGACAGGAGGGAGGTAAGCACGATACAAATTCCTTAGAAGGCAACTGAAGGGAGGGAGAGAAGCCCCACTAATGCATCACCAGAGTAATTTGGGCTGCTTTCACACATGCTGGATAATGCGCTTTCAATGCACGTTCAATGCACTTTAACGATAGTTTCACACATTGCATGAAAAAGTGCATGGAAAGAGCATTATCCAACGTGCGTGGAAGCAGCCTCAGTATTGTCAGGACAGGAGATCTTTTTGCTTTGACTTGCATTAAGGAATGCAAGGTTGGACTGCAGGTCCATTTTACTAATAGTGATCCTTCTCTCTGAGGCATATCTGCTTTGACCAGGGGAAAGCACAGCTATTAGTAGAATGGATTTATGGATCCAGCCCTCTCTACCTTGGTCCTCTCTAGCTTTTCCAGGTTGGGCCTGAGGTTGTAGAGCTAGATGCACACAAACAAATATGAAGCTGCCTTATACTTGATCAGACCCTTGGCCCATCAAGGTCAGTATTGTCTACTCAGACTGGCAACAGCTCTCCAGGGTCTCAGGCAGAGGTCTTCCACATCACCTACTGCCTGGTCCTTTTAGCTGGCATTGTCAGAGACTGAACCTGGCACCTTGTACATGCAAAGCTGAGGCTCTTCCACTGAACCACAGCACCTCCCTAATTTCTAATGCTGAGCATATCTCAAAGAAGTCCCGTCCTCCATCTTAAGATGTGACTGCAGATGGGTTTGCACATCCAAATGAGAATATAAGATCCCCTGAGAACAATGAAATATTATAGTTTTAAAATGCTACGAGTTAAAAAAAAAACCCACACAGACAGTTTCAAAAGAACTACGCTGCAGGCAGGGTTTTTATGTATACTGCAGGGAGGCCTGTCAAATCTCCTTGTCAATTTCATAGACATTTTTTCTTAGAAAGTTCACCGAGCTGCTCCAAAAAAAGCAGGATAGATTCAGGAGGTCCATGTATATTCTAACTTACAGTGACTTTTGCAGTCACCATGTAGTGGTATCTACACAGCAGTTCCTGGCGCTTCAGCTAATGCTCTGAATTAGGAGTGTGCAAAAATTAAGTATTGTACAGATGCTTCTTTCTTGCTGACCACTGATATACAGTGCTGTCTTAGAGCAGAGGGTGAAAATACTGTGGCCCCTTTCCACCTTTAATCTAACTATTCTATGTTCCATTGCACGTCTAACTCAGGGCACCCATGTTTTTTCAATAATGGCCACGTGACCAGAAACCCATTTGTGCTTGTTGCGTTAATTTTTTAATGATAACATGAAGCACAGTGTGTTAGATATTCAAAAATATGGAATTTAATAGTAATACAAATATATAATAATTGTGTGCCATCCAGTCGCAACCAACTCATGACAACTCTGGGAGCATGAGACTCTCAAGCAAGAGATGCGCAGAGGGGTTTTGCCATTGCCTTCCTCTGCACAGCAAATTCTGTCTTCCTTGGTGGTCTCCCATCCAAACCACGGTGGACCCTACTTGGTTTCACATGCTCTGACAAGATCAGGTTAGTCTGGGCTATTTGGTTGCTGTAATACAAAAACAGCCCCCAAATAGTTTAATCGGCTTTATTCAAAGAGCACAGCTACAGGCCTAGTGGTATTCATTGACCAATTTTGACCAAGTCAATGGGAATACTGGTATTTAACAGGCTAAACCATTATCAAGAATGGGGGGGGGGGGTATTCAGTCAGGGCCCATCTCAATTCTGACAGTGATTTACATCACTGATGGTGACTCTCAGCTTTGATATCAGCAGTTTCATGAAAGGGAAAGTACTTTCATAGAGTCAGATGGGCCCAAACATTGCCTATTGTTTGATCACACAGCCAGAAATTCCAGGATAATTTTGGGATTCGTATACTTGTCTCCACATTTCCAGGTATACTGCGTTTCCTTGGTGGGCATAGTTTGCTTCCACTTCAATCATTTCCTCTTGAAACTGAGACACACTGATAAGGCAGATCAGTGATTGTTCACGATGCCTCAGTTTTGTGATATAATTGTAGTGGAATTAAACTTGAACAGCTAAAAAAAAAGTTGCCACATGTTGGATGCCTGGTTATTAACTGGATGGGAATAACCCAATTCCCCCAAGATGTTTTCTCACACATGCTGTCAGCTGTATTTGTGACTACCAAGTTGTCATTCTTCATGATGGGAGCAGGCCCAGTAAAAGAAAAGACAGAAATCTGCTCTTAGAATTGCTGCTCCAGGGAAACAAATGTATAAACGTTTCATTACTTGTTGAAGCAAATCAATGATATGGCATCAAAGGTGCCATATAACACTGATACACTTGCTTGATGTCTTTACAGGCTTATTATTAAAATCAGTCCTTGGATGCCCCTTCCATGGTCTGTCCTTTTCTGGATAACATGAGTTACTCTGTTTGAAATTTTGGAGTAAAGGATTGTCACTCACGACAGGACACTGGACTAGATTGGGTGCAGTCCTTTTAGCATTCCACAAACCTAGAATATGGGAGGGAGGATTCACAACTGAAAGCTTTCCTGCACCAAAAAATGCTATGCTCGTGAAATGCCATTATGTCAGGGAGACATGGTCTGGAGTAATCTGAGGTATTTGCTTTCTATGTGGAGAAAGTTTTCTAAGAAGGGGAGGCTAAATATGGAATGCCCCACCTGCGACAGGATATGGTAAAATCCAGGGGAGAGACCCTCTGCTTTTTCTGAATGTATTCCACACACTGGAAGGGAAGCTGCTGAACTGGAATTCATATGTAAATTTGACTCAGTCAGATTTGGACTGAATAGTTCTCATTATCAGAAGTAACTGCCTCCAGGCATTCTATTCAGATTCTGCCATGGAGGGGAGGGGTCACACCCAGCCTGGATTGTGCATTCCACCTCTTTCATGAACTTATTTACATTAACATGGCCCTTACTCCTTGCACTCTCTCCCCCCTCCCTCACCACCTATATATCTCTGGCCAGTTTCTTCATACCCTCCATGCATCTGACGAAGAGAGCTGTGGCTCTCAAAAGCTTATGCTACAGTAAAGTTGGTTAGTCTTAAAGGTGCTACTGGACTCTTTGCTATTTTGCTACTGCAGTCTAACACGGCTAACTCCTCTGGATCTATGTTCTACACTCTGTGACCCTCAAAAGCCAAAAGCCACTCACCACCAGCAAGTCATTAAAGAGAAAAACCTCCCTCTGGTGAGCCGCTTGCTTCTGCACTTTGTTCACGTCCGTCACTTCATAAAGGCGGCTGCAGCAAACCAACCGGCGGTGTGGCACTGACAGGACCTAGAAGGCAGAGACTGAATGGGAAAGGTCCCCATCCTTATCCACCATTCCCAAGCCATTGCACACTTACGACCGGCAGGAGCTTGGAGCTGGCTCACAAGGAGATCCCCTCTCTCTCTCCCCTTTGACTGCCCTCACTGACAAACTTGTCAGGAAGGAGGCTGAACTTCACCCCTGTATAAGCTCCTCCTCCTGCATGGGGGGTGGGGGGGTGTTGAGTTTGCCTAGTAGCAGAGCTGCTCCTCTCAGCCACCCAGCTCAACCCTTTAAATCAGGCCTGGCATCCACCAAGCCCTGTCCTGTCCCACCCCCTGTGCATCAAGGCCATGACAATCTGGAAGGGATAAACCTCCCACCACAGATCCAATACAAACTCTTTGTCAAACCAACAACCCGACCCTCTGTAATCTCTTTATGCTTGCAGTCCCACATGTCAGAAAAGCCAGGAGCCCACCCATCCCCTCTGGTGTCACCAGGTATAGTTGGTGGGCTCCACTCAACTTGATGGGCCCACAAGGTGCAAGCCTGCTTCATACAAAGAGTGACACTTCAGGGCTTTCCCTGCTTTGCAACATCTCACCCTACCATAAATCAGAGGATAAGCTAGGAATCTGCACAGCTGCAGTAAAGAAATAGGGGCCTCTGATAGAGAATCTTTCAGTTGACTGGAGTCAAAAAACCAAGTTTCTAATCCTCATGACTGTTGAGAAACTAATGGAGAATATGAGGAATGTTACAAAGCAACATAAACATAAGCTATGTATATCAGGATAGACAAAAGAAAGTACTTCATATAAGATGTAACTAACTTGAGGAACTCTCTGCTATGGGAGATGGTGGTGGCCACTGGCTTAGGTAGTTTTAAAAGGGGCTTGGACAGATTCAGGGAGAATTGTTCCATCCATGATGGCACAACAGGGCCTCCGTACTCGAGGCAGCCTACCTCTGAATGTCTGTTGTTACAGGTCAGTGTCAGAGGAAAGCTTTGGCCCCTCTGCTCCTGCTGTGGGCCTTTCAGGGCACCCAGCTGGCCACCGTGGAGAAACAGGATACTGAACCTTTGGTATGAGTGCTGCTTATCTTAAATTTTGGGCGGAGGGGAACAAACAGGGCAAATACCCACGATGTGTCTGGACTCACCGTTTTCATTCCAACAATGGATTTTTCCACTTTGGTCACATAAGTCACATGATCTTCATTGGATTTGAGCTCTCTTTGCTGGATCCTTTCATAAATACCAACCACCAGTTCCCGGGGGATATCAGCTCCATCATCTACGCCTGCAAAGCATGAAGTAGAGCGAATTAGGCACAGGGAGCTACAAAGGCAGATGAGAGTCTAAGATACTAAAAACCATAATTGGGCAATAATATGCAACATTATGTCTGTTATTAGTTAAAACTCTGTTCCCAAGCCCTGCTCTCTGTGCTCCCGCTCATGGAGGCGAGGCAGGTGTAGACTACAGACAGGGCTTTCTCTGTAGCTGCACCTTGGCACAACAACGAGCTCCCCCTTGTAGCTTGCTTGGCATCTATTTTATTATCTTTTAGGTACCTGCCCCAAACATTTCTCCTTACCCAGGTTTTTAACTGAAGTGTTACCTAGTCCTTTATAGTTACCATTGTTAAGGCCCACATCTAGCCTGACACCTATTTTATGACAGCTATTTTATCAACCTCTAAGTAAAACCTTTAGGAGGAGTCATTCGCAGCTAGGGAGTGCGATGTCATCAATATGCAGATGACGCCCAACTCTATATCTCGCTATCCAGGTCCCCACAGGATGCGGTAGAAATCTTACATCGCTGCCTGACAGCTGTGGTAAAATGGCTGAAAAATAACAAATGGAAATTGAATCCAGACAAGACTGAAGTGATGCTTGTTGGGAAGGCAGAGATCTTGAAAGATATTGTACTCTCCACTTTCGATGGAGTTCATCTGAGCCTTGCAGACTCTGTTAAGAGCCTTGGAGGTCATACTGGATCCAGCGTTATTACTTGAAAAAAATTAAGGCAGCCGCAAAAAATGCTTACTACAATCTCACTTTAGCCTGGAAGATGGCTTCTTACCTTGACATGGCCAATCTGGCAACCTGGATCCATGCTATGGTAACATCAAAACTTGACTATTGTAACGCACTATACATTGGTCTCCCATCTAAGTTAACTAGGAGGCTCCAGTTGGTACAAAATGCCGCAGCTTGACTGTGAGCAGGAGTGAGCAGGAGCATGAACATCACTCCCATCCTACAGTCACTCCACTGGCTACCTATCAGCTACCATGCTCAATTCAAGGTATTGGTTATTACATACAAAACTCTTCAAGGCCTTGGCCCAGCATACCTATGGGACCACCTCCTTTCCTATGTCCCTCCATGGCAGCTTTGCTCATCAGAACAGGGTCTCTTGCAGGTGCCAGCCTGCACATGGGTAAAATCAACAGTAGCTCACACACGGGCTTTCTCTGTGGTGGCCCCTACCCTGTGAAACGGACTACTTGAGGAGGTCAGGAGAGCCCCTGCTCTCCTGGCTTTCCACAAACTATGCAAAACCGAATTAGTCAAAAAGGCTTTTTACTCAGATAGGAGGGAAGAATTGGAGGGAGGGGGTCTCAGATGCTTTGCTAATGAGTTAAGGACCATAGACTTCACCACTATGTTGCCTTGCATATTATCTGTTGCTCTGAATATGTACTCCTATATACTACCTGTGCTTCATTTTATCTAATGTCAGTCCTAGAACTGATTATGTTCTATTTCAGCAATTCTTCAACTCTGTATTGGATCCTTGCTATTGCTATGTCTTTGTAAAATCCTATGTCATTGTTTACAGAAATGTCCTTGACACTGTATGGAAATGTCCTTGATATTGATTGTACTATTCTCACTCTATGTAATCCGCCTTGAGTCTCAGTGAGAAAGGCAAACTATAAATGACATAAATAAATAAATAAAATTACATCTGCCCCTGGAATTATTTTATTGCTGTTTTATGTTGTCATAACAATATATTTAAGTTGCTTCATTTTTTATGCTTTTAGTGAGTTCATTGTTGGTTCCATTGCTATACATTGTAAAGAGAAATTCTACGATCTTGAGGCACTATCAAAAATGTATGAACATGTTTGACACGAGACCACAAGTTTCTTTTTAATTTCTTTGTTCTTTGTAAGGAACTTTAAATGTGGACATATTTACATAATGAACAATGCAAATAGGCATGAGAGGTGTTGACTTTGCTTTCTCTGGCTCAGACACAAAGTCAGCTTTCCCACTGTTGTCTAGATGCACCACTGCCTTGGAGTATGCTTCACATAGGACTTAAAATTTCAGGGGATATACCTCACCCTCACCTCTCAGGTTCCGAATAAAATCCTCCAGCATCATCTTCCTGTCAGGTTTGATGTTAGGGCTGTACATATCTGTGTTGAGAAGGATGATGGCAAAGGCCAGGATGAAAATGGTGTCTGGGTTATGGAACTGCTGGACCATATCTGGGTTACACATGCAGTACCGTTGGCTGCAGGTAGAAAAAGACAAAAGTCACGGTACTGATACATGTTCTGAAAATCAAAGGCCTACCTGCTACTACTATGCAAATATACCTCGCTGGGGATGCTGAGGCCCCTTACACCTTGGCAAGTGATGGGGAAAAATGTAATTGTACCTACAATCCCTGAGCTGTGCCTCCAAATAAAAGAGTGTGTTAGGTGTTGATTCAAAAGAACAGACCACACCTGATAAAATTTTGCCCCAGTTTGTTCATATGTGTTATCCAACCAACAAAAGGGAACCACTTCCTAAAGTACACAAAACCAAGAGAGCACCTGTCCCATCGTGTCATTGTTCTTTCGATATTGGAGGTTAAAATTGTAGAAACAGATATTGATAAGCAACGGCCTGAAGAAGGAAGTGGGCTGAAACGAGTGAAAGTGAAGGAGACCGGTTAAGCTCGTCGCCGTGAACACTGGTTTCAGTGAACTTAATAGCCACTATTGGCCCATTGTGGCATTGCTGCTACCATTGATATTTTATGGACATTTTGATTGTAAATACATCTTGCATTAGCGGTACATATTGAACTTATTCTCTTTCAATGAAACTTAATTCGAACCGGATTTACACTGGATATTGATTTTGTATTTCATCGGTCTGTAAACTGGGCGTTATGGTTTTGTAAGTTCGGGACTGTACGAGATTTAATTATCGGAATTACACTGTAATTATTGTGTGTGGTTGTGACTTCCTTGAGCCTGTGTGCTCTCTTGGTTTTGCATATGTGTTATCCACCAAAACAGATCTATGGTAGAAATTTTTAAATATGACATAGACAAAAACTAACATGTGAAAACAACACATCATCTGAATTTGCCCGCAAGATACATCCATACAGCCATATATTTTTTTCCAGGAAGCTTCTGTCACATGTCAGCATGACCTCATTGGCAAAAGGTTGAGTCAAGAATCTTGCTGTCTGAGTCATTACAAAAACACGGTTTTCCATCACATAATATTTCTCTTCCCTTTGAGCCCATGCGAGCAGCTCCCTTCAGTGGAAAGCTGGATATGCCTGCCATGGGCTCAACATTTAGTTGGTTGGCTGAATTCATTCAAATGTGTCTGGAGTAAACGGATCTCATAAAGGATTGACTGTTCTTCCAGGTCCTATTTAATGGCAGAAGGAAGGCTAACAGGATATATCTTACCTGTTTTAACCTTAACCCAAAGTCAGGAACTCTCTAGTAGTGCACACAACATGATGCAGTCAAACTCATGCAGCTGAGGTGATGCAGAAGTGTGAGATACAAGCACTGAACACAGTACACAGGCTGCTACTATCGCCTGCACTGCGACACAAAGAACAGCAATGAAGAAGCACCCCAGAAATCTCTTTTGAAAGAAACCAGAGGCACGAACATTACCTCAGCTCAGGAAAGTTTGACCTAAGAGATGTCAATAATGCAGGAAGGCAGGATACAGACTCCAATAACTTATGGTCAATTTGATACCAGGAGTGAGGCGAAAAACATCCTTTTATTTTCCATCTCAAAGATCATAAGTATTGAGTGATGAATGGGGTCTCCAGAAGGAAAGGGGACACTCTGATGTGACAGACTTGGCACAGGGACTGATTAGGATAACACGATCAATATGCCCGCAATGGGTAATGACTTCATGATTTTTGCTATGGCAATCAGTTTTTTTAGAATGAAAACTTCATAAACGGGATATACAGATGTATTTTACTAGGAAGTTTCATGTCATTATGACAGTCAATATGGAGTGCAGAAGGAAGGCTTGTTTATTGCAGTACAGTTTATTGTTTATTGGGCAGTACAGTGTATTGATGCCTGCTCTGCACACAAAGATAGACCTCACACACACACAAATGTGCTTATGGGATCTCTCGAGTGGAAGGCAGCCTGCTCCCATGTGCTCTACCCAAGGGAACTGGATATATTTCAAAAGCACAATATTGGAGTATGGGCATCAGAAAAGCATGCATCTTCTAAATATGTGGAACTGTCCCAATGAAGAACGTTTACGGCTTGAAATACATTGGATCTTTTACATTTTAAATATATTGATTTTTTAAAAATTCGTTATCTCCCAATTTTGGATTCCATTTTATAAATATCTCTATGTTGTACCTTGCAATAAAAAGAGTGAGCCAATGGCCTGGAAGATGCCTCCAATACACACTCACAATGTCACGGCTGAGAAGCCTATGACAACAGGGAATGGTGACTTCGTTTCTTTTGAGCTAATCCTTGCAAGTGCCTGCCTTTCTCTGACCACAGAGGACCACGTCATGTGGAAACTTACTATTCCCAGAAACTTACATTCCTGGGCCAGAAACAGTTCTTGTAGCACAGCTGCTTTTCCTCTACCGGGTTTCACAGTCTTGCCATTTGCCCGTTGTCCTTTCTGTTTTCCATCCCCATTTCCTCTTCTCCATTTAGGCAATCTCCAGCATTCTTGCTCTTACCTGAAGGCCTCAATTAGACGTTCCACCTTCTGGGCCTCTCCTTGCACTCGGATGTGGGCCTGAAATTTCCGCAAAGCTTCATCAAGCTCCATGCCAGAGAAGTCCATCTCATCTACAACACAGCTAAGAAAAAGGATAAATAAAATGTTTCACCATCAACCCTGTGCAGAACACTTTCTCAGAACATATCCAACCAAGGCTGGAATGGACTTAGGGTTGCAGCCAGTGGGCAAGCAGGCGTCTGATTAGATGGCGTGTTAAACTCCATGGGAAAACCCCAATCCAATCTGTGTTTAATGCGTGACCCAATGCTCACCTTTAAAGGGGGGGGGAGCACAAATTGACTCCAGAGCTGGAGGCAGGAGGAGCTTTATCATCCCCTCTTTTCCACCCCACATGCTTTAGCTAGCTGCAAACAGCTCTGATGAGAGGGCTGTTTGCCTTACTTCCAGTTCCATGTGTCTACCCAACAGATATATTGAACAGGCATTTAGATAAACAGCCTGCCCCCCACAGCCCTTTTCTGCCAGCAGAAGTGTGCAGAGGAAGGGAGGGAATGATGAAACTCCTACTGCTGTGTGTGCTTGGTAGCTGAAATCTGTCACATACTCTATTTTTAAGATGGGTGTTGAGTCACACATTAAACACAAGTTAGGTTGGTGTTTCCCCAACCCAGCTCACTTTTAACTTATTGTCTAATAAGACCCTGGAAGGGCCCTCTCTAGGAACTGAATGATGTCAGTCCTCTCTAGGAACTACCATAGAGTTTTGGCCAATTCCTAGAGAGTTTGAACTAATTTCTGGAGAGGTAAGACTTCACTTCCAGGTTTACCCAGAAGTGAGGTCACACCGTCTGCCAAAAGCCATTTTTTATTTTTCTCCTGCCACCGCTCTAAGCCCATAGGGGGGCTGGCAATCCTAGCTGGAATTCATCCCGTTTCCTTCCTGTATCTGCTGTTTTGGCTCAGGAAAATGGCACAGGGGAGACAGGAGCCTCTTCTCTTCCTGTGCCATCCCAAGGGCAAGCTGGCAGTATAAGACAAGTAGTTAGAAGTGCTTTGAGAGAAGCTTCACTTCATAGGGTATACACATATATTCTACTGTCACCTCGAGTAAGATACAAAAAGCAGTATCAATTGTTTACCAAAGGCTAAAGGGGAATAACTAAACATACTACAAGTAGCGATACCTGTTTTAAAGCATCTTCAACAGAGATCCTGGTTCTTTCTGTTCCTGGGGAACTGCTGATACTGAACTTAGCTTTAAAAGGGAGAAAAATCAATGTAACTGATCCTCCAAGACAATCTCTATTTTTCCCCTCAAGGGGCAGATCAGAAGAAGTTTGCAGAAGAAGGAGTGCTAAAGTGTTATCCCTCCTCTTTTCTGTTGATTGCTTTTATTTCACTAACACATACGCTTAGTTTTCCCAAGGGGGCATATCAAGGCTTCTTGCTGCTAAATGCTTTGCTTTGATAACAGGCGAATATTTCCTGGTTAATCAATAATAGGCTTATTGTGGCAGTCACCTTTGGAGACTGTAAGGTTTTGAAAAAAGAAATGCATCCAGAGTGTTATGGTTCGTTGCACTAAGGCACTATTGAAGCTTGAAGCCTTGTCAACAGAGCAGAAGCTCAAGATCCCATCTTCTCTCTCAGGGTAAACACTGGAGACTATACTCTCCACGCTACTTACAGGGCATGAATTGAAGATCATAAGATCATCAGGTAAGTCTAATATACACAAATCATTCTCAAGAATTCTTTTTGATTTACTTGCTGGATTATTGGCAGTACCATAGATGGCAAGACAAGTGAGCCAGGCGTATCCCCATTAGAGATGGGCACGAATTGAATTACAACCCAAAAAAACACACGAACCAGACCAGTTCGTGGTTCACGAACCAGTGGTTCATGGAAGCTCGTTTCCACGAACTTCCACAAACTGGTCTACTGGTTCATTGGGTCGTATTTAAAGGGGCAGTTTAAATGGCCATTTCTCCAGGGAAATGGCCATATAAACTTTTCCTGCTGCTTGCAAGTGGCAGGTCCCTTTAAACTATCAGCCAGCAGGCGGCAGGAGGAGATCCCCCCCTCGCCACCGGCCAGCTGATAGTTTAAAGGGACATGCTGCAACAGGGCCCTTTAAACTGCCAAAACCCCAGCTCCCTGCCAGCTGATAGTTTAAAGGGACCTGCTGCTTGCAAGGCAGGAAAGAGCCCTTTAAACTGTTAAATGCCCCCTTTTCCTGCCGCTGCTAAGCGGCCGGAAAGGGGCATTTAAATCCCACAAACCACGAACTGGTTCGTAACTGGCCCCAGTTCCATACCAGTTCATGGTTCCTGGTTCATGAAAACTCACGAACCTCATGGTTCGTTTTTTTTTGGGGGGGGGGGGTTCATGCCCATCTCTAATCCCCATTTGCTGAGTGCCAATAGTGTTGATATACAACTGTTCTTCTAACTGCTGGCCTGTGAGTCAATGGCAAAATACATGCTTTGCATGCAGAAAATTCCTGGTTGGCATCTGCATTTAAAAGGATCTCAAGCAACAGCTGTTGGGAGAGATTTTTTGTGCCTGCAACTCGGGAGAGCTGCTGCCAACAGAGTAGATAATCTAATAGTCTTAAACAGTGTGAGACAGCTTCCTGTGTTGATATGTGTATATTAGCAAGCCAAGTTTGATGGGGTGGTGGTAGGCAGCCACTTTGACTTCCTCTTCTGGCCAACAGAATGGGAGTCTTACTTGAAAAACTGAGGGACACAGAACTAGCATAGGGTTGGTAAGAGAAATTCTCTTAATTCCTCTTTACCAGGTTTCTCCATGAAATACAACAATCCTTTTATTTTCCTTTTTTGGAGTCCGTTTCTAATCAATTCCGTTTTGACCAAATTCAGAAGGAGAAGCAGCAGGAAAGGAAGTTCTGCAAAATTTCAGAATTTCATTCTGTAGATGCTCAGAGGCAGGCAACGTCTTCCCAAGCCTTCCTATCTTCCTGCTAGAGCACCACTCTGGGGTATATAACATAAAACAATGGCAAGGGCTCCAGTTACAAAAGGGCATCTTGATTTCTCTTAAAAGAGAGAATAAGAGGAATCAATGGCTATATCTAAAGAAGTGAATTTCAGAAAAAGAAATTCCCTACCCTATAGCAATCCATGAGCTAAGGACAGATTGGGTTCCCTACCCCTAGCACTTCAACCATGCAGCTACGGCACAGAATCCTGAAATCAGTTTTCTAGAGGCACCTCTCCCTGCGAACAAGAGCAGTTCTACGGAACTGGTGGTGACAGAGGCAGCCAAATAATGTGTAGCTGACTAACTGTTCCAGGAAACATTTTCTCCTATATAACCCCCTCTCCCATTTAAGAAAGCAGCCAGTGCTAAAATTTAGATGTTTGTGGAGGCTAGTTTGGCACCCACTAGGAGCAGGGCCTTTTCAGTAGAGGCCACGTTTTTTTAAAAAGAGCTCCACAGAGAAACTCACATTCATCTCTTCACCAGCTAGTTAGATAACGGTGTATGAATTTATATAGTTGAGGGTTTTTTTAATTATGTGTTATGGGGGTTTTATGGCATTAATGTTTGACTTTATTTTGAAAACAACCTTGTAAGAAAATACTGTAAATAATAATAAAAAATTGAACTGTTTTGGAGACAGATGGAGATGTGAACGATCTGCCAAGAGCTCTGCCTATATATTTCTGCTACCCATTAGTAGTACTGACTGGTGCTTTTTACAGGGCTATTCATCTGATTTTTAATTGGTTTTAGACATGGATTATTATTTTCTAAATTGCCTTGAAAATGACCACTAAAAGGGGGCTTATAAATTTTGTTTAAAAAAAATAAATCAAGCAAATCAGGCAATATTTTACCAATGTAGAATCATGATCATATATCAATGGAACCCATGTTTATGTGGAAGTTTTTGTAAATCAGGAGTTGGCCAATGAAGAGGCAGAGGGTCTCAAAAGGCACTGCAGGACAACATTTGAGTGACAGCTCTTAACCATTTTCTTACACCACCTTTGAGATGGTTCTGTCTTCAGACAATCCTCTGACATTACAGATGGGATGACACATGGGAACCTCAACCCAATACCCTAGATGACAGTGGGAAGACACAGGGAGGGATTCTGCTGGTGCATATTCGGCCCTGAGGCATCTTGATCAGGACTTGTCATGGCAATGAAGACTCATGGCCAAAGGGTTTGGGAAAGGCAGGAAGCAGCTGTACCATCGTGGGGCTGGGATCTGCTCAGCCGAGCGCAATGACCTATTTTCCAGTTTTTCTGCTCAGGTGACAATGCAGCAGGAGGCAGCTTGCAATGAAAAGCATCGGTAATGAACTCACAGCCCACGCTCAGGGAGGGAACAGAGGAGAGGCAGCCAGGTGGAAACACTTAAAACCACAAGACACCAAGGAACAGTCTCTCCCCACCCACCACCAAAGGATTTCGGGCAAGCCGGGAGCAAAGCGCTTCCCTTACACAAGTCAATTAGAAATCATGCTAATCAGTTATTCCCATACTGGAGCCATGATTCTGACTCCGCTCTTTTTGCACGAATCCACTCTGTGAACACTGCTCTCCTCGGGAAGCACGGCGCTTGTAGCTGCTGGTTGGACAACCAGACGCCCGAAAGGACAGGACTTGGGTATCTTCAGCAGTTGGGTAGAAAAGGGACAAGAGCCTGTGATGATGAGGAAAAAATGCCTCCCCACTTCAAGAATTCTCTTTCAAAGGCACAAGATCCTGCCCTTCTGGGCATCTGGTTGCTGTTCTGTTTCTTTTGTAAATGTCTGTTATGGTCTATATGTTCTGCATAGAAGAAGGTGGCATGACTCAGCGATAGAGCATATGCTAGGCAGACAGAACATCTCCAGTGAAATAACCAGGAATAAGATGCCCAGGTGAGTCTCCTTGGGAAAGGAATTCAATTGGGAAGGGACTGCTTAATGAGACCAGGTCTCTCACCTTGTCTTTTCATTGCCTGTTGAGAGCCAGCAGGAGGAAATTTTTTTAAAATAGCGCTGCGACATCACTTCCAGCAAATAACCAGAAGTGATGTTTTACCACAGAATCTTGCCCAAATCCTAGAGCATCATCTCGAAGACGTGACATGATGTCACTTTTGGCATTCATCAGAAGTCACGTTGCACCACCAGAGCAACATTATTTTCCCCTTTACCTTTGCCACTTTGCTGGTTGCCAGCCATTCTCTGGCAAGCCCGGCAT
This sequence comes from Eublepharis macularius, assembly GCF_028583425.1. Taxonomy (NCBI): domain Eukaryota; kingdom Metazoa; phylum Chordata; class Lepidosauria; order Squamata; family Eublepharidae; genus Eublepharis; species Eublepharis macularius. The sequence goes on from NC_072798.1 coordinate 22,796,261, forward strand.
TACTACTGAAAAGGACCCGGATCTGGTAGACAATAAGCAGTCTCTGATGTGCTGATCTTGAGACAGAAAATGATGCTCCTTCTTTTCCCCCAGCTCAAGTATCTCCTTTATGCCATCAACTCCTATGCATGGCCTAAAGAAGGCAGCACTTCATATCCATTTTTACCAAGCCTGCTTGATTGCATTCATCCAGTTTTTAAGCAAAGAAATGTACAAAATGTGGACAGTGAGAAAACCAGCTTGCCCTCCAGGATAATGCATCAGAATACACTCAGCATTCCCCATCTAACAAACAACCTGCTACCGTTCACTAGAACGTCTCTTACATTCAGAAGAACAACCCCTGCCTTGCAAACAAATTGAAGAAGACAGCTGTGTCTGACCTTCCCAGAATCTTTCGACCCACAGAACAAATAATTCATACAACCACCACTAGTGCTGCCTGCCCCATTCATGATATGATGTGCCATCCACTGCAGGAAAGCCTATAAATGAACCGAGAATGCGCGACATTCTTGAGACCAAACAAAAGGGAAGGGAATCAGGGTAACATGGGTGGCCATGAATAAAACAATGACATACAAAGAAGCCACAGGAAAGTGCAAAGAAGCACATGTGAACAAAGGTACAAAAGTCATTGTGTAAATACATTGCTCATCTCTTTACCCTGGTAAGGGTAACACGCTCCATTTTTCCTTTCATTTCTTGTGTGGCTTTCTCTTTTCCTTCTGTGTCAACATAAATTGTGTATCAGAATTAGCAGTGATTAAAGCTAACTGGTTCCCATTGTAACCAGAAAATACCAGTTAAGAAAGAATCTAGTTAGCATTAACTATGGTGAATGCCGGTGCAGAGTCGAGATGAAGGCAAATGGGGAAGTGGGGGAGATACAACATGGAAGGAAAGGTAGCACGCACACGTCCATGACCCACAGTTGATGTTTTTAAGAGACTAATGAAGTTGAATCAGACCATTGGTCTATCCTCATCTATACTGTCTGCTTTGACCAGCAGAAGCTCTCCAGGGTCTCAGGCAAAGGCCTTTCACAGCACTTATAACCTGCTCCTTTTTAACTGGAGATGCTGGGGTCCAACCTGGCATCTTCTACACATGAAGCAAACGCTCTACCATTCAGCAGCATGTGGTCCGCAGAAGTTCCGTACACAGATTATCAAGGATGGTAATGAATGGGAAAATTATCCTTTGGGCCTTTTGAGCTTCCAAGTCCTGTTTCATGTCCCTAGCATAGTTCTCCAAGTGATCTTACTGGGAGCTATCCACTCATCCCCAAGTCATTCGAAACCAGTTATTTGGGACTAATGTTTTATTGACAGTGGGTGAGCTTTCATAGGTCATTACCTACTTCATCAGATGACAGCAGAACTGTTGGGGAAACCAGCTGGTCGAATTTATATGAAAGGACTTTCAAACGGGTGTTCACATAGAAGACTTATGTGAACGAAGACAAGATCACAAAAATAAGATTACTCACTGCTCTTCGGAAGCGAGAAAAAAAGTACTTGAATGATTGACACAAAGGATAACAATATTGTTTTTTTGCACCCTTCACTACCCCATATATCACCCTTATTAGTGAATGTTCTTTGAGAGTTCTTGCATACACGTTCCACCATCTGATTTCCCTGGCTTGCAGTTAATCATTCTGCTGGTATCTGAGGAACAAGGTAATAATCCACAGAAGATCACACTCTGTAAATAAAAAAAATTACTGAGTCTAAAAAGTGCAGTGGGATTTCCTTAATATTATTTTCTATAAAGATTAACACGAGAACACTTGCATAGTTGAGTGATATTATAACGTCAAAGGCAAGGATTTATGGTAGAGGCAGGATGGAGAGCTTCTTTTAAAGGTGCTCTATTATTCATTCATTCAGGGGCTGATTAATTTAACAAGACTCCATTAGGAACAATGCTTACAGTTCACATTTCTGACACACAGAGAGACTTTCAGGTGATGATCGTGGGAGGCTAATGCTGGATCGGCACAGGAATAATTACAATTCATTAAAAACAGAGAAAATAGTACCCATCAAGGATTCTGAATCCTGCACATGGGCAATTTGCTAACACTGTTAATACCCTGTTAACCATAGCTGGGGATAAGTGCATGACCAACTATATACTGGGATTCGCTGCATGAGGGCAACTGTAAAACATGCAGTGATTAGCACTCCTCCGTAGCATGCAAGGACACTAGGCGACGGGGCTACTGAAGTTCAGCATCTCAATAAGGCCTTCTCTAGACATTACTTTTCTGCACGAGTTATGCACTCGTTTGAAAGTGCTTCCTGCAGTCACACAGCTGCAGGAATAGCTTCTTTAAAAAAGAGAAAGAGAGCCCAAACAGACCTTGCATGGCACCTTGTGGGTAAGAAGGGCTCCTGCCTTCCTCCCTCCAATCAGTTTTCTCATGGGCAAACTGCAATCAGAGATAGTTATTTCACTCCGTGTGTAGAAACTGTACATATGGATCAGAAAAACTGGCAAACTAGCTCCCTCCTTCCCGTGCATCATTTTTACCTGAGAAAACTGGAAGGGGGACCTTTCCTACTCCCCAGAGCCATTCTGAGCCTGCTGGGGGGGGGTCTCCTTTTATTTTTTATTTTTAGAAGCAACTCCTGCAGCTGCTGTGTGACTACAGGGAGCATGTTAAAACGAGTGCGTGCCCATGCAGAAAAGTAACATCTAGCCAGGATCTAAGAATGAAGACTATTCATACCCAAACGCTGTTTTACTTTCTTCCTCAGATTAATTTTGGATCATATTAGAAGTTCACACTGTTTATGGCAGTGAAACTCCACCACTAATGGGGACCATGAGACAGAGCATCTGGGAGGCATGGCTCTGCGAAGCTTTTGCTATCCTTCCCTCCACCGGCTACTGTACCTTCCACTTGCCCGGCCCACATTTCAACAGTCTGCAGCATTCTTCTGCCCTCTGCAGCCTCTTTGCTCTTCTCTACACAAGTTTAGCACTTCCTTTCGTTAGTACACTTCCCGTCGAGTCTCTCACCAAGGAGCTCCCTCATTATAACAGCGGCACTCTATGCTATTTCCTCCCACATACATATTCCCCACTGCCTATTCAAACACATCCCTCAGCTCTTGGGATGCTAGGAGCTCCTTTTAAATGTGGTGCTTGAGAATACTGGAGTCCACATGTGTTTTGGTGATCACCGGATCAATAGTTTTAAAAAAAAGCCAAAGAAGGATCAATATTCTAGTCTACCTGTTGCAACAAATTAAGCCTGATGAGCGGCAAGAAGCAGTGAGCCCTGAAATTAGGAGGCCTGCTTCAAACCTGCCTTGATAATCACTCCAAGTTCAGGGGTAATTTGCTCAGGTTTTTCCCCCCAGTCAATCGAAACCAACAGCTAGAAGCTGGAGGGCTTATTTCACAGGGCTGTTAAACCAGGGTGGTTTAACAGGCCAACAGGATCCAGGCCTAAGAGTGCTGGGTCTAAAAAAGTCTGGTGTGTGTTAGGTTCTGTTCTAATGGGCTAGGAAATGTTTCCTTTTCTTCCCAGTGAAATAAAATGGTTGTCGTTTTTTTGTACTGAAACTCCGGTGTAGAATAATGGAAATGTAAGCTATTTTTGGTAGACATGATAAAAGGAGCAGCGGGCCTGAGGAACCGCAAAGCTGTCACAAGAAGCGCCTTATAATGAACAATCTTCTGAGACTACACGCACATGAAGACGCCTTACACTGAGTCAGACCACTGCTCTATCAGGTCAGAATGTCTCCTCTGACACTCTCCAAGGTGTCAGAATGAAGGTCTTTCACATCACTTCCTACCTGATCCTTTTAATTGGAGATGTCAAGGACTGAACCTAGGTTCTTCTGCAAGGTGCTCTACCACTGAGCCATGGTGCGTCCCTAAAGAGAGACAGCCACAGCTCCCGATCAACTGTTTCTATGAGGTTTACAAGATAGAACCAGGGCTTTTTTTCAGCTGGAACGCGGTGGAACGGAGTTCCAGAACCTCTTGAAAATGGTCACATGGCTGGTGGCCCTGCCCCCTGATCTCCAGACAGAGGGGAGTTGGGATTACCCTCCGCTCTGCCAAGCGGGCAACCCACTGAGGGCAACCCGAGGGCAACCCACTTTTCTCTGAGGGCAACTCACTGAGTTCCATCACCTCTTTTCCCAGAAAAAAAGCCCTGGATAGAACCATGAAGTGGCTAAATGGTAGCAGAGGAAAGTGATTGATGGGCCTTCACAGGCTTGGCTGAAGGAAGGACTTGTAGGCCCACTAGGGTAAATCACGAAATTCTTTTACTAAGGTGTTCATCTTTCAGAAGTTATATAGAAGTTTCTCTTCAGAAACAGAAAGAGATGAGACTAAAATTGTATCCTCAATTCAAACTTCTGTTGCACCACCTGTGCTCCATGTTGTCTAATGTCAGTCCTAGAATTGATTATGTTCTGTTTCGGTATTTTTTTCTACTCTGTATTGGATTTTTGCTAATACTGTGTCTTTTAAACTTGTATCTATTTACCCTATGGCATTGTTCATGGAAATGTCCTTGATACTGTATTGAAATGTACTTGGATACTGATTGTACTATTCTTATACTGTGTAATCCGCCTTGAGTCTCAGTGAGAAAGGCGGACTATAAATGACCCAAACAAACAAACGTTAATTGCCATGGAGGAGACACCAGTGAACAGAAGGTGGAGCACTATCACAGGACTTCAGCTAATGTCTGACAGTAACGTTTGAAAACAAACTCAGAGCAGGCATGAAGGTCAGGCTCTGAGATCTCTTTGCATGTGCCTCCAGTCTGATTGATGCAGAACCCAGCAGCACCAACCCAGTGCTGAGAACTATGCCTACCATAAGAGCACCGCTTAGGTTCTCCTGGGTGTCTGCTTGCATCCCCTGCAAGGAATGATGGCACCAGTCTTCATTATGCCAATTAGAATGGAATTTTCTGAAACATCTAATCAATTTGGGAGCACAAGTCCCACTGACTTTTATAGGTGGATTCTTACCAGCCTTCTGCATTTTTCCTCAACAAGCTCACATATCCCCTTCTTTGACTCCCCCCCCCTGAACTTTTAATAATAAACCAGAACCCCCAATTGTACAGTCAGGTGTTTTCCCTCCTCCTCACATTTCTCTCCTGCGAGTTATTCCCAGTGTTTCCAAGTTGCAAACAAGATGCAGATACCTATTTTCTTTGCAGACAGATTGCTAGAGAAAGAGTAGCTGGGAAAGTGGAACACTGTTGCCGAGGACGATACTGACTACAATAAAATTTGCAGCCACTGGTGATTAAGGGCAGGGCTTTTTTCAGCTGGAACGCGGTGGAATGGAGTTCTGGCACCTCTTGAAAATGGTCACATGGCCAGTGGCCCCACCCCCTGATCTCCAGACAGAAGGGAGACAGATCTCCAGACATAGCCGAGCGATGTGGAGGGCGATCTAAACTCCCCTCTGGCTGGAGATTAGGGGGCAGGGCCACCAGCCATGTGACCATTTTCAATGAGGGCGATTTAAACTTTAAAACTCTCCCCCCTTGTTCCAGCTGACCCAAAGTGATGTCATTGTGCGGTTCCACCACTGAGTTCCACCACCTCTTTGTCCAGAAAAAAAGCCCTGATCAAGGGTACCTATTGGCTGAGGGATGGAGGGAACATATGCTTACTCTAGGACGTCCCGATTGAACTGCTTCTTGCTATTTCCGAGGAATTCTCCAATCATCTGGCGGCTGAGTCCTTTGCGCTGTAGCAGGAAGTGTGCCACTCCAATTGGTGTGTCTGGGATGAAGCCCCGAGAGATAAGGAATTGGATCCCCTTATCTGGATTTCTGGAATGTAAGGAGAGGTAATGGTGAATTGTATGTTTACATCAGAGTGTAGAACACTACTGTCTTATTTATTTACATTATTTAAAGTCCGTCTTTCTCACTGAGACTCAGATGGATTACACAGTGGAAGTTACTACAGTCATTTTTAACAATATTTCAATAAACAATGGAATAAGGTAGATACATATAAACTTGCGAAGATTTAAAACCAGCAGTAATCCAATACAGAGTTGAGGAAATGCTGAAACAGAGAATAAGCAATTCTAAGACTTACATGTTAAACAACACAGAACAACCCAGTAGGATCACATTTAAAGCAACAGACAGTACATAGTAGTAAAGTCTATGATCCCTATCTCTTTATTGGTGCATCTCTTTGAGATCACTTCCTTATAGTACAGCCCTCCTCTCTGAATAAAAAGCCCTCTTAAATAATTGTGCATCATTTGTGGAAGGTCAGGAGAGCGGGAGTGGGAACTTCTCTGACCTCTTCAGGGAGGCCACTCCATAAGGTGGGGGCCACCACAGAGCATCCCTTGTATTATCAAAAATAGGGTCTTTGGCCTGTTTTCATACCAGTGTTGTAAGGTAGAGTCAGGTGAGACCAGGAAGGAAGAATGAGACCAGGGCGAAAGATATATAACATCACTATGGGGACTCAGTTCCTTTTTTTTTTTTTGAAAAATTTTATTAGGTGAGTACAAATTACACATATAGTTTTCAATTAAAAACCTAAATATCGATTTCCCCCCACCCTTTCCCTCCCCCCTTTTTCAGAGACTTCCAACAGCTTTCCAACCCATATCTTATTCTATAACTTACTTATCTATTCTCTCTATGTGTTATATATTTCCTATTACATTAATAAACTTAATATTATCCCTTAAGATCAAATCTATTCAAAACTTAAACTTAACAATAATTAAAACTTCACTTTAAATGGTAAAGATCCCTATCTCTAGTAATTTCCCCAATTAATAAATTTCAAATTGCCATAATTTCCCCTTCACGTCCCACCTATGGGGACTCAGTTCCTAAAGTGGATCCTTGTCATGAAAGTCGGGATTTTGCTCCTTTGCTTCGATAAATCTGGTTCTGCTGTTATTGTAGCACAGACATGAGACAGGAAGGACCTCTTTCAAAAGACAGAACAATTTAATTCTTATAGCTTCCTCTTCAAAGGAATATCATCAGTTGTTCTTACATCCATCAGAGACTACAGTTCCCAGGATTCCCTGGAGGAAAACATGACATTTAATTTTTGCTTTATTCTGTCTGAGTTGCTGAAACGGCAGCCATAAAAAACTGTCTGAAAGAGTTTAAATGGTTTTGTTTTGGGTTTCAGAGGTTTACTTTTGTAATTGGTGTGGGGCTTTTAATTATTGTTGTATTCTGTTTTCAGCATAAGATCCTTTGAGCATTCATGGGATGGAAAAGTGCCATATACATTGCCTAAAATCAATAAACAATAATAAACAAAAGTAGAGCAGAGCCCTGATTTGTGGTCTGCCACTGAATCTGAACATTTGGTACAATATCTACGTAAAAGGGACCCACTCCTTCAATGAGAGTCCAGTCATTCTATTCTTGTCTGAAGCAGAGTTTCTGTATTACCTCAGCAGGACTCACAAAGCTGCAGTGGGGTATATACCATTTGCTATGGGGTATGTACTATTTGCCAGTATTGTCCTTTGTTTTCCTTTAGCACCATGCACCATACAATTCATACTCTAGTCTGTGCTGTCTCAGAATTTAGCTGGCAATATTCCCTCCTGTTTTTTTGAGGACTTCAGCAAGGTTGGCTGAGTGCTGTGGAATTCCTACAGCTCCCCTGGCTTCCCTTCCGCCTACAGAGATGGTCGCCCACACAGATAACTGCGATGAGAGCAACACTGCATAATGAGGTTTTCTCTATGCCAGGAATCCCACCCACTTGCCGTGGAATATGCTGTTGTTTGAAGTGCTGAGTTACAAATGCATTCCATCAATTCACAGGCGCTTGTCACAATTCAGAATATTACTCAATAATTGCTCATGAGGGGAGTGAGATGATTGACGACACGGAGAAGCAGGCCACAGAACAGACCTCTTGGGCCACATAGACCCAATTTCGTGTTGGGCAGCAGTTATATGATGGTAGGTAAACTACTGGTGTTATTAAATCCTGTCAGGTAGGTTTATGTAACACAGCAGGCCGGCATTTATTAGTGGGAGCAATAAGTATTGTTGTTCTGTGGGGACCATTTCCTATAACTGAGGACTCGTATACACAATCACACAGCGAAAAGGAATCACATTAAAGTCATTTGGCAACCAGGTCATTGTTTTTATTATCACTAAGAGTATTGCACAAGAGGTAATTAATTCCACTGGGGGAAGCTGGAAAGGAAAAAAAAACCAAGCTGTGATTGTGATTCAGAAGGAGGTGTATGGTACTGGGAGGGGGAGGCAGGATGGAATATCACCAGGCTGTAAGGGCTTATCAGAAGCACGGTTTTGCGTGGGCATGGCTGGGCCTCAGGTCAAATCAGAATTATGCAGCATTCAGTAAGCTGGCCATTTCTACATTTTAAGAAAGGTCCCTTTTTATCATTCAGCTTAGAAGTGGGGAGCTTGCTTCATTCACTTCATTTATACCTCTCCTTTTCTCCCCAGTGAGGCAACAACATTCTCCTCTTCTCCATTTTATCCCCACAACAACCCTGAGAGGTAGAACAAGCTAAGAGCATGCAGCTGGCCCAAGGTCACCCAGCTAGCTTCCATGACAAAGAGGGGAACTGAACCTGGGTCTCTCAGATTCTAGTTTGACCCTCTAACCACTACTCCACTCTGGATTTGCAGCAGGTGACCTTTATTCTCAGGATCAGTGCTAGGCAATGGGCAGATGTCAATTCCTATACGTCAGGCAATCAAAGTATATATTCATTACAACTTTCCTTCGTTGCAGGGTTCGAAGCAGATTTGCCATCCGGGGTTGTCTTTTGGACTCCATAGTGCTTCACACAGGCCCAGTAAGAACGATACTAATGTCAGATTGTTGACTCAATGTATAGGATACAGAGAAGTAGTCAGTTGGGTCATACCGTTAAGTACGCCCAGTCCTAGAGGTTGTCAAGCCAGCCTGACTGTTCCAATCCCAGCTTCTCCAGATCTCTCCCCAGTTTTGGCACAGTGCCTAGGACATTTCTGCCTCCCTACTCATTCCTTCACGGGATGGAAGACCAGCATCTACCTGCTTTCTCCAGGGCTTCTCACTCACCTGGAGTAGACTAACTTAACCAGTGCTCATACCTCTCCTCCTCTTTCCTCCTTAGTCCTTCTGCCTTGCCTTTTAAGGAAACATGGAGTGGCACTCCCCCCCCCCCCAATCTGAGACTTCCCACTTGCTCCCCTTCATCCACCAGTTCCTGTTTTCTGGGGAAACAATTCATCTCTAGTTCACCTCCAAAGTGACTTGTACTTTCTCTGAGAAAATAAGGATGATGGTGCCTACTACTTGGAAAAATTTCACTCATCTTATCAAACCCTTTCATTTCCCATCAAAATCCCATGAGTAGTTCACCTGAGGAAGAACTGACAAATTTGCTTTGCATTATTTAAGGGCTGTGTTTCAGTGGCAACTCTAGGCATCCTCAGGGCAACGATATTGGTGCCTGTTACGATCAGTACGGCCACCAGCTCAGGTGAATGTAGCTTGTCTGTCTTCTGACAAGCTCGCTTCAAAGCAAACCAAGCCACAAAGTAGAGGGACTGTCCATTTTGACTCCAGAGGAGGAAATGTTAGGAATACCCAAGCAAACCACAAAGCAAAACATTTCCTTTATGCCCCTTATGCACCTCAGAGCTGTTCCTCATATTATGATATTTAATTTCAAGCAATACTGCTGTAATTCTGTTACATAACTTAAAATCGTAGGCTGAGATCTAAAGAGCTATTTTAGGTACACCCAAGAAATTGGGCAGAAAATCGACCTATTCAAAAAGGACAGTGAAATATGAAAAGCATAAGCAGCGTCATGCATCTCTGAAATCTACTGTCAGTATGATTCCAACTATGCACAGACTAAGAGGGCAGGTATATGTCTGTGATATGTATGCAGTTGCCAAGTTTAGGCTTTTGGGATTAGAAATCAAAGCTAGAGATTATAATTATCATTCTCTTATTACTACATTTAATATGCAAACATTTCTTACAGTGGGCATGACCAAGCAAAGTTACATTACATTTCAGCGGAACTCTTGCAGTGCAATCCTAAAGAGCCAATGGACTTAGAACAGTCAATGGACTTAAAAGGGTGTGACTTTGTCTAGGATTGCACTATTAAGTATGTGTTCTTCTCTCTATCAACTAATAAATGGGACTCCGAAGTGTTCAACCGGGACAGATTTTGGCTGGTGGAGTTAGCCAGCCATTATTTGCTATTGTCACTGACTCCTTCTGTCCCAAAGGGAGGGGTCACTCTCCCTTCACACTGGGCTTTAGAGACACTGGGAAGAAACAAAAATCTGTCCTACTTCCCAAGACTTGGGAAGAGATGTACCCCCTCTTCCCATTCCCCCATGTTTTCTGAACATGCTGGAAAATTTAGAAGGAGGGCAGGGTCTGACTATCCTATCCAGAAGTAAGAGATATCTCTCACATCTAAATTCCCTGTGATGTGTAAATGTGTTGCATAAAAGAAAGGAATTCTTATTTAACAGCAGGTGACCAGAAAGACATTTAGGATTCTTGCTGGTCCCCTAGCAACTGCTTCTGTAGTCTTCTGATAATGCCCAAACTTTTTAGAAAACTTCCCCATGCACAATGTACATAGGTTACACTTCTTTCTAGTATACATTTCATCAAGCATCTAATTAAAATTAAAACCACAATACCATAACCAGAACATGTGTAATTCCATCAATTATCCTATAAAATGGGCAAAATATAATCACATAGGAAAGAAAACTTTACCATGCTAAATATTCCTATTCAGCATATTCTCTTTTTCCTCCCTCCCTTGATAAGGAATCCAGGTGTGTAGGCAAGAAAGAAGGATGTCTCATTCCTTCTAATTTCAAAGAATTCAGAGGAGCGATTGTGATGTATGAATGCAGTTGTTCGCCAGCCTGACTGTGAGAACTGTTGGAACCTCGGAACCTTCCTCAATAGGAACATGAGGCAGAGAGAGAACAGGGCTCCTTCCATCGCTCCACCGGGCCAGCTGTCCCTCATCTCTCAGGCTTGAGGGACATAGGCTGAGTCCACCCAGGGGTGATTCCCATTTCACTCAAACTGTCATTAAAGGCAACGAAATTCGCAGTGGAGCGTCTGTATGGATGTTTTCCCCTGTGCTTTCCTCACCAGCCTGCCATTTACCCCACCCAACCCCACCCCTGCTATCAGCAATGTGCTTTCTTCTATTTTTAAAAAAACATTTTCAGTAAAAACTATAGCAATATACCTACAGCCGATTTTTTTAAAAAATGACAAAAAGCTTACCAGAAACTGAGGAGAATGACGGGAGGGAGGGGAAATGGAGGCAGATATAGCACCAGGTATAGGCAGGAAGATGAGGAAATCTGCTCCCCCTCCACACGTTCTCCAAACCTATTTTCAGTATGGTCTTTCAAAAAAGACTGCACCAGAATAGGTTTTGCAAAATCTACAGTAGGGAGATCCGGAAAGATCATACAGAAAGTGAGTTTCAAGAAAGTGTGGGTGGAAAGCTATAGATCTACAGTGGAGCCAGGGAAAATCCAGAAGGGTGACAGAAGTACAACAATGCCACATGGAAGACAAAATAAAAAACACTCCGGTATGGTGGGATATGTACTGGTTAAAAACATAGTCAAATCTGCTAAAGAGGTTATCTTCCCCCAAAACTCTTTGAAATAAAACCATCTCACATGACTTCCTAAATGCAGAAAGTGAAGGTGCCCCCCATCCAGTCTGGTAGGTCATTCCTAATTCCGGGACCTGTCACAGAAAAAGCCTATAACCTAACTGTTGCATACAGACCATTCTGTGAGAGGATACCCCCAGCAGAAAGATGCCGGAAGAGCATAGCGGGCATTCAAGAGGAGAACCCAAACTCAGGGAATGATTAGCTGATATTTATTTTATGTTTGTATTTTACTTCACTTACTTCTCCCCAGTGAGGACTCAAACTGGCTTACAATCATTCTCCTTTCTTCCATTTTTTTCTTCACAACAAACCCTGTGAGGTAGTTGGGCTCGACATGTGTGACTGGCCCGAGGTCACTCAGCGAGTTTCCATGGCAAAGCGGGGATTTGAACCTGGGTCTCCCAGATCCTAGTCTGTCACTCTACCACTATAAATGTGAGTTGAGTTACCTTAAAAATCCCCAACCCAACTCGCATTTCACATATCATCTAAAGACAGACCCCAGTTTGCAGGGCTGTTGTGAGGGAAGGAAGAACCATATATGAACTTTCAGCTTCTCAAAAAAAGAAACATGTAAAAATATTTACAAGCTGGCAGGGACTAGCAAAAGAGAGGCCAATAAGGTTACATTTTTACTAGGACATTCTGAGCAAAAAAATACTCCACTGCTACTGGGGTTTTGCTGGGCAGCAAGGTCTGTGCATACTGGTGTCTCTTCACATGACTGCCTTCTACTCCTGATAATGGTGGTTCACTGTCGCCGTAAGCAAGTGGTTACCCTGCCCCCTGTAAAGGGGGCCATGGCGTTGCCATATTGCAAGGGTTTCTGGACAGCATGACAACAACACTAACACAGCCCTTGTGTGACTGCAATGCATTTCATATAAAGCCATCCTAACTCTGGTAGAATATATGAGAACAAGCAAACGCCAACATTCCCCGAAGGTTTGTTGAGGTTCAGACAGTCACACCAAGAGCTAACAGATAAATCCAAAGCTCCTTTTACAAATCCAAAATGGGATGTTTTTGACCCCTGCTGACTGGAGTTTCCAGGCTGCTGTGCCTGCAGTTTTTTACACCTACTGCTATTTTTCACAGAACGTTGCCCTTAGCGGAGAAACAAACTAAATTGTCTCTGTCAAGTGCAAAACTCTCCCAAGCCCATGAAAAGAAAAACAGCAGCCAAGATGTTCAGGCCAAAGTAGCAAATCTTTGTATAGTCAGCATGAAAACTGAGGTAATTTTTCTTTTTTTAAAAAAAAACCCAACTCCTTTTGTTTTACAGCCGCAGATGGTAATTGGGATATCTAGCCCTTATTCTCACACAATCCTATTTGGATGGCTACCAGAGATGTCTTCTGTGCTCTAGGAGCGAATCATATAGACATGCATTCTTTTTTCCCTCCCATGTCTGTAGCAGAGGATCAGTGTGGTAGCCGCCAGACCATAACAGAGACTTGGGTTCCCACAGGTTGCTGAACCTCTAAACATGAAAATAATATTACTGGATTGAGTCTACCCAAATTGTTTCTAGTAGACTATTGTTGTCATGAACTGAGGGAAACTCAAGAGGCACTGAACATCACTACTACTACTACTACTACTACTACTACTACTACTACTACTACTACATGTAAGCCACTTACATGTTAAAGAGGTTTAGCCCAATGCGGTACAGCCGTTTCCTCATGGTATCCGTGGAAAGAGTAGGAGATTTGCAGCTGGCTGGATTTTCACAGTGGTATCGTGGAAGGCTCAGGATCATGGCCTGCAGGGCTTCCTTCGAGGACAATTCAGAGGCGGACTTGGCTGAGGTGGAGGTGCTGCTACTGCTGAGCTGCTCTGAATTGTCTACATTTTCAGCCTCTGAGCCCTTGCTCTGCCCTGTCTCATTGTTTGAGTCAAACTGGAGCTTCTGCATCATCATTTGCTCCACCTCTGTCTCTCCTCCCCCCAAGCCATTGGTGTTGACATTCACCTCAGCTACAGTGTGACTGTTCTGGAGGACTGCAGATTCAGGCGGCCTTTCTGGGGCAGATGGAGGCTCTTTGGACTTTTCCCCTTCTTCCTCTGGGATTTCTTCGATTTTGGCAGATTGAGAAATCCCGGCTTGGGTGTTGTTAGCAAGGCAGTTTGCCATAGACACCGAGGTAGATGAGGAGACGGAGATGTTCTTGTTATCAATCTGGACAGTGACATCACGGAAGGCCATCATAAGGGTGCTGCTGCTCTTGGGCAGAGTATCTGGCAGCAACCCTTCCTCCTTCTGTTGGTCCTTCAGTTCAGCTTCTAAGTCTTGGTTTGGCTGCATCGCACTGGTACTAAATGTTTCTCTTATCTGGTAGGAGCTGCCATCTTGAAGGGAACACATTGTCTTTAGGCTCCATGTGCTGAGGGCATCGTCAATAGATTTGGCCAAAGACTGGACTTGCTCTGTGAAAGAGTCCTCCAGTTCAGTCAGTGCCCCACTGATTGTGGCGGGCAAAGATGGAGATCTCACCAAAGGGATGCCAACAAAATTGTATCCTTCGACCAGGGCTTTCTCAGCAGAAAAACTTTCAGAGTTCTGGACTCGGACTTTCCTCAGTGAAATTCGCCGAGGCATGCGGCTCTCCAGGAGCGAGTTCCGTATCTTCTCAAAGTTTTTGCTGAGCTGGTACTGGCGGAAGGCCGTCTGGATCGTGCAGGCTGCCCTCCGAGAGACCAGGTGACCCCCATATTTGTGCTCTAGCATTTCGATCTGAAACACACCAAACAAGATTTTTTTAATTGATTTCTGAAGAGTTTCCATGACCTCAATTTACAAACAGATTACTTCCTAACGATACTCTCAGGGACTCAATATACTGCATTTGTTTTTCCTGCACTGCGGTATTTTGAAAACTATCTGCTCTGCACGCAAATTCAGTAGTGAAGGGAAATTCAAGCTCTCTTCACCTCGGTGCTTTACTTTCTAAACAGGACACTACGAGCTTCAGAATGTTGACTGAGAGTTTGCGTACTCTGTAATTTCAGCTATATTAGTCCTGTAAGCTATTTTAACATATTTATTCAATATATTTTAAACCTAACCCAGCAACTATGCAGTGGGGGTAGTGCACAGTATAATATTAAATACATTAAAGGAGTAAAACAAATAAAAAATGTTAAGTATTCAAATCTCAGCCCCCACCAGCATGATGCCAACTAAAGCAAAGTCTTCTCTTGCTTCCAAATCTTATCTTTCCCAGACCGGTTTTGCTACAATCTTTTTGAGAAGGTGCATATCTTTGAAGACCCTGCCCACATCAACGCCATTTTCCTTCTGTCAGCCCCTCGTAGCTGCCGTCTTAATTACTGTACCACCACAGGGCTCTTGGAGGACTTGACTTTATAAAGGTAATTGCTATTGCATTATACCACGATAATGTTAACCATCTATGGCGATGATCTCCTAGTTCCTCTAAATTCCCAGCTTTCATTTTTTTTTTAAAGAAAAGGTAACTCTCTCTTTTCATTGTAAAGATGTAAGGGGAACTTTTTGTCTTGATTGACTAGAAAGGAAAGGGCGGGAATTAATTTCTTATCCAATTGTGTATATGCTCCGTTCCTACTCTGGATGTCTCTGCACTCTCAGAAGCAATCAAAGCAACGTGAAGCACTGTCACCATGTGGATGCAACCTCCTTCCAGCAAATTCAGCACCATTTAACCACATAACAGAATCTTCAATTAGTAGATGGGGGTCAACATTTTGAGTTGATCCGGATTTATCATGCCTTTCTCAAGAGAGATTGATCCTCTCAGATACTATCCAATCCCATCTGATCAGTATATCCGAAATTGCCGTTGTCCCTTACACCTCTAAGATATAAATAATGTTTCACATACTGATTAACAATGGAAAACCAATCAACCAGAGAAGGTAAAAAAAATAGTGAGGGGCTTATCTCACCCCCCCCCCCAAGATCTGAAAATTTGGTATGAACAAGTGAGAACATGAGATCGATTACAAGAGATGTGAAATTATAAAAGAACCCTAGCCGGGATGCTTAATGATATGCACGCTGTGATAAACCAGGAATTACTGAAAGCAACAATGACCAGACTGGGCACCTTCAACTGGCAGCTTCTGTTGGAAGGTGAACATGATGACTCAAGAGGCACCGGTTTTAATTCTCAGCCTTCTCCAGTTAAAAGGATCATGTAGTAAAGGATATGGAAGATCTACCCAAGACCCAAGAATAAATAATTCTGTCCTTAACAGACCACCAGTCTGACTTCATGTGTTCATGTGCCTCAAAATCCTGCTCAGTTTTTAATATTAATCCTTGTCCATAGCTCCTCTCTCTTCTTACTTGCTTATTAAAACTTAGCAAACAGAGCAGTGGAGGGTGCTTTCTGTCTTTTTCATAGATCATCCCAGCATTGGCCCTAACGAAGGATCACTAGACTGATGGTGGATGGGGTGGTGGTGTTGACGCAGATGATGGATGACGAGTCTGAAGAAAGCTGAGCAGAAGAATGCTAATGATCTCCACAGAGATTTACAGCTGATGTATTGAGATAGGGGCAGGTTCCTTTTTTTGCCTGATGAAGGACTTTGTTATTTTAAGCTTCATTGGAAGCGGGTGTTTGTCAAATTACAATAAAAAGTGAGGGAAGTGGAGAGGGAGGGCCAGGTAATGGAGGTCAGCCTTGCATTAATGAGCATCTTATCACAAGGATATTGAACTGATCGTGCTGCTCTAGGAAAATCGGCCTCTCCTTGCCCTTAATAATGATTCAAGACATCTTGGTACATGACCCTAAAAATTTATCAAGCAACACTTCAGATAGATTTCTTTGCCATCTCCCATCCAATGATTATTTAGTCCCTTCCTGAGTATATCAATTATTGAGAAACATTTTTTTAAAATAGAATTTTGATACCAAAAAGTGGGAAACTTAAGCATTTGTCTCCAGGAGAGCGCATAATGTATTGAATACAGGAAAGGAAAGGAAAGGAAAGGAAAGGAAAGGAAAGGAAAGGAAAGGAAAGGAAAGGAAAGGAAAGGAAAGGCATATCAGAAGCAGGAAAGATTTTTCTCCCCTAGTATGACACTGATCACTTCCAGCTTGACCATATTTACTTCCTAGGGCTGTCATATACCCCGTCACCAGCTGGTGCTTTCTGCCACCACTCAGCTGACTAGCAAGAGGGGGAAGGTGAGAAACTGGGGGAGGATGAACAGCATCCTGATGTGTTGACATCACTCCCTTGGGCCCTGAACTGATAGCAGTGCATCGCGGGGGGATGCTGATGACACTCTGGTATTTGGGCAAAATTCTATGGTTAAACCATAGAGTTTTGCTCACATTCCAGAGACTGCCACAGTGAAGTGCTGACACACATTGCTGCAGCAGTGATGTCAACATGTCATTGGCAAGTAACCTCACAACCCAGTAAGTACTCCCCCCACCCTCCACCAGTTTCCAAGGGGGACCTGGCAACCCTATTACTTCTAATTGATCCATCGATGCCACTGGGCTGATTGGCTCCCACAGGAGTACCACCTCATACAGCCATTTTATTTTTATTTTTATTTTTATTGTTTAAAATATTATATTAGGCAGCGAACAACACAATAATTTGCATCATATGTCCATTAACAAAACAAGAACTGCATACAAATTAAAAACACACAGCCAAATACAGAATCACAGAATCACAGAGTTGGAAGGGGCCATAAGACCTTCTAGTCCAACCCCCTGCCCAATGCAGGATGAGCCTAAAGCATCCCCGACAAATATTCATCCAGCCTCTTTTTGAAAACTGCCAGTGAAGGGTTTGCCATTGCCTGCCTGGTGTTCTTTGAAAGTCTCCCATTCAATTACTAACCAAGGCTGACCCTGCTTAGCTTTCAAGATCTGATGAGATCATGCCAACCTGGGCTGTCCTGGTATGGGTGTCAATCAATATAGTTGTTTTAAAATAGGTGAAGTGTATAGGTGTGTTTCTTTTGACCAGCCCCTGAGAGTGAGCTAGCTGCCACATTTAGAACCAGCTGCAGTTTCTGAGTTCTCTTCATGGCCAGCCCAACATAGAGTGCATTACAGTAATCATAGAATCATAGAGTTGGAAGGGGCCATACAGACCATCTAGTCCAACCCCCTGCCCAGTGCAGGATCAGCCTAAAGCATCTCTGACAAGTATTCATCCAGCCTCTTCTTGAAAACTGCCAGTGAAGGGGAGCTCACCACCTCCCTAGGCAGCTGATTCCACTTTTGAACTACTCTGACCGTGAAAAAGTTTTTCCTAATATCCAGTCGGTACCTTTGTGCATGTAGTTTTAGCCCATTGCTTCGCGTCCTACCCTCTGCTGCCAACTGGAACAGCTCCTTGTCCTCCTCCAAATGACAGCCTTTCAAATATTTAAAGAGAGCAATCATGTCCCCCCCTCAATCTCCTTTTCTCCGTACTAAACATTCCCAAGGCCCAGAAATACACCAGAATAGTTCACCCTTTGACATAAGCCTGTCTTGCATGCCTTCTTAAATGCAGCCAATGAAGGTACTCTATCCACCAACTCTTGTAGGCCATTCCAGGGGACTCAGGCTATCACAGTAAAATCTCGTGGCCTAACTGTTGTCATATGGACAATTTCAGGGGCTCAGTATATGGTATGCCAGATACATGCTGGATCATGGGTGTGCAACCAGACTCACAGTCAGACATACACGGGGGAACTCACCTTAAACAATGGTCATTCACTCAGCACTCCAAGGGGAGCTGTGAGGGGGAAGAAAGGCCTTCTTGTTTCCCTCCCACCCCATTTTTGCCTTCCCAGACAATGTGAAGCCAGAGAATAGGGGTGAAAAGCCCCTCCTAACCATTTCCACTGGCAAAAATGGAGCAGGGGGAAAATTGGAAGCTCATTCTTCCCCCACACAGCTCTCCCTCACAGTATGAGTGAATGAACAGTGTTTAAGGTGAGTTCCCTTGATGTACATCTGACAGTGAGTCTGGTCAAGCACCCATGACCCAACACCTGTCAGCAGGGCTTTTTTTCTGGGAAAAGAGGTGGTGGAACTCAAGACAGCACAATGACATCACTTTGGGTCAGCTGGAACAAGGGGGAGGTTTTTAAAGATTAAATTGCCCTAGGTGAAAATGGTCACATGGCTGGTGGCCCTGCCCCCGATCTCCAGACAGAGGGGAGTTTAGATTGCCCTCCGTGCCGCTGGGCGCAGAGGGCAATCTAAACTCCCCTCTGTCTGGAGATCAGGGGGTGGGGCCACCGGCCATGTGACTATTTTTAAGAGGTGCCAGAACTATGTTCCACCGCGTTCCCGCTGAAAAAAAGCCTTGCCTGTCAGGCGTATTGTATATTTGAGCCCCAAGAGAGGGCACCAAGAAGAGAAGGCTGTCTAAAGAATGCAGCTGGCTTGTGGGAGTATATCACAAGAAGCAGCTCTATGAGGGCCTTAGGGTATGAAGGGCTCGAATGGTAACAACCAGCACTTTAAATTGGGCTTGGAAACAAATAAGTAGCAAAGTGCAGTTAGCAGTGGCACTGCAATGAACAGGAACAAATTCGACCTTATTTTGACTTCATTTATACTGCACTTTTCTCCCCAATAGGGACCCTAAGCAGCTTACATCTTTCTCCTCTCCTCCATTTTATCCTCATAACAACCCTGTCAGGTAGGTTAGACTAAAAGTGTGTGACTGGCCCAAGGTCACCCAGCAAGGCAACCAAGACTTCTCCCTAGCAACAACACTAACCATTGGCCTGTCTTTTCTGTTATCTATTCTGGTAACTCTCCAGGGCCTAAAAAGAGTTTTCATAAAACTCCTATTAGCGATCCTTTATTGAACTTTAGACCTTCCGCATGTTCGGCATGCACTCTACCATTGATCCATGGCCCCCTCCTCTCTTGTCTATTAACAATACTAGAAACAGAGGCAGGCACCCCATTTGAAGAAGGCACATTTCAGTGCAAAAACTGCCCGCCCTCTTTGATTAGAGCTGCACCAGAGCCTGCACACTAAGGGCCACAGGGCAGTGCCTCTTCTCCTTGAATTCCTTTTGGAAAATTTAGTGGATGAGTTTTGCTCATGTTGGAATCTGCTGATATCCTCACTTGGCTGAGGATGGTCTGCATAATTAACACCCATCTCTCTCCAGCATGTACCGAATTAGGACTATGGACATCACGAATATTAACAGTCGAACTTACCCTGCTTGAAGGTGTCGATCAAACATGAGCTGATCACCCAGCCATAAGTGCCCGCCAAACAGGTTTGCCCTGGTTTTTTTGCTCATGCACGAAGATACTGCCAATTCAAACTGATTGCCAGCCGTTAATATCACTGAGAACTACTTAAATGAACACCGATGTAATTTTTTAAAAAAACAACATTTACCTATGACTGATTCGTGCATGTGAGTTGTCTGTTTCAAAGATTGCCTGCTGAATGGAATGGTTATACAGCAAAGATGGGGTGGGATAGTAGAGCTCAATGGGGCTGCGTGAAAATAAGCCAATGGCAGCTACTGTACTGCATGGGGAGGAAGGAATAAAGTGAAGCTACGTGACATACAGCCATGAACCCGGGGATGAAGAGTCAAACTGATCATCAAAAAATCAGTTCCCTGTTCCTGACTGGTGAATAGGACATGAGCCACACTAGCAAGTTTTGAGTATCAGACTGGCCTTTCTCTTTCTTTTCCTATTGATTAAATGTAGGACACCACTTTTATCATCGCAAACCTACTCATTCAGAGAAAGAGTAAGGAAGAAGCAATACATGCACGTTTTTTACATGTTGAGGTTAACAAGTAGCCTTTTCCAGAGATATCATTACTTCAACACATGTCTGGACTATGGCTTACCATATTCTGGGGAAAAAAATGCAGAATGGATCGAATTATATCATGTTGCATCACACTCCTGTAATGTGCTTTAAAAGCTTTGCAAGACTGGTTCACCATTATAAAACCCACTGAAAAGGGCAAGTCATGTTGACCAACGTATCAGGAAGTGGTCATGGGGTGGGGGTGGTTCAAAGGTAGAGAATTTGCTTTGTAGGCAGAAGGTCCCAGGTTCAAGCCTCAACATATCCACTTAAAAGGATTAGGCAGTAGGTGATGTGAAAGATTTCTACCTGAAACTCCAATAATATAGGAGAAGTAAACTGCCCTCATGGGTCCCCGTAGAAGCCTTCAGGACACTGTACTGCTTAGTTGTTACTAAGCTGGACAAAGCATACTTCCGAAATGATCCTGTGCCCAATATAAACTGAAACCAGCAACTATGTAATTACCGGAGGTTTCTAATGAATGGGCAGTTTCCTAGGAGTGTGAAAAAGAAATCGTTCAACCTCTCGTATTAGAAGTAGCGAGATGTAATTACCAGCTTGAAATAAAAGGAAAATTGCTCTTCGATACACAGCTGTGCGCAGAGGCAGGCAACACGACACCGCTGAAGTCGGGTGAGTGGCCCCTCTTGCACCGGACAGATTTCCAATATACAATATTTGAGCAGAACAATCCATGTCAATGTCGCTTGCCAGAAAACTCTCTCTGTGTGCGTCTTGATGAATGCAATGAGATGAGCTTAGAGGACAGAAAACTTTCCCCGGAGATGCTGATCCCCACGGCTCGGAGACAGAACGAATGCTTTGCATGCAAAAAGCCCTATGTTACATCCCCGGCATTTTCAAAGGAAAGGATCTTTTGGGGAAGCCCCACCTCTGCCTAAGAGCCTGAAACGCCACTGTCCATCAATAAGAACACAGGAAGAAGCCTGCTAGATCAGACCAGCGTGTCATCTAGTCCATCATCCTGTCTCACACAGCAGCCAACCAGCTGCCCTGGAGGGCCAAACGAACAGCGCACAGAGGCCAAGGGCTTCCCCAATGCTGCTTCCCAGCACTGCTATTCAGAGGCTTGCTGTCTGTGTATATGGAGTTTCCCTTCATTCAGCATGGCTAGAAGCACTTGATGGATCTTTCCTCCATTGATCTAACCCCCTTTTAAAGCCATCTGTGCTTGCAGCCATCAGTGCCTCCCCTGTAGCGAATTCCACAGTTTTATTACTTGTTGAGCAAAGAAGTACTTCCTTTTGTCTGTCCAGAACCTTCTCCATCAACTTCATTGGGGTGTCCCTGAATTCTACCATTATGGGATAGGGAGAAAAATTTCTCCCTATGGACTATCTTCATCCCGTGTGTGTGTTTTATGAATCTCATTCACATTTCCCCATAGCTATCTTTTTTTTTTAGACTGAGAAGCAGGGCTTTTTTTCAGCTGGAACACGGTAGAACGGAGTTCTGGAACCTCTTGAAAACGGTCACATGGCTAGTGGCCCCGCCCCCTGATCTCCAGACAGAGAGGAGTTTAGATCGCCCTCCACGCCACAGCGCAGAGGGCAATCTAAACTCCCCTCGGTCTGGAGATCAGGGGGCGGGGCCACCAGCCATGTGACCATTTTCTCCAAGGGCAACCCACTGAGTTCCACCACCTCTTTTCCCAGAAAAAAGCCCTGCTGAAAAGTCCTAGACTCTTCATCCTCTCCTCATAGGAAAGATACTCCAATCCCTTAATCATCTTGCTTTCCTCTCCTGTACTTTTTGTACTTCTGTACATTTTCCACTGCATGTATACAATATTGAGCTAGATGAACCAATGGCCTGACTTGATATAAGGCATGTTTGTCCATTCATACCAAGTCCAATGTCTGGATGTGCACTCATGTAAAAATAAAAATCCTCAAAACACACCAGTCATGAAGAAGACAAGACTAGAATCCATGTCACTGGGAAGGTTACTTTGTATGTACGTATTATTTTTATGTATGAGAACAGTGAAACATTTAGGGTTGGATCTTATTGGTGAAAGAGAGAAGAGGGTCACTTTTTGACCTCTGAAAATACTACACCAGGGATTGTGGGACCAATGGGGAAAAAAGCAAAGAAGAATAGGGGCTGCTGTGAGGAGGGGAATTGGGCAAGATTGAATGGGAAAGCTGGTAAAATCCAACCTTACTCCCCTTCCATCTACATTCTTAAGAGATATAGTACAGCAATTAAAAAACAAGCTGTACAGAAAACTTTATTTTAAAAATGAAAATTAGAATAAGGATCAAATACAAATTCAACCAGAAAAAAAACAGACACACACAGACACACAAAATTAATCCACCCCACAGATTCAGAGTGAAGGTTTGTGGTTCTGAAGGCCTGTGCTATGAAAAGAACTTTTGGTATTATCTCTTTGGATGTTCTGAAGCTGCTGTCACTGCTTGATGAGATCCCAATCTGTAGGCCGTTGGCTGAGAACAACAACAACAATAAATGCACCTATATATTTTTCTTCTAGACAAATTAGTGCCCAACTCAGAAGGGTGAACAAAGTCAGGGTTATCATTATCCCCACAGCTTGGACTAAGAAGAATGGCTTACCAAAGCCACCTGCTGAGCTCATGGCAGAGTGGAATTCGAACCAGCAGAGTGCTGATTTGCAACCCAACCACTTCTCTGCTACACTTACATCAAGCTCTGAGTTCTTAAACTTCACCATCTACAAAGGGGAAGGACAAATCCTCATCTCCTGCTCCTGTCAGGTGACTCCAATTCTCCTGACTTAGATATTCTTGTAGCTAGCCAGTCCCATCCTGTCTGGTGTTTGGAAGGATCATAGCTTATTTTCCTGAAATTTCTCTCTTTGGCAAGAGTGTTGACCAAGTTTCTGCCCAGCACCCCCAAAAGTCATCTTTGTTAGCTTAAATCTTCACATTGCTAAGAACTGGCCATTGCTGCCGTCATTGCTTTGTTTCAGTGAACTCCTTCACAAGCAAGGCATGAAAGTGACAACATGCCCTTGTTTTTGGCCTCCTGCAGCAAGTATTCAGTGGTATATTGCCTCTGAATATGGAAGTTTCCATTTGGCTATCATTCTTAATAGCTGCTGAAACACGCATGAACACAAGAAGCTGCCTTATACTGAGTCATCTCACTGGTCTAAGAAGACCAATATTGTCTACTCTGACTGGGAGCAGCTCTTCAGGATCTCAGGAAGAGATCTTTCACATGAAGTTTATGTAGACTGAGTCAGACCATTGGTCTATCCACAACAGCATTGTCTACTCTCCCACTTCCAGTGGCTCTCCCAGATCTCAGACCGAAGTCTATTATCTGACCCTTTCAATTGGGGGTCAAATCTAGGACCTTCCATAGGCAACACAGATGTTCTTCCACCGAACCACGGCCTCTCCCCATGATGGAATTTGTCCATTCCTTTTACAAAGCCAATTAATAATGGTCTGGAATGTCCATTTGTGCTCTGCTGGAGTAGCTATCAATGGAGATGTGTTACTTGCCTGGTTATGGGAGAGCCCTCCTTCTATCCACTTGCATGGAAACAAGGAAGATGACATTGCCTGTCTGTCACTCCTAATAAAATGGCAGACTAATGAATCAGAAGTAATTGCGCCTTCTGCTACTTAATAACTCCTTTCCTTGGAGTTCTCTTCTGAAAAGAATGCTTAAGTCAATACACTTCTGGATCCCAGCATACAAGCGTGACAGTTTTGAGTCTTGCAGTTAAACTAGTGGGAAATAGCTGTAGTCAAGGGAGTCTTCTGTCTTTTTCAAAACCAGAAGCTAATGGGATCAATCACAATAGAATCTGAAACATTTTAATCCCCCAAATCATCTCAAGCAGATCCAATGTGCCTATGGCTTATTGCCATAATGGGAACAATGTTGTGATTCCAGGCAGTTCTAACAGCAGAACATATTCCAGTTTGCCACAAGACACTGGCCCTTTTCAGGCATTATGATCATGCTTGGTCAATCATGAGACGACTCACTGGAAATAATGGCCGAATCCACACTTCCTTTTTGTTTCTGCACCTTTTTCGCAACCGCGGCGCTGTTTAAGCAGATACTCACATGCTTTCCCATTCCGTGTGTTCCCCACCATCACGGCGCCACAATTGCGCCTCCTTTCCATACCACGTGATAATGGCAGAAATCTGTTTTTGACCACCCCCTTTTTTTAAAAAAATGGGCTTTCATAGCGCATTTGCACAATAAAGAAAGGTCGGTATACTACAAAACCTACTTTAGTGAGCACCGGTTTGCGTGGGAAAAGAAACGGTCCCTGGAGCATGCACATGTCACCAACCAATTGTTAGAAAGTGGACTGTGACGAGCAAAAATGGGCCAATCAAAGTTGAGGGGGAGGGAACCCTGCCATTTCTTAAAAGTCGGAATATCGGTATAGCACAAAATTAACTTTTTTTTAAAAAGGGAGGGGAAGTGACCCGTGCCATCAATGCTGACGACAGAGGAGGGAACCGCCCACTATAACGCTTTACTCAGTGGCATGGGGAGAACTGATTGCGCCACAAAGACGCACTGGGAGGGTGAATGTGATGATGCACAGCTTGGTAGCGGAATGAACCCAACTGCCATGACTGCGCAAGATAAGCGGATGGTGAGTGTGTGTGGATTTGGCCAATGCTAGGAAAAGTTGAAGGCAGACCTAACATGAGACGGATTGACTCAATAAAGGAAGCCACAGCCTTCAGTTTGCAAGACCGAAGCAAGGCTGTCAGTGACAGGACACTTTGGAGGTTATCCATTCATAGGGTCACCATGAGTTGGAAGCAACTTGACAACACAAAAAATACATACCAGCTGTGCATATCAGAAGTACATTCACACATATCATGATCTTCCCAATAAGCACCGTTGCCATGTTGTCTGAAAGGGTCAACATGAGGATTTTTCCATGCGTGTACAGCCGCTGCACATGCAGCTGCATGTAACGCTTATTTTTCAGGTTTCTGGTTCACCTGTACCAAAGCTTAAAATCCATGTGTTTCCCTTTCCAAACAGCATGGCAACTGTGCATATCAGGAGGATCACTGCACTGTCACCAGCTTCCCAAGAAGTCCAATCATAGTTTCTGAAAAGTTCGAAAGGAAAAGAGAGAGGCCGTCGTCACACGGGCATCTCTTCCGTTAAATTTACAGCATATAGCGTCCTACCTGTTATCGGCACAGTAACGTTTCTTTGGGTCACCTAACGGCTCTTCGCGCCACCAGCTGTCCACACTGAAGCACTCTGTTCTGTTCTCTCTAACCACGCAGAAGCAGCTCCTCCCCCCCCCCTTTTTTTTATTATTCTGGCGTTTAATTCTGCTATAACGGAATAACAGCATATAAACATTCCGTTAGAGCAAAACATTACGACCCTTTTGTTTTTCCAACTTTGAAATTATATAAATAGCCCTTTGCCCGCAGAAAGCTCCCTGTCTGGCGTGATCCCCATCGCTGAAGACTCTGCCATGGCGATTGAGTCATTTTTACTTCAGCAGAAAGTTTGCATTGTGTTATGTCGTTATGGCGTTATAAGGACATAATAAAATAAAAAAAGGGGAGTCGCAGGAAGAAATGGATTCTGGGATTGAAGGGAGGGCATAGGACGTTGCGAGGCGAAATACATCGATGTGAGGCATTCACACTGAGGCACAAAATAGTGTGATTATCAAGCACAAAGCAGAAGAGAGAAAATCGCTACAGTGTTGGAATAAGGTGGGTGTTTGCCAGGAAATAGCACCATTTTAGCGCTAAATAAAAGCCCGTGTGATGACGGCCAGAGTCTCAATTGCTGTTGGAGAGCTGATGAAAGCAATCTCAAATGGCTTGCCCTGGTAAATAACACACCAAATGGGGATCCCTTTCCTTTATTTACTGGTGCATCAACGCTACACATTTAAACCAGTTTGAAATTAGTTTTGCTGCCCAAGGTCCTTCCAAAGAAACACAGGAATTGTAATTTGTGGAAGTTTGTTCTGTATAAACAAAAATCCCTATTCCACCCCTATCTTTTACTGATCCTTCATTATTTTGGGCCTCAACCCAATGTTTACTAGGAAAAAACTTCACTGAACACAGTGAGACTCATTTCTTTGTAAACAAGCTTGGGATCACACTCTTAGGGCCAAGCTACATGCAGCGCAAGTGAATGGCAAGTGAACAGGGAGGAATACATGTGAGTCTGTTCACTTGCCAGGCAAGTGTCATTCATCATTCGTCACTTGTAGCTTGGCCCTTAGTGTCAAGAAGGAAGTATGGGGAAAGGTGGCAGAAAACGAAGATCTGAATATGAAGAGGCACAAGGGAGTAAGTTCCCTCCGAGTCTCAAAGGAGAAGCTCGAAATTGCCAATCGTGCCCTGCTTCTGCAAAAATATATTTAAACACAGCTGGTTTATTTTCAAATGAGTTTTTAAAACCTTCATTTTTGAGGTCTGACCGCTCAGGCTTGTGTTATTACTTGCAACAGATCTGTTTATTGCTTTATCTCTCTTTTCTCTATTGTTTACCGCAGATTTAATTTGTTCATCTAGATTCATTACAAACCTGGATAATATTGTGCTATTCAGGACTTAAGCTTGTTTGATTTCACTCATATCCGGTATTTTCTTTAATCTCCCAATATACTTCTAATTATATGCAGTATCTTCATTTTTACTTTCATTTGGAAGAAAAAATATCCTTTAAACTTCTCCAGTTAATTCTGTTTTTTCCGGGTAAGCCAATAAGTAAACGTAAGAAAATCATGGTAGTGGGGAGGGAAACAAAAATTTAAGACTTCCGTCCATGTCTTCTAGGTAAACGTATGGCTATTTTCAGAGATACAGGGCTCCGTCTTGACCCCCCTCCCCTCTGCAACCCTAGCTATGCACATTTATCCCAGCCATACACAACATCTACATGAGTGCAGACAGGTTGTGTGTTGGCTCCGTCCTTGCAATGAGGAATGAACCAAAAGCTTGGTTTCTTATAGAAGGAACAGAAGCTACACAAGACCAGGGCCGTTTCCACACTACTCACCTTCTTCCAGAACGGGGCACAACATCACGAAAAAAACGCAGACGATAGCGTCTTCTCGCGCGAGTTTTACGCAATGTCGTGCAAAAATCGTGCGAGAAGACGCTATCTTCTGCATTTTTTTCGTGGCGCTGCACCCCGTTCTGGAAGAAGGTGAGTAGTGTGGAAATGGCCCAGTTTGCACTCTACTTGCTGACATTCAACAGTTCTTTGTCTCACAGGCTACATCTTTAATCAACCGGATGGTGGGCCGTGAGGTTCCTCATCTGGCATAAGGTAAAAGAGGCACGAAACAGACCAGTCTTCCCCAAAACAAGGATGATATTTCTGTTCACCGAAGAGGGGAATGGATCCACCAAATGCACTGACTACAGCTCAGTAAGCCAAACAAGCCAGAACTTTGCTTCTTTGAATTCAGAAAACATGTAGAAGGAGCCTGCGCTTGAAGTATGTCTGACAATGCAGGTGTATGGACAGTGGCCGCCAAATGGCCAAAGTGCTAATTATTCAGTTTAAGCTTTTTAAAAATAAGTTTTTAAGTCAGGCATGAGTCTGAAATGGCTGAGATTTCTTTCCCAGTGCTTTGCTAGAGGAACAAGACTCATGACTGGATATGAGCCTTGCAAAAAACACCCATAATAACCAAATCCCACTTAGGCCAAAATGCAACCTCTGTGAAAACAAAACATTTCTCTGACTGAAGGCAGGGATAACAACAATGACCACAAAGATGTGACGTGCAGGGGGACAAAGAGCTGGTCCCAGAGCCAGGAATGTTGAAGTGGTGGGGAACATCTAAGGGAAGGAAGACCATCTATTATAAGGTATATTCCATTAATTTAAATAAAGTTATTTAATTCTAAAATAACATTCTGTAAATAAAGAGGTAGCTTTTCCAGGACCAGAGCATGAGAGAGCTCTTGTACTTTTAAAAATCCCATTGATGGGAGAAGTCTAGCAGTTGCAGTTTCTCCCATCACTGTAATGAGGAAATCCCACGTCTGGTGAAAATCTAAGCTTACAAGCAGCCAGTATTAGGAGGCCGCCATTTTAAGAACAAGCATGCCGGGCAGCAATGCAACAGCTGAACCTTCTCCAGGCCTGGAGATACAGTGTTCCACAACTGTAGTGTTGTCTGTTATGCAAGCATCATGAATAGCCCGGACTAGTTCAAACTCATCAGAGCTTGGAAGCTAACAAGGGTTGGCCATGGTTAGGACTTGGATGAGAAACCACCAAGGAAGACCGGGGTTGCTAGGCACAGGAAGGCAATCGCAAACCACCTCCGCTTCTCTCTTCCCTTGAAAATGGCATGAGGAGTTGCCATAAGTCAGTGGCAACTTCACAATTATTATTCTGTCATGTTAGGAAAGATTGGAAGGGACAACTTGGATAGCTGTAAGAGCCTTGCTGAGCATTTGCTTTGCCCTTCTAATTGCAAGTATAACGCTTGGCCTAGGGTTGCCAGCTCCCCTCACCCTCCAGGCTGGAGGCGGGAGACCAGGCACTCCCTTTGGATGATGCCTTCTCATGTGGGTTTTGCACGTGCATGCTTCCAGGCCACAAGATGATGTCACTTCCAGGAAGCAGTTTGCTTTCGGACAGCACTTTTGGGCTAGCTTTTGAGCAGCGCAACTGACCCTTGAGTGCTCCTGCACTTCACAGCGGGCTGATTTCAGCCCTAAATGGGCCTGATTTGGCCTGTTGCAGAGCACGGGAGTGGTGTCAGGAGGGCCCTGGAGAGCTCTTGCACTTCACAGCGGGCTGATTTAGGCCCCAAACGAGCCCAATTCAGCCCGTTTGGGGCCCAAATCGGCCCACGGCAGAGTGCAGGTGTGCGCCACACCACCCAGGAGTGTGCCCTGGGAGGCGTGTTCCCCCACTTTCTTCCGTGCCAGCCAAGTAAGCAGGGGTGGGGGTGGAGGGTGGATGCAGGGGACCCCCCCCCCAGCCCCCAGCGGGAGACTGGCTACCCTAGTGTGGCCAGAAGCCTTTGACAGGGGCCAACAGGTAAGACCAAAGGCATCATGGTCCTCTGTGCCTTTGGATGAGCCAGCCCTTGGATGAAGTACTGGCCCAGGACACTGTTACTTGCTTGGATTCGTTGGTCTACTTATATGTTTTCCTTATTGTTGTAAGCAGCTTTCGGTCCCTTTGAGGAGAAAACTGGGGCTCAAATATTTACATAAATATGTAATAAAAGTCAGAGGAGACTTATCGATTAGACACAGGAACCTCAACTTGGACCTGCAAGCTGTTGAGCAGTGCAGCTCATCCGATGTAATTAGATGTCAGATGTCCATCACTGCTGCACAGATCCATGGACCTTAATGATTTAATAAAGGTAGGAGGCAAAACGTACAGGCACTACTGTGCCCAATTATTTAGTGACAAACAAGCCCACTCTCACTTTGCATCATTCTAGCCTATAAGGAAAGTCAAAGCTATAATAGACACCACACATCTCTCCCCTCTGAGCTTTGCCGTTGCCTAAAGAGACAGCATGAAAAAATCCTGGTCTGGTAATTTCTCTCATACTTCCTCAACATTTTATTGGTAGTTGCCAGAAGCAAACACAAAACAGATGAAAGACAGCACAACTGGTACGGTCCTCAACCTGCACAATCAACAAAAAATGAACACTATGCCAATTCATCTATAGCAACCCTACATTCCCCACCACCACCCATGTCATATACGGAGGAGGCAAAATAAACAAAACACCCATCTACTTTTTCATATGAGTGAGAGAACTTGTTCAGAATGGAGGACAATGGCTTGCAAGGATTTGTGGGATTAATGTTATACCTCTGTGCACTGTGAGCTAAAAATAATAAACACTGAGAGCCAAGCTACAAGTGACGCCTGACACAGGTTGGACACTTGTCAGCTTCCCTCAAGTTTTGATGGGAAATGTAGGCATCCTGGTCTTGCAGCTGTAATGGAGAGCCAAGCTGTAAAACCAGGACGCCTACATTTCCCATCAAAACTTGAGGGAAGCTGACAAGTGTCCAACCTGTGTCAGGCGTCACTTGTAGCTTGGCTCTGAGAGGCACCCTATATTTTATTTTTGCCATGGAGACTGGTGTCCCTATGGTGAAACAGAAGACACCACATGAACTGACAAAGAGCCATCACAAAGGAAGTATGCTCCACTCCCAGTTCACATTATTGGTGGCTGCCAGCAGGGTGGT
Organism: Eublepharis macularius; assembly: GCF_028583425.1. Classification (NCBI taxonomy): domain Eukaryota; kingdom Metazoa; phylum Chordata; class Lepidosauria; order Squamata; family Eublepharidae; genus Eublepharis; species Eublepharis macularius. Next base: position 22,827,046 of record NC_072798.1, read on the forward strand.
TGATGAACATGGAAACTAAGCTAGAGAGTCAAAAGAGAAATGGCCCCGGCCCACCCCGAACCCCTCTCCCACAGCATGAGGAGAAGCCGGTGTACCTGTTTATTCTTTAAGTCAAGGGAGAGCTCATAATCGGAGGCGGCTGCATGAGAACAAGTGGCTGCCCCTTTGCTGCGCTGCCCTCGCACGGGGGAACCCGTGTGGTGGAGGCTGGCCTTCTGCACCAAAGGGGAGCACCCCGCTGCCTCATCCACCTGCTCTTCCCGCAGCTCCGCATGCTGGGCTTTTAACTTCAAGGTGTCGGACCTGCCTTCCTGGCCACTGTGTCTGCCGGCCTCCTTCGGATCCTCCGTGTCACACCCGGGTTTCTTGCTGGCTGAACCGCAGGGATCGTCACTGTGAACAAAATGCAACGTTTCTCTTTTTTATTTGCTTTTTTTTAAAAAAAATTCTCTAGCCTGCAGTAGCTAATTGGCTTCACAAACATCCACAGAATATGAACTGTGGTAGCGCAGAAGCAGGGATACTCCAGGGAGTGGATTGAAGTTTACTTCGAGGAGGGAATCTGTTAGGGCAAGACTATGGGTCTTTCCTTTCAGATAGCTGCCACAGTCCACTGCTTACAGCAAAAGCTTTTTTATACATTACGGAATCAGGATCAGGACAGCCGTACAAGCCTAACTTGAAGACTTCAAGGAACGTCTTATTTCTTTTTGCTGCTTGCCTGGCTTTGCAAAAGCAAGAAGGTTGTCAAATATAATATATGGCTGAAGAGCTATGTTTAGTGTGGGGGAGGGGTCATAAGTTGTGCAGGCCAGAATTCGACAGTTCTCTGCATCTACCCATCATGTAGTCCCATAACATTAGATATATGTCCTTTTTAAAAAATGTGGCATAAACACAAAGAAAAAGATGCGTGACTCAGTCTAACATACACCACACGTACGTGAAGTGTACCAGCCAAACTACAATACAAACTGGCCCTGTTCAGATCAGTCACGCAACTCTTGACCATTGCACATCTGGCTCCTGGTACATTGCTGTGAAGTAACCAGATGCAGAAAGGCCAGCATTCATTGCCATTTCTTCACTTGAACACTCTAGAACAGTATTTTATATAAAGAAGCTTAATATTTACTTGTTTTTTATCATGACAGAGCATGGGGTGTTTAGTTTCTTTGTGCTTGTTTTTATTAGTTCTTTTTTAAATGAAAGATTGGGTGAGGGTGAAAGAAATATTGCAATTTGATTAGTATGGCAAAACTACTGTTGTTAAAACTGCTGGTAAATCAACTGTAATGTTGCTGATTTATGATGGGTAGCTACTCCCTCAGTAGCTAAATATGTTTAAGTTTGTTCTTTTCATTTGTGCAGCACTGTGTTCAAACTTACTCCATAAGGCACATTGTGTTCAATGAAACTTACTCCCAGGTAAGCGTGCATGGTGACAGTTCTAACACTAGACGTTCGCTTTCCCAACAGACTTCTAAAAATGGCAGATTCCAAAAGCGCTTCTGTACTCACTCCTTCGAGTACCAAAAATAAAACAGAAAGTACATAACTGAAACGTACAAAGGCCATGACTCATTAGTGACATTTACACATATACAGGAAATTGAATATGCACAGATCTAGGTTCTTCTTTCATCTTCACCAACGCAACACTCTTCAAACTACGGGTTAAAAAGTGGTTTGTGGTTTAGCAGGAGAGTAATTACAATTGTGAAAATGAAAGGAAAAAAATCACCAGGCATAAACATATGTTTTAATAACCTCTTTTGGGGATTACAATGATCAGAGCCCAACAACTGAGAAAGTATTCTGTTTTGCCCTTCCCATAATTAGGCTCTTTACTGCTGATTCTTACCCATTGCTCCTTTACTTCTGATTTTCACAGCAAGTCACACTCTGAAGCATGCTCTGAATTTTGCCTGCCTTTTCGGTGATTCCACGATGCTAATTTTTATGACATTACAATTATTTCCATGGCAACACATCGTGATGTCATGAAGACAGAACACTAATGTGCAGCAAGATTATGCAAGGGGCAGCTCGGGGGCAGGGGGGGAGAGAAAGAGAACGTTCTTCCTAACTTCTCTTGCTATGATAGCAAGATGGAGGAAACAAGGAAAGAAACTTCATGCAACAACCCAGGGTAAACTGAGGAATTTCTGAATCAGCTTCATTTGGGAGACAGCATAGGTAACTTTCCTGCAGCTTCACTAAAGAGGAAGCAAACGGGCAAAGGTTACCAAACATTTCATCCGTTTTTCAACCTTTCATAGGGCTGGAGAGTTGGAGACCTCCCAGAATTACAGCTGATCTCCAGACCAAAGAGATCAGTTTCCCTGGAGGAAATGGCAGCTTTGGCAGGTGGAATCTACGGTATCATATCTCCATTCTCCACCCCCCTCACCCCCCCCAAAAACCTTCTGCCTTCCTCAAACTTCCGCCTCTAAATCGTCAGGATTTTCCCAACTTGGAAATGGCAACTATAGTTGCCAACCTCCAGGTGGGGACTGGAGATTTCTCAGAATTACAACTGGTATCTGGATTACAGGGATCTGTTTCTCTAGAAGAAATGGCAGTTTTGGAAGCAAACTATATGGCATTATGCCCTGTTGAGGTCCCTTCCCTCCTCAAACCTCATCCACCACAGGCTCCACCCCCCTCCCCAAAATCTCCAAAAATTTCCTACCCCAGAGATGACAGTCCTAGTTTTGTAGAAGAGGAAATTGGGGACAGAGAACAAGAAAACTTGCACCGACTGAAATCCCATCTTGTCAGCAGTTAGACAAAGGATTCGAGCACTGCCCTCTTCTGCATCCGGTTACTCATCACTTGTGCAAGGCAGCCATTTTATTCGGGCTGTGAGTTCCCTTCCTGTGCTTTTTGTGAAAGAGGGGGGACTCTGCATGCCTGGACATTGGAGGGCACTATATTTTCTCTTTTTGCGTATGTGTTATCTTCCTGATGAGCAGGATGCCTCTCTTTGTCTAAAGTGGGAATGCCTCTTTGACCCCCTCCTTTGCTTCCTTTTTTCCCTTCCTCCTTTCCTTCCTGTGTTTCATTGTCCTCTCTCTTTCTCTCCTGGCTCTCCAATGAGCAGGACATGCGCACAGCTCTCTCCTCCTAGAGCCATGCAGCATACCTTCATGCACAAATGATGCCGGGAAAACTGGCCATGTGACTAGGTACCTTTTTAGATTAGGCTTTTCTCTTCTTTCCTTTACAAGCAATGCTATGAATTAGAACTACCATGATAAATTGAAGTTTTATCTTTTTTATAATTTACTTGCTAGTGGAGTGTTTTTCTGCACGTGGCCCATGGTTTCCTGACTGGGTAAACGCTCCTAAAGTTTCACAATACTTTTAACACCAGCAGTTCAGCCGCGGAAATTTTCATGGAGATGCACCTGCTGCATTTCTACTTATCATGCAGCTTTTCAAGACTTAGGTGTCCTGCCAGAAAGAAAGTGGGCAGGCCTGTCTGAATCTGCTCTGTTCGAGATACAGAAAGTTCTGTGCAAAATCAGAGCACAAAGAACTCCTCTCCAGCTAACAAGAGCTTAAGAAGAGAAACTTATCCTGTTGACTTGAGAGATTCCAATTTCAGTCTTGCTCCACCAGGGGGGAAACTGGGGGAATGGTCCTGGAATAAGCTGAGCCAAGTAGGTTTTGTGGTGTTGTAGGGTGACCTGAACTCAGTGGTGGCAATGGTGACAGCAGTGATGTCACCTTCCATCACAGTTTGATTTTATAGTGGGAAAGTAGCAACTTCAGTCTGAACCATCCTTCTCTGAGTGTTGCAGTCCATATATTTCAGCTCCACACCCTGGGTTGGCATTAAGAAAAAAGAGAAAGGGGTTCATGGTGTGGGGGGGCAGATTTTCCCAGATCTGGATTTGTGCACAAGCTAAGTAAACTAAAGTTTGGGGTCTCTAAAAAGAAGGGCCGTGGCTCAGTGGTACAGCACCTACTTTGCATGCAGACGGTCCCATATTCAGTCCCCGCCATCTCCAGTTGAAAGAATCAGATAGCAAGTGATGTGTAAGACCTCTGCCGGAGACGCTGGGGAGCCACTACTCAATTAACATTACAGACCTTGATGGACCAAGAGTCTGATTCAGAGTAAGGCAACTTCACATGTAGTAAATTACCATTTTTAGTAATGCTGTTGGCCTCTTACCCTGACCTGGATGGTACAGGTAGCCCAATCTTGTCAGATCTTGGAAGCTAAGCAGGGTCAGCCCTGGTTAGTGCATGGATGGGAGACCATCAAAGAAGTCAAAGGTTGTGACACAGAGCTAGGCAATGGAAAACCACCCCTTAACCTCTTGTGCCTTGAAAACCCAGGGGGGGGGGGGTCCACCATAAATTGGCTGTGACATGACAGCACTTTACATACATGCATTAGGCCTCTTAAACTTGACATAGCTTAGGGCCTCAGAATACCTTAATCTTGTCCTGCAAATCTCACCCCCATTCCAGCTCAATTTCCCCTCTCTCCCACCAGTTCTTCCCCTCCTCAGGTTCTACTTCCCAGGCTCTACTTCCTTCTTCCTCACCTCATCGTCCTTTTAGTAGGGTTGACACATGCCTGGTGCAAGAGGAGAAACCCTGCCAGCACTCCTTGTCCCCCTGCTAGAGCTCAATGAAGCAGCAGAAGTATGGTTTAGCATGATTCTACAATGTCACTTCCATCTAGGCACCCAGAACTGATGATAACTACATCACACAACACTCTGGGAGTTTCCTTGATCTCTGTGTTTTTTATCATAGAGTTTCACTGGAATCCTAGAGCATCGTTTGATGTGGTGACATCACTTCCAGTTAAGCAGTCAGAATTGGCATCACATGATGCTGTTTTCTCCTGGTTCCATCCCTGTAGTCTCTGACTGCTTGCCAGCACTAGGCTAGCAACTGTACCTTCTAGTGGTGTTGGCCTCTGCTGCAATTCTGGGCACCATTTTGGATTAGTACAGCATGCTGAACTCTGCGAAGTTTTTTTCATGTGCAGACATTGATTTTGGGAGTTTTAACACCATTTCTTTTTACAGTTCAGATTTTGTTATCAACCTTAGTCTTGTGTGTATTTTTAAAATCTGTATCAGTTCCAGACCTTGGCTATTAGATAGAAGGATGTAAACCAGAGGGAGATACTGTCCGGGGTCTGAGGCACAGCCTCCGGCCTCAACAAGAGGAAGCAGGGGGAGGCAGCCAGGAGACAGCAGTCCTGCCACCTCAGCCAGCAGCCAGGGCCAGAACCTGCCTACACCAAAGGGAGAGGGCAGAGGCAGGAAGAATTGGGACCCAGCAGCAGCCCAAACAGGGCCCTTACCTGCAAAGGGGGAGAAGCAGCCACAGCAACTCAGAGCCACGCCCCAGCATCCACCCCAGCTTGAAGAGGGCAACCTGACTCAGGAGGTGCTCAGAAGCCAGTCCCTCCAGGTGGAGCTGCTGAGGGCACTCTGTGGGAAGAGCTGGGCAGCCAGCCAAAGGGCCGCAGCTGGGCCCACCTTCCCTAGTCAGCTCAGCCAGAGAAGCCCAGTAGCCAGCCAACATGGTGCAGCTGTGGCTGATCCCGGCAGCCCAGCCAGCTACCCCTGCTGCAGCAGCTTGAGACAGCCCAGGGCCACGCCAGGGCTAGAAGACAGCAGCCTGGCTCAGGAGTTGCTAGAAGCCAAGCCTCTACAGTGGGGGCTGCCACAGGCATTCTGGGGGAGGAGATGTGTAGCCCCGCCCAGCATTGCCAAGCAGGCAGCACGGAAGCTGGCTAAGGCAGCTCCTCGTGAGCAAGGCCAGGCAAGTTCAGTAGCTCAGAGGCTGGCTGGGGCAGCCCCTCGTGAGCAAGGCCAAGGAGCCCTCAGCTGGGGATGGCTCACACTCAACCCCACCCTGCCAGCAAGGCAAAGGAGTCCAGAAGGGATTAGTGGTTGGAGGGAAACACCTGGGGGAATGCACAGCTGGGCCCGGTCAGGAGAGGGAACAAGCCTGGAAAGAGGGTGGGGTGGAGACAGGAAGCCCTATAAAGGGTGGCTGGGAAGAGCTCTGGGGTGGTGGGTGTGAGTGAGGAGTGATGATGTGGAGTGAGAGCAGTAAGATGCAAGGGTGGAGGCTTGGAGGAGAGTTCTGGAAGGAGGAGATGGAGGACACAGAGGGTAAGCAGGCCAGGTTGAGCAGGCCAGCGAGTGGACTGAGAGGGAGTCTGGGTGAGGTATACCACCCCTCCTTCCACAGAGCAGGGTCCTGCAGAGTCCCTGGCCCCCCTGTGACGTCAGGAGCAGACCGCCCAGTGCCACGCCCAGCGGCAGCCGCGGCAAGCCCTGACAGATACAATCAGAGATCTCCAACACACTGAGTTTGGCCCTTAGCCTGCACAAATGAACAGCACAGCACAACAGTACAAGACAAGATGCAGCTCTTTTCAAGATCGGAGATGATGGCTGCTTTTAAAAAACATGTGAAAGTAGGCAGTTTATATCCGCTAGCATATGTTCACGTCGCACTACACTGATCTCTTGTTTATATATGATTTATAGTCTATTTCCAGTGTTGCTATTAAAAAACCCCACCATAACATTCCAATCCATTGTACATGAAGCTATCATTCCAGAGTAAGCATCATAACGCAGAGACATTCAACAGGTGCCGCTGTTCTTGGCGTGACAGGGATTGGGAAGGCTGAGTCTACTGAATTTTTGCATATCTAACTGTACTCCAAGGTCATCTAGTATCCTATCAAGAAAGCCCGGGTTCTTCTTTGGGATAAAAACCATGTGTGGGATTTTTGCACATTATCATGCAGTTCTCGAAGATGCAAAGCAGGATTGCAATCCCTGCCCCTGCTTCTTGTTTCTCACCACCACTCTGAACAGCAGGGAGAAAAACTGCTGTTAGACCAGGGAAAGCCAGGAAGTGACATCATACCACTCTAGGAGTCACCAGAAAATCTATGTTAAAAAAAACTAGAGTTTTCAGTGATCCCTAGAGAGGACTGATGTTACTTTGGGGGGAAACCCCAGAAGTGACATCATACATCTCTAGGAATTGCTGGAAACTCTATGGTTAGAGCTTTCAATGATTCCTAGAGATGTGTGATGTCACTTCCAGGCCTCTGTCAGGAAAACAGGTGGTAATCCTGCAGCTGGCTTAATTTGCCCTGTGCTTCCAGAAAGGAAGCTTAGAATGGACACATGGAACTGCTTTATGCTGAACCAGACCATTAGTCTATCATGATCAGTATTATCTACTCTCACTGGCAACACCTCCCCAGGGTCTCAGGCACAGGCCTTTCATATCACCTCCTATCTGATCCTTTTATTTGGAGATGCCGGTGGTTGAACCTGGGGACCTTCTTCATGCAAGGCAGATGCTTTACCACAGAGCCACAGCCTTCACTGGAATAAGGGTAGTGGGTCTACTTTAATTTAAAGATGTATTAGCCACTTAAGCGGCTGTCCATTTAAATAATAATTATTTTAAATAAAATGGGAGGGAGGGCGGCTGCAACTGCTGATCAAGGCAGTTTCCCACTGTCAACCAGCATTTAAAACTCCATGTGATTGAGCATCAGGGCACCTCTGTCTGTGGTCAGCTCCTTAGTCCTACAAGCAGACTATCATGATATGTATGCATTTATTTAAAATATGCACATGTCCCAACAAGGGATTTGGTAAGGGTCAAAATGCGGTTAAAGAGAAACCGAGTAAATGCAATTATGCTTGGAGGCATTTCTCAGTTTGAGTTATTTCCATGCTATATTTAAACTTTCTAATCCCCTTCAAGCTGTCTGTATGGTGAGAGAATACTTGCAAAGTGTATCTTCAGAGCATGAATGGTATGGAAAACATCTCTCTCTTTTATTCACTGTACAGGAAAAAAAAAGATTTCAGACCCATGTTTATTTAGATTTTCTGAAAGCCATAAAAAAATACTTTCTTGTCCTCAGGCAAGAGACAAATTCAGCACATGTCAGCTTAATACATAAAAGGGGCCATAGCTCAGTAGTTGAATGCAGGCACTGTATGCAGACAGCCTCTATCTCGGTCCTTGGCATCTGTAATTTATAACAAAATAGAAACTTGGAGTGAAAGAGAAATGTTTGTGAACCTTTATTGCAACATCAGAGGTCTAGTTGTTTAACTTTTTTTTCCTGACAGAGGCCAAGAGACTTCAATGGCTGCTTCAAAGGCAGAAATCCAGCAGGCATAGCTTTCCCCCATTATTGTATCCCTGTGCTTGAAAAGCCTTCACTATTTCTGAATGATTCCAGGGGCCTCTAACCCACAACATTTATGCTGCATCTGCCAAGCAGGTATTTTGCATCTTAATGTTAGGCACAACTGGGCCATTTCCACATGGCTTACCTTGTTCCAGAAAAAAGCGAAATCTCGTGCGAGAAGATGCTGTTATAGCATGAAATCACACGAGAAGATGCTGTTATCGCGTCTTCTCACGCGATAACAGCATCTTCTCATGCGATTTTGCGCAATAACAGCATCTTCTCGCGCGAGATTTTGCAGTTTTCTGGAACAAGGTAAGCCGTGTGGAAACGGCCCTGATACTACATTTCCCAGAGTGCACCACATTGCCTTGGATGCTGGTGAAACAGCATCTGAGGTAATAGAGAGAAGCAGGGGAGAAGGAGATGGCCAACATCATCAACCACGGCAGTCACAAGGCAAGTAAGAAAGGGGGAGGGGAATTCCTTTATGGCTTTCATATTGAAAGCAAACATTATGGTAGAATTTTCAGTAATTCCTAAAGAGAACTAACATTCCTTCTGGGGAAAACCCAGATGTGACATCAGTCTTCTCTAGGAATTGCTGGAAACTCTATGGCACTTCTGAGTTTTCCAGGGAGTAAAGTCGTACATCACTGACATTTTTTTAAAAAAATTCTTTCTCCTGCCACCTCCTATAGTGCCAGATCTCCTCCTCTCATTGGGCACATGGCCATGTTATAAGCCACTGAAATTTCTAGTCAGACCTGCAAAGTCAGTGTGCAAACTTGCCCAGGTATAAACAGCCACTCCCAACAGCTAAGGTACAGGATAGATTTCCTGACAGCATCCCACCAGTGGCTCATGTTCTGATCTAGGCCCAACCGTCAACACAACCCCCTCTCCTATCATTCCAGAAATTTCTGGATGAATCTCGTGCAGTTTATTTTTTAAAATGGATACTCCACTTTTTTTCTGCGCAGTCACTGAGAACCCACAAGTGCAAGCCAAAAAAGTCCTCACTGTACTGATGGACGGAACTAGAAGCAAAGCTTGAGGTGATTCAAGAAGTTATATGGGCTCTTATATGTGGAGAGGGTCCCTCCTATATGAAAGCCCCAGGCTGTGAAGAGCTTCAATAATGGGATCCGTGCCTGTTCTCTCAATGTATAGGAGCCGCACTCGTGAGACCATCTAATGAAGCCCCAGTTCAAGCTGTCTTTGGAAAAAAAATATTTCAACCCTCCATCTTACTTCCATTCTGCTAACTTGTTATGCCTCTACAGGTGCCAGTTCCAGGTACTTTAGAATCTTAGTTGATACACGTTACTATCACTTAGCAAATCTTAGCAAACTTGTCTCCTGGGTCTGGCCCTCACGAAGATGAATTCGGAAAAGGCAGTCCATTGCATACTCCCACACCAGCAATGCATTTCACTTGGCTCAAATCAGACGTCTTACTGGCAGGTGGATAATGTCAGGGCCCAGTGTTACAATCCGATGTGATTATAATCATCAAGCAGTTTGAGCAGGGCAAGCACCAGGGGATGACACTGTCAAACAGTTGCTAGGGTTCGAGCAAGTTGGGAGGGCCAGGAGGACTGGGCCTCCTTGTGAAGAATGGACCAAGTTATGGTGGTTGCAACTTCCTTTCTTTCTCCTTATTCTGGACAGGGTAAAAAGGGAAGTCAGCCTAGGGTTGCCCCAAAATTGGACCCAGCAAATAATGGCTTGCATCTGTGAGGGTGGTAAATGCACAGCCATACACATAGCAGTGCAATTTCTTGATCCCAACAAGAACTGCTAAAACCTCTTTGTCTAGTTGAGAATATTTCTCATCTGCTAGACCTGTGGTGTGGCATCCAAATCCAATTTTTTCAGCATGCAAAGGAGGAAGTGTTAGCGGGCTTTGAAATATGCCCAGATTATCATATAATTAAACGAGAACTTTGGATATCCCAATAATACTTCCTCCCTTGCTTGCTCAAAAATCTCAGAAGCTGAAGACGCTCCAAAAGGGAGGCAAGCATATTTGTGTACGATAATGATTAGCAAATGCTCGTGCACCCTATTGAGAAGCAGCTGCTCACAGACATGATTTGAATCCGTTTTGAAAAATAATTCCACCACACACACATACTCATAAATCTTCCATTTTGGACAAAGGACAACAGTTGTCAACAAGATCACAAAGCTGAATCCCTATCCTTTCTCCAAAATGGAAGATTTATGAGTATGTGTGTATGGTGGAATTATTTTTCAAAATGGATTCAAATCCATCCTCTACTGGTCAGATTCTGAAAAGGGGGGCAGGGATCTACATCTGATTAATATGGATATCTACTGTTTTTTCATTCAGTCCTTATATCACTAACAAAAACAAATTGTTTTGTTTCTGAATGACACTAGCAGGAATATCCTTTGAGGAAGGGGAAGAATCTCTAGGGTGAGAGTTGCAGTTAGGCAAGGGTGTGGCTGTTACTCACAGCGTGTACAAACTCTCCTCCAATTATCAAGCATGCTGCTTTAATGTCTACTAGGGGTGTGCACCAGAAAAAAATTAAGGTTTCCCTCTTCGGGTTTACCTGAAGCGGGAAAAAGCTTCACAAACACCCGAAACTCGAAGCGGCAAGCCACTTCGGATTTGGATATTTAAATTGCTTTGGTATGCTCTGTAAAGATTCGGAGCATACCGAAGTGAAGGGAAAGTTTCCAGTCCCCCCACCCCCACCGCCCCCACCCCACTTACCTGGCACCAGAAAGGGGTATTTAACCCCCCACCAACAGCTGCTTGGGCAGGATTTCCCTTCCAAACAGCTGATCCCGGGGTTTATATGCCCCTTCCCATGCCATTGCGTAGCAGCATGGAAAGGGGCATTGTAAACCCCGGTCAGCTTGGATCAGCTGCTTGGTGGGGATTTCCCTGCCAAACAGCTGATCCCAGGGGTTAAATGCCCTTTCCCATGCCACTGCGCAACTGCACGGAAAGGGGCATTGTAAACTATGGCTGGCTTGGATCAGCTGCTTGGCGGGGATTTCCCTGCCAAACAGCTGATCCCAGGGTTTGAATGCCCCTTCCCATGCTACTGCGCAGCGGCATGGACAGTGGCATTGTAAACCCTGTCTGGCTTCCATCAGCAGCTTGGCAAGACGCTGATCCAAAGGGGGAATTCCCTTTCCCTGCTGCTTTGGAGCGACAGGGAAAGGAACATTTAAATGCTCTTTCCCTGTCGCTGCGAAACTGGCTTGGATCAGCTACTCGGCAAGGATTTCCCTGCCAAACAGCTGATCCCAGGGTTTAAATTTCCCTTTCCCTGCTGCTTCACAATGGCATGGAAAGGGGAATTTAAACCCCTTGACCCGAAGCTTCCCAAAGTGATACAAATTGCTTCAGGAAGCTTTGGTTTGAGGCTTTCGAACTGGGTCCAGCATGCTGGGCCTGATTTGAATCGGGTCTGATTCGGGTACTATCTTTTCTATAATGAAACCTGAACAGAACATTATGCTTGTTTGGTTGGTGAATGGCTATCACTCAACATATATACAATTCTGATATTCAAGCATACACTGCTGCTGAGCGTGGAAGTTGTCTTTACCTATTAGAGGTAATAGCCACTGATCATCCTCCATGTATTTGGCTAATGTTTCTTTTTTTTTATATAAATTTTTTTATTTTTCATAACTACAAAACACTACACCAGACTATCACAAGGAAAGGGAAAGGACAAAGGGGGGTGGAAAAAGAAAAAGGGGGGGGAATGAACTACAAACACTAAACACTACACTTCAATGTTTCCCTTCATACTGTCATAATACAAAAATAGCTCCATAGAATAATGATGGAGTGGTTAATCATACAGAAAATAAACATTTCAAATTCTGATTAAACTTTCCTCCCCCTTCTAGGTCCCGGACGCAATTCTCTCTGTGCAACTGCTGTTGCGATGCTCTCCTCCTCCCCCCCCCCCTCCGGCTCCTCCTTTTCTTCGTTCTTGGTGCAGCAGAGTTCTGGGTTTTTATTCTCAAAATCCTTTAGTTGATCTTCTGATAATATCTTATAGGCCTGATCTTTATATCTGAACCATATTCCTTCCGGGAATAACCATTTGTACTTTATTCCATGGTCCCTCAGAAGAGCTGCAAACTTTTTATATTTAAAACGCCGTTTCCGGACTAGAAATGGAACGTCCTTCAAAATCTTGACTTTCAAACCCATAAAGTCCAAATCCGCATTGTATGAGTTATATAGGATGGTGTCCCGAATCTTTTTAGTTGAAAAGTCAATAATGATCTCACGAGGCAACTGTCGCTTTGTTGCATATTTTGAAGAAGCCCGACGGACCTCCAAAATGGCGCTTTTAACCTCTTCTTTAGTCGTCCTCGCGGGTGTCGCCAGTAGTTCCGAGACCAAATCCCACAGATCCTCATTTTCCTCCTCTTTCACGTTTTGGAGACGCAAAATTGTCTGCGTTCGTTCCACCTGTAGCCCGATCAGTTGGTTCTCCACCAACTTCAGCTCCTTTTTTGTAGCCTTCACAAGTGACGCACTTTCCAGAGCAGACTTTTCTGCCCCCCCCCCCCCCGCTGCTGCCTTAATGGTTTTCACCTCGCTTTCAATTAAGCCCACCCTTTGATCAGTTTCGTTCAGCTTGTCAACAAAGGGTTTTATGGCTTCCACCACCGCCCTGCGCACCAACTCTTCGAGCAACTCCCCTTTCTGCAAGGTGGCCGAGATTGACTTACCGAGAGCGGGACTTTGCTTCTTTGCTGCCATTTTGGGGGGGGGCGCCAACAAAATTCTGGAACTCCACGAAGGGGAAGAGCGAGTCTTCTTCAGATCAACCTCTCCTTCACAAACGCTTGTAGAACAGAAGGGATTCGCTTGTTTACAGGCTTCCGCCTGTTTCTTTTACTTGCCGTTTCTCGTTGCCCGGCGGCACTCGAGGCGCCGCGCACATCTGCCGGCCTCCATAGGGACAAACGGGCAATTCCCCCCCCCCCCCGCATTGATTTCGGGGAGTTCTTCCCGCCGCGTCCCGGACCCTGGCTCCCTCCCTGGGAGTCCTGGGGGCTAATCCTTACGGATCAGCCGCCCGGTCAGGGTGCCCGGTCGTTTCCTCCCGGACCAGCCGAGAGGAGCGTCCGGCATGGCTGAGAAAACGAAACCGAATCTTTGGCTAATGTTTCAACCTTCTAACCTAGTGATCATTGTTACTTGTCGTGAAATTGAGTTCACTGTAAATGAATTATGCATTACGTGAATGACTTTTCAAAATGAAATATCACCATGTGAGCAGCTTCTAGTAGGGTTGCCAGTTCCGCTTACCCTCCTGGCAAGGGAGGGGGGGGCCCAGCACTCACCTCTCCAGATATTTGGGGCCCAAATCAGCCTGCTGTGAAGTGCGGAAGTGCTCCTCACTCCTGCGTGATGATGTTAGTCCTGGGAGTGACATCATTGCACCACCCCGGGAGCATGTCTGGGAGGCCTAATCCCCCACCTTAACCCTCTTCTGGCCATGTAAGTGGTGGGAGGGGGGCAGGGGGAATCTGCCACCCCCACCGGGGGACCTGGGATCTCTAGCTTCTAGTAGTGTCACTAGATAGACTGAAGAAAAGAAACCCTTTCTTCTACATGTTTATTCTTCCCTTCTCAATCAAACACAGAGAACTGAGCTGAGTCAAAACTGCCATCCCAGTGTATTGCATCTCCAGCTTCCCTGAGGACATCCGTGACATATGGCAAATGGTTGATCAAAAGTCAGAGCAGGAAAATGGTTCGGGCAAGACAGGGAACATATGAGTTGGTCTTTTTCAGGGTTCAGGGATTCTTTACTATTATTTTCTTTTTATGAGATATAGACCATTTTTGTATTTTGAAATATTATCTATTTGTCAAAGTTATAGCGGTTAGGTAGTGATTAGGCAGAAGTGGCAAAACTTTGTAAGACTGAATATGCAGTAAGGTTGAAATTATCAAAGCGGGTGCAAAATATATTAGCTGTGAAATCAATAAGAATTTGAAACCTAATGTCCAATATATATGTATTCTAATATAAGCAAGTATTACTGCATTTAGATAGTGTCTTAAAAATTTAATGAAGGAGATGTTGGGAAGAAATATTCTTTGTTTCAAATATTTTGTTATATATAATTGTTCTGATCCATATAACTATGTTATGTAATCCCTTTTTCTCATTTTGTGTACCCCCTATCCTATTACTTTGTCTCTGCAAAATAAAATTTGTAACTGATATAGGACCAACTATGGGAAGTACTTCTTCCACAATGCATAACCAGCTTGTAGAATTCATGGAGAAGTCTATCAACAGCCATTGTGTGCATGTAAAGTGCCATCAAGTCACAACTGATTTATGGCAACCCTAGCAGGGGGCTTTCAAGGCAAGTGAGAAGCAGAGGGGGTTTGCAACCCTTCCTCTGCAGCGCCTTCCTCTGCAGAGTCTTCCTTGGATAGTCTCCCATCCAAGTGCTGACCCTGCTTAGCTTCCAAGATCTGATGAGATCGGGTTACCCCATGCTGCCTTCCCTAACCCTATCAACAGTCTTTAGCCACTAAAATGGATCTTCAAGGCTCTTGAATATGTATCTGAATGCTAGAAGCTGAGGACCAGCTACAGCCAGTGACTTCATGCCTTGCTTCTGGCCTGCCTGGAAGCCTCTGTGTGACCACCACAGGATGTTGGATTAGCTGCTTTGATCCCTCTGGGGCCTTCTAAAGTTCTCGAACTGTTGACAATTACTAAAAAAACATTTTAGCCTCAAGCATTGAAGGTGATTATGAGATAACTATTGTTGAATGCAACATATACAAATAAGTTTTGCCTGTTTTCAAAACACGGCAAAGCTTAGGGTTCAGTCTCATCTCAGACCATGTTTTGTTTTGTCGATGATGTTTCCCTCCAAAACAGACCATAGGTAGACAGAAGAGATTAGGCAGGAGCAATGCAAAACTTTCCCTAAATTCAGTCTTCACTTTGAAAGCGAACACCTGAGCGCATGAAGCTGCTGGATACGGAGTCAGACCACTGGCCTATCACAGTTAGTGTTGCCTTCTCTGACTGGCAGCAGCAATCCAGGGTCTTGGGTAGAAGTCTTTCATATCAGCTCTTACTTGTCCCTTCCAAGTCCAGCTGCCAGGGATTGAACTTAGGAACTTCTACATGCAAAGCAGACGCTCTCCCACTAAGCCACAGCCTCGCCCCTGCTACTTGAAAAGCAAGACTATTATTATGAACGATTACACATAACTGTATATTACTGATGAATGCCTGTAGAGTCAGATGCAAATTTTTCAAGCAACAAATTGATTTTTCCTGTGTTTAAGAGAAAAAGCTCCATTAGATAGAATATGGCTTCTAGTGATATGGTGAGGCTGTAATATTTGTTTCAACACATTTACTCATCAACAGCTTCCATGAAAGAGCAGAACAATGAATCAGCTAAAAAGCACTTAATCAGTTGACAGTTCCATTAGAAACCCATAGCACCTGTTTAAGAATAAGGTAACAATGTATTCATGTACAAAATTGTTACGTCATTTAAAAATAAATTTAACTAGGCAGCATCATTTATACACTGTCAAAAGGAGTATGTGCAACATATATGAAACAGATGCGGAGAATTCAATGGTGTCTTTTAGCAGAAGGAATTCCAGCTCTACTATACCTCTTATAATATAAGAGCCCTGCTGGATCAAGCCAAACCCATCTCGCCCACGATTCTGCACCCTGCTAGCGGACAGCTAAATGCTTTCCCATTATCTGCCTCTCCATCACCCTGTACTCAGATGTATACTGCCTTTGAACCTGGAGATTGCATTAGCTATTAGGGTTAGTAGATCTATCCTCCACAAATCTGTCAAATCTCCCTTTAAATTCACCAAAGCTAGTGGCCGTTATCCATGTGGCAGTGAGTTCCATAAATTAATGACATATTACAATACTTTTGCTTTTCCTGAATTTATGGGCAATTAACTTAACTGGGTGACTCGTAAGTTCCCGTGATATGGAAGAAAGAGAAACATTCTTGCTTCCTTCATAAGTTTTTAAACCTTAAACCTCCTCCTCCCCCATTTATCCGGTTGCAACAGCTGCTTCAATTGTAGGATGGAAAACTCTCTCCACTCCTCTCTACCTTATTTCTGTGATGATGTCTTAGGAGTATCTCATGTAAGAGCAACCCAGGTAAACAGTAGTCCCCATTTCCCAGGGATCCTCACACCTCCGACATGCCATAACAGCATTGGGGGTGGGGGGCAGAGTTGAGATGGAGAGAAGCATGAAGAGAGATCCACTTACAATGCAATAGATTTTGGGGGCAGAGTTTTTTCACAACTCCCCTGGCATGTTTCACCTGAAAATGAGAGAGGTTGAGAACAGAGAGAGGTCCTGGGCAGAGTTTTTCAGAATTACACACACACACACACACACACACACCCAGCAAGTTCCATAACCTCATAAGAAATGCTGGGCTGCAGGTAGGGTGGTGGTGAAGTGCACAATTTTACTTGGGGAAAAAATCGATTTATTTGCTACTTGTATTGTCGAAGGCTTTCACGGCCAGAGAACAATGGTTGTTGTGGATGTTCCGGACTGTATAGCCGTGGTCTTGGCGTTGTAGTTCCTGACATTTCGCCAGCAACTGTGGCTGGCCTTTTCAGAGGTGTAGCACCAAAAGACAGAGATCTCTCAGTGTCACAGTGTGGAAAAGAAGTTGGCAGGTAATTTATATCTACTCAGGAAGGTAAGGTTGGGCTGAGTCATCCTGTAGGAGTTTCCCAGGGTGTGGAATGCTAATGGAGGGAGGCTTCACTGTATCCTGAGGAGGTTCTTTTGCATATGGTTCTTTTGCATGTGGTTCTTTTGCATCAAGCACCAATCCATATGCAAAAGAACCTCCTCAGGATACAGTGAAGCCTCCCTCCATTAGCATTCCACACCCTGGGAAACTCCTACAGGATGACTCAGCCCAACCCTACCTTCCTGAGTAGATATAAATTACCTGCCAACTTCCTTTCCACACTGTGACACTGAGAGATCTCTGTCTTTTGGTGCTACACCTCTGAAGATGCCAGCCACAGTTGCTGGTAAAACGTCAGGAACTACAACACCAAGACCATGGCTATACAGCCCGGAAAATCCACAACAACCATATTTGCTACTTGTTCAGCAAAATAGTTCTATTTTCTGGGCCTGGTTCCAAATCAAGGCCAGAGAGTATCACCGATAGCTACAGAGATGCTCTGGTTCCTTGATAATTAATTTTGGTTCCCTTTCCTTTAACTTTCAGTATCATTACTAAAATTTCAACTTCCTGCTGATGAACCAGTTACCAATTCATAAGAGGACCCGTTTTGTTATTCTAGGACTGTCTATTGACTAGGGCACATTTAAAAAACAACAACAACATAGCAGAGACTTTTAAGAGGAACCATTGTCCTAAGACAATTCGAAAATCTAGAACTACAGCCGTAGGCCTTTGCAGACTCTTTTGGGTCATTCAGAAGTCACTGCAATTTTGCATGAAACTCTTAACTCCAATAATGGGAAACAATAATTCTTTTATGACTTATTTGGAGAGAAGATTCTTCATAGGCTTCATTCAAACATTTGTAGGGAAGAGTCCAAGTTCTGCTTGGCGGGTTCTCCATGCTGCTGCTGTAATAACAGCAATCGACGCCAATACAGGTTGGTCTGATAAATTCCCAGGCCAGCATCACATACAGCCATGGTGACTGGTAACGTAGGATCGTATTCAAAATAAGCAAATGTATACAGATATACTTGATTCATTTAGGCAGGTCACAGGATCTAGGGGCTATGGTACACGACACAACCAACTCTTAGAAGAAAAAGCATATCTAAAAATAGAGCGCATACAGCAATGGCCACTGCATTGTCTTGGCATGATGCTAGAATGAGATGCCACTGTGATTTGCACATGCATGGCCCTTCGATGCACCAGTGGGGTGTGAAAAGCATCAGAAGGGCATTAAGGAAGAGGACGGAAGGAAGAAACGTCTTCTTTGCTGCAAGGTTTAATTACTTTCACTTTAACCCCAAACTCCTCTTGCCTTTGCATGATGTGGTAAGCATGACCTTTTAGAGGAGGAAGAAACAGATGGCAGCCTGAATTAGTGTTAACCATCCGCTGGGTGCCCAGGGAAAGAAAAACTTGGCTTCTCAGCAGCAGTCTTTCTGCCACTTCGATTCATATCTCTCCGCTCCTGGTCCCCAAGGCACACTTGAATATCCCAGATTTGCTGACAAAAGCCTGGCGGTGCAACCAAGCATAAGAAAGAATTTCACTGTTGTGACGAGATGAGGATTGCAAGGCAGCAAGGCCCCCCAAAAGAAGGGAAAACATGAATTCCATCCAACAAAAAGTATACTTGTCTGTCAAATACATTGCATTGCCACAAGCTCTTTTCATTTTTCAGTGGCCAAATACATATGCTTCAACTTGTTCTCCCCTCACAAGAGTCAGTGAAGTACATTATTCCCAGACAGCCAGTGTGGCATAGTAGTTGGAGTGCTGGACTGGGATCGGGGAGACCCGGGTTCAAAGCCCCATGCTGTCATAGAAACATGCTGGGTGACCTTAGGCCACTTCACACTCTCAGCCTAACCTACCTCAAAGGGTTGTTATGAATGTTACAGGTTGGGGAACTGAGTCAGAGGAAGAATGCCATCTCAAGCACGCTTGTTGGGAACTAAGACCCACTCATCATAATGGGATTTACTTCAGAGAAAACATGTTCAGGATTGCACTGCAGTTTATCTGAAGGCATTTCCAGGGAATCAGGGTTGACAACCAGCAGGAGAGGGAGGGGGTGGAAACAAGAGGAATGCCATTGTAAATACCCGGAAATGACATCATGTCACCAGTGTGATGCTGATGTGACACTCTAGGATTTGTACAAAACCCTATGATAAAATCATAGAATTTAGTCCGAATCCTAGAATACTGCATTGCATCAGATCAGTTACATGACAGCACTTCCGGGTATTTGCTAGAAGTAATGTCATGCCATTGGTGCAACACTGCTTTGGGGGACATTTTCCCCCTCTGTCCCTTAGCAGGGCAGAGGGCAACAAAGAGAGAGGTTTTAAGTGGGGAACCTGATCTCCCTACCTTGTATACACTGCTAATTAGGAATATAAAGGCAGATCTTCCAAAACTATGGACAATCACCTGTATATTATATGTGATTCTACATAATGGGGACAGGAATGGAAAGGGGAAATCTGTGGAAATCCCTAGGTTTGCAGGCAAATCCACAAACTAAAGATAAATTGGGGTGCTTAATCCCTCCTCACAATGGTGAAACAATTTCGATGCTTGCATGGACATCATAACTAAAAAAAATGCTGAACGAGATCTGCTTGGCCCTCTCCCCTTTCACCAAGGCAAAAGGTGACCTATGCAGGCACCAGCCACTGCTTCTTGCTGCTAGCTGTTTGTTCACTCAGGGGAGGTTGCTGCTGCTCCAAGCCTCCAACCAGGGCAAGTGAGCAAGTCACAAAGTTAGCTGCACTCACAGTAACTGGTGTAGTATCCCCTGGAGTTGAATGTTGTATAGGAATGGGTTTACATACCCAGTCAGTACACAGGAGAATTAAACAGTTCCAGTAACAAGCTTTTTTGTTGCTCCTAATGGGGAAGAACACTTGCGTGCATGGACTGCTATATCTAACGGTCACATTGAGCTGGAGCTCTAATAAGGCCCCTCCCATACCTTAAGACTGATTCATTAAAAATGTGGTGCTGGGGGAGAGTTCTGCGGATACCATGGACAGCCAAAAGACCAATAAGTGGGTTCTAGATCAAATCAAGCCTGAATTCTCCCTAGAAACTAAAATGACAAAACTGAAGCTATTGTACTTTGGTCACATCATGACAAGATAAGACTCTCTGGAAAAGTCAATAATGCTAAGAAAAGTAGAAGGCAGTAGGAAAAGATGAAGACCTACAACAAGATGGCTTGACTCAATAAAGGAAGCATGTCTTCCAGTTTGCAAGATCTGACCAAGACTGTTAACAATAGGACACTTGGGAAATCTTTCATTCATAGGGTCGCCATAGGTTGGAGGCAACTTGATGGCAAATAACACACACATACCTTAAAGGGCGGGGGGAGAAACAGAAACTAGTTGGAGGACTCACTTGAAGGCCCACACACACACATACCACAACCAGGATTCTTCACTGAGATGAAGCCACGGGTACCAGTAAAAGAAACAAACCTCAGTTTGTTAAGGTACTCACACATCATAACTCTTTGGGTATCAAGTGAAAAGGCAAGACAAACTGGAGTCAGTTTGAACTCATTTGGTTGTGATGTCTGAACTGAGCCTCCCGGCTTCACAGACACCCACAGACAGCACAGGAAACTACACTATTTCAACCACACTTGCGTTTCCATGGCAGAACTCATGCTTCCCTCAAATAATGTGTTTGGTGTTCACAAATTAAAAGGAAGGCAGAGTAAGAAAGGGAAATTTGGACCTGGAATGTCCTCCCTAAGGAACCCCTCCTGTATTGCCGGCCCAAGAGGATTAAGACAGCAGAAAGTCTTTGCTTGTCAAATGAGCTTTTATAGAGATGAACAGACCTGATTTTTTAAAAAATGTTTGAGTAAACTTTCACTTCTTATGGAATTTTAGATTGATTTTATATCTTATTCTCTTGTACTATTTTATACAGGATTTCTATAGCCCTCATTTTCCTGGAGGGATACTTGGAAAAGCTTTAACCCCTAAAGCATCTGCTTGCAAGTTTCCTCCATGTAGGCTAGTAGATGGTGGGCCAGTTCGTATCCTTTGGCAAGCTGGATTTGGCCCACGGTCTCCAGATGCAGACCCCTACCCTATGATAACCGTAAGAATGTCATGTATATAGTACTTCCAGTTCTCAAACCATACATTATCACGGTTTTCTACTGACCTTGTGAGGTTTTTACTGACATGGAGCCTTGTGAGTTTTCTACTAACATGGCAACCACCCAGATTACAGCTCTTTCTCTTAGCATTATGGTACCCAACTTCCTACAGACATCATATATATCATACCAATGGGTGGCCACCCTTGTTCACATTTTAAAAATTGACAAGGGCAGGGGGACTTGAGGACTAAGGTATATGTTTCTCCTGGGGAAATCACCAGGTTTGCAAGGAAACATGACAATGTGAAATTTTACCAAAAATTAGGGTTACCTCCCAAGTTACCCAATGTCTGCACTTGCATAGACGTTGTGGTTAAAAACACAGTCTGAGAATGTGAAACAGGTAGAAACCAGTTGAGGAAAGTGGGAGATGGGTGACTCAGAGGAGTGTAGGCGGGTGAGACAAAACCTGGCAATTGGGGAGAGAGGAGGACAATGGGTGATTAGGCTGGCAGGCATGGGGGTGGGTGGGAAATCACAGGCAGAGCCTGAGGAAAGGAAACAGGGCCAGTGGGAGGAAGGATTTTTCCCTCTCTTTGGGTCATCACCTTGAAAAGATACTATTATTCTTGGGATCACAGTCATTGAGTGGGGTGGTGCCATGGCTCAGCAGTAGAACATCTGCTTGACATGCCGAAGGTTCCAAGTTCAATCCCCATTGTCTCTAGGTGAAAAGAGCACCTGGTGATGTCAAAGACCTCAATGTGACACCCTAGAAAGCTGCTGTCAGTCAGAGTAAGACAGAACTGACCACTATGAACCAATTGTCTAATTCAGTCTAAGGCACCTTCATGAGTTCACAGAAATAGGACTACTTGGTATCCAAGCAGTGGGGACAAAATGAGCATTGAAGTTGGTGGAATCCAAATCTAGATTCCACTTTGATCCGGGAGTGGGGGGTGGAGTGGATATATATTACCAAAGTCCAGGGATCCATGAGGGCTGAGCCTGAGTCTCTCTCTACACGAGACACCTCAGCACGTGTTCACAATATTAGCCAGGAAGAGGAGATTGATCCTCAGAGGGTTTGTTAATTTCATCTGTGCCTCCCCAAAGGCTCTGTCAATTTCACCTCTCTAGTCGAAAACTGTGTGGGATGGCAACCAGAGGGCAGTGAGGAATAGAAATGGGCTGGAGCTGCCTTCCAGAGCCATGCTTGGACCTGGAGAGGTTATAATGGGCTGAAGTTTCCCTTCTGGCATTTCACAGCCCCTTCACACAGCTCCAGTGTATACCAAAACCTTTGCCCCGCTGCCACCTCTGTCTTTTTAAACTACCCTTCCTGGCTACCACTGCATCTCCCGACAAATGTTCTTCACGTGTCAAATGTCTCATGTAGAGAGTCTCTAAACTGTAAGCAGATTACCATGATGTGGTCTATTTATATCATTTCAGAAATAAGACAGACATTTTTAGTTTACAGCTCACAGGACTGGATATACAGGAAGGAGCAAAGGCACGTTACAAGCTTGTTCTAGGACCTTGGTTCTCTCAGCCGTAACTTTATTATTGGAACATAAAAACACCCCAAAGCAGCTTTGATTAGGCCACATCAATAATCCATCTAATCTAGTATTTTATCTGCAAGGGTGAGCACCCAAGTATGCAGAAATCAGGGCTGGTGATAATAGCTTGCTCCTGTCAATTCTATTCAAACAGCGTTCTGTAAATATGTTAAAGCTCTTAAGGAGACAAAAGAGCAGGAAAGGGTGAAGTGGGGTAAACCTCTAAGCCAAAACATTGTTCTTTCTGGGTCTCTCAGCCTGAGGCTCTCACAGCAAGCTGCCCACGAAACACAAACAAATGTCTGGTCGAGGTGAAACTTCCAGAATATGAAGTGCAATTCTTAAAGCAGTCTGACTCCATCTGAACCCTGTTTCCTCTGTGCATCTTCTCTTTCCAGGCACAAGAAACTTGAAGAGAGCCTGACTTTTGAGAAGGTATGACAAAATTTAATTCCAGCTGCTACTGGGAGTTATTTTCTTCAGATCAAAACCTCCTCCATTTGTGCACAAAGCCTTTCTGTCACCTGAGGGCAGACAAGAAGAAAATGGCTACAGTTGGCCTTGAAATGAGTCTGCAAGGAACTAAAACTTGGGGCCTGAGCCAAAAACTCCCATCGAATAGCTAGCTAGCTTGATGATGGTGGTGATAAAGATTTTCCTAAGTGCATTTAAAAAGCAAAGCAGTGTAGGATGAATACAATTAAAGATCCCACTGCCTGAAGCCCTACAAAAAGATAAGGAAAGGGATGGTGGCCTGGCATGCACACGTGGTAGAATAACATGGTAGAATCCTGATGTGGAAGCGCGGACTATACCAGTTCAGGTAATGTGCCACGTTTTAAAATTGTCTGCCTCCATTAAAAAAAAAAACAGATCAACTGAGGGCGATATAATTTGGTCCCTGTTAACTTGGCATTATATATGCAAAGAATTTATTTTTAACACAAGAGAGCATTTAACAATGTAGTGACCACATGTAATCCAAAAAGCTACTGCCATTTTCACCCCATGGGGATTTTGCTTCTTGATTCTGTTGCACGTGTAGTCCTGGCCCATGGCTAGAGACACAACAGGGCCAAGGCTGAGGGGTAGAGCATGCTGCAGGTCCCAGGTTCAGTCCTTAGCATCTCCAGTTAACTTGGGAGCAGGTGTTGGTGAAGATCTCTCTCTCCTTGATAATCTCAAGAACTGCTGCCAGTCAGATGAGACAATAATGAACTGTAGAAGGCAGCTTCATTCATTTGGCTGTGTGCTTGTATATACATCCTACGTTCCCTGGAGGATGCTCAGATCAATGGACAAACTTCTCTTGGTGGTCCCTGCCCCCAAAGAGGTCCACCTTGCCTCAATCAGGACCAGACCCTTCTCAACCCTGGCTCCCGCCTGGTGGAACTCTCTGTCTGTGGAGACTTGGGCCCAGCAGGAATTGTTAAATTTCCACCAGGCAGAGATGTTCCGCCAGGCATATGGTGGTTGAGGCAAGTGGGCCCAAAGAAGGAAGAGACTGGCAAATCTATAGTCCAATCATACTTAAGAGTTAAGAACATAAGAACATAAGAACATAAGCAAAGCCATGTTGGATCAGGCCAGTGGCCCATCCAGTCCAACATTCTGTCACACACAGTGGCTAGAAATCCAGTGCCATCTAAAGGACTGTCAGTGAGGCCAGGACACCAGAAGCCCTCCCACTGCCTTCCTTCCAGCACCAAGACAACAGAGCACCACCTCCCCACAAAGAGAATACCATCTATCTCCTGTGGCTAATAGCCACTGATGGACCTCTGCTCCATATATTTGTCCAGTCCCCTCTTGAAGCTGGCAATGCTTGTAGCTGCCACCACCTCCTGTGGCAACGAATTCCATGTGTTTATCACCCTTTGTGTAAAGTAGTATTTTCTTCTATCTGTTCTAACCCGACTGCTCAATAATTTCATAGAGTGCCCACGAGTTCTTGTATTGTGAGAAAGGGAGAAAAACACATCTTTCTCGACCTTCTCTAACCCGTGCATTATCTTGTAAACCTCTATCATGTCTCCCCTCAGTCGTCTTTTCTCCAGGCTAAAGAGCCCCAAGCGCCTCAATCTTTCCTCATAGGGAAAGTGTTCCAACCCTTTAATCATTTTAGTTGCCCTTCTCTGTACTTTTTCCAGTGCTATGATATCTTTTTTAAGGTGTGGCGACCAGAACTGTACACAGTACTCCAAATGAGGCCTCACCATCGATTTATACAGAGGCATTATGATACCGGCTGATTTGTTTTCAATCCCTTTCCTAATAACCCCTAGCATAGCATTAGCTTTTTTTATGGCAGTCGCACACTGTGCTGACGTTTTTAGTGAGTTATCTATCATGACTCCAAGATCTCTCTCTTGGTCAGTCTCCGCCAGTTCAGACCCCATCAACTTGTATTTATATTTTGGATTTTTGGTTCCAATGTGCATTACTTTGCACTTGGCTACATTGAACCTCATTTGCCACATGGATGCCCACTCTTCTAGCCTCGACAGATCCCTTTGGAGTGCCTCACAATCCTCTCTGGCTTTCACCACCCTGAACAATTTCGTGTCATCTGCAAATTTAGCCACTTCACTGCTTAATCCCAATTCCAAATCATTAATAAACAAGTTAAAAAGCATTGGACCCAATACCGACCCCTGTGGCACCCCACTGCTCACCACCCTCCACTGTGAGAAGTGCCCGTTTATGCTCACTCTCTGTTTCCTATTAATTAGCCAGTTTTCGATCCACAAGAGGACTTGGCCCTTTATCCCATAGCTACTGAGCTTACTTAGGAGGACTTGGCCCTTTATCCCATAGCTACTGAGCTTACTTAGGAGTTACACATCTGACGAAGAGAACTTGATTCTCGAAAGCTTATGCTACAATAAAATTGGTTAGTCTTAAAGGTGCTACTGGACTCTTTTTGACTCTCTAATTCTGTTGACTTAGATGTCTGTGCCTCTGCTTAGGATTGCACCGCTAAGCACACACACATATTCATAGAGCCAAGATGGTGGGAAAGAGCCTCTGTACTGTTGCAGTCTATCGGGGTGCTTAGACCAGCAAGACTTAAGCTCCCATTTCGGAGTCATGAAGCTTCTTGGGAGACCTTGGGCCAGGTCCTGTCTCTTAACTTAACTCTACCTTACTGTGGCTGTGAGGTTAAAATGTGGTGCGAGGAGGTCACAGGTATGGCATTTTGAGGGTGAGATACAAAAGTAATAAACATGCATGCTGCAAGCTTTTCTTGACTCAGACGGTCCCACACTCTAAAATGTATATAAAGACCTAAACAGATGCCAAGTATGATGATGATGGAGTAGAGTGGAAACAAACATGTAGTTGAATTCAGAGAAGTAAAGACTGAAAAGAGAAGCTGGGAGAACCAACGTGATGTATAGAGCCAAGCTACAAGTGACGCCTGACACAGGTTGGACACTTGTCAGCTTCCCTCAAGTTTTGATGGGAAATGTAGGCATCCTGGTCTTGCAGCTGTGATGGAGAGCCAAGATGTAAAACCAGGACGCCTGCATTTCCCATCAAAACTTGAGGGAAGCTGACAAGTGTCCAACCTGTGTAAGGTGTCACTTGTAGCTCGGCTCGTAGTGTTTGGACCCAGGTTCAAGTGCCATAAAGTTCATTGGATGACTGTAGACCATTCACTCCCTCTTAGCGTTAACTACTGTAGACATCCATTGTGAGGATAAAATGAGGAAGAGAGAATGATGCACCTCACCCTGGGTTCGTTGGAGGAAGGGTGGAATGAAAATGTGACCAACCTCTGGCTTTCTTGTAGAATCCCCTTTTACAATTTGTAAAACTTTGAAAACCAGGCATTTAGCGGGTCCACAGGGATAACAAGATGGCAGGCTGGCTGCTGAGAAAGAAAAATTCCTTCTTTGTACCTGTGACCTCAATAGGGAAGAGAAATTAGGATACTATTGTGCAGAGTATAATGCTAACAAAGCACAAACTTCGCTGAAACTGAGGGTTTTTTAAAGCCGTTTTTTAATGTATGTTAATTTAATGTTGGCCAAGGAAGTGGGTTAACTCGCTTCCCCAGGCCTGGTGTCAAGGGACTTAGAAAGTGAGAGCCATGATGCAAGTTTCAGGACATTGTAAAGAAATGGTGACTCAGCACTTGATATTCCGAAAGACATAATTTGTTCTTTCTAGTCCATCTTTCAGTGTGTGTCCAGGCAACAATGCTCACATCAAACGAGTGAGGCAGGGTCCCGTTCCAGCTTTACAAACTAGAAGGACAAGACCCACAAAGGAAGGAAAGGGAAAGGCAAAGACGCATTTGATAGTTACAATTTATATGCGCCAGGGGACCTTGCTCATGTTCTGCCCCACCTCCATCCAAGCAAGTCTCCTGTAGCCCTTAGATCTCTGGCTTGTGGGCAGAGGTCACAGTCTCCTTGCCCTCAAATTTGCAATTTCTGAGCATCTGGCAATAAGACCAGAGTTCTTTTTGGCAATCAGGGAACAAGCAAATTCCAAGCAGTTGCTTCTTCCTTGCCAATGGCAGGGGCCAGATGGATTGTCCCCTTGCCTCCGTGTTCTTCCTGAGAGGGAGAATCAACCTCCCACCAAAAGTCGGCACCTCTCTCCAGCAGCACAGTGTCCTTCCCCTTTGTTTCTGCCCTTGCCCTCCATTGATTCAATTCGAAACAAGGCTGAACGGCCAAGGCTTTCTTGAAGAAAATACAAAAAGGGACATGAATGCATTTTTTCAGCAGTTATTGTCTCCCTCCAAACAGCAATGTCACAGCCTCCGCTAGACGATTTGTCCAGCCTGTTCCTATTTTATTGGCTAGTCACCTGCTAGGACAGATATTTGCTATGCTAAATATACATGCTGCAGAATTCTGGGCCAAAGTAATCCAAATTCTGCACTAAAAAAAGCAGGATTCTGCAGCTTGTAATAAGTCATGCAAAATAAGCACAACTTAAATATGCACAATCTGGGTTGCTTATGCTAGTCACAGAGGAGGCAAAGCGCCATGTCAGGCCTGTATCCACTTACTCAGCCCAACCTCTTGACTTTAAAATTTCAACACCCACTATCCACATACTTTTGAGTAACCCACCCTGATTTAAGTACTAGCAACATGTTAAAGAAAGGGAAAAAATGCTCAGTGCTGAATTTTGCAACTACTCTTTAGCATTTACATGACACTTTCAGTGTTTGAAGTGCTTCCCATATATTCAACAGCTCTGTAAGGTATTCCATTATCCCCATTTTGTGTATATAAGTAACTTGCCTCAGGTCCAAGCTACCAGTGACAAATTACACTTGCCAGGCAAAGTCACTTGTAGCTTGGCTCTCAGAGTCTCTCTACACGAAACACCTTGGCAGGAAGCATAATTTTAAAAGACAGAGCCAGTGGAGATCGCTACTTGGAGGGTTTGTTAATTTAATCTTCGCCTCCCGAAGGCTCTGTCAATTTCACCTCAGTCGAAAACTGTGTGGGATCACAACCAGAGGGCAGCGAGGAATGGCAATGGGCTGGAGCTGCCTTCAAGAGCCAGGCTTGGATCTGGAGAGGTTAAAATGGGCTGAAGTTTCCCTTCTGGCATTTCACAGTCGCTTCACACAGTTCCCGTGTATGGCAAAGCCTTTGCCCTGCTGCCGGCTCTGTCATTTTAAACTACCCTTCCCACTTACCACTGCATCTCCTGACACGTGTCCTTCACATGCCAGATGTCTCGTGTTAAGAGACTCTCAGACCACCTGTTGAGTTTGTAGCAGAGATAAAATCTGAATCAGTGATCTCCCAAATTCTCTTGGCCACTCTGTTACATTGATCTCACTATTACCAAATCCTGTGCAGGATTACACTGTGTGATCAAGATTCAGAATGAAGATTCAGAAGCCCTTCTGAGGGTTGAGGGGGCACCAAGTGGATGGCACATGCCAGGCTGAAACTTGGATGACCAGTGTTTAACCCCACACACCCCAGAATGCAAGAAGGGACAGTGCCCACGGATCAGTACGGCTGTTCCGCCACAGGTACGAATGCACAATTTGGCACCAGAGCCTTTTGGCAGCTGAAAGGTGCATCAGAAATTGTAAGGTACAATGGAGGGAAGCATTATTCCAACTGGAAGGAGTGGCTCTAATAACAATATACTGCAGTATCGCTAGAAGCATTCCTACATTTCCCACCAGTAGACAAAGAGCATCCAAGCAGGAAAAACGAAGACATGGGGCCAATTCCAAGTGGGGAAGCCTTGAGGCACTTTACCTATAGGGTCTATTTAATCGTGTTTGGACAAACTGATATGGAACAGATGGAAGCAAGGAAACTATCATGCGCACCAGGACAAATCAGAAAAAGCACACACTCCTCCATCTTGACTGATCCCTGCGTTCAATTGACACAGACTGATGCTAAATGGGAGTCAAAACAGCGGCACTATCTTTTGGTGGCCCTCAATAGGGCTGAGCCTGATACCTGCTTAATATTGCCAATTCCTAGCATCAGCCATGAATGCAAGTGACAGAGAATGCCAGAGCTCAAAGCAATTATTTCTGGCCATAATCTAGTTAAAAATCACTTCCAAATGCAATTGTCCTTTTTCCTTTACTCACCATGAGGAAATATGGAAGGGCTACATCTTTTTTTCACAGGGCCAAAATGGGTGGGAAGTATGGTAATTTAATCCCACAAAAGAGAGGTATATTTTATTGGTCCACAGGCGGAAGAATGGACCATTGTTTTTTGGAAAAAGTAAGCGTGAACACACACAAGATATAACAGCCTCTTCTGGGACTCTTAGGTATTTTCTTGGTATGCCGATCCTCCGTACGAGCTCCTCCTTGACGGATCAAAACAAATCCTTGACCACTGACTCTGTCAACATCTTAGCTTTGTATTATAGACATTTAGCAATTCAACAATTATACCAAGAATGGCACCCTGTCCAAGACTCTAGAAAGAATGGATCCAGGGGTGAGACCCAAGAAAATCGATTCTGTTATGTTTCTTCACTGCTAATTGGTGCTGAGGCTGCAAACGGCAGTCTGGATGCAGCGATGAGTAATCCGGCAGGCACTTTAGGAATGAGCACGCAGCTGTTTGATGCCTAAACTGTATTGAGTTGGAATTTAATTGCTCCATAATCACGAAGTAAACACTTGCCAGTTGCATTGATCATGTTTCGAGTCTGATCTAAGCAGCACTTTACGCACAAGAAAATTAAACTTCAAAAGGAAGCGAACACATGCAAAAACTGTGGGCAGAGCAGTTCCCCCTCTCCCTCTTCTCACAATAATTAAAAATCCACCTCTGCAGGATTTCCGTTGCTGACACCCTTTCTGCCAGATGCAGCCTGATGCCCCTCCCTCCTTCCTGTAAAACTGGGGTGTCCCATATCTAGTATCATGCATACCCTAGTAGGGGGGTAGAATAAGCAATCCCCATCAAGGTAACCCACATGAGGTGTCCAAAAAGCCAAAGTCCGGAGCGTGCATATTTTATGCAAGTAAGCCTATGCCTGTTTATCATGCACAATTCAGCATCACAAGGTTGCCTTGTGATTCCTAGAAATCTTAGTTACAGTGCAGTCCTCAGCAGTGTTACATCCATCTAATCCCACTGAATTAAATGGATTTAGAAGAGACTCTGTCTAGGACTGCACTGTTAAGTCTCTTTTCTTCTCTCCCCCTTGGCCATTTTCAAGACTATGTTTATATCCATGAAGGCCAGAGGCTAGCTGTGAAGAAATGCCTTCCACCCTAAGGAGAGCAAAGTTGTGGCCTATTTTAACTCCACCATGGTTGTCCTGTGTATTTTGTCGCCTTGCCTCCTAGCTCTCCTCCCACCCTCGGCGCTGGCCTGGAAATGCCTGCCACCCGAAGGAGAGCATGGATATTTCAGTTGTTGGGACTGCACTCTGCCCGGCTGCAGGTTTGTAACTGGCAAAGAGGCAACGTATGGGGGATGAACCATCAGTGCCCCAAGCACCAAGCACGCCATTGCTTAGAGTTGCAATTGGCTCTGGCCAAAGGGAGACACAAGGTTTGCCATATGACACCTCTGCTGGATTGTCATACCTAAAAGACAGTGACTGAGGAAGCTATGAGGCTGGGTTGTATTTCTTCCTTTGGGGGCAGGAAGATCAGGGTTAACTTCGAAAGAGGATGAACTCACAAGAGGACATTATAAAATCTCAGGGCACAAGGGAGAAATGCTCTTATTGCTACTCTCTCCTATGCTTTCTTATCTCCAGGGCTTTTTTTCAGGGGGAACGGAGTTCCGGAACCTCTTGAAAATGGTCTCATGGCTGGTGGCCCCGCCCCCTGATCTCCAGACAGAGGGGAGTTTAGATTGCCCTCTGCGCCACTGGAGCGGCGCGGAGGGCAATCTAAACTCCCCTCTGTCTGGAGATCAGGGGGCGGGGCCACCAGCCATGGGACCATTTTCTCTGAGGGCAACCCACTGAGTTCCACCACCTCTTTTTCCAGAAAAAAAAAGCCCTGCTTATCTCTTAGGTTCTTCTCTAGCCAAGCCATGAAGGACTAAGCTTTTAAGAAACAGATTCCCTTTGCTGAGGGACAATGGGAAGGAAGTCCCAAACTCTGAAAATAGGGGAATTTAAAATGCTGTAACTTCAAGAGATACTAGCTTATTCTAATGTAACATCATTTAGAATACCTATAGGGTTAGGATTTAGCAAGCTGTGAGTTTTCACCATTTGTTTTTATTCTTGCTCAGCTTGATGCTTGTACAGAGCATAAGTACTCTTTTTGTTTATTAAACTTATTTTGAACGTTCAAAGACCAGTCTCTGTAAACACACTATGGGTCCTGCTTTCCAAAGAGTGCTAAAGGCGAAGGGCAGCAGGCAAGCTCACCATTCCTGAAGTGCAAAAGCATGAAAGTGTGATAAAATGTTCCTGTGCTAGTTAGCAGGAGCAAAGAGGGAGACGCAGCTACTAAGCAGAGCCTCAAAAAGCAATACAAGAGGGCTACAAGCATAAACCCTTTTCACAGGAGATGCTCTTCTAGATTTGTTGGTGGCAACAGCTAATGCACAGAGAGAAGGTAAAACCTTCTGGAGTAATGAAAAGGGGCAGCCTCACTGGACTGGGACCGAGGACAGCTGCTGGACTTTTCTGAACTCCTAGATCAAGAGGGAATGCAATATGGTTTCCTCAGAATTACTTTCAATGATTAGCTGATTGACTTTATTAGTAGGATGCTGTATTATGTGTTCCATAGCACATTTCTCAGGGAATCCCTGCACAAAATCTCAAAATACAGCCCTCACAATCTTAGCTATGTTCGTTGAAATCCAGAGATCATAATTCCCAGGATAGTTGCAATTCCATCTACAAAGATAATGGAGCACCTCCTCAAAATAGCAATAGATAGATGTAAACAGACAGATGATACTTTCAATAAATAGCTAAGTCTTGCAGCATAGGACTAACATATCCTCAGTAGACCGTCCCCTGCAAAATTTTACTCCCTAGTACTTCTCCCGTTTTATTAACTTTTCTCTCTATATTCTTAATCACCTACCCTTGGTCCTCAAATTGTTGTCTCTGGCTCCCATTCAATTCCGGATTTCACTACCCAGAAAAATATGGTTTTATTCAGCATTTTTCCCACGGGCACACAGAATGCTCCCCAGCACATTTAGGGTTCATTCAAACACATCAGCTAAGCTTAATCAACAGGAGCCATTCGCTCAACCTTCAGCTTTACAGCACAGCAGATGGTGGAGATAAACACTCTTTTGGCTTTGTGGAGTACACCAAACTATCCAGACCTGTCCAGTGAGAACCTCCAGAACCAAAAACGATCACAAGGGAATCTGGGTAGATTTGGTTCTTAAATGAAGCTGTAAAAAGACAATCCTCCTCCACAATGACGCAGAGGGTGAGTAAAGACTGTAATATACTGTGCTTCTAACTTTGCAACAGGATGTAGGTAACCAAAATGGAAGCCAGTCTCCTGTAGGACACAACAATATGGTACGGCAAGTAACGATCCCTACTTAGGATCACTAGAATGGCACCTGATAGTAGATGTGTGGCAGAAATGACATCATCCTATGCTTTAGATCCAAACTAAATTTTCGGTGTAGAGAAGGCTTTGCCATCAGTGGGACTGAACTCTTTGGTCTCCTACTCCTCCTCCCCACTGCAGGCTACTGATTTCCCCAAGATTTTCTCTTGGATGTGAGACCAATTCAGAGAGCTCCAGTGGGTTGTAGCAGGAGGAGGGAAGGAGAAAAGTTCTGTTCCGCTGGGGAAAGGAAGTGCTTTCTGTTAACAGAAACTCAACTCTGGATCTCAACCTATGATGTCATGTGCTCAAAGTAAAATTATACATATCAATGAATGATCATACTGAATCAGACTCTTGGTCCATCAAGGTCAGGACTGTCTACCCAGACTGGCAGCAAGTCTCCAGGGTCTCAGGCAGAGGTCTTCCACATCACCTGTTACCTACTCCTTTTACCTGGAAATTCCAGGGATTGAACCTGGGATTTACTACAAGGAAAGCAGATGCTCTACCAGCAAGCCACAGCTCCTCCACATGGGGGCACATATAATAACAACAACAACAACAACAACAACATTCTATTTATATAC
Source organism: Eublepharis macularius (assembly GCF_028583425.1). Lineage (NCBI taxonomy): Eukaryota > Metazoa > Chordata > Lepidosauria > Squamata > Eublepharidae > Eublepharis > Eublepharis macularius. The sequence goes on from NC_072798.1 coordinate 22,860,344, forward strand.
CGCCCCTAAGGACAACTTAACACCCACTCAAAGCGGTTTACAAAGTGTGTTATTATTATCCCCCCAACAATCACCCTGTAAGGTAGGTGGGGCTGAGAGAGTGCCAAGAGAGCTGTGACTGACCCAAAGTCACCCTTGGTGTTGGTGGTAGTCACTGGGGATGTGAAACTATCCCAAGATTGAAAGCGAGGTGGTTTGGTTACAATCACCTCTGTTTCCTTGCCAGCATACGCAACAACTGTCATCTCAAAATAACAATGATAAATTGATCACTCTACCAGTCTGAGTTGCCTACGACCAAGTGGGATGTTCTACACACAGCCGGGATCTCAAGTACTTCCGTCCCCTCTTGGATCCCCTCTGCTTCATTTGTCTTGGCTCACCCACCCACACATCCACATTTTCAAAATGACCATGGAGTGCATTGCCTGAGTAATTCCACCTCAGCATTTTTGGTTTCATATATTTTGTAATGCCTTTCTTTATTACAGGAATTGAATCATTTTTGGTTGTTTTTTTGCATGCTGGCATGCCATTCATCTCAGCAGGGGAGCCCCATGCAGCCTCCACAGTGGACTCCAAAAAGCCCACGGAACGAACACACAGGCCGTTGCGTCTCACTGCGATTTGAGACTTTCTGCTCATTACTGTAATAGAAATGAACTTCTCTCATCTCGGTCCCATTACCTTTCACAAAAGCAAATGCAGTACGCAATCCTGACAGAGATGGGTTTCGGCAAGACCCATTTTAAAGGTCATTGTTCTGGAATGGTAGATTCCTCAGCATGAGAGTTGTAAAAATGGGGAGGCAATTACTGGCCTATTCAAATCCCCAGAATGCAGGCCTATCCATCAGCGGATAAAGCTGGAGGGAACTATAGGAGCCGGTTCCTGAAATCATAGGATTGGGTCAAAGAATAGTCTATATTCAACAGCCATTGTGAAGAATCGGGGTGTGACACTGGAACAAGCTCTGCTGAATCTTAGTGGTGAACTCAGATTTTCCAGAAAGCAGGACTCTGCATCTGTTATCAGGGACATACACAGAGCGACAAAGAAAAAAGGGAATTAAGGGCCATTTTGCAGATTGCACACACACACACCCTAACAAATATACACTTAAGAGGAACACAGAAGTCCTTTTCAGACATTACACCTAGGAACCACCAATGAGGTTGCATGCTACTTCCAATGTTTCTAATATGTGCAGTCACTCTTTCATGTGACTAGGACAATGCAGGGATTCTCTGTGAATCACCCTTTTCACACTGAATGGTGACCATGCATATCAGGAGGATTGTGGGTAGCATGCAGTCCCACTGGTGGCGCCTGGAACTGTTGTTGCAATGTCCAAAAAGGCCTACAGCCAATCTTGGATCTTTTTTGACGGTACCGAGCAAATGCATATTTGATTGTTTTGTAATATAATTGTTTTGGAATTTTACAGTTATGGACAAAGTTTATATCTGGGGAAATGCATTTTTTAAATCTTCGATGTACACTTTTAAAAGTCCTGCTGTCTAGGAATCTGATGGTTGAGAGGTGGCATTTAAACCCCCTAAATAAGCAAATATGTGGCAGGTCTCTAAGAAGTTATCATTACCTTACTGGATTCTGTCCAGGTCTAAGAGAATTCTGTTTCCAGAAACTGCCAGTCAGATACCTCTGGAAAGCTCCCAAACAAGGCATACAGGGGAGGGTCACTTCCTGTGGGATATCCCCAGCATCTGGGGATTCAAAACATTCACTGGTACACTGCCTCTTTACATACAGGCTCAGTTTAGAGGTCACGGGTCACACAAAACTGTGGCAAGAGGCTATAGCTGAGGACACAACCTGCACGCTTAAGGCCACAACTTCAGTCCCTGACACCTTCAGTTAAAGGACCTTGTTGAGCAGGTTTCTGGAAACCCGTTCCCTACCTGAGAGCTAAGCTACAAGACACGAATTATACGAGAAGGAGCATGTGAAGGGAGTCACAATGTTAGCTGGGAAGCTGAGTTTTAAAAGAGATCAGAAGGCTTTGTCAATTTCCCCTCTTTACAAAGCCAGGGAGATGGCTGCTCAGAGGGTTTGTTAATTTCCTCTTTGCCTCCTGAAGGCTCTGTCAGTTTCACTTCCCCTTCTAAGAGGCAAAGAGGAAATAAACAAACCTTCTGAGCAAATCTCCCTGGCTCTGTAGAGAGGGGAAATTGACAAAGCCTTCCGATCTCTTTTAAAACTCAGCTTCCCGGCTAACATTGCGACTCCATTTATGTGCTCCTCCTCGTGTAATTTGTCTCTTGTTGCTTGGCTCTGAGACTCTGGACAACTGTTTCCAGTTAGAGCAGACCTTACTCAGCCACAGAGCTCAGTAGTGTCACACCACACAAGCAGATTCATGTATTCAGATTCTATGAATTAATCTAAGCTGTTCTCTCAAGACATTCACTCAGTAATACCGTATTCATCCAAAATGAAGAGCAGGGTTTATTCCAAGGAGTGTTGTCAAGAAAAAAGATGAAATCACAAGAAAAAAGAGGAAATTGCATACAAGTCACAAGTATGTTCAGTAATTTTTTTAAAGTTGTGTGTATTATATTTTTTGAGGGATTGTCTTATGTTCGGAGTCATCTTCCTTTTGGATAATTTTGGCATGTTAGATGAGGAATCTTGTTGGGTGGAGGATCTGGAAATTCAATGCCCCTTCCAAGGTTCTCTAAGCTCTCTTGCGTAGGCTAATTCCCCGCCTTCTCTTTTAAATGACATTCAGCTGCTCTCAACACACCATCCCTTCTGGAGCATATTTAGTTCTCACCCGGTTATTCTGTGAGTGTTTATTTCCTCTTTTGGTTAATTTACAAAGAAATATTTTTCAGCACATCTGGGGAGGCCCCCCAAGAACATAGAGCAGAACCACAAGTGACAAAAGGCACAGATTGGACACTTGTCTGCTTCCCTCAAGTTTTGATGGGAAATGTAGGCATCCTGGTCTCGCAGCTTCGCTCTCTGTCTGCTGTCCAATGGACTTTTCAACTGTCACTTGTCCAACATTCCGCCAAGCTGCCTACATTTCCCATCAAAACTTGAGGGAAGCTGACAAGTGTCCAATCTGTGCCTTTTGTCACTTGTGGTTCTGCTCATAGAATTCCTTTCCGTGTGTGTGGGTGGCCTGGTTTTGCTGCTGTCTTCATTCAAACAGGGACCAGCAAGTTTACTATTAAAGTGATGTGGTTATCCAGAACCCCCAACAGTTGTGACGGGGGGGACAACAGTGTGTCCAGGTGGAGAACTGCAGAGAAAATGCTCTTTGCTGTGTCTCTACTGAATGAAAAAAAAAAAACTCCACTTTATTCTGTTTAAATTTAGGTTATTTACATTCTTCTTTGTGCTCCAGAACAGTCAATATATCACAGACAACTAAAAATAACGGTCTGAAAGTGAAGGTATAATTCAGATCAATAAAACACACACTTTTAAAGAAAAGAAGGGATTTAGTTTGAAAATGCCATCTGAAATTAAAAGGCATTTTTAACTGCAAGCAGAAGGCTTATAAGGAGAGGGCCAGACATAACACACAAGGAAGTAAATTCCAAAAGGTGGCAGCCAAGAGGTGCCACGTGCGAGTCCATACCTCTGTTACCATGGGGTCCTGCAACCAGGCTTCTGTGGATGACCTCAGAGTATATATATGGATGGAGGTGATCCTTCAGGTACTTTGGATTTGAAACATGGTGCTTTTACAGGGCAAAATCAACACTTTGAATTGGGCCCCAAAACACACTGTGTGTCGATGCATTGATGCAGAATAGGTGCTAAGTGCTCCCTCTTGTATTGTATTAATATTATGGCCACAGCATTCTGCTCAAGTGGAATAATGAAACTGTCCCATGGATTTTACAACACTGGATGATTTTGGAAATACTCAAGAACACCATCTTCAAAGCCAGCCCACAGAAAGCATGTTACAGTAGTCCAGTCTGGATATTACCAACACATGTGTAACTGAGGTCTGGTGCACCTTCTCCAGAAACACTCACCCTACGTTGGTCAAAAGCACTCCTAGCCATCTCCTTCACCTTCACAAGAAGAGTCCAGGAGCACTTCCAGATTACGAGCTTCCTGTTTTAGGGGAAGTGCAACCTCAGCCAAAGCAAGTTGAACACAGAACAGGTCAGTTTTATCCCCAGCCAACAGGCACTCTAATGTTGTCTGGATTAAACTTCAATTTATTTTGTCATCAACCAGTCCATCATTTCCAGTCAGCTGTTCAGATAGAAAGGAGAGAGAGCTCCAGAACTGATTCAGCTGCATTTTGAAGATAGCTCACTCCAAATCCACATGTTATCTTTCCCAGATGGTTCATGTTAATGTTAAACGGCAAAGGGGAAGATGGCAGAAGACAAGTCCCCTAGCACACAACTGGAAACTAGCCCTCAGGAAACCCCACTATTACAAAGGCCCATTCTCATCAGGCAGTCCAGAAAGATACCATGGTTGATGGGATCAAAAGCTACTGAGATACCCAAAAAAACCAAGGATGCCTTCCCTGTCAGTAGGCCAGAAAAGATCATCTATCACTGACTAAGGCAGTTTCTGTGCCATATCCAGGATATGGAGGCCAGATTGACAGGATATAGATCATGAGTTTCACCACCAAAACACCAAGAGAACAGACGTGAATCTCCCCCCAAATCCAGAACTCAGATAGCTATTCAATACTAGTTGCAAATCCATTCTAACAATTCATGTGTATATATGCATCCTGATAATGTCATCTTAGAATAAAATACCATGCATTTAGTCGGATTTGAAATTTAAATGCGTATTTCCAAATTTGAAATCCTGGATTTTGGGGGGGGGGGGGGAATCAGCCTTTAGAATTTAAAAATCGTAAATCATAGGCTCATGTTTTTCATTTCTTTAATACACACCACCACCACTAATCTAGTAACCAGAGCTCTCAGACCATAAAAGTTAAATTTGCCACTGCAAAACATTCTCACAAAGTTCCATATTCAGAACATTAATTTGGAAATTCTGAAATTCAAACTGACGAGTGCATGCAGACTTGAAATGAGATGATTTCATTTCCAGTCCAACCATCTACCAAGAAACCCAGAAACAACAACCCTGTGAGTAAGGCTATATGGAGAGCTGATGACTGGCCCAAGGTCACCCAGTGAGCTTTGTGTCTAATTGGAGACCTGAACTCTATTCTGGTCCCTATAGTTCAAGTTAAATCCTCTGACCACTACGCCACACTGGGTTGGATCCAGCCAGCTTCTTCTCTCAGTCTTACATAATAATCCTCCTTACCAGGGCTTTTTTTCTGGGGAAAGAGTTGGTGGAACTCACTGGGTTGCCCTCTGAGAAAATGGTCACATGGCTGGTGGCCCTGCCCCCTGATCTCCAGACGGCGCAGAGGGCAATCTAAACTCTACTCTGTCTGGAGATCAGGGGGCGGGACCACCAGCCATGTGATCATTTTCAAGAGGTTCTGGAACTCCGTTCCACCGCGTTCCAGCTGAAAAAAAGCCCTACTCCTTACTACAGCTTATGCCTGATATGACTTTTGTCCATGCAGGTCCCAGGATTACCAGCATAGCCTTCCTCCCTCCCTTTTTCATCATCAGAAAGGCTGGTTGGAGTCAACCCAGCAGCTCTCCTTTTGTCCCCTTCTCTTCATATGCCAGTTATTGCTTTTTCTTCTTATTCTAGAATAAAGAGAACACATCTATGCTACATGCATTATCTAATATACATTTATATGTGACAGCAGTTTTATACTGGTTCAATTGTCATGGCAATCCAGAGAGCTGCAGTGTGATGACGTTGCTGAGAATTTTCTGCTCTAAATCCCTAGCTTCCCTAAGAGAACTACAGTTCCCAAGATTCCCTGGGGAGAGGAAACTATTAAACTCATTTAAATCTGTGCTATAGATATGCCCAGGGATTAGGAGATAGGGCACCTGACAATCATTTTGCTGCAGAGAGCACCTGGTGTTACACAAGCACCTGCTTATCTTTCAGCTGCTTGCTTGGGCATATTGCTTTCTTCCACAATTGCTATGTATGTTTAGCTAACATTCTTGCGGCATCTGTAAATCACCACATTTGTGGTAGGTTACTCAATTGACCATTCTCCTAGAGATGAGCAGCCCACCTGCTTGGCCACAGAGGCCATCAAAGAGACAAGAGCCACTTCTCTGTTTATACTCCTTATTATTCCCTATTCACTTTAATCGGCTTAGACTGATGAGGCAAGGCAGCAGTCGGGATCAGCCGGGCAGTTTAATTAAAGGAATGCAGCTCAGCCCCGCAGTCTCGAAGTTTGTGTAAATGAGCTGCAAGTATATTATTTAATCCACTGCACCGAGAGGAGCTGAGACATTAATGAAGAAAACTTTAATTAAAACTAGATGGCTGGCAGTTATTAGTGGCTTTACTCCTGACACTCACGCACACTCTCTCTCTCTCTTCCAAAAATGCCTGATCAGGAAAAGCAAATGGCAATTAGGCAGAGTCCACTATGGGTTATGTAATTTCAAAGGGAGAGCCAATAGGTGACAAGGGGTGGGGGAAGAGTTCTCCACAGCAGAATTTCAGGTTATGACGCAAGCCAGTAGACTCCTTCAGAAATGTGACTACTTCGATGGGAGTTGTTAAATTGATTGGTCCCAAGCAGGGCTTTTTTTCAGTGGGAACGCAGTGGAATGGAGTTCCAGCACCTCTTGAAAATGGTCACATGGCTGGTGGCCCCACCCCCTGATCTCCAGACAGAGGGGAGTTGAGATTGCCCTCCGAGCTGCCGAGCGGCACAGAGGGCAATCTACATTAAAAAACTCCCCCCTTGTTCCAGCTGACCCAAAGTGACGTCATTGCGCAGTCCTGAGTTCCACCACTGAGTTCCACCACCTCTTTTCCCAGAAAAAAAGCCCTGGTCCCAAGTGAGGAGATCTGGTTGACTGCCTAGTTGGGGTATCAAGCTACTTCATTTTAAATCCTGATTGGCCTCATCTGAGCCAGTTTGGTGTAGTGGTTAAGAGCGGCAGGACTCTAATCTGGAGAACCAGGCTTGATTCCCCACTCCTCTGCTTGAAGCCAGCTGGGTGACCTTGGGTCAATCACAGCTCTTCCAGAGCGCTCTCAGCCCCACCCACCTCACAGGGTGATTGTGGTGGGGATAATAACATACTCTGTAAACCACTCTGAGTGTGTTAAGTTGTCCTGAAAGCAGGTATAGAAATCTGTTGTTGTTGTTGTTGTTGTTATTACATTTGTTCTTGCTAGAACAAGGCTTTTATTCGTCCTAGAAATATAAATAGGGTCAAAGACATATTGAGGTACTGGTGTCGACTGCTGGGATAAAAAGAAAGACACGCACCATTTTCATCTTAAGCCAGAATCTGAATCCACATTACCTTGGCGCGTCCCGGTGTTGCACTTAATGTTCGCTAAACACCTGGAAGTATAGCGTTTTTCTAGTGCGATTCAGAAATCTAGCGCGATTCAGAAATCGCGCTTGAAAGACGCTATACTTCTGGGTGTTTAGCGAACTTTTAGTGCAACACCGGGACGCACCGAGGTAATGTGGATTCAGCCCATGAATGACAACCCTCCATCCCTAGAGGTCCTGCCGTTTATTAAGTTCTCCTTACAATACTGAAGGAGCTACATGAGACGAGTTACCTGAGTTTGAGCAAGTAACATGTATGTCTCCCATTCACAAGCTGGCTTTCCCCCGAACAGAGCCCGTGTCTGCTGATTTCACAGGATTTTGGGATATGTGTGGTTGTGTTTGCAAGTGTTTCGCCTTTCAACTATAGAGTCACCAGTGTAGAGCATCGATTTTATTCTGTTTCCACTTCTCTCTCCCACGGTGCAATTGCCCCAATTCACTTGTTTTGTTTTGATTTCTCTTGTGTACCCCCACCCCCCATTCTGTTAAAAAGTGTAGCAGCCACAACCCACTTTCATTTTGTTTTCTTACATAAGCTTTCTTTTTCACTATTTTAAAAATCCCTTCTATGGGACAGCTGGCTTGATTGCTTCCCCCTTTTGATCCTTGTTGTTGGGATGAAATGGAGAGCCTGAACCAAGACTGCATGGCGCTGCTTGGTTTGGAGGGATGCTTTTTGTAAAAGCTGAGTTACTTGGTTGAAATCACAGCAACTAGAGGCATTTCTCCCCTTTCACTCTCCAGGGTGTTAAAAAATCCCCGATAAAGCATTTTTCATACAGCTTTTCTAGAAGACATGAATTATGTATTACAGCCGTCTTTCCCTTGTTTCTTTTATAACCCGCCCATAATTGTTGCAAATGCTCACAAATGCCTAGCTGTGTAAAAAGACACCTTCACCTCTCATAAACCTGTGTGTGTGTTCCTTTGCTACTTCGTCAGCTGCAGGTTGCATTAGTGGGGAAACTAATAACTGGAGCCTGGCCAGTCCACTCACTCTGCTGCCCTCCCACAGAGCAGCTCCAGCATGGCTGTGCCTGGAGGAGTAAGCCAGCTGCCCGTGCAACGTGGGATTCAACCCCCACACCCCATCTTGGAGGACCTGGGAGAAAACTCGTGCCCATCTGTCCATGGGATCAAGAGGTGTGTGGCTGCATGAGAAGGCGAATGGGAAAACACAGGTAAGTTTGCTCAACTGCTCAAACTCAGGTACCTCATCTTGTGTAGTTTCCCTCACTGTAGGAACTGTGAAAGATCAACACTCTATCATTACACCATGTGCATTTTCCTTATATGCAGACCTACTATGTTGCAATAACAACAAAATAACTTTTCAGAATATGAACTACTACACAAACAACTTCCAATGAATTCCATGCTGTTGTAAGGCTGACCTGTGATCTATCGATCCGGTTTATAGACCAGTCTTCCTACCTGTGTCTGCCCCTCTTTGCTTCGTTCACAGAGACTCTAACACTGCTATTAAAGGCAGACATGCTAGACAATGACTTTCCTCTTGTTGTGTTGGGAAAATCTGAAGATGGACCTTGTTTCTCCAGAGAAGTCCATATGGCTTCTCAGCAAAATATGATCTCAGCATCCTTCTTTATTTTTGTCCTGTTTCAAATTAAGGCTTTTAAAGACAGACCTCATTTCCTTCGACTAATTCAGATAATGACTTTACTCTGTGCCTATCATTAAAATTGTGTTGTTGTCTCGCTTTTAATTCTGTAGCCTTCCTTCTAAGTACCTCCAAGTTATGCCATTTTGGGTTAAATTGTGTTGGAGCGATTGGCAGATGGGATGCTCAGTCTTCTTTCCATTAGAATTTCTGCTGGAGATACGCCTGTTGCCGGAGGTGTTACTCAGTATGCCAGAAGTATTTTGCACGGGTCCTCTGATTTTTGGAGAAGTCTCTTTAAAGTCTGTACAGCTCTCTCTGTCTCTCCATTACTCTGTGGGAAATGATGCTTAAAATTGTAATCTCACACATTCTGAAACCACTGTGGAGTAAACTACAGCAAATCTTTAGAAAAAGACCACGTCTTCCAAATATTGACTTTAGTATCTGAATTATCTAGGTAGGTATGGTTTCCTTTAACAGGCCCAGTTCTATGTATCAAAAAATAATAAATCTACTGAATATTGTGCTGGACCAGGTGGGATTGTCAAAGGTCTTTTTATTGTCTTATAAGCATTCTGTCGTGGGTTTTGTTCAATAAATATGAATTTATGAACTGTGTCTTCAAACCCAAGCATCTTCTTAATGCTGGAATATCTTCAGATAACGGCAAAGGAAGCAGTGGTGTGGGGGTTTGTACAAATCAGGCTGAATTCCGGGTTTGCTAATAATGTGTCCTACAAATGTTATCTGTTCCTTCTCAGATTCACATTTCTCAATTAAGGTAAAACCCACCTGCTGGAAGCATTTCAAAATGGCGTGCAATCATTCACCACATTGCTTTCAGTCCTTCATAACACTAGCACATCACATGCGCGAGACAGTGTGCCTGGTAACCCAGACACAGTCTTAGAAAAAAATTTGGAAGTACTCAGAAGCAGACAAAATACCAAATGAAAGTCAGCTGAAACCATACCTTCCGAAGGGAGAGTACTGTAGCCAGGGCCTAGATTCTTTCCTATGTGCCAAACCCTACAGTAGCATCCAACTCTGAAAATATTTTAGCTTCTGAAAGCTGCGCTAATGTCTGTTCAACTGCAGGGAGGAACTGTCTTTCTCTTTGCATATTTTTATGTAGTTGGGCACGGCCTTCCCAAATTCAAATCTTGCCATTAGAATACTAGTGCCTGGGATTCAGTCTGTGGGTTCTTCTACTGGAGATAGTACTCCTATGTCTTCCATTCACTGTTGTTCCTCCTTAACTCTCTAACAGAGGAATAGGAATATGAAGTGGTCTGCTGAGAGCAAAAGGAACTGCTGATGGTATTTAATAGACTCATGTCAGCATTCTCACACTAGTGAAGACTTGCAGATACATTGCCTTAATATTTGATGTTTGTTCTCTAATGTATTCCAGTGTCTCTGCTATGTATAATTCTCTTACAGCTGGAAACCCAAGAAGGGGTGTCTGCTTATCAGATATTGTTTACTGAACTCTGTCTATATTTTTCGGGGGGGGTGCAGTAAGCTTTGGAACTGGCCATGGATATACAATATATTGCTCTCGCTCCCCATTCATGCCATCCCATCTGCAAGGGGCTACAAAGGACTCCCTACAGCCTGGTTGGAGCTTAGCTACAGTGGCACGAGTGGGGAAGGGAGCACAGGCTTCTTCTCATCTTGGTCCCCAAGGTGAACGTCAGCTGGATTCTGCAGCCTGCCTTGATTCAATCTGGAAGGCAACCACAGGCACAAACCATGCCTGTTGCCACCTCTCCAGTGGTGCTCCCTACAGATTTGGCACCCCAAATGACCACTTGAGTCACTGGCATGGTGAGACGACCTGTATTGTATGAACAGAAAGACAGGTTGCCAGACCCTTCCGATAAAGCTGTGAATGGGGACAAATGTCATCATATATGCTCCACAAAGGTGGACTTTGGAAAGCCTTAAAAGAATGAAAATAAAAGATACTCTGCAGAGGGTGGAGGAGTCGAGACACAAGTCCACAGACTGAATGCTTCAAGCAGCCGTTTTTGCCAGAAGCAAGCCAGGAGCCTTCAGGTATCACACTTACCAATAAGCACTCCGATCCAGCATAGGAAAACAGAACATGACACTGGACTTCTCTGTTCAGGTACAAATGCCACCTAGATGTCCATCCTCTGATGAAACCTGAAGAAGCTTAAGAAGAACATTGTCTTCTGGGGGGCAAGTTGCTTTTGTGCATTACTAATTGGGTGCAACTAGATTTGGACTGGGAGCCTATTGCTAAGGAAGTACCTCTCAAGCAAATTTAATGATAATTGGTCTGCACAGGTTATTTCATACCATGACTTGCTGCCTTCATGCTTATCTCATGCTAAGAACATGAGCCAAGAAGCTCCTGGCTGAAATAGAAGCTCCTGGCTGAAATAGATCCTAAGCTGTGAACCCTCTAGGCGGCTTTATACCACCTGCTATGCCTCCGCCTCAGTGATCCCAACAGCAGTACGGAGAAGATAAAACTGAGCCACTCTGCAAAATGGTTGCAGGATTAGTGAGGGAGTTACGAGTGTGCCACGACCACTTCTGCAGATACCATACAAAATTGTAAACGTTATTATTTAAACGCTCCTGCAGCTCTACAGCATATACCAGATAACATTTGCTTGTACACATTTCTGTCTGGAAACAGGCATGTTTGAATTTTAACCTGCGTGCTCTCAGATAGATGCAATTAACAATTTTGTGATGGTGCAAAAAAGGATAATCTTTTGCTAACTTCTATATGGGCTAGTGTTATTAAATATGATTTCAAAAGAGAAGCTGATCCAAGTTGCCTTGAGGATACACGCTGCAATAAATGCTGTAAAATTTAGGATACGTTTGCTGTCAAGCAAAAGGAAGCTTTGTCTTTTTGCGTACAGGTTCAGGTTTGGTAGAAGAGATCTACACGTGTGTGCCAGAGAAATGAAGACAGCAAACAAGAGACATATTTGAAAATGGTGTCGGGGGGCGTGATGAGATTTAAAAAATACACCAGTCTCATGTCTGCCACTGTAGAATAGTGCTTCCATGGAACTACAGCAGGGGTCCCCAAACTTTTTGAGCCTGTGGGCACATTTGGAATTCTGACACAGTGTGGTGTGTGAGCAGCAACTATGTGGCTGCTACAGAACAGCAGCTACAGGAGATGAAGCCAGCTGTCATGGTGTAGTCACAGCTCAGTGACAGTGAAGACTCCCCAGAGGAGGAGAGGCCCTACGTAACCAGCCCAGGGTCGACAGGAGCCAACCAGCAGAAGAATGAGGCACAGGCATGCCAGGACCTACAGACGGAAGCTAGGTCAGAAACACCTCCAGCTCTGACCCGGCAGGTGAAGGCTAGCTGCTCCCAGCCCTCCAGGATCACCAGTGCTTCTGGGACGCCGTAGGCAAAGACGAAGGGCAGAATTACTAGCAGAAAGACACAGTGCACGTCTGATGGCTTGACAGCAGCTGCCTGTCGACAGTGAAGATGAGTCTTTACAGGGCTGTGCCTGAGAAGCAGGCTGGGTGCATGATGTAGGGGAGTGCAGACTATAAAGCCCCCAAAGAGCACGAACGCAACATGTACTGTTGAGATGCTGACCTGCCAACACTACCTGGATTGATTACTAAAAGACCTGACCTCAGTCTGAATGACTCTGAATTTCGGATACTCCCTCTCTGGCTTGTTAGCTTGAGACTGATTGCTGGAAGACCTGGCCATAGCCTGAACAACTGGACTTTGGAACTTTCCCTGGCCTTGTTATTCTGAGTAACTGAACGAGACTCTGTAACCTGGTTACCAGAGCATGGCAACCAGTACACCAGCCACAAAATGGCAGCTATAGCTTACCTTCCATCATACAGTGGAGATCCTTGTGTTATGGAAGCTGCCAAAGCAATGTTTTTTAAAATCTGCACAGTTAATCCAATGGCCAATCAGAACCATGCTTTGCAAAAGCCCCACCCACTTTCTATAAATACTTGGCGGACACACCAGAAAATGTGTTGGCGGGCAACAATTTGGCCCATAAGCACCACGTTGGGGATCCCTGAACTAGGAGGAATGAGTTACGTGCAACTTTTCTCTGTTAGAGGATCAGAGCTTGTTAACTACCATCAAGGTGTTGAGAGAGGGAATTTCTGCAACTGCTTTCATAGAATAACTCCCCCAGACCCTTGCTGATAGCTTCTTGTCACAAACATCTTGAGGCAAGATGTGTTAAAGTTGAGACATTTGGAAAGTGGTTTTTCTTTCTGTTCCTATGTATAAATCCTTACCTTTAACTTCCAATTAAACTGTCACAAAATTCTGGAGCTTTTGCATAATATTTTGAAATTGTTAAACAACACAAAGAACATCTGTTTTGTTTTCAAACTCAGCTACGTGCTAGCACAGTCATTAAGCCACCTAATATTGCAAATGCAATGTGAATATCTCAAAGCAAATGGGAGACAGGAGTTTTTTTTAAAGTTTACATTCTCATGCATACAAGACTTTAGTGTTTGTGCATAAAGACAGAAGCCAATTCGGTTCGGCATTTCTGGCCCAGGGGAGGCATTGTGCACGGGCGTGTGTTACGGGAAAGATGAAGAGGTAGGATAGGCCTTGAGCATCCTAATTAAATGTGTAAGCCGGTGCCACTCACTCCCTGCTCCCCTTTCCGCAGCAAAATCTTGGCGCTGCCAGTGGTTCCTTTCCCTCATCCAGCCTCGCCCTGAGATTTCCTAAACCCCATTGGGGCCCCTTTCATTGACTCCAGCGGACCGGGTAGCCTCTGCTGACCTTGTTCCATGAAGATCACTTCATGGCCCCAAACTTCTCGCTAGCAGGCACACTGCCACCAAGCTCAGGCCAGTGGAAGGAAGGGCAGGACAAGGCTTCCCAACGAGCCAGACAAGCTAAGAATCCTTCTGTTCAGCAAGAAGCCAGAAGATAAGGCCTGACCCCGATAAATGCTCCTGGGGCTGGCTGGCTGGCTGTGAATTGTTAACATTCCCTGCTGTGTTCTCCTCTCTTTCAGATTACTTCTCGGTGGGGATGGTTTTCCAGTCTGCTCTCACTGACACTGCAAAGGGAGCTTTGAGTCTTGAAAGCTCATATCCTGGAAATCGAGTTGGTCTTTAAGGTGCTACTGGACCTGAATCTTGCTCTTCTACAACAGACCAACACGGCTACCCATCTGAAACTAGGCAAAGGCATTTGCTGCAACAATAGAGGCTCCACAAGGAGATATCCTCTATGCATTGCCCTTGTGCCTGAAGACATCCCAACCCCGTCACCAAACTGCTCTTTTCCATTTTTTTAAAAAATGGTGGTAGTGTATTGCTTAGTGGTAGGGTATTAGATTGACATATCTACTACTAATAAATAAAATAATAGCTGGTGAAAAAAATTTACCATTAGAGGTTAGTGGTGGCAGGTGCTGGAGGTGGGCAGAAATCCACACCTTCCCACTCACACTTTCCCCAAGCCCACTTCAGCTCCAGTCTTTCACAGCCAAGCTACAAGTGACGCCTTACACAGGTTGGACACTTGTCAGCTTACCTCAAGTTTTGATGGGAAATGTAGGCGTCCTGGTTTTACAGCTTGGCTCTCCATTACAGCTGCAAGACCAGGATGCCTACGTTTCCCATCAAAACTTGAGGGAAGCTGACAAGTGCCAACCTGTGTAAGGCGTCACTTGTAGCTTGGCCCTCAGAAAGCATCACACCAAAGCCCGTTTGAAGCAACCCACAGAGGAGTCGTGGGGAAAAAACCAAAGGAGGATGACTGCATGATATCATGAAGAAGCATCAAAAAGTACTACTGCCTGAGGGGGGCGGGCATGGAGATAAACGTCCATGTGGAAGCATTCTCATCCTTGCCTGCTAGGGTTGCCTCCAGTGGGTGGCTGGAGATCTCCCAGAATTTCAGTTGGTCTCCAGGTGACAGAGATCAGTTCCCCTGGAGAAAATGGCAGCTTTGGAGGGTGGACTCTATGGCATTATACCATTCTGAGGCCATTCCCCTCCCCAAACCCTGCCCTCTCCAGGCTCCACCCCCCCCCCAAATCTCCAGGAATTTCCCTATCTGGACCTGGCAACCCTATTGCCTGATCCTAGGCCCTGCCCCAACACCCCTTCGAGTCAGTAGGAGCTGGGTCTCAAAGGATTCCTGCTGATGACCCATTCAAATTTTGTATCCCTGGTACACCGGGCTTCTATCTCGTCTCTCTTGCCTGGATCTTCTCGGCTTCTCTGGACAACTGGGGCCTAACTTCCATTCTCCTTTGAAACTTCAGGCAGACAGAACTGATTACCAAAGGCATGCTGGGAAGGCAAAATTTCTCCAGCCCCTGGCTGTTTCCACACTACTCACCTTCATCCGCAACGCTGCGGAACATCACAAAAAAACCAGCGGAAGATAGTGTCTTCTCGTGCGAGTTTTGCGTGACATTGCACAAAACTCGCACGAGAAGACACTATCTTCCGCGTTTTTTTCGTGACTTTCCACAGCGTTCCGGATGAAGGTGAGTAGTGTGGAAGCGGTCAGGGGCTGAAACAAAGGAGCTACACTTGGCAGCAACCTACGGTTACTTTATGGCATGGCCGATATCAGGGGAGAGGATGTGAACAAAATAAAGCCTGATTTTTGTGGGCGAGTAGAAAAGGTGAGGGTGAGAGAGAGGGGGGAAAAGAGGATCTCAACTGACAAACTTTCCCACCTTGGAGAAGAATCTGCAGGTGAAGGCTTCTGCTCTGCATCAGCTGCTGGACAGCAGAACTGGTGTAAAACAGTCTCATTCCTGTAAGAGAAGACAAACAGTGGCAGGTGAGAGTTCGTCTCACTCACTGGCAAGCTAAGTGGCATCGTATCCTCTTGTCCACATCAACTGGCCACCAAGTCCCACTGTGGATGATGTTCCTTTAAGAGATAAAGGAGAACCTGGATTATAAAAAACGAAAGCTCAGCATTTTGCAACGATTAGCATTCTAGCACAGAAAGTCAATGAGCACAATCTGCAGAACGCCCAGCGTGTTCCTCACAGGGAAGTACCCCTTCAGATAGGCAGTAGGGAGGTCACATTGGAACTTTTCCCAGGTTAAAACCTGACAAGTAAACAAGGGACAATTTTCAGCAAGAAACCTCCTCGACTTGCTACCTTGTTAAGGGGATGGGAGGGGGAAACTGAGACATGTGATCCACTATCTGAATATCTGAGTTGCTACAGCCAGGGATAACAACTATACCATATATCCTGCTGAGCACGCCACTCAGCCTCAAAAAACAAATGAATCATATGGGTTGGAGGAGACTGGGTGGACAACTAAGGGTTGAGCAGGAGACAGACAACCATTTTTAAGAGGCGCCTTTGACTCTCTGTCCACGGGCTACATAGGATTGGATCCCAGAAAGGATTTCCATGGACTGAAGTGGGGTGATTTTCACCAATCCTCTCTCATAAGACAGACCTCTGACTCTACCCAATTGCTTTTCCTGGGACTCTCAAGAGCAGTATTTTGGGCTGCAGCAGCCAAAGGGAGGTGAGGAAGTCACGTTGCATAGACAGAAATCCTTTCCATCTATGAAAATCCTTCATAGGATTCAGCATTTACACTTTTGTCCTATTGCATTACATTTTGTCCCATTATATTACATCCCTCTTCATAGATTGAATATATGTCTTTTATATTACTGTCAGAAACTCTAACATTTACTAAGTATCTGCTTTTTAAAAAAGTTCTATCAATAATTAAAGCAAAGAAAACAAATTATTCTAAATCATGTTAATCACCAGATTTGTTGTTCCAAAACACAGCAAATTAAATCCACATTTCAACAAACTTGTCCTGCCTTCCTCATTTAGATGAACAATATTGATAATAAGTTTCTATTATATAAGCCATATCCCAGATTCTGAAGTACTGCCCCATTAAAGGTGAGGGGCTATTGTTCTTCTAGTTGACTGGAAGACATTTTAGCCACCATTTACAAATTTCACAACATTTCAAAGTCAAAAGAGTCCATGTATTGTTACTCAAACAAGAAGCCATTGAGTCTACTAATATTCCCTATCCTCTATCTTTTAAAATATTTCTAATGAACAAGCCTTAGCAATTGAAAAAATGCAAAAAAAAAATGCTTTTAACAGGATTACATCGCCAACAAAGGATATTAAGATAACAAATTCATTTTTGTTTACAAGCTTAAGGCCAGTCGCATTAGCTCTCCTTCAGCTGTGGAAGCATTTGTGCTACTGCACACTGGATTTCAAAGCACCACAACAATGCAACAGACCCATATTCTCTCTTTCCTGTAACAAGTCCTCATTTATTCTCCATGCTTTCCTTTTTCTCTTTTTTCCAAATTTCCACATAATTGGGTTGTGATCTGAGCCTACCATAGGCATTATTTCTACCTCCTTAGTCCATAATGCTAAGTCTTTTGAGGCCCAGATCATATCAATTCTTGATAATGTAGAATGCCTTGCAGAATAAAAAGTAAACTGTCTGCTTTTAGGATATTCTCTCCTCCATACATCTTCAAGAGTCCCTTGTTGAATCAACTCAAAAAAAAGCTTTGGTAATAGTCCTCTTTTCTTTTGTGCCGTTGTAGTCTTTTTGTCTAGTTCCAAGTCTGTCACTCCATTGAAGTCTCCAGCAAGAATTATCTGGTCGTATGCAAGATCGTCTAAATGCTTCCTTAAATCCTCAAAGAAGCTTTCTTTTGCACCGTTAGGTGCATAAAGTCCGACTACCAACACTCTCTTTAAATTCCAAATACATTCCACTGCTACAAATCTAGCTTCCACATCTCCCATAACAAATTTTGGCTGTAGCTCCTCTTTTATGTACAACACCACTCCTCTTTTTTTCTTGTTGGAGGCCGCTACATATTCTTTGCCCAATTTTCCAGATTTTAAATATTTTACATCCTGCTTTCTGATATGGGTCTCTTGCAAACAAACAATGTCACATTTTTGTTTTAGTAGCCAGTGAAAAGTATTTTTCCTCTTATTCGGTGAGTTTAGTCCATTTACATTCCAAGATAATACTTTACACTCCATACTCATGATCTTGTTGGTAAGTCTTTTTCATTGTCCTTAATAAATCGCTCCATCTCTCGCTCAGATCTGATGCGTTTTTTGGCCCCTCCAAACTCAAAGGACACTCCTTCTGGTAACTCCCATCTGTACCTGATTTTCATGTCCTTCAAAATCTGAATTAGCACTTTATATTTTTTCCGGTCCAGTAACACTGATCTGGGCAGTTCCTTCATTATAATAATCGTCTTGCCATCAATCTCCAATGGATCTTGAAACTGTTTTGTCACAATCCTCTCTTTCATATTTCGTGTTGTAAACTGCACAATCACATCTCTTGGTAGTTTCCTCTGGGTTGCTATTCTCGAATTCACACGGTATGCCACATCTAGGATAGCCACAACTTCCTCCTCCTCCTTCCCCAGGTACTCAGCCAACACCTCAGTCATCTGTTCTTGCGCTGACTTTCCTTCCACTTCTGGCAAGCCACGAAAACGTAGCTGCTTCTCCATATGTTTAGTTTCTGCAACTGACATTCTCCCCTTCACCAATCTCATCTCTGTTTGTTGCGTGTCTGCTAAATTCTCCATCGCGTCTTCTACTGTTTTAACTCTCTGCTGCGTTCCTTGTAATTCACTTCGTATTGTTTCCATACCTTTTTTCACTTCTGACAGCTCCGATTTTACTGTCTGTGTAACCTCTTTAACCTCTTTTATCAGCTCCAATTTCGTGTCCTTAAGTTCTTTAATCATATCTAAAAGTTTTTTGTCCAGGTTTTTATCCAGGTTTTCTATTGCCGATTGCCACTCTTTTTTTGACATCGTGGGGCTTGCTTTAGCTCGCTCCCACGAATCCGCTCTCTTCCTTAACTCCGTGGCGTAAAATTTAACGTTTTTCTATTTTAAATGTCCCGGTCTTCTTATAGAAATTAAATTTTAAAGAGTCCAAAATGTCGGGCGTCTTTTCTCTATGGTTTCTCTATGATTTTGTAATCCAAGATGGCCTACTTCCTCTTCCGCTGAAGCCGCGACCCTTCCCCTTTCAAAAATGGCGATTCCCTACTTCTTGCCCTCCAGCAAGGGCCGCTTCTCTCCAGCCACTCTATTGTTATTACGCACTTCCTGTCTCCCGTCTTCCCACAGCAGATCTCGCGATGGTGTCTTTTTCTCACAGCTCCAAAGCCACAGGTATTCAAAACAATAGTCCCATTTCTTTAATAACTTCTTTAAACTTAGTCTCTTTTTAAATTCGATTCCTGCCGAGTCTTCCCCTCCTTTTCACTAGTCTGTTGCAGTTTAAAAATCTACTTTTTTTCCTCTCTGTTTTTATCAATCTGTCCCGTCTCAAAAGATAATGATCTTTACCTTCTCTTCACTTTTCTCGGGTTGTAATCGCTGTTTCGATTTTAAGTTCTCCTCTCAGCTTCTTCCCCCAATCGATGCTTGGGTATGTAGGTCTTATGCCAGCCGAATTGGCCCCAAAACTGCCGCAGAGATTATAGCCGACCCGTCGCAAGGTGGGACCTCAAGGATCGGGGGGAGACTCGCTGTGTAGAGCCCCCCCTCGTCCGAGATCTAGCTCACCCTAGGGTCTTGAGCGTTCTTTGCCTGCTCCCCGCCTGAGAGCAGTCGGCCGCGGGCTATTTTCACCCCGCCGGCCGGTTAAAACGGCAGTCCGGTCAGCTCCGCAAGTGGAGCTGCGTTAGACCTCCATGGATCCCAAACAGGAAGTTTTTTATACAATACAACGTGAATAAAGAAGTACCAACCAATAAAGTTTGGGATGCTTACAAGGCGGTTGTAAGGGGCATACTAATGGACTTAAATGGTAGAGCAAGAAAGAAGAAAGAGGAGAAAAGACAAGAGATTGAGGAGAAAATAAAAGCCAAAGAAATACAGCTAAAAAAGAGACCAGGGAAAAAGAAGGTATACCAGGAAATTAAAATACTTCAAGAACAGCTAACAGCAATGAGCAATAAAGAATTGGAGTGGAATCTCAAAAGACTGAATCAAAAAGCGTTTGAGGGTGCTAATAAACCTGGGAAGTACCTGGCATGGCAATTGAAGAAGGAAAGGGAAAAGAAGATAATAAATAAAATTTGCGAAGATAACAAAACGTATTTGGAGCAGGCTACCATTAGTAGAGCCTTTTATAAATTTTACGCTAAGCTGTATAATAAAAAAGAAGTAAACAAAGAATCAATAGCGTCATATTTGGAGAAAACCAAACTTCCAGAAATCTCGGAAGCTTGGAGAAATAAGTTGAATAGTGAAGTAACTGACGAGGAAATAAGTAAGGCAATACAATCTGCAAATCTAGGAAAGGCGCCAGGGCCAGATGGACTTACGGCTAAATTCTATAAGACAATGGCTAATGAACTGGCACCATTCCTAAAAGAGGTGATGAATGGGGTTTTAAGGGATCAAAGGATTCCAGAAACTTGGAGTGAAGCGAATATATCATTGATCCCAAAAGAGGGCCAAGACCTGACTAATGTGAAAAATTATAGACCTATATCGCTACTCAACAATGACTATAAAATTTTTGCGAAGATATTGGCGGAGAGATTGAAGGGGTGGCTCTCGGAAGTCATAGAGGAGGAACAAGCAGGCTTTTTGCCAGACAGACAAATAAGAGACAACTTAAGGACAGTGATCAATGCTATTGAATATTATGACAAGCGTTGTGACAAAGAGGTTGGTTTCTTCTTTGTTGACGCTGAAAAAGCGTTTGACAATTTAAACTGGGACTTTATGTTTGCCACTATGGAAAAGCTACAATTGGGAGAAAGATTCATCAGAGCAATTAAGGAAATTTATAGAGACCAGACTGCAGCAATTGTGGTGAATGATGAATTGACCAAGAAATTGACGATAAGTAAAGGAACAAGACAAGGTTGCCCGTTATCTCCATTGTTGTTCATTTTAGTATTGGAGATTCTGATGATACAAATACGTCAAGATGATGAAATTCGTGGAATAAAAATAAAGGACTATTCATATAAGGTCAGAGCATTTGCTGTTGACATAATGTTAATTGTAGAGGACCCATTGGAGAACATGCCAAGAGTGATAGATAAGATCAAGGAGTTTGGAGACTTGGCAGGTTTCTTCATTAACAAAAAGAAGTCAAAGATATTATGCAAAAATATGACTAAGCAGAAACAACAATTGTTAATGGAAACAACGGATTGTGAAGTAACAAGTAAAGTGAAATATTTGGGAGTCGAATTAACTGCAAAGAACATAGATCTATTCAAAAACAATTATGAAAAACTATGGACTCAGATAGAGAGAGACTTGATTAAATGGAATAGATTGAATTTGTCATGGTTGGGCAGGATTGCAGCAGTTAAGATGAATGTGTTACCAAGAGTAATGTTTTTGCTACAGACAATACCAATCATCAGAGACTCCAAACAATTTGAAAAATGGCAGAGGAAAATATCAGATTTTGTTTGGACAGGCAAGAAGCCTCGAGTGAAAGTGAAAGTTTTACAAGATGCAAAGGAAAGAGGCGGAATGCAACTGCCCAATCTGAGACTTTATCATGATGCAATCTGCCTAGTTTGGTTGAAAGAATGGATGACATTAAAGAACAAGAAACTATTAGCCCTAGAGGGATATAAAAAAATATTTGGATGGCACGCATATTTATGGCATGACAAAGTAAAGGTCAACTCGATGTTCCTGCATCACTTTGTTCGGAGAAGTCTATACACAATCTGGAAGAAGTACAGAATTTATCTACAAGAAGGAACCCCTTTGTGGGTGGTTCCATATGAGGTGATAGACCCGAGAGCTGTTGATAATGAACAACAATGTTTAACGTATAAAGAAATAACTAAAACTGAAGCATCCAAACTTAGAATAAAGACACAAGAGGAACTATCACCTAACTACGATTGGTTCCAGTATAGACAGATCAGAGACTTATATAATTCGGACTCTGTAAAGGGAGGTATACGAATAGAGAATTCGGAACTAGAGCAGACCCTTCTTAAAGAAGATAAGAAAAGAATATCCAAGGTATACCAAGTACTGTTGAAGTGGTATACCGAGGATGAGATAGTTAAAACACAAATGGTGAAATGGGCTATAAACTTTAATAAAGAAATAACAATGGAGGCATGGGAATACTTGTGGAAAACTACAATGAAGACAACGACATGTATTAATATCAAAGAGAACATTTATAAAATGATCTATCGTTGGTACATGACACCAAAGAAGATTGCGCTAGGGAATTTGAATACTTCTAATAAATGCTGGAAATGTAAGAAGCATGAGGGCTCCCTCTATCATATGTGGTGGTCGTGTGAGGTAGCCAGGCAGTACTGGGGGGAAATAATAAGAGAAATGAGTGAAATTTTACAATTTCAAATTAATAAGAACCCAGAACTCCTGCTACTGAACTTGGGAATGGAGGGAATTCCAGCCCAACACAGGACGTTGATATTTTATATGACAGCAGCAGCTAGACTTTTGTATGCGCAAAAATGGAAAGTACAAGAAGTGCCAACTATTGAAGATTGGACTTACAAATTGCTGTATATGGCTGAAATGGACAAGATGACAAGAAAATTGAGAGATCTGGACTCAGGGCAGTTCAACACAGACTGGGAGAAGCTGAAACAATACCTGGAGAAGAAATGGGAGGTGGGAGGAAAACTGTGGCAGTTTGAGAACTACTGAAGTATTGAAGTAGAGGGGGGAGACTTTACCGGGGGGAGAAGAGATAAATGTGAATTAATAAGCAGTCAGATTAATAGATTGACATATATATAGATATATATAGGTTAACAAACAGAACATAGAGAAAATAATTAATTATAAGGACTAAATATAAGGAGCGATTAACTAACAATATTTTCTTTTTTTTCTGACAAGTTTTGTACCAAACTGAATGTCTGAAGATATAGATGGGTCAAATTGATTGATTACGTGAGGAGAGATATATAGAACTATTATAAAAAGATAGAATGAGTAATATATATAGAGAATAAGTCAAATTGTTTGATATAAACGAATGTATGATCTATATGGTTTATAGAAATACCTGAAATTGAAAAATTGGGATAAATTGTTTATCTAAGATGGAAACAAAGGCTTACAGTTTGGGCATATAATGTTAAAAATAGTTAAGGATGTACTGCTTAGAATAATGGAGAATATATATTTGTTTTAGATAGAGGAAGCTAATAAAAGTAAGGGAAAGGGGACAAAGGGTTGGAAAGCTGTTGGAAGTCAACAAAAAGGGGGGGGAAAGGGAGGGGGTTAGAGATGAAAAAATTGGGGAAAATTGAATGTAAATGTGGAAATAATGGATTCTAACCCAATAAAAATTTTTCAAAAAAACTAACAAACAATGCAACAGACCCTACAACAATGTGTATTGATGTGCCTTCTGAAGTGTCATTTTATACAACTGAAAAGTTGAGAAAGAAGTACGAAGAGCACTCTCATCTCTCTGATTTAAAGGGGCTTTTTCCACATCCAACCCGACCCTGAAGCCTACCGAAAGGGAAAGGACAAATCCAAACAAAAACAAGGCAAATAGGTCCAAGTTCCAGGACTTCTGATGTGCCCTCCTGGAAAGAATGTTCCACTACTTGAAATTTCCAGTCACTGCAGTTAAGGTGCAAGCACAAAAGTAGGCATAAGCAATGAATCAGTTACAAAGTATCAAATATGTTCTATTGGAGTACCAACGCTCTCAAGTGTATCAAGAAATAACATTCAACAGTGAACACAAAAACAGTTAATTACCAGTGTACAAAGAATCAAAATAAGTACAATGGTTAGAGAATTGCAAGGAAGAAATTGGGTCCAAAAATGGTAAGTCCAGCAGAGTAAATATTTCTTTTCAAATAAACTTCCTTTCTTCCAGGTAGAAAAGGGAACCAAAGGGCTGCTGAATAGCTGCCTGTTGTGCCCTACTGAATAGCTGCCTGTTGTGCCCTGCTGAATAGCTGCCTGCTGCACCCAACAGTCAGGGCTGGCTGAATACTGCTGTTTCGTGATGTTCACGTCATCAGGGGCGAAATTCACCAGTCAAAAGTAAATTCTTACAGACTGCACATGAAATCAAACAGTCAAAAATGAATCTCAGCAAGTATCATATGGCATAGTAGCCAAATTAACTGTTTTTGTGTTCACTGTTGAATGTTATTTCTTGATACACTTGAGAGTGTTGGTACTCCAATAGAACATATTTGATACTTTGATTCATTGCTTATGCTTACTTTTGTGCTTGCACCTTCTTTGTTCATTGTTGATTAGTAGGTTCCTCTCTTTTGCTAAGTCACTGCAGTTGGCAATTCCTCTGCCTAGCAGCGCTCTTGTGTCTCTAACAACTCTGTCACAAGAAAAAAAAGTCAATAGGTACAAACTTTTCCCATCCTGCTTGCTCAGATCCAATTTTGTTTGCCATAAGATTTTTGTTTGTTTTTGTTATGGAACACAGACCCTAACAAAGACATTTTAACATGAGAACAGCATCAGAGAAAGACTAACAATAAAAAAGTTATTGAGCATACAGATGACTATGTGGGTGTGAGGTAACTTGGCTGATATTTCCCTGCTGACGCAGCTAAACAGAACATTCTCCTGCAGTCCTTCTTTATAACGACTTGACAGCAATATTTTATGATACCATCAACGTATGCAGGACTTCATAGAAAAGTATCAACAACAAAATGGGCAC
The DNA here is from genome assembly GCF_028583425.1 of Eublepharis macularius. NCBI lineage: Eukaryota > Metazoa > Chordata > Lepidosauria > Squamata > Eublepharidae > Eublepharis > Eublepharis macularius. The sequence continues at coordinate 22,885,145 of NC_072798.1, forward strand.
ACTGCCCTCTCTCTATATTTTTACATAGAAAGTAAAGGGAGAAGATGATGGGGAAAGACACCGGTATCAAAGTATGGATGTGTAAGAAATGCATTTATACATACTTAATGGTGCCATCCTAAACAAAGTTACACTCTCTTACATCTGCAGAGATCAGTGGGCTTAGAAGGGTGTACCTCTATTTAGGATTGCACTACTGGACTTCTTTCCTGATAAGGAGTATGGCTAAGACTGCAACTCTACTGGCAAGTAAATTTCACTGCACACAGCAGATGAAAGGAGGTGGAAACAGCTTCAGCTACTAGGGCTGAATCCACACTTACCCAGCACAGTGCTAAGCAGGCGGAGTGAGAGCGTCTTTCTGGCGCGTTTTAGACATCATCGTGCCACGAGAGCAACATCATGGTGCAATGACGTCATAAACCACGCCAGAAAGACGCTCTCCCTCCACCTGCTTAGCACTGTGCTGGTAAGTGTGGATTCAGCCTAGATTTCTTTTCGTGTTCTTAAAGGCACAGAAGCCCTGACAGAAAGAAAAGTTGGCACCTCCATTGGTAAATACCACCAAAGTAGGGCCTGAATGGTCTGGGGCCCTCATATCTATGGGATCACCTCTCCAGGTATAACCCCCCATGTGCCCTACAGTCTGCAACTCGGGGCCTGTTGGTGGTTCCTGGCCCCAGAGCTGTTCGACTCGCTTTGACCAGAGGGAGAGCTTTCTAGGTTGTGGCTCCCTCCCTCTGCAATGCATTAACAGAGGAGAATCACTCCCTCTGAGATTTGGTGAAATTCCAGAGGGCCTGCAAAGAAGAGATGTTTTGTCTGGCATTTGGAGGCTGATTCAGATATTTTTATTGGCTTGACGCCATGTGATTTACTTATTATAGACAATGGGCTTGAGTAAGATTTAGAGATGGCACTGAACTTTTAAGATGTTTGGGTTTTGATGTTTGTATTCTAAGCTGTTATTAGATTTTAATGTTTGTATTTCTATTTTCATATTGTATTACTGGTTTTAATATTTGTATTTATATTGTATTTATATTATTTTCATAGCGTATTTTATATGTACCTTTAAACCGTCTTGAGCACTAAATATGGTAGAGAGGCAGTATATAGCTTAAATAAAATAAAATTCTGAAGTATACAACCTTTGCATAAGAGGGCAACGCTCTGGCCTATGACCATCTTCTTCTTCTCCATTACTCTTTCTAATCTCCTTTAAGATTCTAAGACACTCACTCTAGTAACCATCAGGACACATTTTACTTGATTCTTTATCAAGAAACATGCATATGCAGTGAAGAAAAAAATTACTAATGCATAGTTATGGAAGAACTGTTTCAAGGGTCAGGTTATAGTTTCCAAATTACAGGTCAAATCCTTGCTTCAAATTAAGCACTAAAGTTGGTTCTTATAGGAGCCACTTCACACATGATGATTTTCTGCATAGGAAATCTGTAAAGTTACTAGGGGCTAGATGGCTCCCACCCACCCCCCATTACTGTTGCAAAGGAAAGGAGAAGCAAGTATGAGAAAAGCTTGCGTGGAGGAATTGGAGAGAATGAGAGCAATGTAAAGGACAGCAGTCAATCTTAAGGAGGGCCGGCCTACGACCCACTTTCAGAGGCTTTGTGACCCACTTCTGGGTCCCAACCCATAGGCTGGGAAGTGCTGACATATAGCACACTCTCCTAGTACAAGAGACAGGAATGTAACAACTGAAAGGGCTTTGAATTGGTGTCTGATGGTTCCATGAGAACAACAGATCCCCCAAAGCTGACTCAAGTGTCAGAAAATGCCTTCCAGTCTTTGGGGAAGCAGTATTTCGAGAGGGAATCTTCCACTGGTTCTTTCTAGCATGCCCCTGTGAGAGATGATAGCCTAATTCAGGGTAGCCTAATTCAGGGTATCCAACCAAGCAACCGTTTTCTCTACTGCCATCAAAAGAGTGAAAAACAGCAGATAGGCTTAATTTTTTTCCCTCTCACAAAACCCAGCATTCTTTCCTGCCTTATGCATATTTTAAACATCTAGTCTTTGAAAATGTTCTATGCAGCTCATGTAGTAGGTTGGGGCAACTGATGATCCTCTTAAATGTATTATTGTTACTACCTTGTATTAGGAGCATTAATGAAGTTGTGCGCAGCCCTAGAGGTGAGCCTCAGGGTCTTTTGCAATGTCAAGCAATGCTTGGGTGCAACTCTTGGACCGCGTGCAGCTGAGCCTGATCAGAGACTTCTGGCCCACAGCCCCTTCCTACTTTATAAAAGGTCCCAGGACACGGACTGTAGCAAAAATGCCTTCGGCCAGTCTAATAGCCTGCACCAAAGGAGAATGGAAATCTGCATGCCGGGATAGTTCTAAATGGTAATTCTCTCTTTTTCATCAGAGATTTTAAAACGGAGCCACCTGTAAGCAATTTTGCAAGTTCTGCTTGGCCAGCTCATCTTTAAACTGTAATTTTCCTTCAGTAACCATCAGTGACTACAGAACTGCATCGACATAAGCTGTTTCAAGGGGAAGTGGGCTTTTGTTATTCCTCGCCATTCCCATGAGCTAATCAGGTATCCCTGTATTATTGCTTCTTTAATTTGGATCCTTCGCAAGTGCTCAGCAACCTGAATAGCTGTGTTTTGCCTGCAAACAAGCTGAGCCCCTGGGCTTAGAAAGAAAGCAGCATGATCCCTCCCGGCCACCAAGTGATTTATATCGCAGTGCTTAAAGTTCGCCATGCTTCCCATGATCCTTCTTTGGAGATCCAAATTATGAAGTTACCCTACCAGCTGTACAATCTAATGGTAGCAGTGAGAGGACTAGGAATGGGCTTCTTGCTGGCCTTGAAGGCTCCCACCTCCTTTGCAATACCCAAGGCTGTATTCCCCAAGGGTTCAGGAGACAACCCACGCAACCTCAAGTTGGGAGAAAGATGAGCCCCAGGGGAGTCAGGCAGCCTTGGCAGAGTGGTGCCCCAAGTGGCTGATTGGCGACAGTGAATGGTTGGTTGCATCAAGCAACTGAGGACAATTTAACTTACAAACAGCACAATTTTAAGCAGAGTTACTCCAGTCAAAGCCCACTGATTTCAATTGACTTAGATTGGAGTAATTCTGTTTAGGATTGCATTGAAAGTTTAATGTAGATCTTAAAGAGACATAATGACTGCAGGCTCAGCTGGGCTTTGAAGAAAAGGTATAGGCGGGTTGCCTGTCCAAGGATGGCAACTAACAGGAAATTTGGGACTCCTGCCAAAGCAGTAGTCTCCAGTGCTATGATGTCACTTCCAGCACAAACTGGAAGTGACGTCAATGCAGTGGGATGACACTCTAGCATGCATCTGATACTTTATGGCTTTACCTTCTCCAGTTTGTTTGGAAAGGAGTCTTTTGATCATTTTTGCTCGTATGGCATGATCATAGCACCAGGTGTGGTCAAGATAAAGCGGATGTGAGAAAGCCTGTTAGAGGCTCTCCCAGATGACCAGACCACCATACTTTGTGCAAACAACATCAAATGTAGATCCAGAGGAGTTAGCCATGTTAGTCTGTAGTAGCAAAATCAAAAAGAGTCCAGTAGCACCTTTAAGACTAACCAATCTTCTCTCTCCTCCCCTCCTCTTCTATATTTGACCAGTTTCTGTACTATGCATCTGACGAAGAGATGCATGATTCTCGAAAGCTTATGCTACAATAAAATTGGTTAGTCTTAAAGGTGCTACTGGACTCCTCTTGATTTAACATCGAATGTAGTATGAGTGGATGGTAGAACAAAAAGGGAGGGAGAGAAACCGTGTTATGATTCAGCCTAGTGCCACTAGGACGGGCTCTTCAGAGAAGGAGGAGTCCCCCTCAGTCTCTGAAGCCTCAGATGCCCTTCTGAGCGCTCTGCAGGTAGCCCCCATTGTGGACTTTGCCCCCAGCAAGCCAAAAGACCAGCAACCCCTTGGAAAGCCCTGCATCCTATCAGGGCCTTGTGATGACCTCAAGTTACAGCAGGAGCCCTCCCACGGTCCCATGCCCAGGGAGATCCCCCAAGACTCTTCAGGTCAGAGACAGAGGTCCAGGGCAGAGACAAGGACCCTTTGAAGGATCATGCAATGGGCAACCCAGGGTCTTCATTTTCTCTCCATTTTCTCCCATAAAGGAGATGAGTTGTAATAGTTTCTGACAGGAGACAGAACTTTAACCAAGTCATCGGAAAGGACGGGGATCCTCAGGAAAAAGAAGTTTAAAAAAACAGCTGACATTGCCTGCAGCATGACATCACTTCTGGGGGAAATTCAGAAGTGACATCACTGCTCTAGGAATCAGCAAAAAGACTATGGCTTTACCCAGGACTACTAGGTCCCCAGCCATGGCAGAGATTCCCTGCCTCCCAGCCCCAGCCACTGCTGCCCCCTCCCCCACTGCTTACCTGGCTGGTGGAGGGGGAAGGCACTGGAAAGCAGGGGAAGCAACTCAGAGGCACATGTGCAAAGCATCCACATTGCCAAAAAATGACATGATTTCCAGCAGCGTGAAAGTAACAGGTCATGCCAGGGGCTGACCTGTTTTAGAGCTTCCATGCTGTGCTGGAAATGATGTCATTTTCCAGCAGCATGAGGGTAAGTACCCACCGCTGTCCTGCCACCCCGTCCCCTGGTTTCTGCTGCGGGGGACCTGACAACCCTGGTTTTATCATAGAGCTTTCAGCAATTCCTAGAGCATATGACACCACACATCCCTGTTCTCAGCCTCCAAGTTCCCCAGTTGCCAGACACAGCCTGGCAGCTCTAGTTGACTGCTGGAAACACAAGAGCTGGAACACAAATGGTTGTTATAAATGAACGGTGAGCATGCAAGCCACAATACCTCTGGGCTGTGGTGGTGTTAGGAGCATGAAACTCAAGAATGGGAAGTGAGTTTATCATCTTTTCTCCCTCAGCTTTGGAAATGGTTCAACCATTTTCTAAATATTAATCTCCCTAAAAGCTACACAAGACTCCTGACCCAAAATGCTGCATAGATTTGCACCAACAGATGGCTATGGGATGATCACCAAAATTCAGGGGGGAAACGCATAATGCATTTGGATGATAATATTCTACCTCTCGATGTGGGCTGCAGCATGTCCTCAATGGAACCTTAAGAACCCTGTTTTTTCTCTCTAGAGCTCCTTACAATGAATAATACTTCATTCTGACAATTTGAGCTCCAGCAACCCCTCTTCCTGATGCCAAGGTATTAAATGCGTCATCCTCAGCTCCATATTTTAGGGTAATAATTCTAGCCTTTTGTTACTAGAACAAACTGAAAAAGGCCAGTTTTCCTACATGCATAGACCAGATGAGCATGCAAAACATGTTATCATAATTACATGTTATCATATGTGTTTATGGAATCTGCTATGCTGGGAAGTCAATTTGCCACAGTTTCCAGCATACATACATGCAGTAAAATAGGTGAGTGAACAGTTGGATCTGCTCCGCTCCCCCCCCCCCAACTGTCATGACCCACTCCAGCGGCCAACTGACTCTGACTTGGGAGGACTCAAAGGAAGAGCCTGAGGAGCCCAGGCAAGGGAATCAGAGGGATCAGGGAAGGCCTGGTGCTGCAGAGGCACCTGTTGACCACGTTCCAGCAACACCAGAGGCCACTCTCTCAGGGCCTGTCAGAGAGACCTGGCCACTGGTCTTGGAGATAACCAGGGACTCTAGCTAGGGTTGCCAGCCTCCAGGTGGTAGCTGGAGATCTCCCGGAACTACAACTGTTCTCCAGGCAACAGAGACCAATTCCCCTGGAGAAAATGGCTGCTCTGAAGGGTGAACTCTATGGCATTACACCCTACTGAGGCCTCTCCGCTCCCCAAACCCCACTCTCTCCAGGCTCCACTCCCAAAATCTCCAGGAATTTCCCAACCTGAACCTGGCAACTCTACCGCTAGCCTCTTAGGTCCTGCTCCCTGTGAGGAAAATGGTCTCAAACAGGTTCCTAAAGGTACAAGTTTGATACTTTGGCTCAGGGCAGGCTCTTGTCTGTGTGCAGGCCTGTGCTAGGCCGGTTTTGAGAAAAAAGTATCTTGGCCTGTCAGCTGGACACACCTGTGGGTTGTTCAGTTCTCTTGAGGAAAATGTCCTTGAAGCTTGGAGCCTGGTAGCTGAAGCCATCTGTAATCTGTACTCCCCATAGTTTCTCATGCTGTAATGCCAATTAAGTTGCTGAGCCCTGATTGGTTCCTTGGTTTGGTGGGCTGACCACCTCAGACCTCAAGAAGCCTCACTGTCTCTAGGCAAAGCTCGATATCTTTACTTTCCAGCCATTATTGTCTACTGCTATGTGAGAAGAGAAGTGGGGATTTCAGGGTCTACTCTTGACACTCCCCCTCTGCGAGAATGGCATCGGCAGAAGGCCCAGGCCAAGACAGCACACAGGAGGCAAAGTGTCAGACTGGCAGCCTGCAGCCTGGATCCAGGAGAGGGCTCTGAGAGCCGTGCTGCTTCGCAGGATCCTAGCCAAGTCACAGCCCAGTCTCAGGAGCCTCCACACCTGCCAGCAAGTGTAGCTGAGCCAAGTCAACTCTCAGCCTACTAGGCAAAGGCTGCCATGCTGAATCAACCAGTTCACTGGGCACAAGTCCTGCACTCCAGCCCCTTCTTTTAGTTCCAAGCTCCCTGCTTTCAGCTCCAGTCTATGCTCCCAAGTCTAGCCAGACAAACCTGAGGCCTTACTCTAAAGGAACCTGTATCTAGCCTCCCTGCAGAACACGAGACATCAACACTGCATTGCTATTGATGTAGGAACTTTTATCATGCCTGAAGCAGCCCCTCCATTTCAGGGGCTACAGGGGTTGTCTGAATGCTTCAAATATCTCACCAGGATTATAGCTGGATGCCTCTTGTAGTTCCTTCAGGACCTGGCAGGTGATCCTGAACCCGTCTCATGTTGCAGCATTTATAAGACTAGTTCAAAACACACACAAAGTCAGCTAATTACAAATCTAGGAAAGGTCAAGAAGTGTCATGTACCTTTTAGGGTACTGCTGCTCTTACAAAATCTTATTACAGGCATATATTTGTCATAGGTTTGGAAAAGGACATGCAGCTGTTGCCCTGCAATAAGCTCCCTGTCCCATACCCACATGTCGTCTCCAATTCTCTCCTTGATGTGCTTTATTGCATTAGGCTGCTTGCAGAATGTTGGCAAGAACTGGCCTGCCTTCCCTCCTCTCGTTAAGCCACAAAATAAAAAATTTTCCCCCTACAGGCACACCTCGCACGCAGAGCTGTCCCAACCATCACACAAGAAACGTTGCTGATCTTATAAAACACACTCCCCCTCAAACAGACTACAGACATTTAGTCTTAGTCAGAAAGTCCAA